>NW_027555736.1:164242667-165442667 GCF_003287225.1 Phascolarctos cinereus | reverse complement strand
TCTGCAGTTATTTTAAATGAAATTTCTCTATCTCTTTCTGTTGTTGTGTATCTCTTTTTGCTGGTAATATATAGAAATGCTTATGATTTATGTGGGTTTATTTTATATTCTGCAACTTTGCTAAAGTTTGTTAATTATTTCAGTGAATTTTTTTAGTTTATTCTCTAGGGTTCTCTAAGTAAATCATCATATCATCTGCAAAATGATCATTAACTAGTCTTACTCCATTTCTTTTTCTTGTCTTATTGTTGTAGCTAGCTTTTCTAGTATAATATTGAGTAATAGTGGTGACAATGGACATCCTTCCTTCATCCCTGATCTTACCAGGAAGGTTTCTAGTTTATTTCCATTACAGATAATACTTGCTCTTTGTTTTAGATAGATACTTCCTTCTCAAAGACCAAGCTTAAACCCAATTTACTCTGGATTTCATGAACTGGACAGCAATAGGTCCCTGCCCAAACACCACTTAATGGTTATTTTTTGGGCCCTCTTGGCTCAGAGCGAATGTAAATAGTAACTGTTTCTCTTCTGGTCAGCAATCTTTAGGGTCTTCCCCTTCCAATTTTATTTCATTTTTTTTTTTATTTTATGAAAGGGGCCATTCCTTGACTCACTTCTTAAAGAGGCCTATTCACTGAATGGGTGTTGCCTTACTCAAAGTGAGAACCTGAAAAGACCTTAGCTTAAAGTGGCCAAAGTCTCCCACTGCATCCTGGGCCATCTCTAGTGGTCCTGACTGCTCTCTGGCCACTGGACTCTGATGGCTCTGGAGGAGAAAGTCAGACTGGTGACTTTGCACAGCCCTCTCTCACTCAAATCAAAGTCAACTGCAAGTCATGTCATCATCTTCCTGATGTCATGATCCTCTTCAAGAATGAAGGACAGACCACAACCACAAGGTGGATACTACTTAATCATTTTAGCAAAAGCTCCATTTATTCCTATGCTTTCTAGTGTTTTAATAAGAATGAGTATTGTATTGTGTCAAAAGCCTTTTCTGCATCTATTGAAATGGTCACATGCTTTTTGTTGGTTTTGTTATTGGAATGGTCAATTATAGTTTTCCTAAAATTAAACTAGCCCTGGCTTCCTGGTATAAATCTCACCTTGTCATAGTGAATGATCTTTGTGATATGGTGCTGTAATATCCTTGCTGGTATTTATTTAAAATTTTTGCCTGAAAAAACATTAGAGGAATTAGTCTATAGTTTTCTTTCTGTTTTTATACTCCCTGGGTTAGGTATCAAAACCAAATTTGTGTTGTAGAAGGAGTTTGCTAGGACTTCTTTACCCATTTTTTCAAATAGTTTATGTAGTATTGGAATTAATTGTTCCTTAAATGTTTGGTAGAATTCACTTGTAAATCCATCTGGTCCTAGGGGCTTTTTCTTAGGGATCTCACTGATAGTTTGTTCAATTTGTAAGATATGGTTATTTAAGTATTTTATTTGCTCTTCTGTTAATCTGGCAATTTACATTTTTATGAATATTCTTCCATTTCACTTAGATTATCAGTTTTTGGGGCATAGAATTGGACAAAACAGCTCCTAATAATTGCTTTATTTTTATCTTCATTGATGGTGCATTCATTTTTTTTTAATTTTTGATACTGGCAATTTGGTTTTCTTTTTTTAAATCAAATTAACCAATAGTTTATCTATTTTTTCCCCATAAAATCAGCTTCTAGTTTTAGTTATTAGTTTAATGGTTTTCTTACTTTCAATTTTATTAATCTCTCCTTTGATTTCCAGGATTTCCAATTTGGTGTTTAATTTGGGATTTTTAATTTGTTCTTGTTCTAGCTTTTTTAAATTGTATGCCCAATTTATCAATCTGCTCTTTCTCTATTTTATGATGGAGGCATAAAATTTTTCTAAGTATTCTTTAGCTGCATCCCATAAATTTTGATAAGTTGTCTCATTGTTGTCATTCTCTTTAATGAAATTATTTATTGTTTCTATGACTTGTTCTTGACCCACTCATTCTTTAGGATTAGATTTAGTTTCCAATTAATTTTTAATGTATGCTTCCAACATGCTTTATTGAATGTAACTTTTATTACATTATAGTTCGAAAAGGGTACATTTAATCTTTCTGCTTTTCTGCATTTGTTTGTGAGGTTTTTATGCCCTAAGACATGGTTAATTTCTATGTACAGCTGAAAAAAAAGGTATATTCCTTTCTATTACCATTCAATTTTCTCCAGAGGGCTACCACATCTAACTTTTTTTTGGGGGGGGCAATTGGGGTTAAGTAACTTGCCCAGGGTTACACAGCTAGTAAGTGTCAAGTGTTTGGTCTGAGGCCAGATTTGAACCCAGGTCCTTCTGACTTCAGGGCTGGTGCTCTATCCACTGTGCCACCTAGCTGCCCCCATATCTAATTTTTCTAAAATTGTATTTATCTCCTTGACTTCTTTTTTATTTTATGGTTAGATTTATCTAGTTCTGAGAGGGAAAAGTTGAAATTCCCCACTAGTATAGTTTTACTATCTATTTCTTCCTATAACTCATTTAATTTTTCTTTGAAGAATTTGGATGCTCTGCCATTTGTTGCATATATATTTGATTTTGATATTGCTTCATTATCTATGCTACTTTTAGCAAAATGGAATTTCTGAGTATCTCTGAGTATCTCTTTCAGTTAGCTCTATTTTGCTTTTGTTTTGTCTGAGATCATAAATGCTATCCTGCCTTTTTAACTTCAGCTGAAACATAATAGATTCTGCTCCAGCCCTTTATTTTAACTCTGTGTGTGTCCTTCTGTTTCAATTGTGTTTCTTGTAAACAACATATTGTTGGATTCTGGTTTATAATCCACTCTACTGTCTACTTCTGTTTTATAAGGGAATTCATTCCATTCACATTCACAGTTATGACTACTAATTGTGTATTTCCCTTTATCCTATTTTCTTTTGTTTATCCTTCTCTCTCCCTTTTTTTACCCTGTTCTTCCTCAAAAGTCTATTTTCCTTCCAACTACACCTCCCTTAACTCATCCTCCCTTTTATCACCTCCCCCTTCTCTTATCTCCCTCTCATTCTATTTCTGTTAGGTAAGCTAGATTTCTACACTCAACTGGAATGTGCATGTATGTATGTATTCTTCCCTCTCTGAACAAATTCTGATGAGAATGAGATTCAAGTATTGCCTACCAACTTCATATTTCCCCCTCCATTATAAAAGCTCTTTCTTGTGCATGTCTTTTATGTGAGATAATTTTCCCCATTCTCTTCCTCTCCCTTCTCTGCTCTCCCACTTTCTCATTGCCTCATTTTTTTAGATCATGGGGCAGCTAGGGGGCACAGTGGATAGAACACTGGCCCTGAAGTCAGGAGGACCTGAGCTCAAATCCGGCCTCAGACCAAACACTTGACACTGTGTGACCTTGGGCAAGTCACTTAACCTTCATTGCCTGAAAACAACAACAAAAATACCCAAACATTTTTTAGATCATCCCAACATAATTGAGTCACATCCCTGCCCTTTGTCTATGTAGATTCCTTCTAAGTGTCCTAATAATGATAAAGTTCTTAGGAGTTACATGTATCATCTTCCCATATAAGGATGTAAACAGTAAACAGTTTAAACTTATTAGGTCCCTTATGATTTTTTATGTTTACCTTTCTATGCTTCTCTTGAGTTTTGTGCTTGCATGTCAAATTTTCTATTCAGCTCTCATATTTTCATCAGGAATACTTGAAAATATTTTAATTAATTAAATATCTATTTTTCTCCCTGAAGGATTACACTCAGTTTTTCTGAGCAGATTATCCTTAGTTGGAATTGTAGTTCCTTTGTTTTCTGAAATACCATAGTCTAAGCCCTCTAATTTTATCATGGAAGCTGCTACATCTTGTGAGGTCCTAACTGTGGCTCCACAATATTTGAATTATTTCTTTTTAAATGCTTGTAATATTTGCTCTTTGACCTGAGGACTCCAGAATTTGGCTAAAATATTCCTGGGAGTTTTCATTTTCAGATCTTTTTCAGGAGGTGTTTGGTGGATTTTTTTCAATTTCTATTTTATTTTCTGGGGGGTAGTACTAGGGGTAGTTTTCCTTGATAATTTCTTAAAATATAATGTCTAGGCTCTTTTTCTGATCACAACTTTCAGGGAGTACAATAATTCTTAAATTAGCTCTACTCAATGTATTTTCCATTATCTTCTTCTGATAATATATGTCACATTTTTTCTATGTTTTCATTCTTTTGATTTTGCTTTTTCATATCTGGTAGATAGAATGCCTAAAGAACTATGGACAGAAGTTCACAATATTATACAGGAGGTAGCAATAAAAACATTCCAAGGAAAAAGAAGAGCAAGAAAACAAAATGGCTGACTGATGAGGCTTTGCAAATAGCTGAAGAAAGAAGGAAAGCCAAAGGCAAAAGAGAAAGGGAATGATATATCCAGCTGAAAGCAGAATTCCAGAGAATAACAGGGAGAGAAGAAGAGGTTTTCTTAAATGAACAATGCAAAGAAATAGAAGAAAACAATAGAAAGAGAAAGACAAGAAATATCTTCAAGAAAATTAGATATGTCAAGGGAAAGTTTTGTACAAAAATGGGCAAGATAAAAAATAAAAATGGTAGGGACTTAACAGAAGCAGAAGAGATTAAGAAGAAGTGGCAAGAATACACAAAAGAACTATACAAGAAAGATCTTAATACCACTGATAACCACAATGGTGTTGTTACCCAACTAGATCCAGACATCCTGGAGAATGAATGATCTAGAGCCAGGCATCCTGGAGAATGAAGTCAAATGGGCCTTAAGAAGCACTGCTAACAATAAGGCTAGTGCAGGTGGTGGAATTCCAGCTGAGCTATTTAAAATCCTAAAAGATGATGCTGTTGAAGTGCTGTATTCAATACGTCAGAAAATTTGGAAAACTCAACAGTGGCCACTGGATTGGAAAAGATCAATTTGGAAAAAGTCAATCCTAAAGAAAGGAATGCCAAAAAATGTTCAAATTATCAAACAATTGCACTCATCTCACACACCAGCAAGGTTATACTTAAAGTTCTGTAAGGTAGGCTTTAGCAATATGTGAACCAAGAATTACCAGAAAAGCAGGCTGGTTTTTGAAGAGGCAGAAGAACTGGAGACCAAATTGCCAACATTCGTTGGATTATGGGGAAAGCAGGGGAGTTCCAGAAAAAAAAAGTACATCTACTTCTGCTTCATTGAAGCCTTTGATTGTGTGGATCACAACAAAATGTGCCAAGTTCTCAAAGAGATGGGAGTACCAGACTATCTATTTGTCTCTTGAGGAACCTGTGTGCAGGCCAAGAATCAACAGTTAGAACTGAACATGGAACAGCTGATTGGTTTAAGACTGGGAAAGGAGTAGGACAAGGCTGTATATTGTCATCTTATTTATTTAATTTATATGCAAAGTATATCATGTGAAATGCCAGGGTGGATGAATCTAAAGTCAGAATTAAGGTTGCTGGGAGAAATATCAACAGTCTTAGAGAGGCAGATGATAACTAGTCTGATGGCAGAATATAAAGAGGAATTAGGAAGCCTCTCAATGAGTGTAGAAGCTGGCTTGCAACTTAACATTAAAAACCGATCCCATCACTTTCAAGCACTGTGCAAGGTATTGAGTGGTTCACCCTTGAATAATTTTTAGGAAGTACCGAACATGCAAGTTTCTTCATAATAATAGGAGAGAAGAATAATACAGAGAGAAGAAATGGAAGCTGTATCAAATTTTATATTCTTGGGCTAAAAGATCACTGCAGATGGTGACTGCAGCCATGAAATTGAAAGACACTTGGCTCCTTGGAAGGAAAGTTATGGCAAACAAGAGCAGCATACTAGAAAGCAGAGACATCACCTTGCTGACAAAGGTCCATATAGTCAAAGCTGTGGCTTTTTCAGTAGCAACGTATGGTTGTGAGAGTTGGACTATAAGGAAAAGTTGCTCTTCTTTTTCTTTGGAATGTTGTTTTTGTTGTTGTTGTTGCTGCCTCTTGTACAATATTGTGCACCTCTGTCCATGGTGCTTCAGGCACTCTATCTACCACAGAATCTATCTACCACAGTATCTATCTGCCACAGAATCAGCGCTTTCAAATCATGCCGCTGGAGAAGACTTTTGATAATCCTTTGGACAGCAAGGAGATCAAATCAGTCAATACTTAAAGAAATTAGTTCAGACTATTCTTTGGAAGGGCAAATACTGAAGCTGAAACTTAAATACTTTAACCACATAATGAGAAGACAGGACTTATTAGAAAAGACCCTGCTGTTGGGAAAGATTGAAGACAAAAGGAGAAGGGAATGGCAGAGGATAAGATAGATAGTGTCATGGAAGCAAGGAACATGAGCTTGGACAGACTTTGGGAGAGAGTGGAAGAATGGAAGGTCCTGGTGTGCTGTGGTCAGTGGGGTCCTGAAGACGTGACTGAATGACTGAACTACAACAAATGTGCCAAGCACTTTGCAAGGTATTGAGTGGTTCATCCCTGAATAATTTTTAGGAAATACTGAACATGCAAGTTTCTTCATAATAATAGCTGGCATTTATATAAAGCTTTAAGGTTCACACGTTGTCTTACAGATGTTACTCTTGGCTGATCCTCACAACTCTGCCATATAGACTTCATTGTACCCATTTTGTAAATGAGGAGACTGAGGCTGAAAAGTTAAGTAACTTGCCCATGGTCATGCAGCTACTGTCTGAGTTGAACTCAGGTCTTCCTGATTCCAAGGCTAACACTCTAACTACTGTGACACCTAGTTGCCAGAGAAAGCTGATTGCCTCCCCTTTATAACACAAAAATCTTTCCCTTCCAAAGATCCTCTATGATTCCACATAGAACCTCTTTTATCTTCTTTTTGAAAGCACCTAAATCAACATACTCTTCTTGCTCTTTCCCCCCTGCTCTTTCCCTCAGTGTTGTCACCTACATCATGCTGTCCAACTTCTTCACTTCCTCCTATAGTTCATCTACTAATAACGTCCTCCCTGGTATATCATTATCCACTCATTCCTTCAGTGCCAGAGGAGGTAGGTAGCTCACCTGTATATCTCATCCTCTTTACCTGGACCAATTCAGTAGCCTACTGAGTCTCACTGCATCTACCACCTACCACTCCACCAGCTTCACTGGCTCCCTGTTTCCTCTAGGATAAACCACAGACTTCTCTGTTTGGCATTTAAAGGCAGTTGCCATAATATTTGCAGCTAGGTGGCACAGTGGATAGAGCATGGGCCCTAGAGTGAGAAGACCTGAGTTCAAATTCAACTTCAGATTCTTCCTAGCTGTGTGATCTAGGGCAAGTCATTTAACCACTGTCTGCCTCAGTTTCCTCATCTGTAAAATGGGGATAATAATAATAGCATCTATTTCATAGGGATGTTGTGAGATCAAATCAGATAATATTTGTAAAGCCCTCTGCAAACCTTAAAGAACTACATAAGTGCTAGCTATAATAAGTATTATTATTATTATAATTAGTAAAGCTTTCATGATCTGACCCCAGCTAATCTTTCTGGATTGATTTCACATTCTTCCCCTGCATAAATTCTAGAATTTACTGTTCCCTGAACTCAGCATTGGAAAGGACAACTTAGCTTTTGCACAGACTGTGCCCCATGCCTGGAATGCCCTCCCTCTCCACCTCTGTTCCTAACTGACTTTAAGGATTAATTCAAATCCTACCTTCTGAATTTCTACTGTATTTCACTGCATAATCACCACACCTCGTTTATTTTCATTCCAAAAATTGGTTTATAAGCTTTCATCACAAAATCATCACATGGCATAACTCTGTTCATCACTTCACTTAAAAGATAAACAGCTGGGCAGCTAGGTGGCACAGTGGATAGAGCACTGGCCCTGAAGTCAGGAGGACCTGAGTTCAAATCCGGCCTCAGACCAAATACTTGATACTTACTACCTGTGTGACCCTGGGCAAGTCACTTAACCCCAATTGCCTTAAAAAAAAAAAACAAATAAAGATAAACAGAGCAGCAATGTATTCACCATATGGATCTGCATGTTTATCTCTCATGCATCGTGAGCCTAGAATTCTTAGTGCACGTGCATTGTCAGTATATTTCCAAAAGCCTTGTGTGGTTTGTTTAGAGACCTGCAGTACCAATAGTATTGTATTCAACCCAATGAAGAGAAGTAGGCACAAAGGGGAGTGGGCAGGCAAGCGAAGATGCCATGAGTAAATCACATGACATGGTAAGACTTGCATCTTCCTAGCTAGCTAAGCTGTATAGTTCATCTACCAGCGACACATTAATGTGCTAAGCATTCTTTCTGATTACATGTAAATATAAAAACTATCATGCAGGCTTCAAGCTGAAAGTGATTGAGTTCACTGAACAGCATGGAAACAGAGCTGTGGAAAGATAGCTGTCAGTGAGTAAAAAGGTGGCGTAAAACTGGCAGAAACTAAAAAAAAGGAATATCAGCACAATTTTTAAAGCTTCACATAATGGTTGCATCCCACTTTTTTTGCAAAAAAATGGCAATTTTTGGATTGGCACAAAAAATTTGTGACAAATATGTGGTGAAATACAATACCTTTTCTGACTCTTTCAGTTGTTAATGCCCTTCTGTCAAGTTATGTTATACCTTGTATATAACTTACATTTACTTATCTGTGAATATGTAATATCCTTCTCCCTCAAAAGAATGTAAACTCCTTGAGGACAGGAAGTATCTCTCCTTAGTATCTGTATACCCAAGACCTAAAAGTCTGTTAATAAATGCTTGTTGAATGACTGAAAGACTGATTTAGTCAACCCCTTCACCTTATAGGTGAAGAAAATGAGGCCCAAAGAGGTAAAGTAACTTGTCCAAAACGACACAGTTAGGCCACATTTGAACTCAGGTCCTCCCGATTCTGGGGCTGGTGCTCTATCCACTACACTGCCGAGCTGCCCCTTTGGAAGAGAATTTTGAACTGAACTGAACCTTAAGAACCTGACTTAGGTGAGTTTCACTATTGTGAAGGTTTTCTGGGTCCTGGTGGATTGTCTTGAGAGAATGTCAAGGGGGACACGACTCAAAACCTTGAAATCTAAATATTTTACCCAACCAACACTCATTTACTCAGAGTAAAGGAACATTTTCTTTAAACACCTTTGGGCTCCTTGGCATAGTGAGGCCTTGTAATTGCTGAGAGATCCCTGACCCTTTCCTTCAGCAGTCCCCACAACAGAGGTCCTGCTGCTCTCCATTAGCATTCCATCAATTTCTCTGTCAGACTCAGTAAGAAGTGATTGACCCATGGGTACAGTCAACTTGGCATGATCTTCGTTCAGCCCTTAACGTGTTAGCCATGGCAGAAGAAGGATTTAGAAAAAGATTTCAACAACATAAGACTGAATGCTTTTAATCAGGGTAGCTAAATTTATTATCTAAGTATTAAGAAACGTTAAAATGTTACTGTCAGACTCAAAGTAGCTCTTCAATTTTGACATGGCGAAGTGAGAAGGGAGGGGGGGAAAAAGAAGCTATGATTCTGGGGCTACTAGGTGGCGCAGTGGATAGAGCACCAGCTCTGAAGTCAGGAGGACTCCAGTTCAAATGCAGCCTCAGACCAAACACTGGACATCACTAGCTGTGTGACCTTTGGCAAGTCACTCAACCCCAACCAAGTGCCTAAAAACAGAAGCAGAGAAGAAGAAGAAGAAGAAGCTCTGATTCCGGCCAAAAGAACAAGGTTCAAATCTTATCTCTTATGCTTACTTATCTGTGTGATTGCGGGCTATAGCTTAACTTCTCTGGGTCTTAATTTTCTCATCTGTAAAATGAAGAGGTTGGAATATATTCCTTTCTATGGTAAACCTATGATTCTTGGTTTTTTAAAATGATTTTTAAAAACTCTAAACCAAAGAAAATTAGCATACATATATACATATATTAGAACAGAAAAAAAGGATTACACATAAAACTGCAAATCTCTGTTACATATGGCTTGCTTTTCTATTGAAATATATAATAAGTTCAACATGTAATTTTCAAAGCTATCCTGTTTATCTGTGATTCCTTCTGGCCCCCTTTCTTTTGTCTCCTCAGAATTTCTTTTTAATGCCTTTTATGATCCTGGTTGAGAATGACAAAGGAAATCAGAGCTTCCTTATTCACAAGACACAGACCAGGGATAAAGGGAGCTGGGTTACGAAAAAATCAAATTAAATCTTAGCTAATTATAACTGGTTATACACTTTATGGATTAATTTATAATCATGGCTACCATTTATGACAATATTATCTTATTTGATCCTCCCCACAACCCCAGGAGACAGATGTTCTCACCATCCCTCCCTCTGTCTGCTGTTTATTTGTGCTTTCTTGTGGTAGCAGTAGCTTCAGGAAATGTTAACCCAACAATCCTGGGAGACAGGAGCTACTGTGATCCCCATTTTACAGTGGAGTAAATTGTTAAATCAGATTACAGATAAGGAACACATTAGTAAAAGTTAAGCATCTACCCCAAGGTCACCCAGCAAATTAGTGGTAGAAACTGGACTTGAATCCTGGTCTTCTGTCAAGATCCAATGTTCATTCTACATCCCCCTGGCTTTCAGACAGGTCTCCATCACGAATGAAAAATTCCCATGTAAAACCTAAAGGTTTTCAAGTTCAAACTTGATAAGAGGCTGGCAGAGGAAGTTGTAGGCCTGTCTTGTAAATGAAGACACCTGCTCCTTTCAACGCCTTTATTGTTTTAGGGGTTCAGAAACCTAACTCCATGTGGAAAATGTACCAGTGATATTATAGTGTACTATACAAAAAACCACTAGAGGGGAGTAAAACATCAAAGGAGAACATGCCACAACTTGGCTTTTGGGTCTAATGGACAAATTACATTTATAACTGTTGACTAATATCTATTGTTTCCCATCAAATCCACTACATTGCTTGAAAATCCAAGGATGTGAGGGAATCACTCTTTCCATATGCTTGGTGTAATGAGTCTCTGAGCCCAAAGCCAAGGAGAATCCACACTCTCAAGGTCTCTAACTTAAACAGGGGTAGAGGACAGTTCATTAAAACACTTAGAAAATCTACTTTGTTTCTGGTTTTCTTTTAATTTACCATTGACTGATGGTGACGAAGATGAGACTATATTTTTGAAACGCAAGAGGGAACAAAAGTCTCTTGCTCCTAATGGACCTTCCAGAAAGAGAGCCATATGGTCCTTGGGCTTGTACTTCCAAACAGGAAGCTAGGTGGCTCAGTGAATAGAGTGCTGGGACTGGAATCAGGAAGACCTGAGTTCAAATATGGCTTCAGACACTTGTGGGACCTCAGGCAAGTCACTTCACCTTAAGTTTCCTCAATGATTTCACCAACTTGGGGACAGCTAGGTGGCGCAGTGGATAGAGCACCGGCCCTGGATTCAGGAGGACCTGAGTTCAAATCCGGCCTCAAGACACATAACACTTACTAGCTGTGTGACCCTGGGCAAGTCACTTAACCCCATTGCCTAGCCAAACCAAAAAATAAAAACAAACAAAAAACAAACAAACAAACAAAAAAATAATTTCACCAACTTCCCAAAGCTGTTGCAAGTCTCAAATGAGATAATACTTGACTGGCACATAGCAGGTACTGTATAAATGATAGTTGATCAGTCATTATAGGGAGAGCAGAAAACTGTCTCAAGAGTGTAATTTGAAAGAGTGCCAGACTTGGAAGGCAGGAGAATGGGGTACAAACTCCTAGTTCTGAGACTTACTAGCTGTGTGGTCATTTCCTTCTGTGAGGCCCTGTTTCTTCAGCAGAAAATGAGGATAATAATGCTTGTACTCTCTGCTTCATGGAGTTCAATAGAATCACAGATTTAGAGCTGAGGGGATCTCAAAAAGTTATCTGTTCTAACCTCTTCTGACCTTTACTGATGAGTTCATTGAGAGCCAGAGAGGTTAAAAATATTTTGCCTAAGGTCACATAGGTAATAAAAGGTAGAAACAGGAATGGGACCCCCAGATCCTCTGACACTAGAATGCAGCACTTTTCCCACTGCATCATAATGCTTCCTAATAATATGAGAAAAATACTTTGTAAACCTTAAAGAGCTCTATAAATGTGAGTTATTGCAAGGAAATTGGGGTTTCTTCCCATTAGAGAAACTAGGGGTTCCCACTGGTAGAAAGAATGTGGGCTTTCACTTTAGAATTATCTTGTAAAACATGGGGCTTCAATGTTGGATGAGATCTCATCTCATCCAATATTCTTTATTGGAATTTGAGGCCCAGAGATCATCTTGCCCAAAGTCACAGAGACCCAGGAGCACAGCTCAGGTCTCTGAGACAGTCCTAGACTAAACCAGACTAGATTGTGCTTTATACATAGTGTCATCTTGCCATCATCCCTTCCACCATCCCCTTCCCCCTCTCCCTTTACTATCTACCTCTTGCTTTGGTACTGTAATCAAATCAGCAGTTGGAAAGCATGTCAGTCGATTAATCTATGTATCAACCAACCTACCATCTCTGTGACTCCTCAGACCAAAACTCATTTCCTTGGCTACCACTATGTGGCGACCCTGGGCAAGTCACATTCTGACTTAATTCATTTCTAAAATGAAAGGATTGAGCTAGATAGCCAATTCTAACTCTTCTAGCTCTAAAAGAGAGACAAAATACTACAAATATTTGAGGGGGAGGACGGGTCCTATTTACGTGAGTAGTAAAGGTCAAGAAAGATTTCACAGAGGAGTCAGCCTGTGAATTGAGCCTTGAAAGAAGAAAGGGATTTCAATAGATGAAAGGGAAGGGAGTGGAGTCTATTTTTTAATGAACAAAGAATTAGTGATGGTTTTGTTGTCATATTCATTTTTTAATATATCCCACTGTCCTATCCATTGAGCCATCCCTTAAAGTAAGGATTTTTAAACGTAGTTCAGCAGATCCAAACACAACTGTGTTTGAAAGTACATTCAATGTTTCATACTTACGGTGCCCCACCTCTGCAAAAAGGGGAATAATGTTCATTTTCTCAACGTTTTGCAAGGGCCAAATTTGGTCATTATCATTACATAGCACAGTTTAGTTTTATCATTCTTTTCCATTTACATTGTTGTAGTAATTGCCTTTATTGTTTTCTTAGTTTTAGTTACTTTACTCCGCATCTATTCATATAACTCTTCTCACAATTCTCTGAATTCTACATATTTATTTTTCCTTAAGGCATGGCAATATTTCAAGAGGAGTCTTTTTAAGCATGGGGATGGTATGAGCATGGAAACAGGAGAGGGAAAGAGAATGAGGATCATAGAGTAGTTCAGTTTGTTGGCAATGTTGTAAACATGAAACGGTCACTAAGAATAAAGTTGAAGCCAGACTGTGGAAGGCTTTGATTGCCAAGATAAGGAATATAAATCTCATTCAGCAGGAAATGGAGAGCTGTTAATGGTTACCAATAGAGCAATATGACATGATCATGACAGTATAAAAGGAAAATGATTCATTCAGTGTGATGGAGAATGGAGTAGAGAAGAGAGACACCAGAGGAATGGAGACCTTAGAAGGCTCTTTTGAGCCTTGACTTGAACCAAAGTTGTTATAGTGGAAGTGGGAAGAAGCCAAACATGGAAGGTATTGCAGAGTTGAAAATGAAAGGATTTCAGAACTGATTAGATGTATAGGATGAGGGAAGAGGAATATGTTAAAGATTACTTAAAAGTTACAAGCCTACATGATGAAAAACATGATAGTGCCATTAAAAGAGACAGACAAGTTAAGGAGAGAGGAAGTTTTAAGATGGAAAAGTATGAGTTCAGTTTTAGACATGCTGAGTTTGAAGAATCCCAATAAGGAGTTAGAAGTTAAAAACTACATCTCTGGGTAAAAATTGGGCACATGTATATACATATACATATAACACACAAATATATGTGAATAATTTGTAAAGAAGTGATCACTGAAACCATTGGAATGGATGGGATTCCTAAGTGATAGAATGTAGAATGAAGAGAACACCCATGTTGAAGGAACAAGAGGAGACAGCAAGAAAGACAGAGGACATGACATTAAAAGACTGCAGGTCCTAGAACACCATATATTGAAGAACAGAAGACCTCAGCAAAGCTTAGCATAATTCTGAATGGAAAAAAATGGACATTTAATGAATTGTCAGACCTTCAGGACTCTGATTCAAAAAAAGAAAAAAACAAACCTGAACTTAATAGAAGACTTGACATACAAGAGCCAAGAGAAATATATGATATGTTCCAAAGACTAATTACGACGGACTCAATATGAACAGACTGTTTACCTTTTATGTATGCAGAATGTAAAACATATGTCCAAGATTGTTATTAGTAATTGGGTAGTTGGTAAGAAAGACTGAGGTAGACTCGAGTATGATATGGCTTTAAAAAGTAAAACCATTTAGGAACAGCTAAAATGAATAATTGTCTTATACAAATGAGGTGCAAGAAGAAGAACTGGCACAGGGGAATTAGACGGGGGAGGAGGCCTATTAGTTCTGGAACCCTACTTTCATTGGGAATGGTTCAAGAGGAAATGATACATATATACCTAGAAGAGTATAAAAGTCTTCTAAATTCAGAAAGAAATAAAACACTAAAGGGATAGGGAGGGGTGGAATCTCTAGAGGGGAGGATGAGGGAATAGGTCAAGGGAGGTATAGAAGTGTGTTTAGACTTATGGGAATGGGAGGATAAGGGAGGGGTCTTTGGAGGGGGGGTAGATTAAGTAATAGGAGGGCAAGTTGCATAGCAGGTAGAAATGAAGTAGAGGACTTAGGAGGGATAGAAAATAAGAGATATACACAAATATAAAACATAGAACAGGAGTAGAATTTGTTAGGGAAACTATAGTTTATATATATATATGTATATGTGTATGTATGTATGTATGTATGTATGTATCTATCTATCTATCTATCTATATATATATAAATATGTCCACACTTAATTGTAGCCTTCTGGAGTGTGGGGGAAGAAAGGGGGGAAAAAGAACACAGTAAAAAGTACACAGCAAAGAACAAAAGAAAATTTACAAGGAAGCAAAGAAAAGAAGGATAGCTCCCAACACAATGTGGAGTATTTATTACACAGGCTTTCTTGAAATGGAATTTTATTGCTATATATTTTGAATCCTCTCTTACTTTCTGCTGTACACAGGGCATATTTCTTTTTTCATTTCTTATTTTGTATTTACCTGTTAATATTTAAATTTATAATATTTCTTTTTCTTTTTTTTATTGTGTATTTAAGTTTTAGAAAAATAAAATAAAAAAGAGGAATGGCCAGAGGTAAGAGGAGAACCATAAGGCTACACAGCATCACGGGAGCCAAGGGAGGAGAAAGTATTAAGAAGGATGGGATAGTCAACAGTTTCCAATACTGCAGAGAGTAAGAGATCAAGAGTAGTGGAGCCAAGATGGTGGAGAGAAGCCAGGAAGTTGACTGAGCTCTTCCCAGTTTCCCTCAGAAACAATGTTAAATCAAGCCTCTAAAAGAATTCTGGAGCAACAGAATCCACAAAAAGATGGAGGGAAACAATTTTTCAGCATAAGATAACTTAGAAGGACTTCAGGGAAGGTTTTGCTCATTTGTGTAAAAGGGGAGTGCAGCCGAGTGCAGCTGGTGTCCAAACAAGCCAGCAGGAGACTCTTAGTCACAGCACAGATCAGCAACTGAGGTCCTACAGTCTGGGTTCAGCAGGCCAGTGGCACAGCAGACCAGCCATGAGGCCTCCAGCCCCAGAGCAGCAGGCAAAGTGCCAGCCCCAGAACCCAGGGCACAACAGGCATGACTAAGCCAGGCTACCCTAGCACAGTGGACAAACCCCTAGCTTCAGAGGCCCTTGTGCAGAAAGCCAGTGACCAGACCCCTGGACCCCAGTGCAAGAAGCTTGGGACAGTGCCCCACATACCCCAGAAGCAGAGCTCAACTTTTTAAAATGAGCAAAAAACAAAAAAGAAAAAAGAAAGAGTACTGATCATAGAAAGCTACTATGGCAAGAGTGAAGATCAAAACACAAATCAGAAGAGGACAGCAATATCAAAATGGCTACATGCGAAGGCTCAAAGGGAAATACGAATTGGTCTCAAGTCCAAAAAGACCTCTTGGAAGAGCTCAAAAAGGATTTTAAAAATCAAGTAAAAGAGACAGAAGAAAAATTGGGAAAAGAAATGAGAGTTATGCAAGAGCATCATGAAAAAAAGTTAACAGCATGGAAGAGGAAGCACAAAAATTGACTGAAGGAAACAGCTCCTTTAAAAGTAGAATTGGCCAAATGGAAAAGGAGGTACAAAAGCTAACTGAAGAAAATAATTCCTTAAAAATTAGGATTGGGCAAAAGAATCATTCAAACAAAATCAAAAGAATGAAAAAAATAGAAGAAAATATAAAATACTTCATTAAAAAAAAAACTGACCTGGAAATAGATCCAGGAGAGATAATTTAAGAATTATTGGACTACCTGAAAGCCATGATCAAAAAAAGAGTGTGGACTGCATCTTTCAAGAAATTATCAAGGAAAACTGACCTGATATCCTAGAAACAGATGGTAAAATTGTCATTGAAAGAATCCACTGATCACCTTCTGAAAGAGATCCCAAAATGAAAACTCCAAGGAATACTGTAGTCAAATTCCAGAACTATCAGGTCAAGGGGAAAATATTGCTAACAGTCAGAAAGAAACAATTCAAATATCAAGGTCCCACAGTCAGGATTACATAGGATTTACAGCTTCTATATTAAAGGAGCAGAAAATTTGGAGTATATCCCAGAAGGCAAAGGAGCTTGGATTACAAACAAGAATCAACTACCCAGCAAAACTGAGCATAATTTTTCAGGATAAAAGGTAGATATTCAATGAAATAGGGGACTTTCAAACTTTCCCAATGAAAAGACCAAAGCTGAACAGAAAATTTGATCTTCAAATTCAAGATTCAAAAGAAACATAAAAAGATAAACAGGAAAGAAAAAAAAAGCCCCATGGTATTCAAGAAGGTTAAACTGTTTATATCCCTACATGGGAAGATGATACTTGTAAACTCCTAAGAACTGTATCTCTGTTAGGGCAGTTAAAGGAGTATACTTAGGCAGAAGGTGTGGGTATAAGTTGACTTTGATGTGATGATAAAAAAATTAATTGGGGGTAAAAAACAGATTGTACTGGGAGAAGAGTAAAGGAGGAGGCAGAATGGAGTAAATTATATCACATGAAGAGGCATGAAAGACCTATTAGAGTAGGGGGAAAGAAGAGAAGGGCTGAGCATTGTTTGAACTTTACTCTCATTAAATTTGGCTCAAAGAGGGAATAACATACACAGTCAGCTGAGTAAAGAAATCTATCTTACCCTATAGGGAAGTAGGAAGGGAAGGGGGAAAGAAAAAGGGGGAGCCGATAGAAGGGAGAGCAGATTGAGGGAGTTGGTGGTCAAAAGCAAAACACTGGTGAGGGGGGATAGGGTGAAAGAAGGGAAAGAGAAAAATATAAACGGGGAAAATAGGATGGAAAAAAAATACACAGTCAGTAATCATAACTGTGGATGTGAATGGAATAAACTCTCCTATAAGAGAGAAGTAGATAACAGAGTGGATTAAAAATCAGAATCTTACAATATGTTGTTTACAAGAAACACATTTGAAACAGAGAGACATACAACTTAAAGGTAAAAAGCTGGAGCAGAATATATTACGCTTCAGCTGAAGCTAAAATAGTACGGGTAGCAATCCTGATCTCAGACAAAGCAAAAGCAAAAATAGATCTAATTAAAAGAGACAAGGAAGGAAACTACATCTTGATAAAAAAAAAAAGTACCATAGACAATGAAGTGATATCAGTACTAAACATATATGAACCAAGTGATATAGCATCCAGATTCTTAGAGGAGAAGTTAAGTGAGTTACAGGAAGGAAAAGACGGCAAAATTATATTAGTGGGGGACCTCAACTTCCCCCCGTCCTCAACCTTCCCCTCTCAGAACTAGATAAATCTAATCACAAAATAAAAAAGAAATTAAGGAGGTGAGTAGAATTTTAGAAAAGTTAGATATGAGAGACCTCTGGAGAAATTTGAATGGGGATAGAAAGGAATGTGTCTTTTTCTCAGCAGTGTGCAGAACCTACACAAAAGCTGATCATGTATTAGCGCATAAAAATCTCAAAATCAAATGCAGAAAGGCAGAAAGACTAAACGCTTCCCTTTTCAGATCATGATGCAATGAAATTACAGATAATAGAGGGCCATGGAAAAATAGATTTAAAATTAACTGGAAACTAAACAATCTGATCCAAAAGAACGAGTGGGTCGAACAATAAATCATAGAAACAATAATATATATCTCTAAATGCTTACATGGATCAAATAGAGAAAGAGCAGATCAAAGAACTGGGCGTGCAACTAAAAAAGCTAGAAAAAGAATAAATTAAAGATCCCTAATTAAACACCAAAGTAGAAATTCTGAAACTCAAAGGAGAGATTAATAAAATTCAAAGTAAGAAAACTATTGAACTAATAAATAAAACTAAGAGCTGGTTTTATGGGAAAAAAACAAAATAGATAAACCTTTGATTAATTTGATTAAAAAAAACCAAATTACCAGTATCAAAAATGAAAAATGGTGAATTCACCAACAATGAAGAGGAAATTAAAGCAATAATTAGGAGCTATTTTGCCCAACTGTATGCTAATAAATCTGACAATCTAAGTGAAATGGATGAATACTTACAAAAATATAAATTGCCCAGATTAACAGAAGAGCAAATGAAATACTTAACCCCATTTTTAAAAAAGAAATTGAACAAGCCATCAATGAACTCCCTAAGAAAAAGTCTCCAGGGCCAGATGGAATTACAAATGAATTCTACCAAATATTTAAAGAACAATTAATTCTAATGCTTTACAAACTATTTGGGAAAATAGGCAAAGGAGTCCTACAAAATCCCTTTTAGACACAAATATGGTGTTTATACCTGAAAGAGGAAGAGCCAAAACAGAGGAAGAAAATTATAGACCAATTTCCCTAATGTATATTAATGCAAAAATTTTAAATAAAATATTAGCAAAGAGATTACAGCAATTTATCAGCAGGACAACACACTATGGCCAGATAGGATTCATACCAGGAATGCAGAGCTGGTTCAGTATTAGAAAAACTATTAGCATAATTGACCATATCAATAAAAAGACCAAGAGAAATCATATGATTATCTCAACAGATACAGAAAAAGGTTCTGACAAAATATAGCATCCATTCCTAGTAAAAACACTAGAGAGCATAGGAATAAATGGAGCTTCCCTTAAAATAGTAGATAGTATCTATCTAAAACCTTCAGCAAGCATTACATGTAATGGGGATAAGCTAAAATCATTTCCAGTAAGATCAGGGGTGAAACAAGGATGTCCACTATCCCTATCTATCAATATTGTGCTAGAACTTTAGCTTTAGCAATAAGAGAAGAAAAAAAATTGAAGGAATTAGAATAGGTAATGAGGAGACAAAACTATCATTCCTTGCGGATGATATGATGGTCAACTTAGAGAATCCTAGAAAATCAACTAAAAAATTTCTTAAACTAACAACTTTAGTAAAATTGCAGGATATAAAATAAACCCACATAAATCATCAGTATTTCTATATATTACCAACAAAGCTCAGTAGCAAGAGATAGAAAGAAAAATTCCACTTAAAATAACTATTGACAATATAAAATATTTGAGAGTCTACTTGCCAAGACAAACCCAGGAACTACATGAACACAATTACACAATGCTTTTCACACAAATAAATTCAGATCTAAACAATTGGAAAAATATCAATGGTTCATAGGTAGGCTGAGCTAATATAATAAAAATTACAATTCTACCTAAATTAATTTCTTATTCAGTGCCATACCAATCAAACTACCAAAAAATTATTTTATAGAGCTAGAAAAAATAATAACAAAATTCATCTGGAAGAACAAAAAGTCAAGAATATCAAGGGAATTAATGAAAAAAAATGCAATGGATGGTGGCCTAGCCATACCAGATCTAAAACTGTATTATAAAGCAACAATCATCAAAACTGTTTGGCACTGGCTAAGCAATAAAGTAGTGGATAAGTGGAATAAGTCAGTACACACGACATAGTAGTAAATGACTATAGTAATCTACTGTTTGATAAACCCAAAGACTCCACCTTCTAGGATAAGAAATAACTATTTGACAAAAACTGCTGGGAAAACTGGACAATGGTATAGCAGAAATTATACGGAGACCAACATTTCATACTGCATACCAAGATAAAGTCAAAACAGGTACATGATTCAGACATAAAGTTTGATACCATAAGCAAATTAGGAGAGCAAGGAATAGTTTACCTGACAGATCTATGGAGAAGGGAAGAATTTATGAACAAATGAGAGACAGAGAACATTATGAAATGCAAAATCAAAAATTCTGATCACATTAAATTAAAAAGCTTTTGCACAACCAAAACCAATGCAACCAAGATTAGAAGGAAACAATTTTTACAGCAGGTTTTTCTGATAAAGGCCTCATTTCTCAAACATATAAAGAACTGAGTCAAATTTATAAGAATACAAGTCATTCCCCAATTAATAAATAGTCAAAGTTTTCAGTTTTCAGATGAAGAAATTAAAGCTAGCTATAGTCATATGAAAAATGCTCTAAATCACTATTCATTAGAAAAGCACAAATTAAAACAGCTCTGAGGTAACACCTCATACCTATCAGATTGGCTAATATGACAGAAAAGGAAAGTGATTAGTGTTGGAGAAGATGTGGGAAAATTGGGATACTAATGCATTGTTGGTGGAGTTGTGAACTAATCCAATCATTCTGAAGAGCAATTTTGTCAACTATAAAACCGTGCATACCCTTTGATCCAGCAATACCACTACTAGGTCTGCATCCCAAAGAGATCATAAAAAAGGGAAAAGAACCCACATGTACAAAAATATTTATAGCAACTCTTTTTGTGGTGACACAGAATTGGAAATTGAGAGGATGCCCATCAACTGGGGAATGGCTGAACAAGTTGTTGTATATGAATGTAATGGAATACTATTATGCCATAAGAAATGACGAACAGTTGAATTTCAGAAAGACTTACATGAATTGATGCTGAGTGAAGTGAGCAGAACCAGGAGAACATCAAATGCAGTAACAGTAACACCGTGAGATAATCAGCTATGATTGACTTAGCTCTCCTCAGCAATACAATGATCCAAGACAACTCCAAAAGACTCATGATGGAAAATGCTATCCACATCCAGAGAAAGAACTATGGAGTCCAAATGCAGATCGAAGCATACTATTTTCACTTTTCTGCGGCTTCTCTCTTTTGTTCTTTTTCTTCTTTCACACATGACTAATAGGGAAATATATTTCCATGATTGCACATGTATAACCTATATCAGATTGCTTGCTGTCTTGGGGAGGAGAGAGGAGAGGAAAGGAGGGAGAAAAATTTGGAACTCAAAATCTTATAAAAATGAATGTTGAAAACTATCTTGATGTGTAATTGGCAAAAACAAAATACTGTTTACAAAAAAGGGAGAGATCAAGAATAAAGAAAACCAAAAAAAAAAAAAAGATGTTGGATTTTGTGATAAAGTGCTCCTAGCGATTTTGGAAGAGTTATTTAACAGAATGGTAGGGGTGGAAGACCGATTGCTTCATCTCTTCTTCCCCTTTCCTCCAGAATGTTTAAAGAGCTTCTCTTTAAAATGGTTCCGAGTTACCTGGGGATGAGTACTTGGAATGTCCTCTTTGAGTTTACAGCTTGAGGCAACACTGGCTGCTTGCTAATAACCATCCCATCATTTTCATTCCAGTATCCTCATGGGGTATCTCACCAATGACCCGAGTGTGAGAGGCATTCTTTGACTTGGATTAAATAAACGTTTGGAGTTTTTCCTTGCTATGTTTTCAGAATAAAAAGTGGAAAGAATATTAAAATACTTTATCTACTAATTCTAAGCAGGTTAAGTTATTCCTGCTAGGAATAACAGACTCAATTATTGGATGTAACTAAAGTGGATTACTTTTTAATGTATTATGTATTACCAGGCATGGGTTAGAAACCTGACGCCTTCTTTTATTTTTATTATTAGTTTGTAAGCAATTTGAGAGCAAGGAATGTGTCATTTTCTTCTTTGAATTCTCATCCAGCACAGTGCCTTACACATAGGAGCTTAATAAGTATTTATTGATTTTAAGGTTTATCTTTTAGCAATGTTCATTTCATTCAATATTTATTTCTCACCACCACTTTTTTCTGTAATGACAGCTGCTTTCTTAGTAAAGGAACCTGAGGGTTTATAGTTCCAGGGTATAACTAGGAGCAGCCTGGTCAAACTAATAAAGTTAAAGGATGAGTCTTTGCCCTAAACAAGGTTCAAGATAATTAAGATGATTAATTTTCTTGATGGAGTACAAACCAGTACCCTAGTGCACATCTTCCAAAGTCTTCATCTCCTCAGACACAAATAAGATCATTACAGGCTTTTAAGTGAATCTGATATAAATTTACTGAGGGAGAGAGAAGATGAGGAAAGGAGAGGGGCAGGGGAAAAAGAAAGAAAAGAGAGAGAAGGAGAGAGAGGAAGAGACCCCAATAACAGACACAAACAAGATTTATAGGATAGCACAGAATTAAGGCTTTATCAGGGACAGAACAAAGAAAACATATTTGTACCAGTTTAAATCAAAACCAGGCTTTTCTGCTCAGGACAGGCATTTCAGTGAAGATGCATGCTCCTTGCATATTCACCATCTGAGAGATATGTTTTAGTGATGTAACTATCAGGCTTTGTAGTAAACAAAGCGAGAGCATTATGGAGCCCAGCCTTACTTTATTAAAGTTTGAAAGAAAAAAGTTTCAAAATTCATGTATGGTATCCATCCCAATGCAACTAGATCACTGTAAGAAAGAGAAATGAGAACAGATTGCTTACATTTTGAATGTTTTTTTTTAAAAGCACACATAACCAAATTCTCTAAGAGGAGATATATTCCAATCTCCATAGGGCAACAACCCAAATTAAGGATAAGATCCGCCAGCTGGAATCACTGATGGAAGACATTTTGCGGGTGGTAAAGTAACAAAGTCTCTTGAAAAAAATGACGAGTATATGTTGTAGGCTCAATGGAATTTGCTTAACACATTGCACATTTGTCACCATCGGTCAGTATCTAGGGTGCCAGAAGACATAATTTCTTCATTATACCATCAAATGCTTGTCAGTTCTGGAAAATGAGTGTTGGAGAAAAAAATCAATCTTATTGACTTTTCAGAAAGCATGTCCTTTGCTGTTCAGGAATTCTGAATGGAGCAGTTGAGTGAGTCCATAAAGATGTGTTAGCTAGGCCAGTAGAACCAAGGGTCATTTGGATACTTCTCTTCCTATCTACTTTTTAAACCCTGGGACCACTCAAAATACCCTGGTGGCTAAGCAAAGGAAGGAGGGAGTAGCTGTTTTCTCAAGGTTCCAAAGACAGATGGAAGCCAGTGGCTGAATTACGGCTGGAGTTCAAGAGGCTGATTAAACCTGCATCTTGCTGTTAGGTAGTAAAGTGGATAAAATGCTGGGCCTGAAGTCAGGTAGACTCATTTTCCTGAGTTCAAATCCAGCTGTGTGACCCTGGGAAAGTCATTTAATCCCAATTGCCTCCAAAAAAAAATTATCTTCCAGAAAGTTTATGTCAAAATGCTGCCCTTGGGTTTTATCAAGGTGCAATAAAAGGTTATGCCTCAGTGACCTCATCTGTAAAATGAGCTAGAGAAGGAAATGGCAAACTACTCCAGTGTCTTTGCCAAGAAAACCCCAAATGGGGTAACAAGAAGTCAGACATAATGGAAAAATTACTGAACTTGCTATTTTATCTAGACCCTAACTTTGTGACTTGCCATAGCCATGCAAGTAACTCCACATATCCAAACAGTTGCTAAGTCTTGTTGATTTTTACCCCTATATAATATCTTGTACCTACCCCTCCTCTTCATTCACACAGCTACTACATTCATTCATTGTTGTTATTCAGTTGTGTCCAACCCTTTGTGACCCCATGGACTATAGCATGCCAGGCCAATCTATCCTCCACTGTCTCTCAAAGTCTGTCCAAGTTCACATTTATTGTTTCTATGGTACTATCTATCCTTTTCATCGTCTGCTGTCCCCTTTTTCTTTTGCCTTTAATCTTTCCCTACATCAGGGTCTTTTTCAATGAGTCCAGTCCTCTCATTATGTGACTAGAGTATTTAAGCTTCAGATTCAGTGTTTGACCTTCCAGTGAATAGCCTGAATTAATTTCCTTAAGTATTTACTTATTTGACCTCCTTGCTGCCCAAGGGACTCTCAAAAGTCTTCTCCAGCACTACAATTCAAAAGCAACAATTCTGCGATGCTCAGCTTTCCTTATAGTCCAACCCTCACAGTCATACATAGGTACCAGAGTTTTGACTACATGGACCTTTGTCAAAAAGGTGATGTTTCTGCTTTTTAGTACACTGCTCATATTTGCCATAGCTTTCCTTCTAAGGTGCAAGCATCTTCTATTTTCATAGCTGCAGTTGCCATCTGCAGTGATCTTTGAGCCCAAGAATTTAAATTCTGACACTGCTTCCATTTCTTCTCCCTCTATTTTCCAGGAAGTGATGGGACCAGTTGTCAAGATCATTTGTTTTTGTTTTTTGATGTTAAGCTTCAAGCCAGCTTTTACATTCTCCTCTTTCACCCTCATTAAGAGGCTTCTTAATTCCTCTTCACCTTCTGCCATCAGAGTGGTATCATCTGCATATCTGAGATTGTTGTTATTTCTTCCAGCAACCTTGATTTCAGCTTTTGATTCATCCAGCGTGGCATTTTGCATGATGTCCTCTGAATATAAGTTAAATAAATAGGGTGACAATATCCAACCTTGTCATATTGCTTTTTTCCAATCTTAAACCAATTGGTTGTTCCATGTTTGGTTCTAACTGTTGCTTCTTGATTCACGAGCAGATTCCTCAGTAAGATGTTAAGTAAGATGATCTGGTACTTCCATCTCCAACCATAGTCATTCAGGCTCTCATTATCTCAAATACTGAGTCTTCAGCTGATCTTGCCTCAGCTTTTTCTCCTCTCACATTCATCTTCTACACAGCTGCCAAATTTTCCTAAAGTACGGGCCTGACTATGCCACCCCCCTATTCAATATACTTCTAGGATCAAATGCAAAACTATTTGGCATTTAAAGCACTAGCTCTCCAATTTACCTTTTCAGGTTTAGTATATATTACTCCCTTTTATATACTCTATGGTCTCATCAAATTGGCATTCTTACTAGTCCTCAGAACATGATACCCCATCTTAGAGAGCAATGTGATACATTAGAATACAAGATTTAGAGTCAGAGGACCTAGGTTTGTATCCTGATTTTACCACTTATGACCTATAACCTTGGTAGAGTTGAAACAACTCTGGGCCTCAAATTCCTCATTTGTATGAGGGGGTTAAACTGGCTGATCCCTAAGGACCCTACATGTCCTAAATGTATGATCCAGGCTCTGTGTCTCTGCACTGGCTATTATGCTTGGAATGCATTCCTTCATCACCTCTTCCTCTTAGAATCCTTAATTTCCTTCAGAAGTCATGAGACTTTTCCAAATTCTCCAGCTTCTAATCTAGTCAATCATTCAACCAACAAGCATTTTATTAAGTGCTCACTACAGCGGCAGACACTATGCTGGGGGTACAAATGCAAAGAAAATGTAAATGTAAAATGTAAAGAAAAAGGCGATCCCTGCCCTTAGGGAGATTATATTCTAATGGGGGAGGGAAGAGGCCAGCAAAGGGGAGAGAGATGACACATAAAAAAGGACACGAAAGGGGGTGTGGAGTAAAAGGGTGAGGGAATGTGGCAAAAGGAAGAGAAAGCCTGGCGCAGATGAGTCAGCCTTGCAGGCTGGAGATGAATGGCAGAAACTTTGGACTTTTCAGCTCACTCTGCATCTTGCTGCCCTGTCTGGTTTCAACTCTATGGAACAAGATACTTCCTTTTGTCCCCTCCCCCTTTTGTGGGTTGTCTCCCCCTATTATATTATAAGCTCCTTGGGGGCTGGGACCATCTTTCTTTTAATTAATTGTATCCCCAAACCTAGCACAGTGCCTGGCAGATAAGAGGTGCTTAGTAAATGTTTATTGGTTATTATTGGGAGAATGAAGACATGGTTGGCCTGGCCCCCTCCTTAAATTGGAGATGCTCAGAGGAACCAGCCAATCAGAAGGAAAGCTCTTGGGGCAGAAGATACTTCCATAGGGAGAAATTGTTTAAGGTGGAGTCAGCTTCCAAGCTGAAAAGGTTTCTATGGCACGGGAGACAAAGTCCTACGGAGATGAGTCAGCAGTGTGGCTTGCAGAGCATTGAATTAACCAAAATTGTCTTGTCTATTGTGTTTTACTTATATATGCCCATGTTGTCTTCTCCAGTATAAGCTCCGTGAAGGAAGGATTATCTCATTTTTCTCTTTGTATTCCCAGTGCCTAGCATAGTGCCTGGCATATAATAAGTAGTACTAAATTTAATAAATATTTATTATTTTTTAAATCTTTGTTGTTGAGTTTCTCTTGTGCACCCATGTTTTTGCTATAAGTATTTCAGAAAAACCTTCCTGTAACTTTTCCTTTATTCCTATGAGGAAATATTCATCCATCCATCCATCCATCCATCCATCCATCCATGCATCCATCCATCCATCCATCCATCCATCCATCGGATTCAGAAGACTTATAGGTCTTCTAGTCCAACCCCCTCACGTTGCAGAAGAAAAGAACTGAGGCCCAGAAGTGTAAACTGCCTTCATTCACCAAGGTCTTAGAAGGAGGAAGTGGGCCCAACTCCTAACCCTTACCTTTTAGCACACAGTACAAGGCACTGTGAGAGGTACTGAGATAACAAAGATAATGAGATAGGTGGCTGACCATGGAGGAGTTACATAAGCTGAGACTTAGACAAATAGCTATAATACAGAATATGTTAAGTGCCATGGGAAAAACAAAAATGTGTTAATTCAGAAGAGGGAGAGAGCCCTTATCTGGGGTGGGGGTGAAAAAGGAAAGGAATCATGAAAGACATGGTATCTGAGCAGAGCCATGGAGGAAGAGCAAGTGAGATTGTGGCACGGTTGCTAGATTTGGAGAACTTGGGGTCTGCATCTTGGCGACGTGGGGCAAATCATGTCAAGTCTCTGGGCCTCAGTTTCTTCATCTAATAAAATGAAACAGCTGGGTTGGATTGATTTCTAAGGTCCCTTCTACCAGTGAAACTAGGATGATATGGATAGACAAAGATAAAGCAGGGAGAACATTCCAGAAGACATACAATATCACTTGAACAAGGTACATAGGTAAGACCCGTTTTCAGAGGATTGCATGTAATTGGTTGGAATACACAGGAGGTACGAAAGCCTTGAATGCCAAACTAAGGAGTTTATATTTTATTTGAAAGTTTATTTTCTGAATCAGTGTTTTGATTTAGAAAAGAATTGAGGGGCAGCTAGGTGGCGCAGTGGATAGAGCACCAGCCCCAGAGTCAGGAGGAACTGAGTTCAAATCCTGTCTCAGATCAGACACTTGACACTTACTAACTGTGTGACGTTGGGCAAGTCACTTAACCCCAATTGCCTTGCTGCCCCCCACAAAAAAAAAAAAGATTGAATCATACTGTTCTTTGGCTCCTTTTCATGGTCATGTTAGTTGACTTTTTATATGTCAGGGTTAAAAATAAAGACAAAAACTCAGTCCCTGCCTTTAAAAAGCATTTTAATGGGGGAGATGACACACCAAAAACTGTATATACAAGAAGTGTGTATACATATATCTATACACATTTTTCTCTACACATGTGTGTGTATATTTAAAGACAGAGACATAGATAGGGAGTGATACAGAGACACAGAGAGGGAGAAGGGAGAGAGAGGAAGGTAAGGAAGAGGAAGTGGGAAGGGGGAGTGTTAAGTAGAAGGTAATCTAAGAGAGAAAACACTAACATTTGAAAGACTAGGAAAGGCTTCCTCACAGAAGGCAGGTTTTGAGTTCAGTCTTGAAGTCAGGAAGCAGAGAAAAGAGGAGCATTCACATTCAGTTTTGGTTCTAGTGTTTTTCCTTTAAAAACCAGAGAATATGAAAATATATACACACACATTTGCACCAGGGAAAAACCTTTGAGTTCTCTCTCCCATCCCCCACTCCCAAGGGGGTGCACTTTGAAAGACATTGCTTGTGTCCCTTTACTTCAATTTCCAAGATGGACATTACTAACTCACTTTTTGTCACCTTAGAACTGGTTCTACTATGTCTTGACCTGGTGAAAGGGATGATCCTGAGCTGAAGTCTCCTTTAGAGCATGTTCTGACTTCCCAGCATCCTCTACCACTTGTTCAAAACCAAATAGCTCCAAATTCAATTTTTAAAGTGTACATTCTTAATTCTAAATGCCTTCCCTCTTTAATTATTTCCTATTTATCGTGTATGTAGTTTGCTTTGTATATATTTGTTTGCTTTTCTCCTATGTTAGATTGTGAGCCCCTTGAAGGTAGGGACTGTCTTTTGCCTCTTTTTGTATCCCCAGTGCTTAGCACAGTCTGTGGCATATAGAATATGCTCAGTAAATGTTTATTGATTTACTGATTGATTAAACAGACAAAGCTCGGTAGGGAAAATTGCTGTAAGGGCTGTGAGTCCCAGAAATGTCATCCATTTCATATGGCAGAAAACTTCCAGTTTTTGCTAGCTATAACATGCTTCCTGGGGTAGTTGGTTTGAACCATACTTTGTGGTTCTGCTTTGGTTTAATGGATTTGTTAACCTAGCAAACACAATGTGCAATAGGTGATTTTAACCTCTGCAAACACAAAATTTGAGTTCAAGGGAACATTTGAAATTGCTAAGATGTGAGCATTTAACTAGTGCTTAAGAAGCAACTTGAACAGTTCTGTGGGTAATGTCAGACAATTAAGCAAAGGAAATTGTGAAAAAGTTATATTATGATTATTATTTTAGCTTTCTAGTTGAAGATTCCTAGGCAGTCAAAAAATCTGCCATATATAGGATTATTACAATGATGCACTCTTAACTGTGCTTACTCTGTGCTCATTCATCTATGAACTCTAGAAACACCAAGTAGGAAGAATCAATGACTACAGGAACCAGAATTTGGCCCAGAACACTATGTTCAAGACACAATGAATGAAATTATGAAATCTAATTTGCTGTGTGACGAACAAACCATTTAGACATAGAACAGCCTCTGGTCCCAAAAAAATTGGTGGTTCTATTCAAGTTGGCTCATCAGGCAATAACATATTTATAAGAACACAAGATTTAATTTACTCCCCAAGTTTCCATATTGTTTCTTTGCTTTAAAAGACACTGAATAAGCTATCCATTTAAGTTACTTATTTTAATGAAATAAAAAAGCCATTGTTTGAAGCCATTTTACCATTTCAGCTTCTAATTAATTTCCTGTCCTGTTTCTGAAGGAAACAAATTTCTTGTAATTATAACAAAGGAGGTTTTTAAATAGTATTGTTAGTTACTGCCCAAAGATATTGAAATGCCTTTTAATTTCCTAATAATATTTTAAGATGAGTCAACGTTGGTGTGCTCAGATGACTCAAAATTATTGAAGATGGCATGGTTCTAATACAACAATTTTCCAGTTATGTTGGGAAATACCAAATTGCAATCTGACCTACCCAAAGAAAAAAAAAACCCAAGTGATTCATACCGACTGCCAATGTGCTCCAGCTAAGCAGGAAGTCCTATGTAACTCAATCTACTACCAAGAGAGCAAACTGAAATGAATTCACATATTCATAGATCATAGATTTGGAACTGGAAGAGACTATTCAAAGGCATGCCCAAGTCAATTCATAGCCTGAAGAAGACTGAGTGGAGGGAAATATATGATATCTGCTCTAGTATCAGAAAGGTGGTCCTATGAAAGAGGAACTAAACTTTCTTTGCTTAGCCTCAGAGGATGGAACAAGATGTAATGAATGAATGAATAAATGGTCAAAGGGTATAAATAGGTAGTTTTCAGAGGAAGAAATCCAACATATCATAACCATATGAAAAAATGTTCTACATCACTAATAGAGAAATGCAAATTTAAAAGTCTGAAGTACCATCAGATTGGCAAAATTGACCCTTCCCTCCCCCAAAAAAGGAAAGGACATGCTGGAAAAGACTGTGGGAAAATAGGTGCTTTAATCTGCTGTTGATAGGGCTGTAAACTAGTCCCACCATTCTGAAAAACAAGTTGATACTATACCAAAAAAGGTATTAAACTGTGTACCCTTTGACCTAGCAATATTCCTACTAGATCAATACCCAAAAGAGAACAAAAAAGAGGAAAAGGATCCATTTGGAGAGAAATATTTATAGCAGCACTTTTTGTGACAGAAAAGAATTAGAAACTGAGGGGATGCTTATCAACTGGAGAATGGCTGAACAAATTATGTATATGAAGGTGATGGAATACTATATTGCATAAGATATTATGAAGTTTCAGAAAAACCTGGGAAGAACTGTATAAACTGATGCAAAGTGAACAGAATCAGGATAACAATTTATACAATAACAATATTATTATAAGGTTAAACAACTTTGAAAGATTTATGTACTCTGATCAACACATTGACCAACCACAAATGCAAAGGACTCATGATGAAAGATACTATCCACCCACAGATTGAGAGCTAATGGACTAAGAGGGCAGACTGATATTTTCTTTCTTTCCCTTCCTTCCTTCCTTCCTTTCTTTCTGAACACGGCTAATGTATGAATTTCTTTTGATTGACTATACATATTTGTAACTGATCTGAAAATAAAACTGAATTTAAAAAGTAACCAAAAGCTATGGGCTATAAACTAAGTTAAACTTTAAAAAATTGATTGTTCAAAGGTATGCTTAATATTAGTTGGTTAAACGTATGCCTTCATGAAGAAGAGTAAAAGGACATGTGTTTATATAAAAATATCATGGGTGGAAGTTATAGGAAAACTGATCTTGTGCTGGTATAAAGAAAATTTTCTTAGCTGTCTAAAAGTGGAATATTTGGGCTATCTTGATAGGGAATGAACTGTCTGTCCTCATAGGTGTTCAAGAAGAGGCTGAATAGCCATTTGTCACAATATTCTAGAGATTTTTTTAAAATCAGGAGTGGTTCTTCCAAAAATCCTAAGTATTTATTAAAGTTAAATTATTAAACAACAATTAGCCACTATTTGCAAGATACTGTGTTAGGTCACTAAGAGGTACAGGAGATAAATAAGGGTAGAGGGAGAGAGAGAGAGAGAGAGACAGAGAGAGAGAGAGAGAGAGAGAGAAGTTTAGCTACCAGAGGCTTCCTGATCAGCTATGGCTTGGCACAGTATCCTTTAAAACCAATATTCTATGTATAGCAAAACTCTGTGGTATAAATAGAGCTTTCAATAAACATTAATCTGATATACTTATTGAGGTGGGGACAATCCAATTCAATAAACATGTATGTGCCTGCCATGTACCAGGCACAGGGGGACACAATAAAAAGAAGTCCCTGCTCTCAACAAGTTTACAGTTTAAGAGGGGAGACAACACACAAAAGGAGACAGGAAAGAGTGTGGAGGGAAAGATGGGACATCAGGGGGTACCTGGTGTAGGCCATGGAGTTCAAACCAGGCGGGGCAACAAATGCCAGGTAGAATGAGCTAGTGATATACTTATTCCCCAACACCATTCCCTTTCTATTTTTCCACTTTCCCCCAACCCCTTGACTGATCGCAGCAAGATTGGGATCAGTAACTTCATGGTGATAGCTTGGAAAAATACTTTAAAATATGTGAAATATTAAAGAGTTTTCTATAATTACTAATTATAATAGGAAGTTCTTAGGTTTGCAAAATTATTTCCACCTATCTCATTTGATCCTGTGAGATAGAGACTACAAGTGCCCATTTTGCAAATGAAAAAAAACTGAGGTTTGAGATGTTTGGTGACACGTGTGGATACACACAGTCAGGAGGCAGAATTCCATCCGAGGTCTCTCTTAACTCCCAATCTCATCTTCTTCGCTGTTTTTAAGACAACAATAGCAGATTATAGACAATTTGATGGATGGATGGCAGGAATGAAATATGTAAGACAGGATATTTGAAGGATGAGATATAAAATTTATTTAATCTTGAGCAACCCTCTCATTTTTCATGAGGAAACTAAAAAACTAAAATGGTTACATGACTTCCTCAAGGTCAAGTGATTAAGGGACTTAAGTAATAAAGATGGTATTTGAGTCCAAGCCTTGATCCTAAATCAAGTCTCTTCCTATATTGTGCTATCTAGTCTGACTAGATGACATGGTTTCTTCAAACTCTACATCCTATTCTCCTATGGGGACAGGCATGGATTGTATATCCCAGTAGAGAACTATGTTTGAGACTGAACTAAGAGATGAGAAGTAGGGCAGCACAGAGAGAAAGGCAGGAATGCCAGAGAAACTTAAACTTCTGAGATTTTGCTCAAGGCTTGAGTTCTTGTTGACTCTGATGCCCTACTCAGCTTTCCTTGCCCTATACCTGGGGCTTAGAGACAAACAAATCTGCTCAAATGGACTAACTGCACATTGCTGACCTGTAGCAGCAAACATTCTTTGATAGCTTTGCATGGGCTGTACCCTAGGACAGGATTACTCCCTCCTTCCTCATCTCTGCCACTCTGGACCCCACCCCCCCACCCCCTCCCCGGTTGTCTTCAATACACAGCTCAAGGGCCACCTTCTGCCAGTCTTTCCTGGTCCTCCAGCTGCTGGTGCCTTCACATTCTAAGGTTTCCTTGTGCTTCCTTTATATGTATCAATATACATATATACATGTTGTCTTCCTCCACTGGGATATAAGCTCTTTGAAAGTAAGAACTATTTCACTTCTGTTTAGTACAGTGCCTTGCATAGAGGCACTCAATAAATGCTTATTGAGTGTGCTATTTGCAAGCTCAACAAAAAGGTAATTTTTGAGGAACTCAAACTGCATTCATATAGGGCAGTATTGCTAATGGAAGGAGTGCTGGATTTGGGGTCCGTAGACTTGGATTCAAATCCCTCCTCAGAGACAACATGGTTGAGTTACAGCCTCTAGATCCCCTGTTTTCTCACATGTAGATGGGAATAATACTTGCATTATCTACTTCATAAGTTTGTGACAAAAGCACTTTGCAGGCCTTTAAGTGCTATGTTACTATTACACACACAATATGCTTCCATGATTATGTATTTCTAGAAATTCATTCATTCTGCATTTATTAAGCAATTATAGTTTATACAGGCACTGTTTTACGGACTGTGGGAGGCACAAAAGCAGAAACAGGGGACCTAGTCTCAAAATGGCTCGCAATCAAATGAGGAAAACAAAACAACCAGAAATTTAAAAAAAAAAAATTAACATAAGCAAGTCAAAGATTGGACTATGTATCAGTGCCATAAAATACAAATACTACTACTACCACCACCTCCACTACTACTACTAGCAATTTAAAGTTTGCAAAATACTTTACAAACATTATCTCATTTAATGCTTATAAGAACCATCTGAGGTGAGTGCTATTATCATCTCCAATCTGCATTCAAGGAGAGCTTAGACATGCTAAGTGACTTCCTAGGGGTCACTTAACTAGTGTAGTGTAGGAGGCAGGACTTGAACCCAGGTCTCCTCCATGGCCAGTACTTTTTATACTCTACACAACAAGCTCCTTTTTTTGTAAGCAACTCCTACACAAATACAAAGCAAAACAATGATTAGTGTGGGTCAGCTTAGTGAGGTGAGGCTCAATGGACCCTTTCATGTTCAGTTGCTCTATGAAGCCCAGTTTTAAGAGACATCCATCCCTGAACTAGGGATGAGAGAGAATATAGTATACAGCTTGTGCTATTCTTACAGCTACAAAGGTTTGGCTGCCTTTTCATTTCTTTTAAAGGGAGGGCTCCCTTTTTTAAGGCTGAAAACTCACCATTAGCAAAATCAACCAAGTGGTGAGTTTTCAGCACACCTCGAGGGAGCCCCTAATAACACAACAATGTCTGCGGCCAACAGACTGAGAAATAATGCATTAAACTGACTAATGCAGGCCAAGAAACAAGAGGGTTGAACAAGAAGCCCATTCTCTTCCCTCCAAATACCATCATCTTCATAGTTATAGAAAATTCATGAAACCAGAGGGCAAGGTCTTCTCTGTGGTTTGTAAAGCCATTACCACATAGAGAGTACCTTATAATAAAGAGTACCTCATAATACAAAAACATCTAGATACAGACAAGCCACTAATTACATTTGCTTTTCACTGCCAATTACTAAACTGTACCTTTATTTCAGAGAGAATGTGAAGTGGTTTTTTTTCTTTTCTAAATAGGAGTTTAATTCATCTGAGGGTAGTTCCAACACAAGATGGCACTTTGGAGAGCTCTGTGGAGACAACAATATGATCAATACAAAAATAATTACCATCTTTTGCACAATGAGCTGGTATGAACTTGTCTGATGTGGGGAGATTAAAAATACTTTAAAAAAAATGACTCGTATCACAAAGACCTGTGGAGGAGTAAAAAAGTGATTGATCTTTCCCATCCTGAACCCAAGTTTCAAAACTCCATGCTAAGAGGTAATCTGGAGACTCATCTAAGCTAAATAGGATCCCTCAAATCAACCAGCTTCCTTTCTAAGTGTGCTAGGTTTGAGTGAAACCTTCCTTGGGAATAGGGAAAAAGTATTAAAATGGATTTTTTGTTGAGTGCTAGATGGGAACCTTACACTTTTCCCTAGGAGGTAAATGACAATTAGGAAAAAGAAAAGAAGTAAGGACACCAAGAAAGGAGCTGAAATCAAAGGGTACACCTTCCTCTAACACTTTTGAAAAGGGCTTAAACATCTGACATGATTAACTCCTCCCAATATTTTAAACTGTCAACTTTGCTGGTGGCTAACAAATCTGACTATACGTCAAGAGTTAGACCTCGTTGGTTCCTTTCGGGTTTAATATTTACAGTCACTCGTCAGAGGTAGATAAGAGTCCGATGCTGGTTTAAGAAATCTGGCAATGTGAATGAATAAGCATTTGCGCACATTCTGGACTACTTTGCTTCTATCAGCAAAGGTGAGGCTGTTAAATTGAGCTTTTTGACACAGACAGCCATCTAACAGGCTGCCAGACACTAATATGGGTCGACCAACAGTGGACATAGCGCTCCTTTTACAGATTCGTAGTTATGTACACTCAGGCAAACTCCAACAATAGGCTTTGATTTCCATTGGTCTAGGCCCAATTTGGAGAGCTTGCTCCTCAGGTAGGCCCCAAGCCTGGTAGTGGTTTGAGGAATCCCACAGGTTATAAACACTAAGCTATGCTGGAACAATTCTCTTTCTGTCCTTTCTGTGGTCAGGGTGATGCTGCTCAAGTAGGCTGGATCTGCTTTCACCTGCATCAATCTATAATTTTTAACTTTTAAAGAGATTCATTTGGGCATAACACTGTTTAGGTGGTTATTTATCCCTGTGGCCTTTCCTCACTTTACATTTCTCATTCTCAATTCATGGCATGAATGAACTATGTAGCACTTATAGAGAAACAGAATAAAATTAACTAGTTCACACACAAAGGCAGAACACAGTCTATTAACCTCTATTGAAACACGAGTAACATCCAATGAAATAATGCTGACTTGCATACACATCATCCTCAGAAGAGAAAGTAAGTGAAGCAATGACATTGACGGAGAACGTTTTTTTTCCCCCTGTGGGTACTATAAGAGCCGTGAAATTATGCAAATATCAATTTGAAAACTTAAGTGACACTTTAAATAATAAAACCAATAAAAAATTGTACTTTGTGACATATGTAGCACATGCTTGGGAAAAAAAAAACCTTTTTTTTTCCTACTTGAAACAAAAATGCCATTTTTGAGTTTACATTTTCCAGGGAAAACCATTCCCACAGCAAGCCTATAACCATGTAAAAGTTCAATCAGTATTAAAATTAAATTTTGCCTCCCATATTTACAAATGATTAAGTTTATATTAGACTCTTCAAGAAAACTTTCAACCATGATGCTAAACATTTCTACTACAGTAAGAATTACAAAATAATTTATAACAATTCTAATGGGGCCATATATAGTTTTATTTAAATATATAATAATTTAACACAGCACAGCAAACTAATTTATAGGTATAAAAATAGATTCTATTTAGCAATCAAAAATAAACACTACATAAAAAGACCAAAACATACACAACCATAAAATTTGGAAGATTAAGGCAACATAAATATTTCAAGTAATTTTATGAGATTACTTTACTCATGTTAACAGTCAGTCAGATGTTATCAAAACATCCCAAAATAGACAGAGCTCACATTTTTTTTTCAGTACAAATTTTCCCTTTCAGTTCTCTTTTAAATATATTAGTGTATCTTCTTAATCACTGTACAAGAACAATTAATCTAGATTGGCCATTGGGCTGTCAAAGCCACTGTCCTGTTGACTACTTTGGGGAGCCATTAATAATTTTCTTGAATGCTGATGATAAGCTGAAGAATGAACTGCACTGTTCAGTTTTTTGAAGTCTGATTTCAGTACATCAGAGTTGGGATGAGATGCATGCCCAGGAGGCTTATTTACCTGCTCTGTCTGGGTTCGTTTGTCTTCTTTTTTGACAACATGAATGTGGTCATTTTGACATAAGAACTGTCTACAAAGTTTATTGGCTTTTCCCTCTGTATCAGAAAGACAAGTATTTGTTGGAAACTGCATGAAGGAAACTGATTCTATTTGTTTATCCAGGATCCCTTGTTGCAAAGGGAATAAAAACGATGTGTCACTGCTATGTAAGGCTTCAGGAGTTACACTTTTTGAACTCCAGTCGAGAGAGTCACCGGGACCTTCTCTATCCTTTACTGGCGTTTCTTGAATATTAAAATCCAGACTTTTCTCAGCTATGACCTGCTGACAACACTCAGTCTGTGAATTACATTTACGTTCTTTTAAAATGCGCTTTTCTTTCAGGCTCTGAAATGTTACATGACTAGATCCTGTGTCAGAAAGGCCAGAAGTCTGAGTAGATGTGTGTGTGTTTTCAAACTGCATGTGAGGGCCAGTGTTGCTTCCTCCACCTTCCCCAGGAACAAACTCAGGATGCACATTTCTTGGCAAATCATCTTGCCGTTTGCATGCAGTCACACTGCTCACAATGCCTGAAGATGCTTCTCTGAAAGCAACATGCTTTGTTTCCATGTATTCTGCATCTTCTAATCGTTGTCTTAAGTTACAAGGTAAACGCTTCTGAAGGACTTGCTCGCCGCCTTCCTTGGTGATATTATTCCTGCTGCTTGATTTGTTTTCCATATGGCTTCCCCTACTCTGATTCATGTAATTTCTCTTTGATTGTTCAATTCCAGGCAGTAGCTCAGACGATCGAGGTACTGCTAACAAAGTACAAGGAAAGAAAACAGAAAATTAGAGGAAATGCTGAAAACAAAAACAATCCTTTCAAGTATTTTAGAAAACTTTACCTACCAATGCTAGAAATTCTTAGGTTGTGTTTATAAATCGCCAGTTAAACATCACAAATAAACTTGCCCTCCCTTTGCCCTTGTTTTATAAGGCAGAAACTAAATCTCTAAAGGAGTGGGAAGGGTAGGAAAAAAACAAACTACTGAAGTGATTCATTTTTCACATACCCAATGGTGAATTTTTGATCTGGGCTCTATTAATAATAGGCGTTTCCAGCACGTTAGCCATTGTAGCAAGCTTGCTAGCAGCATTCATGATCTTTTTCTCAGCCCTATGGGGAATTTCAGAATATTAAATCAACATAGTTCAGAGAAAAAACAAGTTTCTCTACCCCTAGGCTTTCTATTATCCAATTCCCCTAGCCAGTTTTTAGAGCAACACAGCCATAAGTTTCTTTCACCCCAAAGTCATGTAAAAACACTTAATTTTGCAACTTGGAAAAATGGCTGAATAATCACATGATGTTCCAGCTCTCTCAATGCAACAAAACTGTGCTTATTTACTCTGGACTCACCCTTCCTGCCTTCCATCATCCTGCAAAAGTTGGTGCAGGCAAACCAGGTAGTATTTGCGCATCCTCCGAGCAGTCTCTTGACGTTCTTTAAATAGTTCTGCTTTTAGCAACTCAGCTGCTCTCTCTTTACTTCCCTGTATATATCGAATCATATCACCTACAACACATGAGGTAAAAAATGTACAGGGCATTTATTTTTTAATAGAATGTCCCAGAGGGAGAAGGGACATAGATATACCAGGGCTATTTTCTAACCAAAAAAAAAAGGGGGGGGACCAATAGGGAATATTAAAACAGTGCTGTTTTAAACAATGTCATAGAATATTAAGGATTTCCTTTCAGTAGGATTTAAAGAGAAACTATTATATATTCCACTGAAATGATGATGGTCATATATGGTGAGAAAAATGGAGTGTTCCCTGATGAAAAATCTGTCATGTTCTAAAAAAAATCTCAGGCAAGAAAATACCATATATATGAGATACAGAAATTCCACAACAGTGATGAATATTTAAAAACATTTCAACTTCATATCATGATCTATATTAAGGGAGAGGAAGGAAAACTGGAAAAAGGAGAGAAATGTTGACAGACAGACTGACATTCAGAAGTAAAAAGAAGGACAGCTCAGAAAGACTCGTCCCTTGCAGGGATGTGATGGAACTTGGACTGTGACTGTCACTGAAGTGCTAATTAGCAATTCACAGGGTCACAGACTTCGTGGAGAAGCTGATGTCTGGAGAGGTGAAAGAAGGGGGTTTGGGCCCATGTCTTTTGGCTCCAAGTTTAGGGCTTTGTGACCCTGACACATCTCTGTGTGGTCTCAGTGACCTGTGTGCTTCCTTATCTGTAAAACAGGAGGGTTGGACTCAATGCATTCTAAGGTATGTTTGAATTGGACAGTAAATTGGACAGAAAGGGAGATCTAAGAGAAGGGAAGGAGTTATTGTGAACCAGACCCATCAAGGCCAGGGCTAGATCCTGTTTAAAAAAATTCCTCATACCTGTTCTACCAGGACTATCATGTTTATACAGCACTTATAACCTCAAAGCATCTACGATGTAGAATAAAAATTGAAGAATTATCATATTTAATTAAAATTATGTGGGACTTAACGATGCATGAATCCCCACGTGACAATCAACCAACCAACCAACAAGCATTTATTAAGCATCTCCTCTATGCTAAGCACTATGGAACACAAGGACAGAAATGAAACTGGCCCTGACCTCAAGGAGCTACACATAAGTTTACACAGAAGATAGATGAAATAAATACTAGGAAATCTGTGAGAAGCAGCTTGAAGTGACAGGGAACAGGAAAGACTTCATGTATAAAATGGTGCTTAGGCTGAATTTTGAAGGAGGAAGTACATTCTAATCTAGACATAGGTTAGAGACATGTCAGGACCTAACACGTGGTTATTTAATTTCTGCTGCTTCTTCAGTCCTAATCCCTTGGGCTTTTAACAACTGGTCCTAGTTTTCCCCTTTTAATTATTTAATTTGTAATATAGTCAAAGTACTATTACAATATTACCCCACTCACAGTCAAATGATTGTCGACTATAATACAAGAACAATCCCAGCTTTCTATCACTTCCAAAAATGTATAGAGAATATCTAGAAAAGGCATCACCATTCTCTGATATGTGAGTTTTTCACAAATTTCTAATGTCTAGGTATTGAACTTATGAGAGCTAGAAGATCCCCAGATGAGGTCTTACAATACCTTAAGATGATTGTTTTGACTCTGTACAGATTTGGTTGCATAAATTCTATAGGAACTCACTTTTGATTTTTTTTACAGCGTTAATATAATGTCCACGAAGTTCTTCTAAGCCCTTTCCGTTGCATATCAGGCAGCTATGGTCAATAGCACCTTCTGAAAATGATCTAAAAACAAACCAAGGGTTAAAAGTTCAATTCAACATAGATTTATTAAATACCTACACTATGTGCCAGACACTGTGCACTGTGCTAGATGCTGTGGAGTTAAAGGAAAAAAAAACAAAAACAAAAACAGAATAGTCCCTGCATTCAAGAAGCTTACAGTATATAGTGGGGAAACAACATATACATAAATACAAACTATAGGGGAAATAATACATACATAAATACAAACTATGCATAAAATAAAGACCAAGTAATTTTGGGAGGGAATAGAGAACACTCGTAGCTGGGGGAATCAGAAATGGGCTAAGAGTAGGAAGTAAGATTTGAGCTAAGCCTTGTTGAGAGCTAAGTCCTCTAAGAGGCACAGGTAAGGGGCGAGAGCATTCCAAGCATGGGGAAACAACCTATATAAAAGCATAGAGGATGTGGAATGTCAGGTATGAAGAACATCAAGTAGGTTGGTTTGTCTAGAATACGGGTATGCTGAAGGGAGAATAATGGGAAACCAATCTAGAAAAATAGGTCAGATACAGATTGTAAAAGACTTTAAATGACAGGAGTTCAGATTTTATTCTACAGGCAACCAGCAGTCACTGAAACTTCTTAAGCAGGGGAGTGACATGGCCAGACCAATGCTTTAGTAATAACACAAGCTTGGCAGCAATGGATGGAGACAAGGCTACAAATCAGGAAACTATTACACTACTCTAGGCAAGCAGTAATAGGCTGAATTAGGGTAGTAGCCATGTGACTGAAAGGGACTGATGTTAGCAATGTTGAGGAGATAAATTGATCAAACCTGGCAAGTCCTTGTATATGGGAGTCAGAGGAGGGAAAAGAAAGAAAAAGCGTAGCAGATAACTCTTAAGTCTGTACACCTCAGTAACTGGAAGGCTGGCAGTGCCCTCAAAAGAAACAAGGAAGTGAGGAAGAAGTATGGGTTTTCTGGAAAAGATGAGTTCTGTTTTGGATGTGCTGAGTTTGACACGTCTGTGGGAAATCCAGGTGGAGATGTCGAGGTGAGGATAGAGATTAAGCTATGATATACGCATCTCAGACATATCTGCATAGAGATGATCATCAAACCCAAGGAAGCTAATGGTATCAACAATACAGAGAAGAGAAGAAGCGAGGCCTACAACAAAAGCCTGGTCTACACCTGTGCACGGGGGCAGACTATGGATGGTGATCCAACAAAGGAAGGAGCTGTCAGTGAAATGAGAACCACATAAGAGCGGTGCCAAGAAAACTCAGGGTTAAGCACTACAGAGAATTCAAGAAAGATAAACACTGAGAAATGGCCACTGGATTTAACAACTGAAGATTACACAAAAACAAACAGATCTCAAATGATTAATCTCATCTGGAAAACAAATCAAGTGTTCCTTTAAAATGGAAACAGTCACCTTGGTGGTATGCTAAGTGCTCTCAGTTCTTCCAATTTCATCTTCATCTCATTGTTTTCCTCCATTAATTCTTCAACAACTCTACTGTTTTCTTCTGCAAAATAAAAGTTTGTAATTTTTGACCACATGCAAATCTTTAGAAAGAAAGCTATATGATTTTTTGTTATTCTCACTCCAGAATGATTACTCCCTTGGCTTTATTTTCTCAGCACATAAAAACTATACTGCACCACTATGTATTTACTTGTATGTTATCTAAGAATTGTCCTCTGTTTCACAGAATGACAAAGAACACATCACAACCAGGAGGGTCTTCAGAGCTTATGTAATCCAGTCCTCTGATTTTTCAGAGAAAAAAAAAAACAGGCCCAGAAATGTTAAGTAATTTATCCCAAGAGTCACACATTGCTAGTTAGTGGTAAAACTGGGACTCGGACCTAGTTACTCCAACTCTCTACAGTGCTCCACACTGTTGACCTCTCTTCTCATCCTAGATGCTTTCTTTTCCCTAGATTACTGTGACATTGCTCGGCTGTATTTCTTCTTCTGGTGTGGTTGCCTTCTCTCATCCTTTAGCCAGAAGGGAGCTTGCTCACTGCTCCGAACACCTATGTGTATGGGGTATTTACAAAGATTTATGAATAAAAAGCTGCACGTGGCATGTACATGCTCTCCCTGAGCTTATCTTGTCCTTAGATGTTTTTATGACTCACTGAATGCTACCAAATCACAGAACAGTAAAATGAAATCTAGACTAGGAATCAATAGACATGGATTCTAGCTCTGCTCCTGACTAGTTGTGGGAATGTAGATAAGTCACAAACACTCTGGGCCTCAGTGACCTCTTATATAAAATGAGGGACTTAAATGAGAAGATCTCAAAGATCCATTCCAGTTAAAATATACTAGGAACTCTATGAAAATATTTGGAAAGAGGAATTACAGAAACAAACAAACAAACAAAACCCCCCCAAACCACACCAATGCAATACTACTGAATAGTCTTAAGACTAGTAATCAAAGCACTAGGGTTCTGGTCTTGGCTCTATTATCAACTTGGGTGGCCTAAAAGGGAGGGTTGATTTTTCTGACTTATTCTTTGTTCATGTATTAAACTAGGTAACAATCTCAAAAGGGAATTGTACCAAATGACTACTTCATGATTACAATGTGAAATATAAAATATTATTATTGAATAGCAACAGTAACCAACAGCTCTTGCCATATGTTGTGTACAGTATTTTCCTTGTGTAATTTACTTGGTTTACATAATTTCACAATAACATTTTCATGTAGATATGTATAAGGCTTGTATAAGCATTCCATTTGTTCTTCTGGCCACCATTCCACTAATGAGCTAAAATAAATGCAGACACAAGGGTAGTTTTAATTCTGAAAAAAAAAATCATCTGACTTTGAAATTCTATCCAATGCTTTCTTATTTTCAAGTAGTTATCTATCTTTAACATTTCTCTGTAAGCAGTGGCTAGTGGTATAGCACTTTTCTGTCCTTCCCCTGGACTTTCTTTAAATTCCTTCTTTTGAGGACATAGGGAAATTTAAAAGGAGATGCCAGGGAATAGAATTTCCTTATGCTTTTATATTTTGAGTATTTCACTGCATGGAGGCATATACATTGCTAAAAAAAAAAAATCTTGTTTATGTAGAACAGAAGAATTCATGACCAAACAAGAGATAGAGAACATTATGAAATGCAAAATGGACAATTTTGATTACATTAAATTAAAAAGTTTCTGCACAAACAAAGCCAATGCAACCAAGATTAGGAGGGAAGCAGAAAACTGGGAAAGAATTTTTACAACCAGTGTCTCTGATAAGGGCCTCATTTCTAAAATATATAGAGAACTAAGTCAAATTTTTAAGAATACAAGACATTCCCCAATTGATCAATGGTCAAAGGACATGAACAGGTAGTTTTCAGAGGAAGAAATTAAAGCTACCTATAGTCATATGAAAAAATGCTCTAAATCACTATTGATTAGAGAAATGCAAATCAAAACAACTCTGAGGTACCAAATCACACCTATCAGACTGGCCAACATGACAAAACAGGAAAATGATAAATGTTGGACAAGATGTGGGAAAATTGGAACATTAATGCATTGTTGGTGGAGTTGTGAAATGATCATTATGGAGAGCAATTTAGAACTATGCCCAAAGGGCTATAAAAATGTGCATACCCTTTGACCCAGCAATAGCACTTCTAGGGCTGTATCCCAAAGAGATCATACAAATGGGGAAAGGACCCACATGTACGAAAATATGTACCTCTTTCTGTGGTGGCAAAGAATTGGAAATTGAGGGAATGCCTATCAGTTGGGGAATGGCTGAATAAGTTATGATATACGAACATAATGGGATAGTGTTGTGCTATAAGAAATGATGAGCAAGTGGACTTCAGAAAAACCTGGAAAGACTTGTGTGAATTGATGCTGAGTGAAGTGAGCAGAACCAGGAGAATGTTGTACACAGTAACAGCCATGTTATGCGATGACTGACTTTGATAGACTTAGCTCTTCTCAGCAATGCAAGGATCTAAGACATCTCCAAAAGTCTCATGACAGAAAATGCCATTCATAGCCAAAGAAAGAACTATGGAGTTTGAATGCAGATCGAAGCATACTATTTGCTATTTTTTTTCTTGTTTTGTTTTGTTTCTTCTTTCTTGTGGTTCCTCCTATTGGTTCTTCTTTATAACATGATTAATGTGAAAATATGTTTAATAGGAATGTATATGTAGAGTCTGTATCAGATTGCATGTCATCTTGGAGAAGGAGGTAGAGAAAATTTAAAACTCAAAAGCTTATAGAAATGAATGCTGAAAACTAAAAATAAATAAATTAATTAAAAAAGTAAACAAAACAAAAATCTTGGTGTTTTCCTTTTGGGATAATATAGAAAAAAGTTTCTTTTGGTTGCCTTGATGAAGCTGGTTAATACAGATGGGAGACTTCTGAAATTTTTCTGGCATTCAAAGAAGCCAAGTGATGCAAGGGTTAAAGAGTTGAATTTGGAGTTAGGAAGACTTGCATTCTTTTTTTTTTTTGGTCACTTTGGTCACTTATTCACAAGTGACTGTGGACGACAAATCACTCCTCATTCTCAGAGCTTCAGCTTTTTTGTCTATAAAGTGAGAATTACACTAGGACTACCTAGCTTACCTGGTTGTAGAGAAACTCAAGTGAGATAATAAATATTTAGATGTACTCTACAAACCTTAAAGTACTCTGTCAATGTCATCAATTATTATTTGACAAGCCCCTTAAGACACAGTGAAAGTTCTAATCTCCCTGTTACTCTGTCACTTCTCCAGCTTCATATACAGTAAATTCTTGGTTAACCACATTACTGAAGATAAAAGTGTAGCTAATCTCTAAATCATTTCTATTTGGCTATGAGTTTTTCTTTTTACTTACATTTGAATATAAATGATGACTGATGTACTGGGGAATCACTTCAAACAAACCAAATTACAAAATGAAGGGCTAACTCAGGGCAAAATGGGAAGTTATTCAGTTTTCTCATCTTGAATCATTGCTCAGTTCCACTTGGCAACCCAGTTTACCAAGAATATTAGACAGTCTGTGTTTCAGACGAGTACTAATACTAACAATATTTTTCCCTATTAAGAAGTAAGCTGCATAGAAAGTAAGAGCTGGAGAAGATCCAGAGGAGAACAACTAAAATGATCAAAAGTATGGAATAGTTGCCATAAGAGAAAGACTGAAAAATTTAGAACTCTTGATCCAAAAAGACAAAGGCTGAGGCCATGCCTTCTCACTTAATTTCTCTGGGCCTCATCAGTCTATTTATATGTAAAATGAAGGGATGGATTAGATTATCTCTAACAACCCTTCCAGTTTTTTTCTTGCCATTTAAAAAAAGACAGTTAAAACCAAAACCCTAAATTTACTGAAATGTTTTTCTGCCTCTAGCTTTTACAAGAAAGGGACAAAATACAAGGAAAAAGAACCAATATCAGTGATTTTGGTTTTTGTTTCTTTTTAAAGAATTCCTGATAACAAACAATTCAAACTTTCACTGATCTTCATAATAATGGCTCCTCCCTGTTCCTCAAGATACTTTAATGCCGATTCATTAAAATGTCATTCAAAACACTCTTTCCTGCTAAGGTAAGGGAATGGACAAATATATATATTTTAAAACTTCCAAAAGCTGGGGCACAAAGGGGCTTCTGGCTAATCTTCAACCAAAAAAATTACACCAATAAAAAGCCTTTATTCTCAAAACATTACAGCTGAGGTTTTATATTACAATCAGTCTATAAAATCACGATGGGTATGGATGCTATTTCTAACAGAGGTACTAAGCTAAAAAGTTTGAGTGCGGATGTGGTGACAGATCGTATCTGCCATTCAAGGAATAACCTAGCTAAGTTTGGAGAGGCTCACCACAGGTTGGCAGCAAGATAATGAATTTTTTGGCCATAGCAATTCTTTAAAGACCAACATTGTGCTGGTCTAAGATGGTTGAGGACCAACTTGTGGATGGGTTGGGATCTACATTAGGTCAACAGAGGGCTCAGTGGTGGAATCTTGTTACTCTAAAATATGTCTAAATAATATCTTCTACAGCCCAACTGTGCAGAATGTGCCAGAACTCATCTCATCTCATAAGGCTCAGGCAGAGTCAGCCTTGAATAATACTTGGAAAAGAATCCCATGAGGAAACCTTAGAACCACAGACTTTTTGGGGCCTCAACTAACATTCTACTCTACTTCCTTACTGTGGTATGAAGGTGACCTTTGGTTCTTGAAGACTATACCTAAAAAGCATAAACTCTGGTAGGCTACTGAGGTTAAGAGGGCTTCAATTATGAGTCTGGTGATGAACTGAATATGTGTCATTTGAGGACAAGCCTAGCTAAGTTACAAGAGTCTTGTCTGCAGGTGAGTCACAGTGTGATGAACTTTTTAGCCACTGTAATTCTAAAAGACTATTTATTAAGCAGTCAAGAAATTGAGGCCAATGTCAATGGAGGGCTCAGTGCCCGTGCCAGTGAAATCACAGATTCTTGAAGTAATGAAGTTAGCATAGATGGTAATACCATTTGTAGTCACACTCCCATGATCCTCACAACAAATCCATGAAATAGGTAAAGAATCATTAATCCCACTTTACCAATGAAAGTACTGAAGCTCAGAAATCACATGACTGCAGCAAAGACATACAGCTAAAAAGTGGCAGAGCCAGGACTCTACCCTATCTTCTGACACCAAACTCAGGACTTTGTTATGCCATAGTGCAACCCTAGGTCCCTTCCAATTCTAAATATCTATGATTCTATGACCTGCTTACCAAAATGAAGAAATACCAGACAAAACAGAAACCACTTTAAGTTTTTAAATAGCAAATTTAGAGCAATTAATTAATCTACATAAAAGTTAGTAAACTTGTTGGACTAATAAGAGTGAAGAGGGGCAGCTAGGTGGCGCAATGGATAGAGCACCAGCCCTGAAGTCAGGAGGACCTGAGTTCAAATCCGGCCTCAGACCAAACACTTGACACTTAACTAGCTGTGTGACCCTAGGCAAGTCACTTAACCCCAATTGCCTAAAAAACAAACAAACAAACAAAAAACAAGAGTGAAGAAAGGTGTAGGCCATCTTAAGAAGCATAACACATTGAAAATATATGTCAAGGTTCACAGAAGATTAAAAAAAATTTGTCATGGATTACTAAGGTAAGCGTTCTTAATAGGAATACATTTCTGATGTTTGGTAGATGACGATGGAAGACAACCACGTTTTTCCAGGAAATACCCCTTGATATCATTATCGAAGTCAGATTAATAATGACCTATGGGACTGACCGCAGATGATAATTTCTTTTGTTCCTAATACATTAGAGGGAGAGCTAATATATAGAGAACACAAATAATTAAACACAATATGATATTTGGGGTAAAATCAACAAACTTAAGCAGAAGATTACTTTTAAGACAGAAAATTAGGACAATGATTCCATTTTATTGGAGATTAAAATGAGATCTAGACATAAAATCTAAGTCTGGATCATTTAGGAAAAAATGAGGAAGAAATTACTCTAACATAGAGACAAAGGTCTAAATTTAGAAGGGATCAGAGAATTTCAGAAGAAGAAAATGAATTTGTCTGTGATCAATAGCTACAATGTCTATTACTAAAATCAGAATTAGCCTACATTAATCTCAAAGAGGATAATGCCTGTTATGAACTAAAATACCACTTTTGAACACGGTAACAAAGTTTAAAGTACATTTCACACTAGTAGCAGGCTCACTATTTTCAAACACTAACCTCCAATTTTTTCCACTGTAGCTTTATGTTCTCTTACTGCATGCTGGAGATGCCTGCATGATTTCTCTAGCATTTTTTTCAAATCTTGACATTCCTGCTTTGCTTTTTCAAGCTTGTGGAAGCACTGTTCACAGCAAGAATCTTCTTGAGGTTCAAAGATTGTTTTCCTACACTGAAAAACTGCACAAATAAAACTGTAGTAAACTTTTGGTTGCAGCAGGCACTGCTCCTTACTCAATTTGCTTCAACATTTCAAAGATCTGTGATTTTGTTAGTACAGGGGTACTTTCCCCTCTGCCAACACAGATCACAGGCCTCTGTACTTTAGTCCTCAAAGGCTGCTATGGCTGAATGTAGTGAGGAATTGCTCTAAACTTGGGCAGGCCAGTCTTCAGATGAGTCCAGCAGCCATCACTGGGCTCATTCTAGTAGCTTTTGCAGCTTACTAGCAGCACCTGCCTGAGCATGTATTCCACTGGCATGATCCTCAAGAGCCCAGTTTCAGCACCACGCTTATAGTAAGGTATCTCAGTAGGACTGAAGTAGAGAAAATACTGACATCCTTGTCTCTCTTATTCCCTATAAAAATTACACGATCCTGATTATTAGACTAGAATATAACATATAACCAACCTCTCCAAGCCAACAAAACTATCAATAGCTGTCCCCTTATTAGTTTCATAGTGATGATGCTTTCATAGCAGTAAACACCAGGAACTTTTAATAAAATAACACATTAGTGTTATACATTACATAGAATGTCATTTTAAAAATCTGATTATACTGATTTTTCTTAGTATCATTTCATTTTTGATCCAAGCCTGTTTCATATATGCATGATTGCCCTAAGCCAAATTGTTTTTAAAATTGCTTTTTACTCTTTCCCAAGCAAGGCAGAGAATAGACTCTATAAGTCTGTTTTGGGAGTACTAGTACAACTAAATTCAAAGAAACTTACCATCATAAGGTTGGCTACTACCAAATGACTAATGTTTTCTGCCCCAAACAACTCATAAAGACCAATTACCAAGGCATGGAGCAGGGGGGGAAGGCAAGTTTAGATTTTCATAAGTAGAAGGTGTATCCACTCCAATGAAACCACAGATTGTTAAAAAGTATTCCCAAGTAGACAAAGAGCAAAAATTCAGGCTGTGTCTGGCTATTAATCTGTCATCAAAGACATGAAAGTACTTTGAAAAGTAAAAAACTCTTCACAAATATAATCATTTATCAGGCAATAAAACTTCTGATAATCTCAACTATTCAAAAGAGAGGTGCAGATAATCCTAAAGTCCACGCAAAAAACAGCCTACTGAAGACCCTTTAAAGCAAGGAAAATTGCTATTTAAAAACTTCTGTGTTTTACTTCTTAGCAGAGAAAAGAAGCCATACCCTCAGACCCTTTGTTCAGGCTTAGCTTCTTAACAATTGTATGTAAAACCATATTTGTGATTTAACAAGTTTGATTACCTAGTTTCCCTGACAAGCTTCTAATCTCCTAGATTATAGCAGAGAATAAATTAGAAGCCATGAGAGGTAGACCAGGACTCTTATAGTAAAACTCAATTCTAGGGAGAGGTAAGAACACCGAAGCAAAGGAGATGGGGTGGTATTGTGACATAATGGATAGACTGCAGAATTTGGCATCAGGCTTGAATTACAACTTGAACATTTACCAGGTGTATGACCAAATTGCGTAATCTCTCCAAGTCTCAGTTTTCTCAACCGCAAAATGGGGATAATATTATTTGTACCATCTACTTCACAGAGTTGTTGTAAGGCTCAAATTAGATAAGCTATGTATGTAAAAGGTGTTGCAAATCTTAAAGCATTTTAGCGTCAGTAATTACATCATTTGCAACAGCTTCTATATGCAAAAAGATCATACATTAACTAGCAGTAATATTTTATCTTGTATAGTGCCTTTAACTAATCACTCAACTTTAACCACTTTCTAATCACTTCAACATCTATAATCCCATTTTATTTTCTTAATGGTTCTGCCAGACAGAAATCATTATCCCCATGTGAGATAGAAGAAAAAAACTGAAGCACAAAATGGTTACAATCAATTCAACTCTATTTATTACTTCCTGAACATCTATCATGTGCAAGGCAATGTGACTTGCATAGGTAGTTAATAACAACTGGAATGAGAACCTGGGTCTCATGAATCTCAATCTAAGGGCTCTTTTCACTAGAATATGCTGTCTTTACATAATTTTATTGTGAAAATGTAGCAGAAACTACCAGTTCAAACATCTGACTTCTAATAATCTCTATACATATCTAGATAGGCACAGGCAACTACCATACACATAAGAATGTATAAGACAGGGTAGAAAAACAAGGTTACTCTACCAGTCTCTGCTGCTTTTTCATGTGAGAAGCTCTGTTGTTTAATGATTTTTTGTAGTTGCATCTGGTGTCCAACACTGTAAACAGGAAGGCTTGCTTGGTCTCCAGTTTCCTTTGTGGCAGAGATCATGATGACTTCATTTTTCTGAAATATATTTCTCAAATATGAAAGTGGATCAGAAGAGGCTTTACTCTCTTTTCTTAAAGACACAGATATTGGAAACACAAATAGAAATCCCAAGGCATGGTTAGGCCTCTTACAAGTTCTTTCTTCAGTGGTTTATATAAATACTTAAAATAAAATAAATGTAGTCCTTAAAAAATCCCAAAGGGCTGAATCTCCAACTATGCTTAACGACAATGGTATCAATACACAATCAATGTTATCTTGTACCTAATGTACTTAATTATCTTGTACTAATAACTATAATGACACCTTATATGAGTATAGCATGTTATGCTTTTCAAAGTGTTTTCTTAAACATGTTCAACAAAGTCAAAGCTCCTACATCCAAAGCCTCCAAGAAAAACTTGAATTGGTCTCAGGCCATGGAAGAGCTCAAAAAGGATTTTGAAAAACAAGTAAGAGAAGCAGAGGGAAAACTGGGAAGAGAAATGAGAGTGATGCAAGGAAATCATGAAAAACAAGCCAACAACTTGCTAAAAGAGACCCAAAAACACACTGAAGAAAATAACACCTTAAAAAAAATAGACTAACCCAAATGGCAAAAAGGGATCCAAAAAGCCAATGAGGAGAATGCCTTAAAAAGCAAAATTGGCCAAATGGAAAAGGAAGTGCAAAAGCTCACTGAAGAAAATACTTCCTTAAAAATTAGAATGGAATAAATGGAAGCTAATGACTATGAGAAATCAAGAAATTATAAAACAAAACCAAAAAAATGAAAAAATAGAAGACAACGTGAAATATCTCATTGGAAAAACAACTGACCTGGAAAATAGATCCAGGAGAGAGAATTCAAAAATTCTGAAAAGCCATGATCAAAAAAAGAGCCTCGACATCATCTTTCAAGAAATTATCAAAGAAAACTATCCTGATATTCTAGAACCAGAGGGTAAAATAAAAATTGAAAGAATCCACCAATCACCAATGGAAAACTCCTAGAAATATTATAACTAAATGTCTAGTTCTTAACCTAAAATACTTTCAACTGTTCAAGGTAACAAGTAAGGTGGGAAAATCTTTTTCCACGTTTGTATTTTAATTTCAGCATAATCTGTATCAACACCTGTAAACAGGCTGGAGAAGCCCAGTTAGATAAAGTAACTAGTTTAGCTTACTGAAAGGAAAGCTGTAATTCTTAACTAGCTGACTTCAAGTGCCAACAGTGGCATTTTAGAACATAGCCCAGGATTGGTGGACACAGAACCCTGGACATTACAGATTCATATTAGTCTCAACTAAACTTATTTTAAGTTTAGGGAATCAGAATTTTAACTATAACTCCAAAGAGAAAAAAAAAATTCTTTTAGAAAGATAATCACTGCTGTTGAGAGCATTCAACTCCTTATGTTTGTTTGAAAAATGTGCTCCAAGTGATATGCGATTTCTGTATCTTTTGGGAAATAGTTCTACAAGTCATGTTTTGGTAATCAATTCATTTTCACAGAAAATGTGATAGCTCTTTTTCAGTTCCCCATGATATTGTATACATGATCTTGAATTCTGATTCCCTAAACTTTTTAAAAATAAGTTCTCTAATAAGAAAGATTTTAAAATTTGCTGGTGTGAAAGTTTTTTTTCTTTTTGTTTATGTTTATGCATGCACTTGGCATTTTAATTGTACTAAATTTGCAAACAATTAAAAATCATGTGTTACACTTCAAAGTTCTTAGCTGCCTTCCTGCTACAACTGCTTAAGCTACTTTTCCTATAACCAGTCATACATTCCTAGACAAGCAGCAAACTAGGAATTTGAAAGTCACTAACTTTTTCTAAGGGATTTGACTCCCAAAGATAGACTACCCAATTCTGGGTAGCTCAAATGGTAAGATAATATCACCACCTTGCAACTACATAACACTTAATTTTAAAATATTTTTTCTGATACTGTCTTAATTTATCATGATAATGACTCAAGGACTTAGGGAGCTGGATATCTTGCCTGAGTAAGAAGAGTTGGGATTAGAACCTTCAAACTAGAAGGAAATTTACTAATCTTCTCGTTCTGATCCCTCATTTTGCATATCATCTTATTCCAAGCTCAGTGCTTTTTCAATAAAGATATCAACATCAAATCCAAGGTCCCAAACCCAACCAAACCTGTAAAAAGCTGTGTGCGCAGTCAAATTATGTAATTGTCCCTACAGACTAGTGAGCTTAAGTCAGATGACTGGACACACCTAATTAATGGTATATTTGAAAGATTTGAGAAATGACTATATGCACAGCAAGGATGGGTAGCACCAGACTCTGATTTCAGTGGCAGAGCTAGTCTTTAAAAAAAAAAAGTAATATAGGAAAAGGAAGCATGACTTTACATCAATTTTTATCCTCCAAATTTTCAATACAATACAACTGCTTAAGAACCTCCACTTTGGGGAAAAGCCCCAGACTAGACATCCCAGGTAGTCTGGATTTAGCCACCATTCCCCATCTCCCTTCCCAGCTTTTCAACTCCTCTTCAATGAATAATCCTCCCCCACTAAAAAGTAAGCTCCTTGAGGGTAAGGTCTATTTTTCTTTTTGCCTGCAAATTTATATCCCCAAGTCTTAGCAATCAATCAATCATTTATAAAGTGCCTACTGTGTACCAAGCACTGTGCTAAGGGTTGAGGATACAAAAAAAGGTAAAAGACAGTACTTGCCCTCAAGAAGCTCACAATTTAATGAGGGAGACACCACGCAAACAAATATATACAAAACAAGATATAATCGGGATAAATAGAAATAATTAATTTAGGAAGGCACTAGAATTAACATCTCTTAATACAAGAGATGATGTAGATGTTGCAGAGGTAGAATCAACACATCTTGGCAAAAGATTGCATATGAAGGTTGAAAGATAGTGAGAAGTTGAGAGTGACACTTGAAAGCTGCATGCCAGAGGGACTGGGAGACCAGTGTTACCTTCTGTAGTAATAGGGAAGGTAAGATGTTGGGAAGGGTTAGGGAGAAAGATAATAAGTTCTGTTTTGGACATATTGAGTTTCAGATGTCTACTGGATACCCACTCTGATACATAAAAAGCAATGGAGATACAATATCAAAGGCCAGCAGTTTGTTTGGGGCAAGATAGGTAGATTTGAGAATCATTAGCATAAAGATGGTAATTAAATCTTTTGGAGCTGATGAGATCATCAAATGAAATAGTAGAGAGGAAGAAGAGAAGAGGGCCAAGGATAGTACTCTGAGAGACATCTATATGTATGGTTGAGAATGAGGCAAAGGAGACAAGAGAGGTAATGGTCAGATAGCCAGGAGGAGAACCAGGGGAGAGTGGTACCCTGAAAACCTAGAAAAGAAAGAGTGTATCAAGGAGAGAATGATCAACAGTAAAAGCTGCAGAGAGATCAAGGAGAATGAGGATTGAAAAAAGGCCACTAGATTAGCACGTAAGACATCACTAGTTAACTTTGGAGAGGACAGTTTGGGTGGAATGATAGGGTCAGAAACCAGACTGTAAAAGGCAAAGAATGGAATCAGAGGAGAGAAACTGGAAGTACCTATTATAGAAGGCCTTTTTAAGAAGTTTAGCTATAAATTGAAGAATATAGTATGACAGTGGGGAATGGAAAGATCAAATGAGGGTTTTTTTTTTTTCAATATGGGGGAGATACAGACATGTTCATAGCCAGTAGGGAATGGGCCAGTAGAGAGAGATTGAAAATAAGAGAAAGAGTAGGGATGATAGAGAGGGCAAGCTGTTGGAGGAGATGGGATAAAATGAGAGCATGTGAATAAATAGATGGATTAGCTGCTATCCTTTTATTAAGGGGATTTGTTCTGTGAAGTTTGGATTCAGTCAAAGGGCCACACTTGAGGACCTAAAAGGCTACAAGAGGCCTCCAGGCCACAGGTTCCCCACCTTGGGCAATTAGCATTTGCTAAGGAGTAAGACTACTTCATTATTTGGGACAGGCATGAAGGAGGAGAAAGTGACAGAAGGCACCTGAATAATATAAGATGAGGAAATGGAGAGAAGAGGGAGTTCATGGCAAAATGTCAATTTTTTCTATACAATACAAAGCCAGTTTCTCAGCTGGGAGAGTGACGGTGGGGAGAACCCTGGGACTTCAGAAGAGGGATGAAAAAGTTTCAAAGAGCCACTGTGGGGAGTGAGGTAGTGAATTGATAAAGAAGATATAGTAGGATTGTCTGGCAGTAACGAGGGTCCAGATGAGGTCATATAACATAAATTTGTAGTAGATCTGGTCAGAAGTCTCCATATTCATTCAACAGTAGATGTAGTAATGAAGGTGGTGAATGGTGAGTTATGCAAGGCTGTCAGGGCAGCGAAGTGGCACAGTGGATAGAGGACTGAACCCGGAGTCAGGAAGACCTGAGTTCAAATCTAGTCTCAGACACTTCCTAGCCGTGTGACCTTGGGCAAGTCACTTAACCCTCTTTGCCTCAGTTTCCTCATCTGTAAAAAATAAGCTGAGAGGGAAATGGCAAAGTACTCCAGTATTTTTGCCAAGAAAACCCCAAATGAGGTCACAGAGTTAGACATAACTAAAACGATTCAACACCTAAGGCTGAGGCTTGGTTAGGAGTGACTGGCAATATCATAAGGGGGCTGTGGATTAAAAGAGGAGGACAATGTAGATTTGAATTGGTTCACCAAAGAATCAAGATAGGGAAAAGAAGAATGGTTAGTGCAGAGGAAGGACAGAGTAGGAGCAAAAAGAGGGGTCAAGGGATGGAAGACACATTGTGGATGAGGATTACAGTTTTATAAGGGAAGGCAAAGGCAGAGGTGAAAAGCCAATAGATTATGGTCAGAAGAGGATTTCAGAATTCTTGAACATAAACGTGATACGGATGATGGCAAGATCAAGGGAATAACCATCTTTATGTGTTGCTGAGGAGGGGTGGAGAAATGGTTTGTGACTGAGGAAATGAGTGGTTAGGATATTTAGTACAAGCCTTAGTAACTACTGAAATGGTTGTTAACTGACTGACCAAAGTGGCAGAGGTTGATAAAGTACAATATAAAGCATAATTATGTGGAAAATCATTTTGCCTAACCATTTTAGAGGATTCAAAAACTGCCAAATGGTAATGCAAGTGTGAAAGATACAGGCCAATAACTATGCAAACATCCCATTAAAATGGTAGAGGACTATGGAAATAAGGAAAATATAGTCATCAGAAGAACACTATACCAGGAAGGAAACAGGAGACCTGAGTTCTAAGTTTGTCTCTGCCATTAAATTTGGGGTGACTCTGGCCAAAAGACTTCACTGCTCTGAGTCTCAGTGTTCTCATCTATAAAATAAAGGGACTGGATGAGATGATTTCTAAAGTTCCTGTTAACTCTAAAGGGCACAATTCTGCATTGTTCAAATGGTAAGATAACAGCACTATCTTGCAACCACATAGTATTTAATTTCAAAATATTTCTACTTAAATCACTTTATCCTGATAACAGACCTATGATTTAGGTAGGTCAGGGGTTTATTTTTATTTTTCAGGTGAAAAAGTAAAACAAATGGCTTGCCCAAGGTTCTATAGCAGAGCTGGGCTCAGAACCCTCAAACTAAAAGGAAACTTACAGACCATCTAGTTCTACTCCTTCATGTTACAGATCATCTTACTCCAGAAGCTCAGTGCTTTTGCAATTAGACATCAATATCAAAACCAAGATCCTAAGCTTTAAAGTCCTTCATCAAATGACTCCATCTTATGAATCACATCTCTCATTATTTTTCCTTTGGTCAGGAAAACTTCCTAAACATTCTGCATGTAAACATATGCATATTATTCTTCTGCTTCCAAGTCCTTATAAAAAGCTGTTCCTTATTTTTTCTTCCTTCCTGCCTATTGTGTTTGAAACAATTAAAATTAGATTTTTAAATTTTATTTTTATTTATAAAGTTATTAAAGTTTTAAATTTTAAAATTAAAATTTCCCTATTAGACCTTCCTTATGGCATAAAAAAGTTGGATCTACATAAACTTAAATCCTATAGATACTGCTGAACAAAAGAATAGAGTTCAATCACCCTATATATATATATATATATCTATATACACATACACACATATATATATATGCACTTACAAACTTTGTGGTTGGGTTATGATTTATAGTTTGACGAATTTCAAACTTTCATTAACGTACGTCATTTAATGTAGTTGGCTATTTTGTTTTCTCTTTTAAATTATAAAATTCTTGAGGACAATGCATGTGTTTCCATACCATGAAGATATCTTAAAACTTAATGTAAACATATTTGTTTAAGATAGTTTTAAAAAATTAAATGGGGATTCAAGATAAACTTCACCCCTGAAAGCTTAGGCTGCACAAAAAAAGAAGTGACATTTTCTGGGAAAAAGATGACAGAGGATAAGTGTCTGCATAGTATCTGAAGCACTATGTACAAGTAGAAATTCTTGGCGGCAAACTCTTCAATCCTTTGGATAAGCTTTAAAAAGCTTTTAAACCATTATTAACAATTAACAAAATCCTATCATTTTTATTAAACTCCAAATTCTAATTCACAATATAGGAGAGACAGAAAAAATAATAAATATAACTTCTAAAAGTCACCACCCTGAATACTTAATAGCTAGCTATTTTTAGCTCCCTGGAACATACCGTTTTCCATTCAGGATTACTATTTTCTAGAAGTCGGTACAGTGTACCTCTAAAAGCCATCTGTATGCAGGCCCTCAGTTTTTCCAAATATTGGGCATTTAGTCGTCTTGGAGAACACGGAGATTTGGTTTTTGAAACATGTTTGCTTTCAATTCCACTAAGTTCTTCATAAATTTCCTCTACAAGAAGCTCAATTTCAGTCAGAACATTCTCCTCATACTGGTGAATCTCCATCTGGATCTGCTTGCCTTCCTGAATCGTCCACTCTCTTTGCTTCTGTTCTAGACATGCCTGTAATTCAGCTTCCTTCTGAAGAATTAGCTCAGTTTTTTGTTTCATAAAATCTTCCTTTGCTGCTGCAAGCACCTCATTAATTTTATTTCGATGATCATCTAGAAATTTCCGGTAATCTTTTTCATTTTGTTCTTGAATTCTATGGATTTCTTCTTGTTTTTCTTTGTTCCAATCACTTCGGGACTTAGCCAACTTAGCTCGGACAATCACAGGGATTTCTTTCTCTTTTAACTCGAGTTCCTTCTGGAGAGAAAAAATCTTTACTTCAAGTTCTTTGACATTTTCTTCACTGTTTCCAAGCTCTGTCTTCCATTTCTCCTTAGCTTCCAAAACTGCAAATGATACCTAAAGGATTTAAAAATTAACATTATCAGTTAATTTAATTTTTTAAAAGTCTGTGAATTTATATAATGTTTAAATATGGTGAAGAAAGCATACTTAAGATTGGCATCATTCAGGATCCTTTCAGAAAAACTTGGGAAGGCTTACATGAACTGATGGAAAGTAAAGGGAACAGAACCAGAAAAACACTGTACACAATAACAGCAATATTGTATGATGATCAACTGTAAATGACTTAGCTATTCTTAGCAAACAAGGATCCTAGTGAACTCTAAAAGACTTACGAAAAATGCTATCCACCTCTAGAGAAAAAGCTGATGGTGTCTGAATGCAGGTCAAAGCATACTTTTTTTCCTTTGGGTTTTTTGAGGTCTGTTTTCTTTTACAACATGGCTAATACGGAAATTTGGTTTATATGACTGCACATATATAATCTATATCAAATTGCTTGCCTTCTCAAGGAGAAAGTAGGGGAGGGAGAGAATTTGGAACTCAAAGTTTTAAAAAATGAATGCTAAAAATTGTTTTTACATGCAATTGGAAAAAAACTTAAAATTGTTTAAAAAAAGATTAATATTATTGTAGAATGTTTACTGTAGTTTTTTCCCCCTTTTCCCCTAAATCACCCAAAATCTATCATTTAAAAGAATAAGTTATACCCTCTCTTTAAATAACATGATGTTAAAAATTTTTAGGTATGTAAAACTAAAAAAAAAATGTGCAAAATAAATTTTAGAAAAAATGTTTTTCTACATGGTTAATTTCTTTAAAAAAAAATACAAGCTCAAAAGTCCTCTTTTATTTCATTAATGAACTAAGGAAACTACAAAACTATTTGGGAACATAGTATACATACTTTATAACTACTTGCTGGCATCACAACTGGATTTTAAGGAGATTTTCTCTTTAGAGCAGAATAAATTAAAATTGTACCAATCCAAAAGGTAACTGCCCTCTTTTCACTTTTCTAATTTCCTTTAACAGACTAGGATGACTCCCTGACAATCATTCACTCTCCATTTAAAGCCCTCAGGCAATTAGAAACTCATTAACTCTTGAAGCAACCTATTCCAGTTTCTGCAAGCAACCATAGTTAGGAAATATCAAGCTTTGCCCTTTGGGGCTAAGCAAAAACAAGTCTAAACCCCTTTTCTGCATGATAGCTCTTCAAATACTTGAGACAAGGCATCCTAATACCCCTAACTCATCTTCTTCAGACTAATCATCCCCAATTCCTTTAACCAGTCATTCTTTATCATCATTTTGAGTGTCTACACCATTCTGACTGCATTTTGAGTTTATTAACATCCATACTAAAATGTGACCCCCTGAACCGAATTGAAATTCTGGCCATGGTGACATACAATAAAACTATCTTTTCCCTCACTATGGACATTAACCTTCTATTAATAAAGTCAAAGCTCATGTTAGCTATTTTGGCAGCCAGGTCATAGTGTTGACTTCTACTGAATTTGCATTCCTCTAAAGCCCCCAGATTTTTTTCACATGAACTACTGTTTGTGTTTCCCCATTCTATACTTGTTCAGTTGATGTTTTGAATCCAAGTGCAGTAGATTTCTAAACAACTTTGGAAAGGAAGAGAATGCAGCCACAAACAGGATGAAATTTGAAAAGGATAACTTCAAAGTAACAGTGGGGGGAAAAACAAATTCCTTGTCCTTAGGATAAATACAGCTTTTTCACATAAACATGGCAGGTTAAAACCCAATATTGGGACACTTACACAAGAAGAAAAATATAAAAATCTCTCTGTTCAATAGCAGTCAAAATCTTATTGGTAAAGCCTAGAGTTGAGCCCCTCAATGTTAGAAAAATAAAGCGACCACATAAGAACTCTACAAACTCTTTTTTTCCTGTTTGTTATTCATCTGTTTCAGTCATGTCCAACTCTTTATGACCCCATTTGGGGTTTTCTTGGCAAAGATAGCGGAATGGTTTGCCATTTCCTTCTCCAACTCATTTTACAGATGAACTGAGGCAAAAGGGGCTAAGTGACTTTCCCAGGGTCATACAGCTGGTAAGTGTCTGAGGCTGGATTTGAACTCAGATGTTCTTAACTCCATGCCTGGCACTCTTTCCACTGTGCCACCTAGCTGCCCCCTACAATCACTACCAGCATCATTAATGACAGCAGCTTACATTTACACAGTACTTCATAGTTCCACAGTACTTTCATGTTTATGAACTTATTTGATTTTCAACAACCCTATGAAGTAGGTAATGTAATGAAAGCTTTGGAAAATAAAAGTATGATGAGAAGCCAAAGAAATTGTCTTTTTTAGTTAGTAGGAAAGAAGGTAGCTAAGACAAAGCTAAAAATAATCTTCTAATATACAAAGGGATAGTGTATGGATGACAAGAAGTAGTTGTTTTTTAGCTTCTCCTAAAGAGAGAACAAGAGAGAATCAGATTCAACTGCAACAAATGGGATTAAATTCAGCAGTCAGGAAGATAGTCCTAATTATGAAGCTTGGGAAACATTAGACTGAATCATTACATGAGAGTATAAGATAGGTCTTTCCTTAGTAGCCATTCTCTTGATAGAAGGGAACAGAAAAGAAGACTCTCTCAAGTTCTGCTGACAGGGTAGTTAGTACCTTTTTGGCCACAGAAACCTCATGTTCTGCCTCCCATTTCATCTGTTCAGCCTTTAGGTTGGCTCTGTACTCCGCAAGTTCAGGAAGCTCTTGCAGCCATCGAGAACGAGCATTTAACACAGCTACTTCTACCTGTATGGCAATATGAAAGAAACATGTAAAGAGAGAATCTTCAATCAATAGAGTGGACCAACTAGTTATCATGATGATCCAAGAGCATCTTTAAAAAACTAGGAGAGCCAAAGGCTGAAATATCTAATTGGCTTTGTAGTTCTCATATTGCCCAGGAGGCCCTTCCCTACATTGAAGGCACTCAATAAATTTTTTAGATTTTATTTTAGAAGGTCGTAAAGACAAAAGGCCATTTACACACATCATAACTGTTACAGTCAATTTTCCATTTTCTAGATACCAAGAGACTTTCCTGCAAGGCACAAAGATATACCAGAAGCAAAGCTGCCTAGTCAATCTAGCCTTTTGGGCTAGGTTGGGACCACATCTCTATTTTATATAGCAACATTTCCAACTCAGATGGTAAGACTGTGGCTCTCAAATAGTAAGGTAGCACATGAGTATAGACAGCTCTGAAATGCAAGTAAAAATGTGAATTAAATTTTAAACTGATAGAATTTAGAGCCAAAAGGGGCCTGGAAGATTATGTAGTCCAATCTCTTCATTTATGTTATATATGAAGACAATGGCTAAAAGTGGTAAGATGATTTGCCCATGATTCCCTAGGTTCCCACCAAAGGAAGGAAGTAGCAGAGCCAGAGCTCAAACCCCAGGGCTCTAACTTCATTCCGGGGCTGCCTCCATGACACCACACTGCAGACACTGTACCATCTGACATCCGGAAAACACTCTGACTTCATAAGATCCCACTTTTGAGCTGTAAGGTACCTTCCCTTAGAGATCATTTAGTTTAACTTTTCCACTAACTTGAAGTACAGAGATGGGCAGGTATTTTCCTGAGCCAGAATTTCACCCAGATTTGGATGAAATGTTCCCTGAGGGCAAGGGCAGTGACTACCTCTCAAGACTTGAGTCTTCCTGAGGCTAGAGGACACTGTGCCTGGCTACAGAATAGAGAATCTAAGTTCTGGGGACAGGCAGTGCAAAGGTACAGAGTCAGGAGATGGAGAAGGATGTCTGAGGCCCTGGGACAGAGTGGTTAGACATTTATCCTGAGTATACTTTGTGTATAGTCATCTGCATGCCATCTGCCCCCCTGAGACTGTGATCTCTTTGAGAGCAGAGACTATCCTTTTACCTTTCTTTGTCTACCCAGTGCTCAGCACAGGGCCCAACACAGAGTAGATGCTTAATAAATGTCTACTGTTCACCTGCCTGCCTGCTTGCCATGGAGAGAATAAAGGCTGAGACTGGAAAAGGAGGAAGGGACAGGTTTTGAAAGGCTCTTAAATGCCAAATGGAGAATTTCTATTTGATTCTGTAGGCAACATGGAGTCCACTGGGTCTCACTAAGTAGGGGTAGTGATATGTTCATATATGTGCTTTAGGAAATGACTTTGGCAGCTGAGAAGAGGATGGATTAGAATGGGGAGAGACAAAGCAAAGAAACTAATTAGAAGACTACTGTAATAGTCCCGGTGAGGTGATGAAGTCCTGTACTAAGTGGTGGCCACGTGCAAGGAGAAAAAAGGATGTTATGAAGACAGAAATAACAATACTTAAGAACAAGTTGGATAGATGCAAATAAGGAGTAGATATATGCAAATGAAACTGAGCTTGTACACCAGGACAAATGGAAGAATAGTGGTGCTCTCAACAATATCAAGAAAATTGAGAAAAACGGGACCAGGTTAGGTGGTGCAAAGGATAAAACACAAAGCCCAGAGTCAGAAAGACCTGAGTTCAAATTTAACCTCAGACATTTACTGGCTCTGTGATCCTGGGCAAGTCACTTTACCTCTGTGCTTCAGTTTCCTCATTAGTAAAATGGGGATAATAACAGCACCTACTTCCCAGAGTTGCTGTGAGGATCCAATGAGAGAATAATTGTAAAGTGCTTAGCACAGTGCCTGGCACATAATAAGCACTATGTAAACGTTAGCTATTATTTTATTATTGTTAGCTATTGTTATTATTATTATTAGCTACTATTAGATATTAGGTGAGGGTTTTAGGGAAAAAACAATGAGTCCTGTTTTGGACTTGTTGAGTTTGAGGTGCCTACTAGAGATGTCTAAAAGGCAGTTGGCAAGCTCAAGAGATCAAGTTTAGGCTAGATGTATAGAGGCTACCACCTGCACAGAGAGGCAACTGATGAGATCATCAACGGTTAATATAGAGGGAACAAAGAGGGCCAAGGACTGAACCTTAAGGGATACCCCATGGTTAGTGGGTGTGACTGGATAAAGACCCAGCAAAGAGGACTGAGAAGGAGAAGAAACAGAGGTAGGAAGAGAACTAGGAGAGAAAAATGTCACAAAGACTTCAAGAAGAATAAATATAAAGGAGGAAACAGTAATTGAGAGTACCTAATGCCGCAAAGAGGACAAGAGAAGAGAAGAAGGGGAACCTATGACTTTTTCCCAAGGAGTTTGGCTGAGAAAGGAAGAAAAAATAAAGGATGATAGCAGGGATGGTAAAATCTAGTGAGGCTATTTAGGGCTAGAGGTAATAGGTATGTTTGTAGACATCAGTGAAGGAGCCAGCAGACAGAAATAGAAGATTACAGAAAAAGAAGAGTTGACAATGGTATAATCTCCTGGATAAAATGTGAATAAGTAAGATCAAGGGTACACAAAGAGAGGTGAGCTTGTTGAGGAAAAACCTCTTTATCATACTGGAATAAAGTAATAAATTATGGTACACGAATGTAATGGAATATTATTGCTCAGAAGAACATGTTGAACACAAGTAAGCATGGAATGACAAATAAAAAGGATGCAAAGTAAAATAAGAAGAAGCAACTTACAATGCAAATGGAAAGAACAAAAAGAAAAAGAAAAACCAAACACTGTAATTATAATGACCAAGTTTGACCGCAAAAAGAAGAGATATAAAAACGTACTTTCTTTGCCGTAGTGGGAGGCCACAGGTGAGAAATACTGCATACACTGTAAGACTTGGTTAATGTGCTGGGTTGCTACCCGACTTTACCTGCTTTCCCCTATCCCCTTTAAAAATTTTTTTTGTTATAAGAGATGGCTTTCTAGGTAGGGGAGGAAAGGATATATTAGGAAATAGAGATAACATAAAAACAAAATATGTCAATAAACAAATCTTGAAATCAAAGAAACATATCAGAGGTTAGAAATGGCTAGCCTGTAAATATCTGCGGGTGATATTATTACATAGAGATCTTCACAGCTGGATGAGGATACAATTTAAAAGCAGAGGGCTAAAAAACTTTCAATTTTGTTCAGCTCAAACATTTACTAAGCACTTAACTCTTATAATGTACTGGAGACATAACAAATACTGCCAAAAAAAGTTTACATTCCACTAAGGTCCAATACATGAAGACAGATAAGTATGACCTAACATAATTTGAGGAGGATAAGAACACTAACAATTTGATCAGGGATGAAAGAGGAAGGAAGCAGAATCAGGGAAGGCTCAGAGGAGGTGGTATTTGAGATAAGCCTTGAAGAAAGATGGAATGTAGCGTTCAAAGAACTCAAAGCAAATGAGTCCAATATGGATGAAATGTAAATACAAGAAGGGGAGTAACATAAAATCAGATTAGAACCAGATTATGAAAGACCTTGAATGCTAGGCTAAGCAATTTGTCCCTTATACTAGAGTGAATAGGAAGCCACTGAATGTTTTTGAGCAGGCAGGGGTCTTAGGAAGATTATCTTTACAACTGTGTGGAAGATGGGTCAGAGGGAAAGAGACTAATCCTAAGGCTGGAAGCCTAAATAAAGATTTTAAGAAGTGCAGAAAAGGAGAAAGATACAAAAAATATTGTCTAGCAAGAATCAACAAGACTTGACTATTGATTTTATATTGGGGATGTTGGGGGAGAGACAGTACAAGAGAGAGAAGAGTCAAAGACAATTCTAGGGTTATGAAACTGAATGCCTGGGAAGATGGTGTGCCCCCTCAACGGAGATGAGAAGTAAGACAATTTTATCTTGGACACATCGAATTCAAAGTGCCAATGAGATATATTGGTAGAGCTATCTGGAAGGCACTTAAGATACGTGGGACTAGAGTTTAGTAGCTGGATATAGAGATTTGGGATCTGTGTGATGACAATCGAATTCATGAAAGCAAATGAGACCAGCAAGGAAGACAGAAGGTGAGAAAAGAAGAGAAGAGAATACTGGATGGATAGAACCTCAGAGTGAATCCACACTTAAGGTGACAGATGATGATCCTGCAAAGACCAAGACAGAATACTCATACAAGAACCAAGAGACAGCAATGTCAAAGGACAGCAAGGGAGAAGATTAACTGGTATCAAAAACTGTAAAGAGGTCAAGGAGGATGAAGTCCATTCTAAGGAAAGGACATTAGATTTAATAGTTAAGGGCAAAGAAACTCTTCTATCAATGAAAGCTGGTACCTTCTCTAAAACTGCCTTTTACACATACTTAAGATCAGGTCTTCAGAGTTTCAAGTGCGACTCTCTGTCTACCACACCATGCTGCCTCTACAACAAGCATCTATTAAGGACCTACTATATATCACTCATTGGTTATTAATAAAACTATAAAAACAAAATAATGAAGGCATAAACCAGTCAGAAACCATATAATATGATTTTATCCTAGAAGTGGACCACAAAGTGGTCCAACCTTAATAAATTCACTTATCTTCAAGTCTCTAGCAATATTTAACAATGCAAAAAGTTCTCAAATGTCATAATACAATGAAGAACTTTATCATCTGCTTATTACCTGTTTAGTAATATTTTCATGGTATTGGGCCTCCATCTCTTTTTCTTGTTTTTTCAGAGCCTCTTTAATGGCTGTTTCCTTCTCTTGCAGCACATCTTGCTGAATCTTCCATTGCTGCTCTTCAATCATTGCTTCCATCTCCTTCTTGGAAATTACATCTGGGGTGATTATTTGGTCAGTTTGGATGCCACAATCAAAAGTCTTCTTTTTCATTTCTTTTATAGTTTGATCCAGTTTAAACCGCCACTCCTTTTCTAACTGCTGAATAACTTTGTCTTTGATCTATGTTTTTGAAAGAAAAATTTTAGAAAAGAAAAATCCTCAAATAAGTAAGAGCCAGGGTTCATATTTGTCAGCCAAAGGAACAACCACAGCTAATACATTTGAAAACCATCCTAGACAATGATTACACATGGGTTAGGAATTTAACCAATGAAGACATAGTCTTAGAAACATTCTGAAAATTACTCTTTGACCTTATCCTACTTCTGAAATCCAAAGCTTTATTGGTATACCAAAGATCACAACCCTTCTTTGTTTTGATAGATGACACTTCACAAACTGTCGCAGCCAAAAAACATCAGTAGATTTGTAGTTTAATGAGCTCTCTTTGATGAGTTTAACAGTTCAGGTGATGAGACTATGTGAACTTGAGTCGGCTCTTGAATGACAGACAGGGAGCCTAGTCTATCATACAGCCTCTACTCTTAGCCCTTTCAGTTTAGTAGGAATTGCTAGAGCTTGTGCACTACTGGCAAAGCCTTCAAGAAGCTAAGGTTCTCTCTAACCCACACTGAGGCATTAAATTAAGACTTTAACAGACAATGAAACTAATCTATGCTAGAGAGACCTAGAGTCCATCTAATCCAACTCCCTCAATCTCACAGATGAAGTACTTGAGGTTGCAGGGAGGCTAAGCTAAGTGACTGGACCAAGATCCCACACACCAAAGGTAGCAAAGAAGGAAATAAAAACCATCTTATGACTCTGAGGCCAGTTGCTATTACTATCAGACCAGAATTTGTACAAGACACTTCTTTTGTCTTTTTTTTTTTTATAAAACTTGAGAATAATTTAATCTTTTGCAAGGTTGTTATGCTTGTTATGCTGATACTGCAAAGGTGGCATGGTAGAATGTGGAAATCTTTTGTTGTGAATGATGTGTTTACTACCAGCTACAAAAGGATTCTTTTCACATTTGTTGGTGTGGAATTCCACTGAGTGAATAGTAGATGTGCTTCACTAAACCCATCCAAGGGGCCTCATTAGGGTAAACAAAAGAGCCTTGTTATAAAATTGCAACACTTATAATAATATGGTCCAGTGGTAATGACCTCATTAAGGCCAATCCTAAGCAAAGCTAGTCCTAGTTTGTTCCAATCTCTGAATGGCCCCTCTCCCCTTTCCCACTTTTACACCTCTCACTTAATTTTTGCTCATATTTAGGACCTTTGCCTACCCTACCCACTAAGACCCTACTGCTTTTTTCAGATGTCTAGCTAACTAACCTTAAAAACTAAATGGAATTAAGTGATAATGGGGAGAAAGATAACATTTTTATTTTAACAAGGTCCTTTAATATCTTACCCTAAAGAAGTGACTAATGGTAGTAATTATGGTAGTAATTTTAGTTCCCAACATCAGCAAGGAGTAGGGGGGAGGGGAAGGATGATGGTACAGGGATGGGAAGAGATGGAACAAGAGGAGGCTTTTGTGCCTCTCAAGGCACACCATGTAGGTATATACTGTGTTTAGAGCTGGCCCTAACTCCTTTGAAAAAGAACTACTGGATCCAGTATGTAAAAAAACCCTCCAGTACCTTTCCACTATTCTACAGCAGTGGTGTCAAACAAATATCAACTGGGACTATTAAACCATCTCTAGGATCCTTGGGGCAGCAAACTGACTTAGCAAATCACATTTCAACATTATGTTCTATTGTATTTTTATTTGTTAAATATTTCCCAATTATATTTTAATTTGGTTCTAGCTGCACTTGGGAGTTTTGGGCCCATGTGTGATACCTCTAATCTATAGAATAAGCCTGAACTTCTTCATCTAGCATTGAAGCCCTCCCCACCATTTTACCCCAACCTATTTACTCCATCCCCAACTATATGCACTTTATACTATAGTCAAATGGAAGTATTTGCTGCTCCTTTATCACACTGTGAATATCCACCTCTGTGCCTTATCTGAACTGAAGCTGTTCCTTATACCTAAAATGCTCCTTCCACTACCAACCCCCCCCCCAACCCAGCTTCACCCACCCAATTCTTTCCCATCCCTCTCAAGGGACAATTAAAACGCCATCTCTATAAAGGCTTTTTGTGATCTCCCTCCCCTAGTCTCAGTCTCAGCCCAAAATATTTCCCTTTTCTGCTCAGAGCCCTTTTTTTACCCCTCATGACTTTTAATATTTACTGTATCACAGTTATAGGTGTGTCTATCTTTTCTATCATCTTTAATATTGAATACTGAGTATAAAATATGAATATTAGTCTGTAGTTACCAGAAGCACTTCTTGTGTTAAATCTAGGCCACTGGTTCATGTTCAGTGGTCTAAAAGGGGTTAAGCGCCTAGCTGTTATCTAAGTGAGATTAAGAAATCTTGAAGAAAAGGACAAATAGGATTAATGTGATTAAATAATATAACAACTATCACAGCTCCCTTCAACTCACAGAACTATGCTAGTATCCTGGCTCTAAGAATTAAATTTAGTAAGCAGTTGAATATTTATATACTTGGCAAACAAAGTCCCATGTCTGTTTTAGGAAGGTTAGTCTAAATAGATCATTCAACAGCACATTTTTTAACACAGCAATTGAACAGATATATTAAAGCCCACACCTCTTTCTGTTCGTTCTCCCACTGTATTTTGGCTAAGATTACTTCATTTTCAATTTGCTCTTTAACATCAGTTTCTTTTTCTTTCAGCCACTGGCTCTTTGCCGCTGTAATGGTACATTTGAGTTTTTCTTCAAGGTTTACCTTGAGTTTGCTTAGGTCCTCCTCCTTTTCTTCTAATAGCTGTTTCTTGAGCTAAGCAAAATTCAAGCAAATAACAACACAACACTATCACTCTATAAGTTAAACTTAGTAAGCTAACTCTATTCAGGACATAATGGTATTAGAGGGTCATAATTTGCATAAATCCTAACTCACAAGTCTGTTGTCATTGCAAACATTTGTAGGACAAAATCTTAGGTTGCTGCATTAAAAGAGAAACACTCAGCCCTATAAATAAGTCACATGTGCAGCGATGACTCTTATGAAAAAAAAAAGTTTTATAAAATAAATAATTTTGGATGGCCCAGAGTACTTGGTTATCATTGATTTGGTTCTAACAACTTTACAGGTACCATATTTATCATAGCCAACACCCCTTCCTTCCCTTATTCCTTCTCTCTCCCCAGTATAGTTTGTGTTTCACATTTTCTACACTCAACTAAAACTTAAGGTTCTAAAAGACCTAAGGCGATTCCTCCTTTGGTTATTTTAGTTATTTCTCAAAAGCAGAATGCTAGGAAGAAACAGCCTGGGGGGAAAAGGGAATTAAACTATAGAGACATTTCGTGTCTTCTTAAAAAATGGTCATAGGTGGCAAAGAGGAAGAAACATGAAAAGGAGACAAAAATAAGTAAATAAATATGGTAATTCTATAAATTAAATGCTGTTCCAACCCCTGGTCCATGTAACCTATTTCTCTATAAAATACATGACAGTGGAGTTTACTTATATTGCTGGTAGAGAGGGAGAAGGGAGAAATGAGCGGCAGATGCCGCTGTACAAACTCTACTAATACCCTGTTATCAAGGAGCACTCATTCTTCAACTCCATTCACCTTATGTCTTAAACATCCTTCATTACCTCTGTCAGGAAAATTCACCCAGATACCAGAAAGCCCAACAAAATACAACATAAAATGATCCAGGATTTTGGAGGTTGGTAAAGGGTGAGACTGTCTCCTTGAGAAAACCAAATACATCTATATATACCACTGACAAAATAATATTCTCAAGCATTATTCTGACCTTATCACTCCTTTTTTCAAAGACCTTTCATAGATGAAGAGTAAAAGCCAAAGTTTTAACAAAATTCATAACATTCAAGGCTCTCAATATTCTGCCCCAAGGTATGTGTGCTTTGGTCCCCTTCTCCATTACATATGCTGGTGAGTGGAATTGTCTTTGCAGAGGATTTTGTACATATTTTTTGTGTTTCAGCCAAAGGGTGGGATCTCTGCTTGCTGCAATAATCAGGCCAGGGTTGGGTATGCAGACAATTTTTAGGGCACCTTTTCTAGCCCCTTCCTCATACCAGGAGGTAAGCAGTGTAATCCTTAAAAGGCTGATCAGACGCCCAAGGAGCTGCCAAACCCCACTGTTGCTTCCAGTGAGAAGACAACCCTATGGCCTGTGCCACCTGTGTGCAGGGTTGTGACTACAGTTCCCAGTGTATCCGGCACCTGCTGCTTTGTGACTTGCCCGTCACCACAGCACTTTGAGATATGTAAAAATGGTAAAAAGGTATGAGTAACGTCTTTTGATTCGTACATAAATTGGATTTAAGTGAGGCAGAGTTGCACGAAGTCATCAGCCTCACTTTCTCCTCCAGAGTCATCATAGTCCAATGGCAGGACAGTGTCAAGACTACTGGCGATGTCTCAAGATGCAGTGGATGACCTTGGCGTCTTCTACATCTAACCAAGCCCTTAGCACTCCATAGTTCCTGCTGCAAAAAACTGCTCTCATCCACACATTCCACCAAGGGAAGTCTTCACATGCTTGGGTAGACATCCCCCTAACTTCCTATTATTCAACCCCCAGTTCAAATGCCACTTTCTATGAAAACTTCCCTAATCTCCATCACCTCTTGCAATGCCAAGTCTTTTCCCTAAACTTCCAAGGAACTCTTTTCTCTTATGCCCCTCACTATATTCTGCCTTACAGTATCCTCCTAGCTAATTTTTAAAATTTTAAAATTAAAATTTTTAAATGTTTATCAATTAAGGACCATTTATATTTTTCCTCCCACTTCTACCCACTTCTTACAAGAAAAATATCTTTCTAACAAATATGTCAAGTAAAACAAATTCCTACACTGGCCATGTTCAAAAATATATGTCCTATTATGCATATTTAGTCCAACCTTTCTTTCAGAACAGGGATTAACAATCTTCATTGTAAATCCTCTGGAATTATAGCTGGTGATTGGCAAGCCCCTTAAGATAGAAGCTGTGTTTCATTCAACTTCATGTTGCCCACAAGGCTTTTCACTTAAAGGTACTCAGTGCATGCTTGTTGAACCAAATCCCAAACTCTTAAAACTGGAAATGTTATTTATAGCAAGATATAGCTACAAGAATTCACCTACAATGTTTTTTAGATAGCCACTTAAATTAATTAAAATGGAGATTTGCCTGCAGTTTTTAAAGAACTAATACCTGTTATTACTTGAGCAGAAGTGTGCAGGCCTGAATACACAAAAACATAGCCTATCAAATAAATGTTACTTATCAGCAACTGACCCACTGAAAGACCAAATTTTATAATAAACTAGATGTTCATCCTCTTTCAACAAATAAAAAAAAAAACCTCCTGGGAAAAGAATTTTTTAAAAAATCACTCCTACACATTTGCCAGCTGTTATGCTCCAAAAAATAAGCAAACTAGAGATCATCTTCCTATTTTAATTTCCAAAACAGGTCTAAAAGCGTAAGTCTCTAGTTTCCAAATGGCTTAACACATCATTCTAACTTTCAAAGAGCCAACACCAATTAAAATAAGTTAATTTTGGAAGTCATTTATTTACCATATATTATATACACATTATATTCTTCGATGTATTCATCTGTATTTTAAAAGAAACCAAACTATAAACCAAAATTTCTAACTTGCTCATTAGACATTCTTTTTTTCTTTTTTTAAGTTGCCATACCAATAATTTGCCTTAACATAGCTTCATAAGCCCAAAATCCCTCCAGATGGCATCTGCTCAAATCAACACAATACATGAGGTTCTCAAAGTGAACTCTGCAGGTTAGTTCCAAAATGCAAGGATGCAATAGGGTGCTGTCTGAATGAGATTCTCAGGTTATTGCAGGGAGGAGAAAAGGGGATATCATTTCATCTGATGAATTTATTGCTTGAAACTAACCAAGAACAACTGGAGAACATCAAGATGAGAGTTACTGTTCTTCTGCTACCAGCTTGGATAAAAAAAAAGCTGATATAACATGATTCTATCATCCCCCTACCTCTAGTCCAAGATAAACTAACTCATCCACAAGAATGGAAAGGGAGAGAATAGGAGAACAGACTGTATAAAGGCTTTCTGAAGGTCATAATTAATTATTTTACTATCACTTCCTTTTTCATAATTCCTTATTCATAATTCTTATCACATCTACTGATGAGAGCCTGGGCTCTTTTCCTTTCCCCCTGCAGTGAAAAAAAAAAAACCAAGGGTCAGAGTGTAGAGTATTTCAAGGGCCTCTAAAGATGGTTTTAATGCAATGGCAAGGAGAAAGTAGGTAGGAGTTCTAGATGGTCTCCTGAAGGGTCCAAAATAATGGTCCATGAAGTCTCCTGACCTGAAGTACCCATGGTCAGAAAAATCTGAGAACCACCATTCATCTATTTTTGGGACTTTTTCCTCTTAAGAAAAAACATGTATGAAAGGATAATTCTATTGTAAATAGATCCAATTTTCCATTGTTTTAATGCATTTAATGCTTTACTTCCAATATCCTGTTGAAATACATATCATTAAAGTTCAGCAGGGAACAAAATGAGCTCTACATATACTTTCCCCTTCCCATAGGAAAGTAAGAATTTGAATAAAAATATTCTCAAGTTCTCGTAATGAGAACTATGACAAAAACACAGCATTAATTTATACCATACCATCTCTTCCTTAGTCTGCTGCTCTTTCTCAACAGACTTCCTGATGGTGGTCTCCAGGTTGTCTTTTTCTTTGCAAACTGCCAGGTAGCATTCTTGTACAGCTGCCATCTCTTTATTCACCTTATCTAAGTCAGTTCTTAATACACACAAATAGAATAGAAAATGTTTCACTCACAAAAATCAATTATGATATTTATTTTTATCTTCATTTGTTAAGAAGCAATAGCAGCAAATTTTTGTTTTCCTTACCTAAGTTGCAAACGATTTGATTCATAAACTTCTAAGAGCTGTTGCTTTTCTAAAGCGTGCTTTGCTAAAAGGCTCTCCCGTATTTGGTTCTTCATAGCCTCATGGTGTTGTTGAAAAGTTCTCTCACACCTAGCAATGGAAAGCAATTATCTAAATTCCTCCTTAGCCTACAAAAACCTAAAATATTCCTACCAAACTTAAAAAAGTTATTTTTTCCTTTTGTAGCCTTTCCTTCTAACATTAGTTAGTTACAATTAAGGGTGGGTCTATTTTTCTTTCATTAAAATGACAAGCAATAAAAAAAAAAGAAAGACTAGATTAGAAATCAAAAGACCTCTGTCTCAGTCCTGGTTCTATCTCTTAACTGTAATACTATACAAATGTAAGGAATTATTGAAATAATAAAATTGTTTCCACAGGAAAATGTATGGCAAATCCCAACTGGGAATGTCAGGAATGCATCTTACTCTTGTGTCATAATCTCAATGTCCAGAGTCTTCTCTCTCTCCCATCCACTGAAGACAGAAAGAATGGGGCTTTCATGTGGAGTTCTGCTTACTGGGAACTAAGAAGGAAGGGGTAACATCAACTTTCAAATACAGTACCTTCTTTTGCTGCCATAGGCAGCACTGGTGGGTGAAATAAAAGTGGCCATTTGCACATACAGGTTGCTAAGGTGGGTGTTCATAAAGAGGCCTATCCATTCAGTTTTTTAACCAAAAATAGTTTGAAACTGAAAACAGGTATTAAGTCTCTATAGCGCATTTACCTATCCACTGTTTCTTGTTTATCACGATCAAAATCTTGCACCATTTGTCTCATTTGGCTACATAAATCCTGGTTTGTATTTTTCAGTTGTTCTTCAGTTGCTTTAAGTTCCTGGATACAAGAGAAAAGAACAGTTAGGGAAAAGGCAATTAACTGTGTTCAATTTTGTTTCCTTTTGTATTCTTCACCCTTCACTTATCCTTGCACAACATACATTTACAGAATACCATCCAAATAATGAGATCTCTCTCTTAGCAGCTTGTTTAAGATGCACTATGGCTATCTATATACATGGAATTATTTCCCAATATAAGCTCTATGGGGGCAGGGCAATGTTTTCTCCAAATTCTGTGTATCATTCAAGACCTAACAGAATAATTACTCTATATGCAGTAGTTATACACTTAATACATGATTTGAATTGAGGCTTTGCTGCAGAGCAGTATAAGTTTATTTCTTTTCTTTTCTTTTTGGCAATTGGGGTTAAGCGACTTGCCCAAGGTCACACAACTTAGTAAGTGTCAAGTGTTTGGTCTGAGGCTGGTTTTGAACTCAGGTCCTCCTGACTTCAGGGCCAGTGCTCTCTCCATTGCGCCACCTAGCTGCCCCTTATAAGTTTATTTCTTATAATTTATTTCTTTATAATCTGTTAAGAATAGTGCTTTAAAAGCTTACATTTATTTTAGAATTATGCTGAAGTATTTAATCATAACACTGACTAAACCACTAAAGAGATGGGAAGTTGGAACTGAACTTAATTATGTCCCTATAAGTATAAATTAATTCCTTAGACAGATAGTAAGGGAAGATAACTAACAAGTTCATAGACCCTTAGCGCCTTATAAACCTAAGTGCTATCATCAAATTCAGTTCTTCTTTCTTATCTCAAACTTTTGAAATCTTAACAAAATATAACAAAAGATTGAAATCACCTCGTTTTCCCGTTGTAAAGTTTGAATTTCATTTTTAAGTCGTAGAATATCTTCTTTGACTATTTTATCATAAACAGAAGAGTCATGCCATAATCGATTGGGTAATTTTTCCACATCGTTTGTTTTAGTCTAAAAACAGATCACCATCATAACATGTAAGACTTTTAGGAAGCATAATCAACCCTCCACATCTTACCCCTTCCCCACCCAATGTAGTTTATATCTATTTCATCTCTTTCTCTCCATATCCTTATTTCCCCCCTAAGGAAGATGATCTCTCCACCTGCATTCCTAAATGTAAAGACAAAGGTAAGAGTTTTATCTTATTCCTAATGGGGAAAGTAAATCTTGGAGTTCAATCACTCTCACTAGTTGGTGAAACTCAAAGTACATACTCTATTTTTAAAGACTCACCTAAGAAAGGATATCCCTCCATTTTTTCTAAGCTACCTATACAATTAATTTTTGACCAAAAAAAAGTCAATTTTTAATTCTTTCCAGCTAGTAGCCAAATGGCAACAATTAGTATATTAGATACGATACCTGTCGAAATGCCTGACCTCAATAGAGGTCAAAGCATGTATTTGCTATGTTCCTACACGTACTTTCTCTGACAGTAGCTACACTAAAAAGGGTAACAAAAATGCTCTAAGACCCAGGAAACTAACAATGCTTTCTAAAAGAAGCTAAAAAGGGTTTGTAAATAGTCCCTACATCTAATTAAACAATTTTTAACGTACTTCTGATTTATGTAAATGAATGTGGTAGCTGGAAGAAATGGAAACAAAGGGGAAATATGAAAAACCCTATACATTTTCCAGCTGAAGGAAAAGAGAGGTCATAGGAACTAGAGGGGGCTAGATAGTCACCATCATCCTGCTTATGAATTTATGAGGTTATATGAAATAAGACAAAAAGATTGATATTTCTGCCATGGTGCTTAATTTTGATAAGTAATAATAGGTAATGCCCAAATCACACAGACACAACTAATTTGACCTCTCAGGTGATGAAATAAGCTAAAGTTACAGTAACATTGGGATCTGGCTGAGACATTAAGAGTTTCATGTGTTAATTTCAATTAAGAATGAATCATAATAGTTAAAATTGAATGTATATCAAATTGATATTAAATGAAAATAAGCAAAATTGAAGGATGCACATTTAGGTGATAAAAAACACACTAAAAGTACTCAAATTATTATTTAAACATCTTATTAATAACTTTTATTTATATCTTCTACCAACATCCTGTACTCCAATGAATCATCATGGAGATCACTCAGTGAAATGTACGCAATAGCAGGTCTACCAAGCTGGAATACCTGTGAGTATGAATCTGATGTTCATCATTTGAAAAGACCAATCTAAATGAGGAGAGGTTCACTACTAAAAGGTTGGTGACAAGGTGACTTTTTTTAGTTTTTTGATCCCAACACATGATTTAAATTATCTAAAAAGGCATGGAAAGGTTAAGAGCTATATCTGTGGAAGAGCTAAACCACTAAAATAAAAATCTTTGAAATAAACACATACTATATATATATACACACACACACACACACACAAATATGTAAACAAATATGTGCACATATGTAATTTTAAAGTACAAATATTTACAAATATCTTAACAATGTTCATTACAACTCTATAAAGTAGGGTAGTACAATTATTATTATGAACATTTTACAGAAAAGGAAACTGAGGCTCATAGATGTTAAGTAATTTCCCCAAGGTCACATGGTTATTAAGTGATGAAACCAAGCCTAGAACTCAGGTTTTCTAATTTCTAGCTGTATTAGGTGACACAGTGAACAAAATGCTGGGCCTGGAGTCAAGGAGACCTGAGTTCAAACACAGACTCAGATCTTTACTAGCTATGTAACCCTAGGTAAGTCACTTAACCTGCTTGCCTCAGTTTTTTCATCTACAAATTGAGGACAGCAATAGCACCACCACCCACGGCAGTTGGGAGGATAAAATGAGACAAAATTTTTAAAGAGCTTAGTACACTGCCTGGCACATAGTAGGTACTATATAAATGGTAGCTGATATCTTCCCTTAGATCAGAGGTTAAGATCTATAAACCTGGTTTTAAAAAAATCTTGATTACTGTATTTCAATATAATTAATTTCCTTTGTAATCTTATGTATTTTGTCTTATGCATTTAAAAACATTCTAAGAAGAGGTCCACAGGTTTCGCCAGACTGACACTGAGATCCATGACACAAAGAAAGTTCAGAACTTCTGCTCTTACTTATTACTTTCAGAAATTAAAAAAAAAAACCACATGACTATGATAGAATAAAGAGTTTATTGTCTTCTGTTCAGTAGATTATCCCTTATTATTCTGTATCCCATTTTTTCTGAAGACATTCAGAGGGAGTGTGTGTTAGTAACGAAGAACTCCCCCTTGTGGTAGCTCCTTAGAACCCTAGCCACAGGCCCAAGAATGCTCTAGTATTTCAGAAGGGTATGGGGAAGCAGTTCAAATCTAAACCTATCCTGAGTGGTAGTAATTTCATAATGGTGCAGAGAGAAACTTTGATAAATGTTGTTCTATTGATTATACCCTGACCAGACATCTAACTCACTGTTGGGCATAGGTGAATGAGTGCCAATGTGGTGAATGGTATATGAAAGAAAGTAAGATATAGTTGAAAGAATATCAGGTTTGGGAGTTGGAAGACTTGTGTCAGAATTTAAGCCCCATCACTTACTAGTTATATGACAATGAGCAAGTAACTTATCCTCCTACAGGATAAGTCTGCTTCTTTACCTAAATGGGATAATACTACAGAGTTGTCCCCCAAAAATCTTATTGAATGTTTAAGCTCAACAATAGGATGTAATACTACAGATTTGGCAACAATAAGCTTTGACTCTTTTAAAATATGCCTTATACCACAGAGGAGAAACTCAACTACATAAGGAATACAGGCAAGTCATTTAACCCATCTGGAGCCTCTCAGTTTCCTCATCTGAAAAGGGAACTAGACAAAATGATCATTAAGGTCTCTTCACAGTTTTAAATCCTATTATGACAGTGCTGAGAACTTCTTTCTCAACAGATAAAACCAGAGAAATACAAGATTTCAAGGATGCCATTAATATCCTATTCAAGGAAAATTTCAATTCAACATATATTAATCACCTACTATGTACAAGGTACTATGTATGCTAAGTGCTAAGAATATATATATAAAGGGGCAGCTAGGTGGCGCAGTGGATGGCGCACCAGCCCTGGAGTCAGGAGGACCTGAGTTCAAATCCGGCCTCAGACACATAATACTTCCTAGCTGTGTGACTCTGGGCAAGACACTTAATCCCAGTTGCCTTACTTTAACAAAAAAAAAAAGAATACGTAAAGACAAAAATAAAACAGTTCCTACTCTTAAGGAGTATTCTACTTTGGCTGTGAGGGTGAGGGATATAACATGTACATAGATAGGAAAATATTAAATATATACATATTTAAATATATATAAAATAATAAAGGGAGAGAACAAAAAATTGAGTGAATCAGGAAAAACCTCAGGTATTATCCTGAGCTACACTGTGAGTCTAAGTGATTCCAAGACGTGATAGTAATGAAGGAATGCATTATAGACATATAAAAAGGCACAAAGGTGGGAAATATAATATACCAGGTACAAAAAAACAGCTAATACCAAATTTGCTAAAAAGAAGAGTGTCTGAAATAAAGTAAAATAAAACTGGAAAGGTAAGAGCCAGATAACTGAAGACCTTAAATGCCAGGCTGAGAAATCACCAAGACACTCCCATAACATAATCATTCATTTAACAAAAACATTATTCAGTGCTATATTTAGAACTCCACTTTGATTACTGATGAACAAATATCTCTTTAGATCAAAATCTTGAGTTTTCTCTAAAACAGAGAGCATGATCTGTTATATCAGAATGAATGATGTTCTATTTCATCCACTCCTGCTAAGCAAAGATAAATATAGGGATTTCCTGCAAAGTGCTCCTTTGTGACCAACAATATGTCATAAATGATACAATTATAAATTTCTATAATAATTTAAAATAGCAAAACTATGCTCTAATATCAGGTGTCATTGGCTCCATGGAGTCTTCCTGATTCTCTTGTTTGAAAGTGATCTTTTTTTTTTTGCCCTATCACATTCTACCTTGTTTTACTTGTACATCTATCTCCCTCCATAATTAAATAATCTCCTTGAGGGCAAGGCTACCCATTTTTCATCTTTGAACCTTCAGCACCTAACATAATGGAATATGTAGGGAATAAGGCTATATAAGGAATGTGTGTTGACTTAAAGAAACACTAAGTCTTAGAATGGAAAGGCTTTGAGGGTTGATATCTGGCTAGTTGTTTCTATTTTTAAAAAAAATTTGGACTTTCTAGAAAAATTTTAACTGGTATTTTTTCACTGTTGCAAATAGAAACATTCATAATTATTCTGGATAACCTTAGAAGAATTGTGCTCAAAGTTGGGATCATTATTAAAAAAAAAAGCTACTGTGGCATCTTAATATTTTAAAGCTTCTTTATGGATTTTAGCTGTGAGGCTTGAAGAGGCATCTCTTGAATGTAGTCCCTGTATTCATCTTTCAGGATAAGTCACAAAAGGGAAGTCTTGGGAAGATATAAAAAAGTTGAAAAGTGAAGAAGTTTTTAGCCCATAAACACTTCTTGGCTGTAACATAAATGTTGTTGTTCTTCAGTCATTTCAGTCATGTCTGACTCTTCAAGTTCCCATTTGGGGTTTTCTTGGCAAAGATTCTGGAGTGATTTGTTATTTACCTTTCCAGCTCATTTTTCACAGATAAGGAAACTGAGGCAAACAAGGTTAAGTGACTTGCCCTGGGTCACACAGCCACTAAGTGTCTGAGGCCAAATTTAAGTTGTCTTCTGACTTCAGGCCCAAGGCTCTATCTACTGCACCACCTAGCTGCCCCTACTGCATAAATAGATTGTTTTAAATCTTCCTCACCCCCTATACAAAGGCTCATAGTCATTTAAACAGACAAACAAAAACTATGCCAGGAGAGGATTCTTCTGATTTATTTCTGATTCAGTCAGTCAATACACACTCATTAAGTGTCTACTATGTGCCTAGTATTATGCTAAGCACTGCAGATACAAAAAAGAGGACCCTTCCTATCTTTCTTATCTCCCCTTTGGCAATTCATTTAGTTTTTTTCAAAGCCTTTCTCTAACGTTGGGTTATTTGAAGTCTCTATTCCTTCTTTTGTTAGTTTGGGTATTTTTTACTTCCTTTGGATTCTCAGTTTTGCTGGAACATAATTCTGATCATCCTTCTTAATTCAGTGTTGTGAGTTTCTCTCATTCATTTTAAATTCTGGTCACTTGATTTTCTTCTCTTGATCAGTTTTGGCTAACATTTTGTTGGTTTTTGTTGATTAAAAAAAAAACAAACACAACAGTTCTTAATAATGAAAAAACCAGTAAAGATTCCTGAGGAGAGACAAATAAAAAATGCTTCCTCACTCCGTTATGGCAGAGATAATGGAAAAGTAGGATGGAAAATCAAATACATTGTTAGAGATGGACTCACTATTTGAGGTTTTCGCTTAATTATTGCTTTTTTTATTTGTGCCTGCCTGCTGCTTTCTGCCACTCAATTGGGGTGGATGAGGTGTGATGCCAGCCCACTCCCCTGAAGCGCCCCTCCCGGCGGGCTGGGTATTGCAAGGGAGAAAGTGACTGATATAAAATGAAATCAAGCCTCAATATTAAGAAGACAAAAAACAAAAACAAAATGGAGATGATAATCCTTGTATTACCTATCCTTCTCATAGGACTATGGATCAAATAAAAATGTAAGTAACAGTGCTGTTTAAACTTAAAATTATATGTAAAAGTAATAGTTATTACTAGTAATAAGTTACTTGATAAAAAGTCAAATGAACTACAAAGAGTTCAATTAAATCTCAGCTTAGTCTCCTCTTTCCCTGCAAGGCAAAAACACTATAAATCTGGTAATTTTTTCACTGACAGGAACATGAACTTCGGGGGGGGGGTAGGGACGGGGGAAGGGCAAGGCAGGGTGTGGTGGTGGAGTTTAGAGACAATTTCACTTTTGAATTTTTCCTTGTGAAGAATGTATCAGAAGACCACCAACGTAGCTGGTTCTATGAAACAACTTCTAGGACATAAAAACCGCTTTGTTATACAGAATGTTTCCAGGTAAAACTACTTATTTGTAATTTGTAATGGTATTTTACTTATATGGAATTGTGAGGTTGGCCAAAGATAAACAGAAGATATTTCTTTGTATCATAATATTATCATCCCTTTCCATTATCAATAGAATTAATGATATCACCTTAAGGGAAAAATGCTTTGCAACATATATCGATCTGTGCTTATTTTTCTAAATGTTACACAAAAAGGCTAAGTTATTTGGAATGTGGATTTTATATGCAAAATGAGCAAAAGCTTATTTTTAAAATTAAGCATAAAATAAATGCTTTTTACTACACAAACCTCAAGTTCACTTTTTTCTTGAGATTTTTTCAGTTGACTGAGATCTTCTACTTTTCGATGACAATCTTTGAGATCATTTTGTAACTGAGAAACGAGGCGGCGCTTTACTGTGTTGCTGGTCAGCAAACGCTGCAATTCAGATTTCAACCTCAAGATGATTTCATCTTTGGAAGGCTCTTCTTTTGGGTCTGGTTTCTGCATAGTACTGTTGGAAAAATCATTTTTAACCCATTAGGTAGAGTAAATGATGGTTGTTCTTTAAGTCCATCTAAAAAGGAAGAGCTAGCAACTCCTGCCTTAACCGTGTGTTATGATTTATTATATCCCTATAAGTAACATTGTAACAACAGCTTAACTTTATTTGTACACGGACACATGCATGATGAATGTTCTCAGAAATCAGGCCACTCTAAGATAGGTTCCTTCCAAGCCAAAAAATAACTTCTCCTCCAGCTCTGCCAGACGCTTACAAAGGAACTAATAACCCCATTGTCTTCACTGTCAGTAGGTAATTCATATTAAATTTTAAATATCTTGCTTTTTTTGAGTGAATTTTAAGTAATTACACAAATCTTCTAATTCTTAAAAGATGTATACATAAAGGGAAGAAAAGCAAACACCATTCATCCTATTCAACTACTTTAATAACTTATAGAATTCAATGGAACTCAAGTCCAATGGAACTCCAAGGTGGGGGGGAAGGGAAGTGTGATGGTCTAAGAAATTGAGAAAGAGTAATATAAATGAAAAACTATATAGGAACGTATGAAAACCTCAGTATCGATACACCTGCAAGTGGTCTTGTGACAACTTAAGTATAATGGTGTCTCTGACTTGATTGCTTAGCAGAAGAGACAGTAAACTTTCCTACATAGTTTGGCTAAGAACCCTAGGGCTCTGGCTGTGTATTAAGGAATGGCGGCAACTTGCTTTAATCATTTTTGTTGCTAATAGAGGTTATTGGTTTTGCCCTGAGTCTGAGTTTCCCTTATTTTTTACCGCTATAGCTTGGAACATTGATTTTCCTCAGTTTTGGCTAATATTTAACATTTCAGTATCCTAGAAGTTGGTTTGCATCATAGCTCACAATGCATCCTCTTGTTGGCCCCTCTCACTCCCTGTTACAAGTCTTCTTTCAGGACTGTTAAGATTCCAGGACACTAAAACTTCAAGTACTTCTCTTTAGGAGGTCTTATGACAGATGTCTGTCTACAAGATAGGATATCTATACATGGCCTTCCATGTTGGGAAAGGGAGGAAGGAGCAAAAGGAAAGCAATTAAAAAAAAGGAAGGAAAAAAGGGATAGAAGGTTAATTTGGAGGAAGAATATATATCAAAGTGGTTATTATTACCCAACTAATTCTGAAATTGTAGTGCAATTATTTCCAAAATTTCATCAAAACAAATATTGTTGCATCAAGACAGTTGGTTTAACCATGATATCATGGAGGCAAGTTTTTGGTGAAAAACTTAAGAGATGAAGTAAAATCTCACTGATTTCAACCAACTGACCTTACATTACAAGTCATTTTAGCCACACTGTACTCTACTTTCCTATGTGTAAAATAAATACATTTAATTAGTTGGTCTCTAAGTCACCTTCTAGTTTTAATACGCCATAAGTACAAAGAATAGCTAAAAATAGGCTAGTTTTTACCTATTCCTACTAAATGAGTTAACACTTGTTAACATATAACACTTGTAAATATATCTTACTTCCAAGATTGATTTGTAAACTTTGAAGCAGAGAATTTTTTAATTATTTGTTTAGCAAATCCTTTATTCATATATAACACAAAGATAAACTTCAGTCACTCCCCTACACAAATAATCACAAATTCTAAAATTAGTAGAGCCTGAAATAAAAGACTTTTTACTCTACTCAAGTTCCAAATAATTCCAAATGGCTAAATATATTAAAAATGCAATGTAAAAAAAAATAAACAGCTGCATTAATTTACAAAAGTTTGTTCTAAAAAGTAATTCTTTATTGACAATAAGTATTCTATTCTATATACTCTTATCACCTGTCTAAATGACAGACATAAAGGAATCACTGTGAAATGTTCTAAGTTTAGAGCAATACTGTACTCTGCTCCGGTCAGACCACCTATGAAATACTACGTACAGCTCAAGGTGCTACATTTTTAAAAAGCATTAATAAGCTAGAGCCTGTCCAGAAGAGGGACGTTTAAGATGAAGAAATTAAAACTCATGCTATTTGAAGGCTGGTTTGAAGAAACTGAGTATGTTTAATCTACATAAGAGAAGACTCAGAGGTGGAAGATGAGAGTTGTCTTCAAGTGTCCAGAAATGTGTAAAAATTTCCAAGAGGTAAATTTAGGCTGGATATATAAAGCAAAATTTCTTGATTCAATCCAATGTACATTTATCAAGCACCTACTGTGTACATGGTGCTGCACTAATATTAATTCTTAACAATTAAATCTAACTGAAAGAATAGGCTGCCAAAGAAGTGAAAAGATGACTGTTACTAGAGAATGTCTTCAAGTGAAGGTTTTAGTAACCATTTGTGGGGAGTGTTTAAGAAGTGTGACTGGTTGGCTTCTAAGGTCCCTTTCTACTCAGAAATTTTGGAAAAATCATTGTTTTTAACTAGAACTACCATTCTGTTCAATTAACCAATTCTGTATATGTACATAATTTTTAAAAAACTAATATTGATCACTGAAATAGCACATCCTGCAGGCTCTTAAAGTAAGCCAAGTTAAGATCACAGAAAATGCTTGCTAAAGTAATTTTCTCCTCTTTCCTAAAAAGGGGAGAGCCAGACACAGTGACCAAGCCCTACATAAAGCTAAAACTGAACCACCACGTGAAAGATGGTCCCCTGAATCCAAATAAACTCTAGTCATTTACGAAGCATGCTGAGAGGACCAAAGGGAAAAGGCATTCCACTTGTTAAATGTTTATTATTTGAGCTTAGCAGCCAACTATAATAAAAGAGGGAGGAAGCTGTCTGCAAACTGCATGCAGATTTAGTTACTCAAATTCCATTAATGTAAAAAAGGAGATTGTAGCTAAACTCTTAAAATTTGCCAGGCAGTAGCTTAAGGGAGGGGATGGTCAGTAGTGAAGACTTTCAGCCACTTATATTAAGGTTACTGATATAAAAGCAGTTCAAGTCAACAAGGAATAAAAATTCTCAAAACTGTAGGAAGACTACTGACACTACATATCACAATTATTACCAAGTTTAGGAACATCATTCTCCTCTCCCTCCAGTTGTCTGAAGGACAACTACTTTTTTTCATTTATAAAGTTTTAAAAATATTTCACTTGACAAGCATTTATTTATAACAATATTATAAACATAAACAACTATGAAAGACTAAAGAAATTCAGAGATCAATGCAAGGACCAACCACGAATCCAGAGGACAGATGATAAAGAATGCTGTCCATTTCTTGATAAAAAAAAAAAAGGTAACAGACCTCGCAAGATACAGAATAAAAACATATTTTTGGACCAGACCAAATAAGGAATTTGTTTTGCTTGATAAACACTTTCAACTGGTATCCATAAGACCACTTGCTGAAATCCTACTATGTGGAGGGGTCTTGGAAGATGAAACATTTTTTCTAATTCATACAATTCATTTAATTCCTTATCATTTTTAAACTAGTATTTGGATTCCATGACTACCCATACTCAGTACAAGACACATAACTGGTATAGTCTTAAACTTTTCTGTTTCAGATATCACTAACATTAACGTTGACATCTAAAGTTTGACCATTCACTGAAATGACTAAAGAATAACTAGAGGACTTTGCTTTAGATCTACTTCACTGTTCACAAGTATACAATTTATTAAGGGAGAAATCAAAAGGAGTGGAGAGGGAAAACACTTTAAAAGATTTCACAATTAATTTGCAAAGCAAATGTACGAATAAATGAATTGTTTATAAAATTCTAATGGTGTCTTTCACAACCTGGCCCCTTCCTATCTTTCTAGTCTTACACTTTCATCCCCACTCCACGTAGCTGACCAGCAACACTGGCCTTCTGGCTGTTCCTCACATAACACTCTCTCTCTTACCTCTGTACCTTTGTACTGGCTGTTCCCTCGTGCCTCTAACACCTTCATCAATATCCTCCTCTGCTCCAGGGCAGAGGAAAAGGTGATGCTACTTTCTCTTTCATTGTTGAACACCCAGAGACACCTATTTGGCTTTCAAGCCTAGGACTCCAGTGAAATTTCTCTCTCAAAGGTCACTAATGATCCCAACTGCTAAATCTAATTGCTGACTTTCTTAAGTCTCCTCTGATCTTTTTCCCGCTCCTAAAGCTGTTAGTCGCCTCTTAGTTGCAGTGGAAAACGTGCTGATTTGGAGTCAAAGAAACTGGTTTGGGATCTTGGCTCTGCCAGCTGTGTCACCCTGGGAAAATCACTTCATACCTCTGGGCCTCAGACTGCTGTAACATGAGGGAGTTGGGCTAGATGGTACCAAAGGTTCCTTTCCTCCTCTAAGTCTATGCTCCTAGGTTTCTTCTTGGGCCTCTGACAGTGCTCTCTTTTGGATTTCCTCCTGCTTGACTACTCAGTTTCCTTTGCTCAAATCATTCATCCTCTGCTCATTAAGAATGAGGTATCCTTCGAGGTTTTGACCCTGAACCCTATTCTTTCCTCTACGTCCCATTCTTTAGTAATCTTCTTCAATCCTTCTCTCCTCCAAACTTCCCTATTTCTGTTGAGGATACTACTGTCTTCACAGTCACCAAGGTTTGCAATCTTGGCGACATTCTTAATTCTTTTCTCCCCCCTCATGCACAATATCAATTACTACTAAACCTTGCTGATTCTCATTCATTAACATTTTTGGTACCTATCCTTTCTCCACTTTCACCAACAAAATCCTAGATCAGGTCTTCATTACCTCTTCTGTAGACTGCCTAATCCACCTCTTAACTCAATTCCCAACATGTAGTCCAAATCCAGCGCCCTAAACCCTCACCTGCCAAAATGATCTTCCTAAGAAACAGATCTAACCAAGATATTTCTTTGCTCAAAAATCTTCAGAGGTTCCTTTCTCTTCTAAGATAAAACGTAAACTTCTCAGCTTGACTTTTAAGGCTAAAACTCCACAATATGGTTCCAACTTACCTTTCTAGCCTAATTTCAGGGCACTTCTCCTCAGGTACTCTAATCAAACTTGACTACTCTCAGCTTCTCAGACTTGGCATTCTCTCTCCCACTTGGATGCATCCTGACAAGCAAGTAGTTTCTCATGCCCATAATGCACTCTTCTCCCTTCATTCTTGCTTCTCGGAATCCTTATTTTTCCTCTAGACTTAGCAGAAGTGCTATCTCCATCATGAACATCTTTCTTCCCTGAAGCATGTCAAGTGTTTTCCCTGCTTCTCTAACCCTCATGTATCTAGATATGTGCCTGTCACAGTGCCTTGCACATATCACATTCTTAGTAAGATCACAGGATCATAGAAATAGAGCTGTCAAATCATTCTAATCTAACCCCCTAATTTAACAGATGAGGAAACTGAGGCTCAGAGAAATTAAATTGACTTGCCCAAAGTCATACAAATTAGAGGCAGAACAAGAATTTGAACCTAGATCCTCTGACTACAAATTCAGTACTCTATCATTTTAAATTGAACATATACTAAGGTATAGGGACTGGACCCACATGTGATTTCATTGAAATAAGGAAATCCTGGTTGGAAAAAATTACATCTACCCATGCAAGCCTGCATCTTCTCTACAAACTTAGATTCTTAAGAGAACCGCCTAGAAGACTGAGAAGTTAAAGTGACTTACCCAGGGTCACACAGAAACATTTACTTGGGTTTTACAAATAGTAATGCATTTACTTATCTGACCTGTCTAGGGAAAGCAGTATACCACATGGGGGAATTTTTATTATAGAGGTGAATGAAGTACTTTAAGCACTAAGATATAAACAAAAAACTTTAGCCATTTTAGATGAAATCCAATGTGTGACATGCTGTTAGTTTTTTAAATAGAGTATACTGAATTACTGAAACTTAATTTGATAACTCAGGTCATTATGAATATCAATTACTATACTGTGCTATATATTTTATTAATGCCCTTAGGGACAGTAAATAGGGACTACCTGTTCCAGACTGTTGTTCGTACTTTTTAGCTTTTTCGGTTTTTGTCAGTGCTCTCTTAATCCTCTTTTTAATCAATTCTAATTAGCTCTGTGCTTATCCCAACCTTTACTCACTAAAGTTATGGGTAGGTTGTCTAAAAGAGGCTTCATGGCTGCCCCAATGAATTAAAATGCATAGGGCTTAGTAACACTTCCTTTTTTGTTTACTTCTAGCAATTACGTTCTTTGATCGCTCAAATATATAGAAGTTTGACCTCTGGGTATATATGGCATTACTATCCTATAAGACATCCTATGGTTACAGGATTACCTGTGTTTCTTGAGACTTTAATCCACTGAATTCAAATTTCAGAGTTCTTAAAACATAAGTCTAGGGGGCAGCTAGGTGGCATAGTGGATAGAGCACCGGCTCTGGATTCAGGAGGACCTGAGTTCAAATCCGGCCTCAGATACATAACACTTACTACCTGTGTGACCCTGGGCAAGTCACTTAACCCCACTGCCTAGCTTAAAAAAAAAAGTCTAGAGAGGATTCTGAGAAGATGGCAGAATAGGTCAGAAAATTCCAAGCTCTCAAGATTTTCCCCCACAAAAAGAGATAAAATAGCACCTCAGGGTGAACAAAATGGGGGGTGGGGAGAGATAAATAAGAATAGGGGCACAACAGGGGTCCTCTTGGGACAATCCCAGGGCAGGTTTGTTCCCCATGAAGAACAAGGCTAGGGTACGAATTAACAAGAGCAGCAAGCCCTAGTGTTATAGCTGGTTTGGGAGGCTGCCTTGGCCAGAGCCACCCCCCCCCCACTTACTACTCCCCCCTATGGGGAGGGGGGTTGGGCCTCTGAGCCAGGGAAGGTTTGCTGACAAGGAACACCAGACCCAGCTGTGGCTGCAGAGAGTGGCAAGGGCAAAAAGGAACCAACACACACTCCTGGTAAGTGCAAAAGTGGAGGGGTGGAGTGCCCCTGGCTGTAGGCACTTACAGAAGGCTGGAGGTTTGGCTTTGGTTCCAGGCTAGAGGGGAAAACTGAAGATCTGGGGCAAGAGGCACCAGCCCCCATACCTCAGGACTAGAGGTGGTTACAAAAATTAAGCTATTACTACAAAGAAATGCACAGGCAAAGGAGAAAGAATCCAACCACAGAAAGTTATTATGGGAATAGGGAAGACTAGGGTTCATCTTCAGAGGAGGATATTGAAACAAAGAAACCCTCTTCTAGCCCAAAGAGTAATGTCAAATGGTCACCTGCCCAAAAAGAATTTATAGAAGAACTTTAAAAAAGGCTTTAAAAATCAAACGAGATTGAGGAAAAATTTAAAAAAAAAAACAAAAAAACAACAATCCAAGAAAAACAAGATTATGAAAAGAAAGTCAACCAATTAGAAAAGGAAATCCAGAATCTTAATGAAGAAAATGACACCTTGAAAATTAGAAATAAATAAAAGATAAAGAATGAAAAAATAGAAGACAAAGTAAAACATCTTATATGAAAGACAACTGATCTGGAGAACAGATCAAGAAAACGTAAGAATAATTGGACTACCTGAAAGCTATGATCAAAATAAGAATCTTGATACAATACAAGAAATAATTAAAGAAAATTGTCCTATAGCAATAGAAGGTGGGAAATGTTAAGAGCAACAAGAAAAAAACAATTTAAATATGACAGTGCCACAATTAGAATCACACAAGACCTAGAAACAGAGATACTAAAGGACCATAGATCTTGGAACACTATATATCAAAGAGCAAAAGAACTGGGGTTCCGGCAAAAAACATCATACCCAGTAAAGTTAAGCATAATCTTGAATGAAAAAAAAAATGGAGAGGGGCAACTAGGTGGCGCAGTGGATAAAGCACCAACACCAGAGTCAGGAGGACCTGAGTTCAAATCTGGTCTCAGACATATGATACTTACTAGCTATGTGACCCTAAGGAAGTCACTTAACCCCAATTGCCTCACAAAAAAATAAACAAAGAAAAAAAAGAAAAAATGGACATTTTAATCAATTGCCAGACTTCCAGGACTTTGTTTAAAAAAAAAAACTGAACTAGAAGATTTGACAGACCTTTTACCTTCTATATGTATAAAGTGTAAAACATATGTCTAAGATCATTATTAGTAATTTGGTAGTCCATAAGAAAGATTGGGGTAGACCTGAGTATGATATGACTTTAAAAAGTAAAACCATTTAGGAACAGCTAAAAAGAGTAATTATTTTACACAAATGAGGTGCAAGAATTGACACAGAGGAATTAGATGGGGGAGGAGTGCTGGTAGTTCAGGCAACCTCCTTTCATCAGGAATGGGTTTAAAAGGGAACAATACATATATGTCTAGAAGAGTATAAAAGTCTTCTAAATTCAGAAGAAATAAAATGGTAAGGGGATAGGGAGGGGGGAGAGGATAAGGGAGGGCTCTACAGACGGAAGGGTGAGGGAATAGATTATAGAGGGTTATAGATTTATATTTACGGGAATGGGAGGACAAGGGAGGATCCTTAGGGGTGGGAGGAGTAGGCTAAGTAATAGGAGGGCAAGGTAACAGTAGAAGTAAAGTAGAGGAGTCAGGAGGGATAGGAAATAAGAGATACGCACAAACATAAAAACAAAGATCAGGAGTAGAATTTGTTATGGAAAGTATACGTACATATGTATGTATATATCTATATACAAATATATTCACATTTAATGGTAGCCTTCTGGGGGGAGGATGAGGAAGGGGGGGAAAAGAACAAAGTAAAAAGTACACAGCAGAGAACAAAAGAAAACTTACAAGGAAGCAAAGAAAACATAGATAGCTCTCAACACAATGTGTAGTATTTATCATACAGGCTTTCTTGAAATAAAAATTTATTGCTACATATTTTGAATCCTCTCTTATGTTCTGCTATGCACATGACATGCTTTTTTTTTTCTTACTTTGTATTTAACTTTCAGAGTTTAGGTTTATATATATATATATTTTTTTTTCTCTATTCTGTATTTGAGTTCTGGTGTTTAAGTCTAAAAAAAACCCTCAAGTCTATAAAAGAATTATTTTCAAAAATTCACTATAGAAGGTAAAGTCTTTCTGGACTTGGCGTAGTCTGTGTAGGTGCACAATGCCAAACACGGACAGCAAAAAAACCCCAACAATGATGGAGAATACAATTTTAAACCAATCTCGCAATTTAAAAAAACCACAGAATATGGAGAATACAATTCTAAAACTACAGAATGTATGCTAATGACCTAAAATTTTGCATTCTCCATTGCTCAAAAAGTGGCTATTGAGCATCTGATATATACTTAGCCCTACGTATTATAGGAAAAAAAATAAAGCATAAAGACCTTAAAATGCTTCTAATTTCATGCCCCTCTCCCCAATAACACAAGTGCTCAAATAAGTGATATGATCTTTTTCTTTTTTTTGGCAAGGCAATTGGGGTTAAGTGACTTGCCCAAGGGTCATACAGCTAGTGAGTATCATGTGTCTGAGACCAGATCTGAAACTCAGGTTCTCCTGTCTCCTGGGCCAGTGCTCTATCCACCATGCCACCTAGACGCCCCAATATGATCTTACTACTACCAGATACCAAAGATCTGGTCATAGAAGCTTCCTAAGAAAAAGTGTTGTTTGTTTTTTTTCTCTGACATTGAGTAGTACTTTTAACTCACATTCTGAAAAGAAGGTGTAATGATAATACTTATATTTGTTGTTTAAAATAATATAGAAAAAAGCAGTTTTTTGGATTTACTTCTGATATGTTGAAAACATTAATCATCTAACCTTTAAACTTCTATTGCATAACAGCAATTTGCAGTGCTAAAAATATAAACAGGATAATACAAATAGTTTGTTAACAGATTTTAGACCTTTATATAGTTTTCACTGAAAAAAAAAATAATAGAACACAGTTCTGTGTAGAACCCATATACCTAAATACCTAATTCATCAATTAATTACCACATATAAAAAAAGCTTTGTCTTTTAGTTTTTGAAAAAACTAAAAACTAAAAAACTAAGAGTTTTTCTTTTTAAGACCAGAAAAGTATTCTCTCCATACCTGTGAATTTTTGATTTTTTCCAGTTGACTTTTTTAATACCCAAATCCACATATGATTCAGCAGGGTCTATATTCAATTCTTCATCTCGGTCATTTGGAAATACTCCCAGTTTTGCAGCAGAATCATAGAGAAAATTTCCTCTTTCAATTCTGCTAATTCTTCCTAGAATACAAAAATAAGAGAATATAATTTTTTGTGCATATAAGATACAAATAACTAATGCATATGCATCTAATTCTTGCTAATACCCTAAATGAATCAATGTGAATGAGTAAAAAGGGAAGTATATTATTCACATACTTTGTATGTAATTAGTATATAGTCAACCCTCATGCACCAAGGCCTTAAAAGCTGGTGTAAAGGTTTCTCCAATGACTCTCGTCTTTGCTGCTAGTAGTAGCCCTGTACTTCTGGTAAAACTAACTGTCCATAGAAAAATAGGCCTGAGGAGAGGATTCAGCTACAACCAATCTGATTTCAAACTAGCAAAGGCTGCTACTGTTAGCAACAATGACAACATCTACTGGCAGCTACAACCAATGTGATCACAAAGGGCAGCTTCCCTGGACATGATAGCATTAAAGCTAGCCAACCAGATGCACTTGAACTACATGAATCATCCACCACACTATCTTTGGTGAGAATAAGTGATGAAAAACCAAAGATGAATAATTTTTCCATATACCAGCTAGGTGTAAATCTAGTCTTGTCTGAAAGGATTATATTGAGTTGATAGCTCATATAATATACTTAAGGTAAAGGTATGCTTCCACACAGAAAAGTTCTGAAGACAAAGGAATCTCTGAAAAGACTTCTAAATAGTTCCCCACCTGACAGAGGTTTTATAGTACAACTTATAGAGGATGATGTTAACTATAATATAGTTCAGTGGATGGATCCCAATTAGGTAGGCAGTTAGGAAGTCAGAGGTCACTGAGAGGGCAAGTGATAGCACTTACGGTATGGGGAAAATTGGAGCCAAAGTCTCAGCACGGCTGAAGACATAAGGGAAAACAAGCCTACTGGGACCCCAAGGCCAATGCTGACTATAAGATGAATGTAAATTCCTTGTGAATGGGGACTGGCTCTCTTTTTGTTTTTGTATCTGTAGTGCCTTACACATACTAGGAGTTTAATAATTGGTCAAATTGAACCTATTCATCCTATTACTGCTGAGAAAACCCAAATATCAAAAGGTTATACCACTTTTACTCCACCCCCTCCCAACCCCAACACACACATACCCTGTTCAGAACAAGAGCTATAGGCCCCCTAGCCAAATTATGCACCTAAATAATTCTGACATCAGAGCTACCCACCAGTTTCCCACTTTCCTTGGGCTCCCACAAGCCCATATTCCACCAGGAGAACCTTTAACTATTGGGTTATTTACCTACTTTTCCCAAGTGACAACACTCACTTGTAAAGCCCTGTTCATGTTGTCACTCAGAGTATGTGCACTCTGGGCTTGCTGAAGCTGGAGCCTTAATTGATTCATCTCTTGTACTGATCCTACAGGAATAAAAACATTACAGGACACTTAAAACCCCCTAAATGTAAGACACAAGTCACCTATGGACCACCTACAAATGAACTTCAATTCAGTATATCACCACCAGATTTTTATCCATGTACTATAATGAATACAACAGGATCCAGGAAGATAGCTGGATAGGAACATGTGCTATTTTCAACCAAAGTCCTCTGCGGAAGGAGTTGGGTTAGCTTTTCCTAATATCAAGGTTTGGACCACTGGTAAGGTTTCATGATCACCTGAAGGCATAAAAAAAACCCTGCCCATATGGAATTGAAGCCCTTCTAACTTGGCAGATATCCCACAGTTGCCTGATTCATCAAATACTGCTCTGCTGACTGCTTGTATTTTTACAGACTAGGGAGGCTTCTGCAACTCTGCATAGAAATGAGAGTGGTCATTGTTTACTTAAACCAAGTGTTGTCCCCTTGTTGAACAGCCTTCTTCTGTTATTTGTTGAATTATAAGTATGTCACTTTTTTTCCCCAGCATGAAGCCTAAACTACCATGGGACTGGCTTGAGTCAGGCCTGATTTAGGAAAATATCATAATGAACTTGAAAGGACCTTAAACTAGAAATCAAGAGGCAGGTTCTATTCTCATTTCTGCCCAACTATGTAACACTGGGTAAATCATTTCACCTCTGAGCCTGTTGTTTGGAGCAGATCATTTCCTCATCTGTAAAATGAAGGATATGATTGCTAACGCCCTTTCAAGGTTCTGAGAACTTAACTTCGGACATGAAGAATTAAACTGCTCTAGCCTTTGCTGTCTCTTTGAATATTACTGGGAAAAACCAATTATATGGAAGGGGCCACATATCCAATGAGCCAAGCTAGAATAGCACCTATTAATAGCTATGAGAGAGGGAGAGTAGTAGATAAAAGAATAATAACATGCTCAAAACAACAATAACAACAACATAATCAATATTCCTATAATTTAAACAAAAAGGCGAAGGGAAAAAAATGTTTTTTTAAATACAACAAAACCCATAGCCCACACCCCAAAAAGTAATTCTTGCTTGTTCTCCCTCTCCTTTTACTAGATACACATGTATTCATTTTCCCACTCCCATCCTACTGATGATACATAAATATGTTATGGGTATGACAGAATCCTAAGCACTATAAAAGTAGTCAGGCAAAATGGGTTCCAGCTCTGCCACTGTCTAACTTAGACAAGTCACTTCATCACTAAATCTCTCTGACCTGTTTTTGAAATTATAAAACCAGATGGGGGCAGCTAGGTGGCACAGTGGATAGAGCACCGGCCCTGAAGTCAGGAGGACCTGGGTTCAAATCCGGCCTCAGACCAAACACTTAGCACTTACTAGCTGTGTGACCCTGGGCAAGTCACTTAACCCCAATTGCCTAGAAAAAAAAAAAGAAAAGAAATTATAAAACCAGAAGGCTGAATTAGATGATCTCTAAGGTCTCTTTAGGCTCTAACAATCTATGAATTTATTCATCTATAAATCATCTTTACATAACCCATGTCTTTCGGAAAGATCATATTTAAGTAAGAAACTTTATAAAATTATAGATCAAGGAAACTAGTAAAATCTTAAAATTATGAAATCCTTTAAAATAATCACTTGGTAGACATATGTTAAATTTGTTTCAAATGTGGAACTATATCTACCATCTACACTTTTATTTTGTCTGAAGCAGAACAAGGCGGCTTACCTGTTTCTAGCAAGGCAGCACACTGTTTTTGACTCTCCTCCAGATTCTTTGTTAATCTGTTTATTATTTCTGTTTTTTCTATCTTGTTTTCTTCCTGTGATCTTTCTACTTGTTTCACGTGATCTCGCAGACGACAACAAATGTCTTTCTGAATGGAAAACGTTTTCCAGAAGTCATTTCCCTCTTAATAATTAAATATTAAAGTACAAATACTAAAACATTTAAGTCAAAATTCAATAGTCAAATGGATGCAAGAAACCCTGCTTTCTTATAATACACTTAAGATATGAGAATTTATGAATACTAGTGAAAACTATATTCAAAATCAACATTAAAAAAACATTCGAGGCTGTACCCTGGCACTGTGTGGTGTTTGAACAGTCAGGATTTACAATTTAAGACAACACTAACACAAATACCATAAGGATATGCAAGAAAATAGAATAACATAAAATTAGGTATTTAACATTAACAAAGATGTAAAGATATGTTTTTGAGGGAGTATAAGAACAGAAGACCTAGACCCAGCAAGACGGAACGCTAGTGAACTCATCATCTATGTATATATCTCTTCCTTCTTTATAATCTTAATTCTATGGGGCTTCATGAAAGAAGAAAGTGGGTGAAACTTTGGAGAAGGAAAAGAGGCAAATGCAGATGGACTGGGTAAAGTTGCCCCAAAATGAGCAGAATATAATGGAATAATAGTAAGTGATGATGATGATGAAGGAAATAAAGCAGTCTGGGGCTTTTAAGGACAAAGTGAACACTGGGAAGCTAAAGAAGCCACAGCAGTAGTAGCCTGTAACTTAAGATGAGATGTAGAAATATTAATAGTAAACACAATTTACATAATCCTGTTGAGGATTGAAGACAAACTCTTTTAGGAGATAAAAAGACAATGAGTAGGCCAACGTGTCAGAAAAAAACAAAACAATGGAAAGAAAAAGGGAGAATTTGGAAGATCATTCTGAGGTTTCTTCTTGTTGGAGATGGCAGGGAAAGAACGAGAGTGCACAGGTAATTAGAAAGTGGTATTTTTAGAACAATGAGACCAGAAAAGATGAATATGCAACTACATTACTGTCAGACACACAGCTCTGAGAGTCAATGATAGTCAATTTAACTCAAAATAACGTAACATACAAGCAATTTCTCAGAATAAATAACTAAATCCATGAGAACAGATACTTTTTTGTTCACAGTTTAGTAGTTTGGTCAATTCTGAGACCTGCGGATTTAGAAAATCAAAAAGCACTGTTTTTATTGTGCATGTATAACCTATATCAATTGCTAACTGTCTTAGGGAGAGAGAAAAATTTGGAACTCAAAATTTTACAAAAATGAATGTTGAAAACTATCTTTACATGTAATTGATAAAAAAAAATTAAAATACTATTAAGGAAAAAAATTAAAATGTGAATTCCCTGGCCAAAAAAAAAAAAAGATACCATTTACTGTGGAGCATTTGAAAAACAAAGCAGAAACTTGAAAACCTACTTAAAGGCCATAGCCCAAAGTCAGAGTAAAAGTGGTATTGTTAACATGTAGTCTACCCCAACGCTTGTGGAGGAATGAGTGGTAGAATATCTTCTGGAGCAGATCATTGGTGATCTCATGTAATTTGGGGAATGTTACAAGTCACAGGCTGTTATCAGGTCTAGGAAACAGAACATGTTTAGAGATAATTTTCCAGAAATTTTTGGTGAAAGGGCAGAGAAAGAAATGAGAACTACAACTGGAAGAATATACAAAAGATTCACCACTGCTAACTCTGTGAGTCTTTTCTTATTCAGGCTAAAACTGGGATAATTTTGTTAATTATACGCAGTCTAAGTATTAATTAAATGTAGATCTACATATAGGGCAGGTACATTATTGTCTTGTTTTTCAAGTCTGCTTTGAGTTGTTTTGGAGGTTTTTTTGCAGACTGGTTGTAGAGAAATACTAATAGAGGACAGTTTGATGTAGAGCCTTTGAAGAAGAGAAAGCCACTTTAAGGCCATAGCATTGAAAATCAAAGTTCACATTTAAATTTAATGGTCTGGAATGCAGTTCTTTAGCAAAATCTATATATTAGGCCATCATACTTCAATTTACTTCATTTCCAATTGCCAGATGAGGAAAAAAGATATACCAATGGAAGTTCATTTCTTCCCATCTAATTTGATTGAAAACTAGATTGAGTAACCTACATTTTTTCTTACAGATAGCCTCAAACTTTTAACACAGGTATGGATTTTTTTAAAGCTCTTTTTCAGGTTGGGTTTGTATATGGATTTTTCTCATAAGATTCATTTTAATTATTTTTAATTTTTTTATAAATGTAAACAATTGAAACATTTTTAAAGTGTTTATTTTTTAGAATTTACTTTTGTTAATTTTTTTTTGAGACTAGGTATAATAGCTATTAGGGTGATTGTGACTTTTAATTATACATCATAGCATTTCCTTCAATTAGTGAAAAAAAATAAGAGCTTATATGCAATTTTAACTTATATTTCACGTACTTTTCTCTGATAGGACAAATCTATAAAATAACTATAAAAATATCTAACAGTAGCATTCTTGTTGTTCAGTTGTGTCTGACTTCTATGTGACCCCATGGGTTTTTGTCCATGGAGTTTTCTTGGCAAAGATACTGGAGTGATTTTCCATTTCCTTCTCTAGTATGTCCCCATTTTATAGATAAGGAACTGAGGCAAATATGGGTTAAGTGACGTAATTAGCTAGGATCACACAGCTATTAAGTACCTGAGGTCACATTTGAACTCAGATATTCCTGACTCCAAGTTCAGTGCTCTATCCATTGCATCACCTAACTGGCCCAGTATAAGTCATAATAAAATCTGTCCTAAATAAGTATATAGGCATTTGTAATTCTATTTACTGGAATGAGTATTTGTTTCACTTAGTTACTCAACTCTAGAGGTGGACACCCTTCAAATGAAGTACCTGAAGCTAGAAAGTTGTGTTCCATTGGGAGTAATATTAATTTTTTTTTAAATATCAAACCTATTATATTATAGACAGTTGGGATCACAATTCTTCCCTATTTTGTGTACAATATTTTCCTTAAAACTTCTAATGACAATAATTCAGCATCTGCACATGTACAAATTGCCCTCACACAATCACAAATACACTTTCTGCTGAGAATGGTGTGAATACAAACCTGTAATCTTTACGGCTATACTAACAGAGCCCCCAAAAGAAATACCTGGACAAACAAACTAGTTTAACTTCTTCATTCAGATGTTTCTCAAAAATGCCACCAAATAACTCTCAAATGCTTAAAGAGACACCAATAAGAAACTTATAGAGTATCATGTTTCACTAAAGCTGGGTATGGCAATCTCCCAAACATAGGGAATTCTGAAAATATGTCCTCTCCATACTCAAACACACAAGATTTTGATTCAGATTCTCAAATGAGTGAATGAATGTTTACTCTGCTCTTTGACTGATTTTCTTTTTCAAATTTCTAACTAAGTTACAAAGATTAGTGATTAACTACAAAAACACTAAGCAGATACATCTTTATTTACTATTTGCTCTTTGGAAATCATTCAAACCTGCTCTTGAAGTACAGCATTTGTCGAATCCAAATTTTTCTGTAAAGCTGTCACTTGCTCTTCATACTTCTTTTGAAGGCATAAAACAATATTTTCATGTTGCTCTTTAGCTCGCTGTAGAGAGTCAGAATGACGAAGCTCTAACAGTTGCTGTCTTAGGTTTTCCATGGCCACCTCACTCACTCTAGTTTTCTTAATCATCTAAAAAATTCACACAAAACCATACACTAAATTCAGATTTGTAATGTTCATATTTCAATGATTTCAAACACTAGACTTTCTTAAGTTCTAAAAGTCACAAACATGTTTTTAGCAAAATATAACAGCTCTCGGAATGAGAGTCAAACAGCCTTCCCTGGCAGGATGCTCTCAACAGACTTCATTAAAGGCCTGGATTAAAAAGGTGGGCAACAGACTCCCTGTGTCTGGGTCGTGGTTCCCTAAAACTTCTCTAGTTGAGACTCCCAGGCCCAGGGGCGCTTGAGGGCTGCCCTGACTGTTACCCTTAGGTAGAAGCAACATGGCTACTAAGGGTAGGCAGAGAACTTGCCATGACAATGATCTCAACATGACCACTCTGTTAAGTTAGCAGGTAGATAGGTGGACTCCCCATGGCAAGCCAATTGTTGGGTCATAGAAAATGACAGAACTTTCTTGAAAACTAATCAACACTGTCATTGGCCACTTGTCAGAAAATCATGAAGTTTTATTTTAAAGCTATAGCCATATTTTGTGACTGTTTTGTGTATATTTTCATTAATGTAGTTCATCTTACAAATTCATAGCCTTCTTGTTGTAGCCATCATAGTATCAATTTAACTAACAATACAAATTCCACAACTATTAGTATCTCCAGTTATCTGAAGAATTTATAAGCAATATATTTGGCAAGTACTCCAAAGAGATCATTGACAAAAAAGAAACATTCTAATATATATGCCCAAATACTAATAACAGCACTTTTTGTGATAGCAAAAAGAAATCTTAGTGCTTAGCACAGTACTTGGTACACAGGTGGCAATTAATAAATGCTTGTTCACTTGACTTGAAAAAGAACTAGAAACAAAATAGATGTCCAATGATCAGGGCTAAACATATTGTGGTACATTAACACAAAGAAATATTTCTGTGCTCTGAGAACCAGTGGATAGTAGGAATATAGAAAAGCATGTAAAGACTTATATGAACAGATGCAAAGTAAACAGCTAAGCAGAGCCAAGAAAACATATACTCACAATAACCACAAGAATGTAAATGGAAAGAACAACCCCAAAACATGGAAGATAGCTGTTGCAAAATTACAAACAAAAACGACAAGAAAAATCTATTTTTTTTTACAAGAAAATAAATATTGTAAAAGCTCCCTAAAGAAAGATAACACATCTCTCCCAACTCTTTTGCAAACGTGGGGTCCAGTACACAAGTATGGAACAATGCATAAAAAGACATTTTTAAAAATGATTTTTGTAGATTTTTTTCTCTCCTTCCTCTTTTTTTATTTTTATTTCTTTTTAAAAAACTGTTATAAGGGGTGATTCTTTGAGAGGAGCGAGGTGTGACAGATAAAGGAAGAAATTTAGATGACGAAAAAAATAAAAGATAGGAATAAAAATCTATTTTTTCAAAGATTAGCACCACTAAGAATATTCAAAATCATATGACACACTGAGAATATTCAAAATAACGTGACACAGGCTTTGAAGTTAATTCCAAAAGGACACTTTTAAAAATGTTTTGAATGATATAAGCATCATTCAAATAAATGTACATAATCCCAAAGTGACAAGCGGACAAATTTTTTTAATTACATGTGATATGGTCACAGGAGATCTGGGTCCTAGTTCTAGCTTTGCTGGACAATAAATTATAACTTCTTTGGGGTAAGTTTTCCTTATCTATAAAATAAGGCAACTGGATTAAATCAGACATTTAAAGTCACTTCCCAAACTTCAATTTGGAAATTTTAGGATTTTTAAAAGAGTCATATCTTACTTCCTCATCATGAGGATCATCAACCAGAAATCTGATTAACCTAAGCAGCCAGCCTTTGACTATGCCAGATTACAGGACTCTGCTGGGCTCTTTTTTAATGAAGGAGATTTCAAAGCAATAGGGAGTATGCTAAAATAACATCGCTTTGATATTTTGCATAGCTAGATTGTATTCTAAACCTATCACGAACACCTCAGACTTGGTAAAAGATCTAGATACAACAATTGTTACAAAGAAATCTATCTACTATTTACAGGAGGATGGAGAGAGAAAAGAAAGGAAAAGTTAGCATTGTAAGTATTGGGACTTAGTGAAAAGAAAGGAAAAGTTAGCATTGTAAGTATTGGGACCTGTGGTTTCCCTAATATAGAGAACATTAGGAAAAAGAAACTCTAATTTTCAAGTCATGATGTAACAATGCCTCATTAAAAAAAAATTATTTTTTCTGATTAACAAGTAATTTATTTTCCCTCCTCCCCCCTTCAACCGCATAATTTAAAAAAAAAAAAGGAAATCCTTATAATACACAGAGTCAAGTAAAACAAATTCCTCCATTACCCATTACCAAAAGTATGCATTATCTCCTTCTACATTTTAAGTCCCTTACTTCTCTGGGAGAAGATGGTTATCATGCTTCATCTCAGTCCTCTGAAAGCATGATGTGTGGTTACATTGACTAGATCTAGTACTAAAATCTTTCAAAGTTGTTTTTCTTTATAATGCTGTCATTGTATAAATTGTTCTCCTAAGTTCTGCTTGCCTCACTCTGAATCAGTTCATAAAAGTCTTTCCAGTTTCATCTCAAATTGTCCATCTTCTCATATCTCATAGCACAACATTCTGCTATATTAATGTACCATAATTTGCTTATAATAGGTAGGCAGCTTAGTTTCTAATTTTTCCTATTACAAAAAGAGCTATTAATATTCATTGTATATATTAATCCTCTTTCTTTGATCACTATGCTGCCTCTCATTAAAAAAAAAAACCAGAAAAGTTGTTAGCTAATTGATCTATTTCAATCATTTTTCAGGAGAGAAATGCTTTAAAATGTCATCAGGATCTTGAAAATATTCATGGAAACTAGTAAAACATCAAACACTTCAGTATTAACATAGTTGTTATTAGAAAAGCTAGATATTAAGGAATCTCAGAGAAATGAATCATCACTGACTTGCACTCTTCAAAGACATTTTTAAATGTTTTATTTTCCAAAACCCTGTCCGATAAAAATACATAATGCCACAAAAATAAGTCACTGTCCAAATTAAGACTGTATTCAGTTAAACAAGTGTTGAGTATTTATATGTTTTTATGTGGGAGATACAAAAGTAGGAGAGAAAATGCATATAGATAAAGAATGACTAAATAATGAAACAAGAAATTACATATTTAAGTCTCAAAGTCTGAGTGAGTTGTCCTATTTAGATACCTCATCTCATCATAATAAAGATATCAATAATGGAGTCTTGCAGGCTACCCCAATAAAACTCAAAATCTAGTAGGTCCAATCACAATGGAAAGAAAGGCTTTGGCCTTAGCATAGGGACTGGCACATAATAAGCACTTAATAAATACTTGAGTACAGGAATGTATTAAATAGCGTATCTCTTTTTATCCGAGAAACATCTAGCTAAGTTCAGTGAAGGTCATCCTAGAGGATAAATTATTTTGGCCACATTAATTCATAAAGATGACTAATTAAGGTATGAGGATATTATGAGCCTCATCAGTCTTTCGGAAGTAATTAGTTATTTCCTACTAAATTATAAGCACTTAGCCATGGGCAAGGACCATATATTTCCTATACGAGAAGCAGCTTGGCACGGTGGAAAGAGAACTTTGTTGTGGTCAGGAATAACTGGGTCCAACTGGTATATACTGCCTGTGTGATTCTGGCCAAGCCATGTACTCTCTTACTGCTAAGCAACTCTCTCAAACTATAAATAGCAAAGATATGGATTTGCATGGATCACAAGAGTTCCCTACACCCAAGATCACAAGTTTAGTCCCATTACCCTATCCCTAACAAACAAACAAGTAGGTATTTAATAACTATTTGTTGAATTGAATAATGGGAGTTCTGTGGTGGGAGATATCACTGGAGACTGGACAATTTGGAACATCTTCTTTGCCTCCTTGTCTCAGAATCAGACCAAGTATGAACCTAAATATAGTAAAAGCAGATATCAGAATCAAAAGTCCTTCATAACCCTTCTGTTGAAGATGAATTTACTAAAGCCCACAGTTTCTTGGTTCTCTACCAACAACTTAAAAACATTCAGTAGCTAGTACTGTAAACGAAAGTGGAGTTGGGGAGTAGGTGGGGAAATTAGAACAAAATTATTTCATAGTGTTTCCTTTTTTATGTCTCTTATTTTTGCCTTTTCAAGTTTTTTTCTCCCCTATTCCTTCTCTCCTCCTACCCACTCACAAACCTAATAAACTTTCCCACAAGAAAAACATCTTCCTTTCTTTTAACTATTCCCTGCTTTAACATGGAGACAATGACCCACTGTAGCTGACACCAGGGGGGACAGGCTGTTGAAGTCATTTTCTATCCTGTATCCTCATTTCCAGGGCAGCATTTCTAAGCAGGGGTCCTCTCTACCTTACTCCAAAATCAAAAAAGGGAAAAAAAAGAGGGCTCTGCCAAAGCTAGAAGAGTTTCCAGTAGCTATAGTTCATTGTCTCTGTCCTCCACATGCTGTAACATTTATCTCATTCCTAAATGACTCAAATCAACTGACAAACACTTAATTCATCCCTACTATGAACATAAGGAGACTGCTGCTAACAAATAGCCAAAGGAAGCTACACAGAACCTCTGTGCTACCCTTATAAGATCCCATGATACCCAGATAGAAAACAAGTAAACTAGAAAAATTACTAAACAAAAACCCACACCACTTACTTTTTCCAAATCATCTCCAATCCCAAGTGTCTGCTACAAAGCAAGCACTTCTATAAGCCAGGAACACACATACCAGAATGTCTCAGGACAGCAGAAGATACCTGCAAAATATTTCTATGACATCTAAGATCTGAGGTAACATTCCTACCTCTTTCTAAATAAAAGGCATATAAAGGGTGATCCAAGCAGGTGCAGGTGCACGTTAGGATAACCACAGGAAAACTGATTTGAATCAGAGACATGGCAGCAATAGGAAAGAGTTCTAAAGCAACCAAAGTAATACGAAAATAAAAATACTATAAAAACTGTCAGATGAAACCACATCCAAAAGCTCCCTCACCTTTTTTTAAAATTATCAAAGTAAGTCAAAATACCTCTGTTCAATCTGATTTATATGGAAAACTAGATCTGAGACTCAAGGTATCATGAAAAAATTCTTTGTTGTAATTAACAAAACATTCTCTTATTAATATGGCCACATTTCCCTCACAATTTTTTTCATGTTATTATTACATTAAGATGTCTCCATTTTAAAGGAGAATCTCACTGTCTATAATAGATATAGTCCTGAAACCTGGAAATCGCATGTTTTAGATGAGTTCCAGAAAAATGTTATTTGAAGGGAATTCTATGGTGAATCCTTTTGTAAAGTAAAAAAACAAAAACAAAACAAAACAAAAAAAGCCTTATAAAATCCCTGGTGATCTGTTCTAGAAATCCAGGTTGTCACAGATCAGGTTTACTTCAAGAGAAGCACACCTATGTCAGAGTGAAAGAGTAGAAAACTGATCATACATCTACAGCTAGAAGGGACCTCAGAGACCAATTAGTCTAACCCTCTCTTTTTACTGAGGCCAAGGGAGATTATACTTACACAGGTTATCTCAGAAGGAGGATATGACTCAGAGTTTTTGAAACCAGTCAGTGCGCTTTCCACTGCACCACATGGGCCCCTTAATTCTCTAATGTCTATATTTTAAACTCAGATTTAATTACATTTTACACCACAAGATCAAGCTATAAGATTGGTACTAGTTACTTAATTAGAAATGTTTACCTTTTCTTCATTGGCTTTTAATGTTTGAATTTGGGTTTCAAGTGCTTTTATTTGCCCTTCAGACTGTATCTCTTTCTCTTTTCCTTTCTGAAGAAGGTTCTGTGATTCTTGAAGACTGAGTGACAAGCCATCCTTTTCATCTAAAGCAATAAAAATGTCATAAATAACATTATAGGCCCGTAGCTTCAATTGCCAAGAAATCAGGTGCTAAATAAGTACTGTTGTTCACTAATTGTTTTCAATGAAATCTCAATTATCTGAGTTTATTTGGCAAAAGGTAACTAATGAAACAGCAATAAATAGGTAGAAAAGTAATATACTTTGAATATTACAATGCATATTTTTAATACTGCCTCCATTCATCTCTGTGATTTGGTCTCTCTCAGGCTCTATGGTAAATAAGGAAGAGATTTTATGCTACTAAGTGACTTGGATCAAAGATACCTTAATCATAGAATTGTTGTGCAAATGAAACCACCATCATGACAAAAGGTGCAAAAAGATTAAAGTTCTCATTTGAATTTATCTTTACTACATTTGCCTCTTCCAAGAATAGGGCAATTTTCTTTTTAAAACACATGCTTGGAATCTGAGGACTATAACATTTATTTAGTCAAAGTAAGCACAAGTGAAGCCATTGGAAATTGGAGTATTTCACTTAGAACTATATAAGGGATTAACAGCCTCGTTAGTACATTACCCATAGAGCTAAAAAATGTGTACAGGTATTTTAAGCCTATAGAAAAGTGGAGGAAAGAGCAGAGGAATGCAGGAAAGAAGATGAGATGGAAGAAAAGAGAGGAAAGAAAGGGAAAAAGAAAAGAGAAGAAAAAGGGGAGGGAGAAAAGAGGAAGGGAAGGAGTAAGGAAAGGGAGGAAATGAAGGAAGAAAATAACATGATATGGAAAGAATACTAATTCTAGCCCAATGGGGCTCTAATACTAACTAGTCATGTGACCTGGACAAATAATTTTTCCCTCTGTGGATCTCAGTTTTCTTCTCTGTAGAATGGTAGAAGTGGATGTCTACGTGATCTCTTATTGCTCTGCTCCCTCCCCCCAAACTCTAACATTCCATGTTTCTGCAGTAAAACATTCCATTCTTAAGGTTACACTTAACTTAAAGGATTGTGTAGATGAAATCTGAGCATCTCCTAGGAATATCCAGTATTCAACAATTTTCCTGTTTCCTTACCTTTTAACATCACAAGCTGATGATTCAGATATCTAATTTGTCGTTCACTCTCTTCTAGCTTCTCCAACAAATCAGTCAGTCGCCTTTCTTTTGCTTTATTAAGAATCTGAAGCTGCACAATTTGCATATTTTCTAAAGAATCTAATATGAGACAAAAAAATTCCTATTAGATGAAAAATATAAAAACATTCATCTCAAGCCATTTGTTTAGGGCTACTACTTGCCATTAAAAGAGAGCTCTAGGTCAGTTTTTTGGAAAATATTCTTTTAGAAAATAATCTAGGTAATCTTGTGATTTAAAATACATTTTTTAAAGAGCTGATATACAACTTATAATTTTTAAAAAGTTTGGATGTAAGTCTCCTTTGTACCTTGTACAAAGACCCCTTTCATATGCTGATTCATAAAAAAAGTAGACACACAAAAAAAATTCCTGCGGGAGGGGAACAAGAAGAGGACAAAAGTTCTAATATAAGATATTCATTCCTGTATAATCATTTGGTCAGCTATGGCATATTTCAACCCAGCAAAAGGGGTACCTTTTTTTGGGGGGAAAAAAACATGCCACCACTATATCAGTTTAAGCTATGTGTAAATATAATATTAAAGGGCCTAGGTTTGATTTCCTGGGCTGTGATCCTTACAAGCCTCTGTGACCCTGAGCAAGACACTTAATTCCTCCAAGTCTCCTGCTCCTCTGTAAAATGAGGACTTTGGACAACTAGGTGACCTCTACGGTTCCTTCCAGCTTTGAACCCATGAGCCCAGGATCCTACATAAAGTTGCCTAAATATATTACCTTTAAAAGTATGATCTAAATGTAAATCAATCAATATTTGTTTATACTGGAAAATCTGAAACAGAAGAAGAAAATAAAACACTGCATTTTGTACTCCAAATTATATTTCGGTAAGGAAAAAAGATGCTAATGAAAAATCCCTCCATCTAGGGTTCAGTAAACCAAGTAACTAAGCAGTGTAAAATAAGTGGAAAGAGGACAAGGAATTAAGAGATCTGGTTTCTCTTCCCTATTCTGTACTAATTCACTTTGGGCCAGAGACCCCAAAACTCCCTTTCATCTCTAAATCTGAGATGTTATGATACTAATAAATCACTTAACCTCTCAGGGCCTTCAGTTACTTATCTGTAAAATGAGGAGATTGGACTAAATGATCTCTAGTGTCTCTGTTAGCTCAAACAACTAGAAACTTCTATATACTAAAATATATAGGTAAGAAAAAAAGGTTTAAGTCACAATGCTTACTTTCACCAGGCTCCAAAAATTTTTGCTGCATCTCTTCAAACCCATCATTCCTTCTTGCTCTTTCCTGGATAGATGAGATATTATTTTGGCTGGAGATTTGGTATGGCTTATATGTCACTTTATAAGAGTCCAAAGCTTGACTAGTAGGAACATGTGTTGTACCAAACTGCTATCATAAGACATACGAAACTGATGTTAGTTTACAAATAGGTTTTAATAAGTAAATTTTAGTTTAACAATATAATCTCTGTCCTAACAAATATCAAAGCCTATTTATTACAGAAATAACTACACAAAAATAAATCAGCAGATTTAAGGCACAGAATCTAAGTTTTGTGAGATGGTATGTACAAAAAAAATTAATGCTCATCAAATAATTATGAAAAGAATGAAAAAACTGGCAAGAAAGCTGCACAAAATAAAATCTATCAACTACAGAACTTTGCTGAATCATTATAGCTTTGTCACTCTTAGTAGTATCAAGACACTTGGGTTTTTCATTGGAGCACAATAAGTAACAGTAGTGGCTAGAGACTACAGGAAGTTTAGAGAAGATATATAGTTCAGAGAATATATAAGTCATAGTCATTTAAAATAAACCTTTAGTTTTTTAAATAACTGTCTTCATAAACCCTCTATTTTGCCATACTGACACAAAATTGTGGTTGCTATAGATTTAAACAGAAAACATCATGATTAATTTAGTATAAGCCTGAGTCATTATACTCATAGAAATCTGTGTAGTTAGAACAACTCACAAATTCTCCCCTTTAAAAGCAAGTTCTTGAAATACCTGAAAATGTTCCCTTTGACCATCTGGAAAATTTATTATTTTGGTTGGTTGGTTGTTAAATTCCTGCTTCTGACCATTGGTATATGGCCTAAAGTTTTCAGGAAGCTGATATAAATCATTCTGTTCACAGTCATTTGAAGAACTGTAACCACTTCCATTTCCATTATGACCTTCTTCAATATGGCACCCAGTATATATATCTTCATTTTTTCTGTGATGGTCTTCCCAACCATTGGCATGTTTCTGTCCAGGATACAAATTCTGAACATCATTATAGCCCTATTAGAGGGTAAATCAAAAGCACTCAAAGACAAAGAATCTCAGAAATCAGAAGGGACTTCAGACCCAAACTATATCTGACCAAGAATTCTTTACAACATGAGTCATAAATGCCCATCTACCCACTGTCTGAAGGCCTCCAAAAGGAAGATACTTCCTTGCAATGCAGCAGCCCACTACAGTTTTGGATAGCTATGATCATTAGGAATTTTTCTTTGCAACTTCTAAACCCATTGCTCTACTTCTAATCTTTTAGGCCAAAAAGAATAAGTCTAATCCTTCTACTACATGACAATCCTCCAAATATTTGAAGACAGTTACTGTATTTTCTGTCTCATGTTTTTTCTCTCCAGGCTAATTGCCTCTAATTCCTTTAAAAGATCCTGGTATCTAGTCCTCTCTTCTGGCCACCTTTTACTTATTTATGTCCTTCCTAAAATATGAAACCCAAAACTGAACACAGTATTCCAAATACAGTCTGCAAAGAGTACTGAGGAACTATTAATTCTTAAAACAGTCTAGATTGGCTTTAGCTTATTTGGTGGCATATCACAACATCGACATATTGGGTTTTGTAGTCTAGTAGAACCTCCAGATCTTTTTCAGAGGACCTATTAATTTGGCCATTTCTCCTCTGTCTTATACTTGGGGATAAGATGTTTTTGAACACAAGTGTAGAACATTTTATTTCTATTAAATTTCATCTTATTAAATTCAGTCCATAGTCCTAGCCTATCCAGATCTTTTTGGAGTCTAACACTGTTATTCAATATGTTAGCTCTCTCAGTTTTGTTTCATCTAATTCGATAAAGATACCTTCCTTGGTTTTATTCAAATCTCAGGGGTACTTCACGAGGGCCCTTCCTAGAAGATATCTATCCATTAGTGATTACTTTTTAGGGCTGGCCTCTCAACCAGTTCTTAGTACATGAAACTGTGCCGTCACCTAGCCCGTACATCTCCATTTTGTCCACAAGGATGGTATGAAAGCCTTAGATGTTAATGAAGAATTTGAAATAGTATACCTATAGTGTAATATACCTATGCCATATACCATATATAGATTACAGTATGCCCCAAGGTGACTAGTATTCCTCTGACAAGTGAACAAAGTATACTTGTCAAAAAAGGAAATGAGATTAGTCAAGCATTACCAATTCTTAATGAAGCCTCACCGACTTTAATAAATACTTCTCTTTCTAAATACTCACCAATGTGTTTGGTAACATGTTGTAGAACTTTGTCAAGAATACAAGTCAAGCTCACTAGCACACAGTTTGCAAGTGCCACCCTCTTCCATTTTTTGAAAATTGGGATGTTTGCTCTTCTCTAGTCTGCAGTATCTCTCCCATTCTCCAAAATATTTCAAAAACTATGACAGCATCTGAACAATAGCAGCTGCCATTTCTTTTTATACCCTAAGGATAATTTAATTTAGCTGGACTTGGTGGTGTGGACTCATTGAAGTTATGTAGACACTTTATCTCCTTATTTATCAAATGTCTTCTTAATCACTTTTGTTCTAGCCATTATAATCCAAGGATTATTATCTTTTTAAAAATAAAAGAAAAATAAGACTTAGATAGTCTAGCCTTTTCACTCTCACCTGTTACTATCTTACTCATCAGAGAGTGGTCCCATCCCTTTCTTCAATCCTTCTCTTACATCCCTCACCAAAACAAACAAACCACCTTAGCATACACTCCCAAACATGATTCATTAAAGCCTTTAATATTCCCAATCCCACTCATACAGGACTGTGCTACATTTTTGTACTCATCATTTACTTATCTTAGTCTGTCTTCTACAAGAATAGAAAATGAACTTGTAATTTCATTGGTATGAGGAACTCCCAGGTAATCCCCTCTACCAATGCAAGGTTGGAACCTTCTCTGCAATAAATTCTCTTAGAAAGCACTGAGAAGTTAAGTAATTTGTCCAGAGTCACACAGCCAATATGTCAGAGGTAGGCCTTGAACTTATGTGTGTTGGCCAATAAGTTTTCTATACAGTTATGTAAATCTTTCTAAGCAGATTCTCATCTTTATTGGCTAACATCCATGGTTTCAAGGGCTTATTCCTCCTATAAAATATTAAGCCACCACATCCTACCTATTCTTTCTCTGAACCCCTGAAAACCTCCCCCACCCAAATCTAGTGCCTGTCTCAAACAGTGCCCAGCATTCATAAACTCTACCACACACTCTGTGATGGAAGCCAGAGTTCCTAGCAATCCTACTTCAGCAGCTACTTCTTCATTAAATCAAAATCAAGTCCAGAAAAGCAGTTTTCTTGGTTACCTGCACCACCTTTTAAAAGATTAAATTATCCTTAAGGTAAGTCATAAATTGTTCAATTATTATACTACTGGCAGAAAAAGGGCTCCAGGAGATGTCTAGATAATCACTATAATAGTATGCCTCTATGACAGGTCTATAATCTGTTTCCCAGACTCTTCATTTAATTCCTACCATTTTCCATGTGATCCATAGTATATTTCCTTGACAACTATTTTCTGTTTCTCCCTTCATTGATCCTCACCAAAATTTCTCTACACTGCCTTGCTTAGGTTCAGACTTCTTTATAGGAGTATTGATTCTTAATATCACACTATCACACCACTGCTTTGGTAATACCTTTCCTGTAGAGTACGCTATTCTCTTCTACAGCCATATTATAGTCACAAGTCCTAATCCATCAAGTATCAATGATGGATGAGGTCAAATTTGCCTCCTTTTAACAGAATCCCTTGTTCATTCTGTTAATCACCTAAACTTTGCGTATAAAGATATGAAGCCATGGATTCTATTGCTTGCTTTCTTCTGGGAACTATCTTTAGTAAATTGCTGATCCTTTCCTGACATTTTTCATCTTAAATTACTATCTATGGTATCAGGCTTGAAAGATCTATATTTTCTTCTTCTCTTTTTAATTTAGTCCCTATTTGATCAGATTCACAGGACTCCAAAACAGCTCTTGTTAAGTATAAGGTATCACTGAAGAGACTATCATCATTCCTATATTTTAAGCACTGGTCTTAAATTCCAAATCCTATTCTCAGATATCATTTTCTTAGCCAACCCCTCAAATTACTTCCCAAATTTTCTCCCTCTTTTTTTCTCTACCTTTAATCAGCATGAGTAATAAAGTAATATGTCCCTAATGCCACTGGGTTTTTTTGGTCCAGAGTTTCATAATCTTAAGCAATATTTTCTAGGTTCCTTCTGGTAGTATCATTTGTCCCTACATGAAACACCAAGGAAAGAGTGGTAATCTTTAAATTTAATAATTCTTGCAAGGTTTTCCATCATAATCTAGCTACATGCCCTGGAAAGATAGCAGACCCTGTACTGTTTATGTCAAGTCCACAAATATCTGCCTCAGTATCACTCATCAGAAATAATTAACCACTACTTACATTTCTGCTTCCTCTAACCCCTACTAGATAGCTTTTTCACCTGATAGCACCTGTGGTTCCACATCATCACTTTTTGGAACATGAGAAGTCACTGCTTCCCTACTACAAGAAAAATCTCATACTTATAACTTAGCTGTGAATGTTCACTGACACTTCTTTTTTTCTTTCTCTATTACTTTTTTCTACCCTCCAACATCCTGACACAGGTTAGGATTCCCTAATGCCTCTTCAAATCTTATTTCTTCTTTGTTTTCTCTTTGAAGCACTTCTTCCATTCATTCAGGGAATAAATACTTCATTCTCCCTGATAATCTGGAGAGTAGAGAAGCATTTCTCTGGCCCTTTGACCTTCTCCTCTAGGACAAAGACCAACTTGTATTTTGTGAATGTGTTACTTGGTACTGGCAGAAACAAATGGCCCACTTCTTACATACTCCTTAAAGTTTCTTCTTTTATTACCTGGTGTTCTAATACTTACCCAAAGAGCTGTAACAAGAAGAGGGTGAATGGGTCTTTGTCCTAGAGAGTTAAGATTTAGAGAAGTATATTTACTTTCTCCCCATTGAAGCCCTGTTGTTCCATGCCTCATGGTCCTCTGCTGGCCTAATGGCACATCTGGAACTCAACTGAACTTTGTTCTGTTGGTCAAGCAACCATCTTCAAAAGAAACATCCTCTTCTTGGAGAGTCCGGTGGCCTAATATACCATATCTACTACATAGTACTACTGCATCCCAGGGACAAGAGAGACAATTGCCTCAGCACTTCGCCCACCTTCACTTCCTCTTGGGGATTGGGACTGCAGGGGCACAGGAGAGAAACTCTGGGAGAATCAGTTACCCCTTCACCCAACTGTGAGTGGTTTGCACAAAAGTCATCCATTGCACAATGAAGATGAAGGCTGGTAGGATGTGAGGATTTTGAGGACAGCCTTCACACAAGCAGTGATCTCATGATTTCCTCCAGAGATCTCTTCTTCCTCCCTCTCTGACACCAATCTGTGTCATAATCCCTAGTCATGGTTCTGATTGCCACAATGACCACTTCTCCCTCCCATTAAGAGATGTCTTTAAGGGATGGAGGCAACTTCAAAAGATAAAACAGATCATTTTGATTCCAAGAAATGGAAAAGATATTTATACTTACATTTTGGGGTTTAGGCAGTAGTTGATGGTCATTCCAGCTGCTCTCCGGTTCTTGTACCTGATGTGTTCTTGAAAAAATAAAAAACATATTCATTTTAGTGTCTACCTTTGGAATAGATACAAACAGCTTTATAGATGTCAAATGCACTACATACATTTATGTATGCAAGATTTAAAGTATCCATTTATAATGCTCTAATTTTGTAAAATATGTCCATTTATTTACTATTACCAGGATATGATAATAATGAAACAATCTAATAGAGTTTTTCCCATTTTTCTTTCTTACTGTCCCACTGTGGCATCCTCACTACAGTCAGAAAAGTTGAGCTCTGGAGAAGAGGGGTCATCATCCAGCATATCATGAGGAAGGTCTGTCAATAACTGCTGCAGCTGAAAAATGAAGGTCTGAATTAATATATATAAAAAAAAATTTAACCCAAATTCCTGGGGGCTTTGGACCACCTCATAAAGAATAGGTAAAGTTTCTCATGAGGGAGATGTTTTGACAAAGACAGGCAAAAAGTTTCCTGATTTTTGCTTGTTTGTATGTTTCTTTTTTTCTAAAAATCCACAAACACTTTCAATACTTAAACAGATGTTTAATTTGATGTATCAGTGTGGGCACACTATGACAACATATACCACCAACATCCTCCCTGCCTTTACAGGCAATTTCAGAAGTTGCTGTATAGTTCTTGCCCCTGGCAAAAAAAAAAAACCCAAAACAACAAATTATCCTCTGGTGGCCAACCTTCTGATGCTATTTTTCTGAACTTGGCTTGTCTTCGGGCATTACTGGTTGGTTCCCAAAGCCTTTCCATCTTGATATACCCTGACTAACCCTGTGCTCAGCTAATATAACCTTTGAGATTCCAGACTCATCACAACATAATCAGGAATTAGAATAGATGGAACTTCAGTATAGGAACTTCACAAGTAAGCCAAACAATCAAAAACAGGCTAATTTATATAATCCCTACTTGGTCTGTGAGATAATTTGTGTAAAGCAAAGTTGAGAAATTCATATTAAAATGTATAAATGTTTGTGATAAGAAACTGGCTCTAATTTAAATATACATACTCTAGAATAGAAAAGCTTTTGAAGAACCATAGCTGGCCATATTAACAAGAGAAACAGAGTAGTATTATGGCACCAGAGGACAAATTTGAATTTTGGGATGTTGTTTTACCAGTAACATGATCTAGTAACCTGATAGATCTCCCCTGGGGGTGCCTGGCAGCCTGCAGCTTTATCCCCACGTTATCAGAATAGCAATGGCAGATGGCTTAGGTACTCTTATATCCCCGTAAATGTGGCAACAGATCCCTGAGAAGTGTTAATTGGTACATAACCATCAGACTCTAATGTTGAGGAGATACAAAGTACCTTGCTTTTGACAAAGTTTAAATAACTGGAGATTCTGGTTTTTTACTTTAATGTAAAAATACATTGTCTAAAGCATAAGCACTAATTCAAGACTTTAGCTATGCTCTTATTTCCATCCTTTCAGGTAGAATAACATAGTTCAATGTTTCAGTATTCTGCCTATGTGAATTATAATCTAAATAATGAAAAAGCTAAAAAAAATTATTCAACCACTTTCCAAACTGGATGAGCTAGGCCTCTGTAGATGACTAATAATCTAATTAGAATAGTTCTAAAGAATATAAAAACCACTGTAATGTCTTCAGCCCCAGTTAAAGGTGCCTTAAAATAAATGTAATAAGAGTTTTACATGCTTCAAATAAGATAGTGCTAAGTGACAAGGGTCAGTGGAAGAAATTTTAAACAAGCTCTGTCCTTAAGAAATTAAACACCAGTTTAAATCATAGGAGACTGATTTATTCTCTGCAAAGTATATAAATCCATTTCTAACAAATTTATTCCATGTCTTTTGAGGACATTAAATATTCCATAAAATTTTATATAAAGTGAGGTCTTCCTGGTTAATCTACGCAAAATAGTTTTCCCTTCCCAGTGACTTGGATACAGTATATAGGCAACAGCTAAAGATAGTATAGCTATAATAATTTAGTATCTCACAAAGCACTTCAAAATGAAATTGCTATACAAATTATCATTCCAGAGGTAATCCATTTTGTTCCCTACAGGTAAATGAAAATAAAAGGGGAGAGGCAATATCCTTCATAATCACTCATCTCCTAACTGGCTCTGTACTAATAACAATAACACAATGGTCAAATTTATTACCTGCATGTCTGTTTAAAGGTAGTGACACCTGGCAATGTAATATAATATGAGCAAGAATGGAGTGGGGAAACATGATTTCTAGGTAAACAGGAAAAAAATTTCTAACAGAAAAACTATATTCAAGTGCCTCAAAAACATTTTCAATGCTTATAAACCTGGAACACTAAAATGCATTACAAAACTAAGTCTCTCCAGGTGAAATCAAGGTCCTTCCAGAGAGAAAGAAAGAAAAAAAATTTCATTTTAGAAAAATAGTTCATATCCACGAGATCTTTCAAAAAGTAGTGTAAGCAATTTGGTCCATATTTATTAGTACTACTTTATGTATAAAAGCTATTCACACACATTTTATTTAACAAGTTTTTTTTTAAAAAAAGAAATCCAAAGTAAATCTTTCGTACTTACTTCAAGTAAGGACTTCTGTATGGAAAGTACATTTTCTTCTAAACTTTCAGTGAGGTTCAAGTGCATAGTCACATGCAGGGGAGCCTGGACAGGGACAGCTGAACTGTACATTTTCCCCCCTCACAAGGATACTAGAAAGCTACACAATAGATAACCAGTTACTACTGCTTACTTGGAGTGCCACAACGTTAAAAAAAAGCTGGTACTCCATCAAAATATATTAATTAGAGCATAAACAATCTGTCAATAAAAACATTCATAGATAAGCATGGATACTTATCATTTAGCAAACTTTCTTTGGCTTTACAAAATACTTCACAAATATTATAAAGAAAAGACTTTTAAAAGCCATTCATTCACCTCAAGAATCTTCTCTTTAAAAGCTCTCTGACACAGCTTGGTCATGTTCTATGACTTAAAAGTTAGTGTATTATAAGCTCTTCTAATCTAACACACAAAGCCACTTGGAAATAGAAGGTACTGTTCTCCACCCCCAAAACTTCCATTTTTGGAGAACAAAATGTCCAACCCTCTTAGTTCCAATCACATATACTTTTTTTAGTCATTCAACCTTGTGCCATAAAAAGTAGAATTTCCATATTAACTTATGAATGTAACCAAACATTCAAAGTAAAGGCCAAAAAATGTATAAAATAAGATTATTTCACTTTTAGATACTATCTGACATCTAAATAAAACATGCTAAAGATGATAAGACTTAATCCCCTTTAACTCCAAATACAACATACAGTTTCTTACCTAGGAAGTAGTAACATTATCTGTGGGAAGTTATTGTATACCAACTGAATCAAATAAGCATTGCTTTGAATTTAAATGACCTCTAGGGAAAAGGGCAAATAATCTTTTTCTATTACAATTACTAAATTCATTCTGAAATCATTCTATAAGCATCACCACGTCTCCTTAACTTTCTCTCCAAGAAAAAGGCCTTTTTCCTCAATTAATTCCATTAGTGAAACACACATCTAGACCTTTTCAAGAGCCTATGTAGGATATTAGCCTCTTTTTACCAGAGAATGTGAAGCAGCAAACATCCACACTTCTTTGTATTTTCAACTTCAGTTAACAGATGGCCTTAGTGACTGTGAGCTTCAATTTCCATGAAATCACCCTCACTCATATTACCGACCACATATGACACTTTTTATTCCAAGAGAAAGCAGTGAATAGAGAATAGAAAAGTTATACACCTTCTAGAACAGATTAACTAATAAATGCATGCAGATAATTTAGAGCATTTTGAAAATGTACATTATTAAATAATGATTTCAAGAGCACATGCTAGACAGGGAGTTACTACCTTGAAAACAAAGTAACTATACTTGAAAACGCCTATTACCAAGGACCTGACAGAGGGCCAGGTTCACAACGATAATTTGGATAACTCTTTGTTTTATGAATTACACCATGTTCAGAATGTCTAAAAGCATTTCCACTTCAGTGATTATGCCAAAATTCAATGTATTCTCTTAAAAGGAAATTTCTCCTTTATAACATAATGTAAATCATCACTATTCTTAAAAAAAGACAAAAAGTTACAAGATTACAGAGATTTAGAGTAGGGAAAGGTTTTACAAGTCATCTGACCCAATCTCCTAGCTTTACAGATGAGGAAATTGAGGTTCAGAAAGCAAAATTACTTACTCAAGGTCACAAAGGAGTAAGTACCCTATATACCTGATAATTAGCAGATGGTATAGAATGGAATGTTAGAGCTACAAGGGGCCTTGGAGATTATCTAGTCCAATTCCCTCATTTTGCAGAAAGCACTCTGGAAACCTTAAAACTTTAAACAAGTATGAATTATTATAGTTATTGCTATTAATGAGAAACTAAGGCCCAGAAAAGTGAAATAATTTGCCCACACCACATAACTAGTTAGTGGCAAAGCTAGAAACAGAACTTTGATCCCATTTTGGACTCCCAGTCCATTGATCTTTGCATTACATCGAAATTAATCACTGAAAGACACTTATTCTGCCAATTTGTGTACAATCAGAGCTGTTTGATTTTTCTCTGCAAAATTTGGTTCCAATTGCGTTGGAACGAATCTGAATTGTGGTGGGAACTCACATAGTACAACCCAAACAATTTATAAGGAATTGCAAAATAGGAGCTTTGGAAAATTATCTAGTATGGCCCTTACCTACAACTGTTTGCACTTTGATTTTATTAAGGGTTCGCAATAAAACCCCACTAAGATATTCAAGTAATATAAAATGTTTAAAAATGCTGTATTTTATAACTCCCTCTAGTGGGCACCAAATATTAAAGCTGTCCAATAACTACATCAAAAGATGCTGTAAAAGCTAGCAGGAGAAGGAATATGCAATGAAAATCATACCTCTACAGGACAAGCACTCCATGCTCACAGGAGCTTCTCAATTCTACTATAGAACCCCTGAAGAAATAATGGAGTGTGCATCACCCAAGTCAATGTTGACGAATGTAAGAAGTGTGAGGGCATGGCAAGCCTGCTGTAGGTAATTGCAGTTATCTTTCTTCCTTCTAAAGATCATAGTCTAAGTTTAACGTTTTTCATCTCTAAACAAAACATCCCCAAGTATATCTATTCTCTTAAGACTACAAATCACTAAGCATTTCTAACCAAAACTACTAGATCCCCAAAAGGGAAAACAAATTGACTATCTAGAACAAGACCATAATCCCAGAGGTATTTCTAGTGACATCATAGACAGTATGTGTAAACTCAGAGGAATTGTGAGATCACCTAGATGGCAAACTACATTAAGGTGTGACTTTTAGGAGACAGGGACAACATTTTTTTAAAATCAGCAGTTACAAATCTACTTTTAGGAATTATTGTTTTGTTGGTAAACTTGGGTGCCCTTCATTCTTTAAGATTAGCTTACCAACTACTTAAAAACTTACAAAAATAAATCTTTTGTGACACAACTATATTTCCACAGCAACCAGTTATGATATCATATATGTAATTAAGCCCTGAACACCTGTTAGTTACTAAGGGAAGTTCTGAAATCTTTGAAGATATTTAAAAATAGGAAAGGTAACAACTTGAATCATGGGTTCATAGATCTAGAGCTGGAAGATACCTTAGAGGCCAGCTAACAATGAGGAAACCAAGGCTCAGAAAGTTAAAATGATTTGTTCAAGGTCCCACAAGTAGCATGCAGCAGGACTGGGATTCAAATCCAAGTCCTTGGGCTCCAAACCCAATGCCCTTTCAGGTAGTATTGATTAAACAACCTCTGAAACCTCCTTCAACCTCCTCTACATCTAACAATGTAAATGTTTCATTTACACAACACTTTGCTTCCTAAAGGAGATACAGTTTCCTCAAGTCCTTCATTACTAACCACAGAAAAGGAAAAGAAAAGGAAAAAACAAACTCATTATCAAGATGTTCATCGAAGATCAGTGATTTGGCAAGTCAGAAAGCCCATAGGCCATCTAGTCCAATCACCTCATTTTAGAAATGAAAAAAACTTGAGGTCCAGATGGATCAAGGGACTTGCCCAGTGTCATAAGAGATAGCTAAGTAGAAGCAGCACAGTAAGATCATACCAGGTGCTGACACTAAACCCGACACCTTTTTCACTACACCTGCAACTGGCCAGCAGGGCCCTGAAAAAATTTCAAAATTCTCTGACTTGTGGGTACCCTTGGGTAAAATCACAGGGCATAACAACAAAATGCAATGTAGTTAAAATGTTTCTACTGACAGAATTCTAAAGTCAAATCCAGGGGTGGGGAACTTTCAGCCTCAAGGACAAATGTGGCCTTCTAGGTCTTCAAGTGCACCCCTTTGACTGAATCCAAACTTTACAGAACAAATCCCCTTAATAAAAGGATTTGTTCCATAAAACTTAGACTCAGTCAAAAGGCTGCACCTGAGGGCCTAGAAGGCCACAAATGGCCTCGAGGCCATAGGTTCTCCAGCCCTGTATTGTAGTCAAAGGTCAAAGTTAACATTATCTTGTTAAAGTCTGTGGAGGAAAGGTAGTCCATAAAGTCAGTTGAATGACTTTAAGAACCAGCCTTCTTGAGGCAACTCCCTTATCTGCACAACTTCCCAGATAAACTCTTCTCTACCCTATTAAAGCTTGTCTTCTTGTATTTCTCACTTTCTAGTAGAGCTCTTTTCTTTCTGGCATTTCCTTGTGCCTCACTATATTATTTCCGGCAAAGGGAAATATTCAACCAAGAGAGGGGGAAATGCTAAGAACATTCTGACTCTTCATGAATCAAAATACTATTCCTATGGCTTTAAGCACCTCCAAATGATTGCATAATATCCTGGACACTAGCTAGGTCCTGAAATTTCCATCACAATATTTAACAGCAGCCTCTCTCTAACAGGCCAATCATCCCACATTTCTAACTACTTTCTCTTCTGAATCATACTACTCTTATCAGACTCCCTCCTCACATCCTCACTCTCCCTCTCCTTTCCTAGATTAGATTACTAACACAAGACAACTAATTCTCAAGAATCATCACTGGCCAATTATCCACAGTTTTGAGAAGAAACACAGAGTAAGAGTTAGGAAGAGCTGATGCCCTTGGCAATATTCCCAATATATCTCTACTACCTCTTCTGTCACTTAAGAGCTATGGAGAGCATTAAGAACATCTAGAAATCATTATTCTGCATATACGACCTGCAAAGGAAGACTTCTATAGACAAGTATGTATACAGTGTTCAATTTTGAACTCTCTTCCTCATTCTGGGCTCATTTATAGCTAGTAAGTCTGAAAATGCTCAGTATGAAACATCAGTCATATGAGTACAAAAATAATTATTTCCAATTCTTATAGCAAAACCAAAAATTGTTATAATAAAATCACATTTTTAGTTTACCATGAATAAAAAACAAATGAATATCCTCCTATTAGATCTCAAAGTACTTTAATAAAATGTTATCTGAATTGTTTACTTTCTCCTTCATAAAGAAACAGTTCAAAAAATAGCTCCATATGTCTTTTTTTTGCAAGCTTTTTTTTTTAGGCTATTGAGGTTAAGTGACTTGCCCAGAGTCACCCAGCTAGTAAGTGTCAAGTGTTTAGTCTGAGGCTGGATTTGAACTCAGGTCCTCCTGACTTCAGGGCAGGTGCTCTATCCACTGTGCCACTCAGCTGCCCCTCACATATCTTTTAAGATGGGAGAATCCATTACTTCTCTCATATCAGTAATTTCTTGTTTTACTGTTTCAAACACTGAGTTGGAAGAAGTTAAAAAAAAATTTGCTAATGCTGCATTTGAAGACGGTCCCTAGTGAAAAGTTACAAAAGTAATATTACTTGGGACTTCAATGTTCAACATTATCAATAACTTAGAAAGAAGCATACATTTCAAATTTACAAACACAAAACTAGACGGGATAGCTAGCATGAATCAGTCTCTAAAACCTGATCTAATGAGATGAAATTTAATTGGGATAGACATATAGTCCTACTTAGGTTCAAAATAATCTAATGTAAATAGGGAAGACATGGCTAGACAAGAATTACCATGAAAAAGACCTAGGATTTTCTTTAGTGAACTGCCAAGCGCACCAAAGTTAAGAAGATATGGCAGTCAAAAGAGGTCATTCTATCCTTTGGCTGTATTAATAGAAACATGATATCCATATTATGAAAATTAAGTTTTCTATTGCACTTTGACCCGGTCAGATGATACATCTGAAGAAATGAGTTGTTCTGAACTCCTTATCTTTACAAGAAACATATGCAGGGTAACATGGCCAAGATGGCGAAGTTGATTCATAAACTGCCATAACTGGGGCAGGTATACACAGAAGTTCAGACAGAATTGCTATCTTTATGTATTTGAAGAGTTCTACCATAAGAGAGAGATCATAGTGGTTCTACATGATCCCCAAAAGAAGAATTATCTTTCTATAAAGCTGCAGAAGGGCAGATTCCAGCTTATATAATGTAAGAAAAAGTTTGTAAAAACTAAAGTTGTCCAAAAGTGGAATAATATGCTTGCCTCAGTATATAATGACCTCCCCTCCCCCCCTCCCGAGTCCTTTACGGTTAGCCACCTGTCAGCTGTGCTGCAGGGACCATGGGTGATTAGGCATAAGGTATCTCTAAGATGTCTGGTTGCTTCCAACTCTGAGATTATGTAAGTCTAGGAATTTCTCCACAAAAATGTCACAGAATATGATTATCATCTGAAAATAAGAATAAAATAAATAATAGCTTAGGGGTCCCTTTTGGGTTGACTTGTTACCTCTTTCTCTCTGGCATAATCCTCTTGACCATATTCCTCCTCATCATTTTGAGTCTGAAGAGCCACACTGCCAAAGTCTAGTGACATGGTCCTTCTGAAAAAGAAAGTTTTTCAAGCCCAAATTCAACAAACTTTAGTAAGACAAAGTCTCACTCTCATGGACCATATAATCTAATAAAATACGGAATACAAATAATTATAGTACAAAACAGTATCTGATAAGTACACAAGAGAGATATAAGTAAGGTGCTTTGTGAAGCCTGATGGGAGAAAAGACCCTTAATAAGTACATCAGAGGAGACGTCCCAGGCATGGTAACAACCAGGCACAATTTTAAAGGATAAGTAGGGATTCAACAGTGGCAAGGAAACACCTTCCAGGAAAAGGGAAGAGTCTAAGTAAAGGCATGGAAATGTGAAAGCATACACATCATGGAGACAGTAAATAGCCCTGACATTGGCCTGGCCACAGAGGACATGCAAAGGAGGTTGTAGTCAAAAGTGTTAGATAGGGAAGAGTGAACATTATTAGAGGAGTAAAAGGGAATCATTAAAGGAGGAAAAGACTAGGACTAGGTCTTATTTTTTTTTAACCCTCTCTTCTATCTCTCCCCCCGCTTCTCTTATCCCCTTCCCCTTCTATTTTCCTGTAGGGCAGGATAGACTTCTGTACCCCATTTCCTGTATTTCTTATTTCCCAGTTGCATGTGAAAACATTTTTTTAAACACATGTTTTTAAAACACTGTGTTCCAAATTTTCTCCCTTCCTCCCTCCCCACCCACCTCATTGAAAAGGCAAGCAACTCAATATAGATTATACATGTGCAGTTATGTAAAACGCTTCCAAGTAGACATGTTGTGAAAAACTAATTCTATTTCCCTTAATTCTATCCTGCCCCTTCCCATTTATTCTATTCTTTCTTTTGACCCGGTCCCTCCTCAGTAGTATTTGCTTCTAATTACACCCTTTCCCAATCTGCCCTCCTCTCTGTCATCCCCCTGCTCTCTTGTCCCCTTCCTCCCTATTTTCCTGTAAGGTAAGACAGATTTCCATACCCAATTGAATGTGTATGTTATTCCCTCCTTAAGCCAAATCCTATGAGAATAAGATTCACTCATTCCCTCTCACCTTCCCCTGTCTCCCCTCCACTGTAAGAGCCTTCTTTTCTGTTTTTTTTTGTGAGATAATTTACCCGTTCTACCTCTCCCTTTCTTCTTCTCCTAGTATAATCCTCTCTCATCCCTTAATTTTATTCTCCAGATATGACCCCTTAATCTTCAACTCACCCTGTGCCCTCTATCTATCTATCTCTATACATACATACAATTTTCCTCCCTCCAACTACCGCAATACTGACAAAGATCTCATGAGTTATAAATATTATCTTTCCATGCAGGAATGTAAACAGTTCAATCTTAATAAGTCTCTTATGATTTCTTTCCTTCTTCATGTTCCACTTGAGTCTTGTGTTTGAAAGTCAAATTTTCTATTCAGCTCTGGTCTTTTCATCAAGAATGCTTGAAAGTACTCTATTTCACTGAATGACCATTTTTTCCCCTGAAGGATTATACTCAGTTTTGCTGGGTAGGTGATTCTTGGTTGTAATCCTATCTCCTTTGCCCTCTGAATATTATATTCCATGCCCTGCAGTCCTTTAATGAGAAGCTGCTAAATCTTGTGTTATCCTGATTGTGTTTCCACATACTTGAATTGTTTCTTCTGGCAGCTTGTAATATTTTCTCCTTGACCTGGGAACTCTGGAATTTGGCTACAATATTCCTAGGAGTTTTCCTTTGGGGATCTCTTTCAGGAGGAGATCGGTGGATTCTTTCAATTTCTATTTTGCCCTCTGGTTCTAGAATATCAAGGCAGTTTTCCTTGATAATTTCTTGAAAGATGATGTCTAGGCTCTTTTTTAGATCATGGCTTTCAGATAGTCCAATAATTTTTAAATTCTTCTCCTGGATCTATTTTCCAGGTCAGTTGTTTTTCCAATGAGATATTTCACATTGTTTCTATTTTTTCATTCTTTTGGATTTGTTTTACAGTGTCTTGATTTCTCATAAAGTCACTAGCTTCCAATTGCTCTATTCTAATTTTTAAGGAAGTATTTTCTTCAGTAATCTTTTGGACTTCCTTTTCCATTTGGCCAATTTTGCTTTTTAGGGTATTCTTGTCCTCGTTGGCTTTTTGGACCTCTTTTGCCATTTGGATTAGGCTATTTTTTTAAGGTGTTATTTTCTTCAGTATTTTTTTGGGTCTCCTTTAGCGAGCTGTTGACTTGTTTTTCATGATTTTCTTGCATCACTCTCATTTCTCTTCCCAGTTTTTCCTCTCCTTCTCTTACTTGCTTCTCAAATTCCCTTTTGAGCTCTTCCAAGGCCTGGGACTGATTCATATTTTTCTTGGAGGCTTTGGATGTAGGAGCTTTGACTTTGTTGTCTTCTTCTGGTTGTATATTTTGATCTTCTTTTTCACCAAAGTAAGTCTGACTCTTTTTGCACTGCTTGCTCATGATCCTGGCCAATTACTTCAGTTTTAAACTCTTTGTTAGGGTAAGAGTCTGCTTCCAATGTGGAGAATGTATTGTCCCAAGCTTCAGGGGTTTATACAGCCGTTTTCAGAGATACTTGTAGGGACCTGTACATCTTCAGTTCTTGCAAGGTGGTATGATAAGGGGCGAGGTGTTTACTCCTTTCCTGGACTGTGCTCTGGTCTACTAGTGACCACAAGCATGCCTTTCTGTCCTGGAACTGTGAGGAGGGTTTCCTCTGCACTGCCACTACATGCTAGCACTCCTCTTCACCCCAGGACTGCTGCCCAGAACTATGACCCAGATCCAAGCATGGGCAAAGCAAGGTTCTGGATATGGGAGAATAAATAAATAGCAGAGTGATGTATAGAAATTACGTTAAAAGGAAGAACAGGTTTTTGAAGAAAGATAATAACTACGATTTTCTTTCAGCATGAGTATTTTATTTTAAAATCTCATTTATAACCTAAAAAACTTTTCTACAAAGTTTTTCAAAAATTAACAATCTAAACAAAAATCTATATTAGGAGCTTTAAACATTTCATATTAAGATAAGCACTTGGATTACTATAATTTTATATTTTTAAAATCAGTCCCAATGCTGCATATAATAGTAAAATGATAGGTTATTTTTGTGAAACTGTTTTCCTCTTTTTGTTAATAAGGGATAACTACTTGGGAGGGGGAGGAGGAGAGAAACAGTGGGAAATATAGGTGATATATTTTTTTAAAGCTATCAATAAAAATAAATTTTTAAAAAGCAGTCCTAAATTGTATGTTAGTTGTTTCTACCAAGAAGCCCATTTAAATCCTTGCAATTTCCATATGTTAAAAGTCCTCCTGCAAGTAACAAACATCCTGCTCCAAAATTTATTCAGGTTGTGACACCTAAAGGAAACAAGCCTGACTGATCATTTAGAAGTTCTAGCAGCTATAAAGAGGTCAATTCCAAAAGTAACAATAACTCCAAGATATCAATTAAGAGCTGTAACAGAAGAAAAAAGGCAGAGGATAGATTTTCAACTATAGTCACAAAGTTGCTAATGATTTGAATTAACACTAAAAGTATCCCAATTTTGCAAAGTTCAAACACTTCAAAGCCCTGAATAATCTTGACAAACAGAAAGGCATGATTGCTAGGCCTATCATCGACTTCCCATTCAATTTATTCTTTTTAATGTTAACAAAATTTTTATCCTTTCCTGAGTTTCTGACCTGTTCCTTTTCCTACCATTTTGAAATACAAGAGAAATACATAAAACACAAAGAATATTGTACTGTAAAGAACCTGATTTCTAGTGACAACTGTTGAAGACTGAATTCTCAGTTGGGACACCAAGTGTTCAAAACACCTCTCTCTTGTAAAATGACTACAAATCAATTTGTTTTACTTTCAGAGCCTTCTTGGAGCTAGCTGCAGACCGTATGTGATGTTTGATTAACTGGTTCCTTATTTGGTGGTACCAAATCATAAAAAACAACCACCTTAGTGTACTTCTCTATCATATAAATCAGTATAAACAAAATAGAGTTAGATGTCCCAACTCCACATTATACACTATTAAAACCTAAGGTGTGTGCAAAAGTTTGCATACAATCAACCTAGCAAATTTCCCCATTGTAAAATACTGGCATATACTTTCTTTTTTCCTCATTCGGAACACAGTTCCTTAAAAATCATTCATTTGAATGAGGCTTGCAAGCAACTGAATGAAGTAGAAAAAAGACTGGATTGGAATTTAGGTTTCTAACTTTGTGTCTACAACCAAATAGCTGTATAAGCTTGGGCAAGTCTTAACTTCAGTTATCTGGGTCTGTTTTGACATCTGTAATATAAGAGAGTTGAACTTCCTCTCTAAAGTTCCTTTAAGTTCTAAAATTCTTTGGATTCAATAACATCAAAGCACATATTTTGGGGGCAGCTAGGTGGTGCAGTAGACAGAGGATGGTCCTGGGGTCAGGAGGACCTAACTTCAAATTTGGCCTCAGACACATAACATTCACTAGCTGTGTGAATCTGGACAAGTCACTTAACCCCAAATGTCTCACCTAAATAAATAAATAAATAAATAGTATATATTTGAATTAGTCATTAAAATTAGCACATGACATGAGTCAAAATCAGGCCAAAATTCTTAATAATGATATCTTATTTGAATAACACTTCATGGTTTACAAAGTGTTTTTATACACATTATTTCATTCTATCCTCAAAACAATTCTGTAAGGTAGGTATGATGAGAAAACCTAGGCCAGAAAGGGTTGAATGACTTATATAATGATATATTGCTAATAAGTAGCAGGTTCAAAATTATGTTGTCTCTTTAGTACTTTCCAATACACCCAGCTTGAAAATAAAAAACCACCCAGCTGCCTCTAGACCAGCGGTTTTTAACATTTTTGTGTGTCAGGAACACCTATGGAAGTTTGGTAAAGCCACGGACCCCTTCTAAGGATAATATTTTTAAATGCATAAAATAAAATATATAGGATTGCCAAAGAAATCAATTACACTGAAATAGTTGTCAAAATATTTAAAAAACAAATTCACAGACACCAGGTTAAGAACCCTCACTCTACAAGGAAATTAAATAATTTCTGCTTCTCCCTTACACTGTCTTCAGTTTAAATTTTCAAAATTGGTTCTCAGTATCCAGTTATAGACAGGGATTGGTGTTCTCTTATCCATATATCATTCTACTGACACACAAAGGACTAATCAAAGGTTGGGCAGACTGGCAAGAATGGGTAATATGGGGGGCAGCTAGGTGGCACAGTGGCTACAGCACTGGCCCTGGAGTCAGGAGGACCTGATTTCAAATTCGACCTCAGACTTACTAGCTGTGTGACTCTGGGCAAGTCACTTAACCCCAATTGCCTCACTCAAAAAAGAAAGAATGGGTTATGTGTCAGTGAACATTTTTGCATGCACATAAGCTTTTTGAGTCAACCTTCAAACCTCACTTAGGAAACATGCTGACACAACTAAGTGTAATTTAAATAGCAAAACAAAGAAGACAGAAGTCAAAGAAAGTGACCAAAATATTTTGGCCAAACGTAATGTATCAGTTAGAAAGAAGCTAGGTTTTATCAGAGGTGACCATGGTAGGAAGGATGAGCAAGTAAAATGGGAATCAGTGTAAATGATCAGTACAAATTTAAAACAAATTTTCCTTATGGACAAGCAACAGTATTCTTTAAAGGCAGAAGATAAATGAGCAACAAAGAAGGATGGTAAATTTTACTTTAGAATATATTCATATTTCAGGTAGAACAGTGTAGGCAGTTTGCAATATAAATCTAAAGGAAATTATCTTGGAGACTATCATATCCAGTCTCTTTATTTTACAGACAAGGAAAATGTGACCCAAAATTTAAATGACCATCTCAAAGTCTAAAAAGTACAAAGCTGTTTCTGGATATAAATGTGAGCTACCATCTATCATCTGTATAAACAGTTCTGCCACATCACAGGATATATAGATTTAATACCTTTGAAATACATGTGTCTTAGTCCTAGCTAGTTGTATAATCCTGATTAAGTCACAAGCTCTCTAATTTTTTCCCTTATTTTATTTTCCTCATCTATAAAACAGAATGCTTTGCCTACTCAGAAATGCTGTAGTGATCAAACGAGAAAAATAAGAAAATGCTTTTATTTTCTGCAACACTATGCAACTGTGAGGTAGCACAGGAAAAAGACAATCATGACTTGGACTGAATATTGGGGCTGGAGGCACTATAAAACTATGTATGTCTGATCCACTCTCAGTTCCCAGTTCTACTATCACTGGTATTTTTTGCTTGGCCCCTACCATGGAGCTCCAAGTTCTGATTTCTAACTCCTTTGGCTCAATATTTGATACAACTCTAAGCAGAGCATATTCAGAAAAGCCCACTTGCCTATTATGTTAATTCCCTTCTCTACAAGTGCCAAGTACAAGAAACTACTACACATACCTAGCACCAAAAAAAAAGGAAAAAATAACTAAAAAGTAGACAAAGTGCTTACCTGTGGTTGTAATATGTCAAAAACTGCTAAGAAAGTGGGTAAAAACCTCTAAACTCCATTCACTCTTTTAGAGGAAGACTAAGTCTTACAGCAAAAAGAATCAAACTGGTTTTCCAACAGCAGCTATAGATAAGTTACAATAACAAGATAAATATATTATTACGATCATAGATACGGAGCTATAAGGAAGCAGAGAAGTCACCTAAACTAGCCCTTGCATTTACTAATGACAAAAGTAAAGCTCAGAGAAGGAAAGTGACTCACTCTTCCAAGGTCACACAGGTAGTAACTACAAGTCAAAATCAGAACTCAGGCCTCTTCTGACCCCAAATTCAGTGGATTAACCAAGCACTTTTATCAGGTATAAGATAATGAATTTAGTTTTTAAAACATTAAAAGATAGCCTTTAAAATTAAAAAAATTATCAAGAAATAATGCACAGAAAACAAATTTTAAGGCTTAAGACATGTTCAAATAAGCAACTGAATGAAATCAAAACTTCAGCATCTGAAAAAATGAAGTTAAATTATCCACCAGAAAAATTATTCAGGGCCTCCAAAGTCAACAAACAAGTTAGATCATTAGTAAATATTTAAAATAAAAGCCTATCATATCTTAGGATGAGAAAGAGAGGCAGTATGGAGTAGTGCACAGACAGCTGCCCAGGAGTCAGGAAGACCTGAGTTTAAATCGGACATTAGCCACTTACTAGATATGTGAGCCTGGGCAAGGCACTTAACCCTATCTGCCTCAGTTTTCTCATCTGTGAAACGAGCTGGAGAAGGAAATAGCAAACCACTCCAGTTTCTCTGCCAAGAAACTCCAAATGGGGTCACGAAGAATCAGACACAACTTAAATAACTGAACCACCACCACCACCACCTAAAAACCAGGTCTTTTTCATTCTATACAATTCGAGGATAAGACGATTTCACTGATACTGGGAACTCCTGAGAAGGAAAATATGCTATCCCAATGCACGCTGACCATTATTCACTTTGAGCTGGGCCACTGAGAATTTAGTTAAGTGACCTGCGCCGGCTCACAATGCCAGTAGGGTTCAGAGGTGGGATCCGAACCCAAGTCTTCCTTGATTCACTCGGGGTTAAATGCCTCCAATATACCCTGGGCAGTCAGTGTGTGCGAGGTTTAGACACTATACAAGGTCCTCACTCGGTGGCTCTCCTTTAGAAGTGTCCCTAGGGCCGAGAAGGGTGAGCACTTCTGCATTTGGCCCCTCAGCGGACCAGCCAGTGAGGCAGGCTGGGGCACAGAGCCCCAGGGTCAAGGGCATGGCCGGGAGCTCTTCATTCGGTGCACCTCCTTTAGAAGCAGCCCGTTCCCACCTAGCACCAAGCAAGGTGGGCATTGCTAGGTTTGGTCCAAGAAGCAGGCGGGGGTCCAAGGGTCAAGGGCACGGCCCGGCAGGTTCGCCCAGCCCCGCGGCGGGGGCGTTAGCTTCGCCTTCGGCCCGGGCCGCCAGAACCCGGGCCTTGTCAATTCCAGAATTCAGGCACCCGGCGACGCCGAGACCGGCGAGCGACGGACCTGGCCGCGGGCTCAGGGCGGGCCCAGGCTGAGAAGGGGCACCTGCTGGGTTTGGGCCGGAGAGACTGAAAGGGCGCTGGGGCTCGGGGGCCCGAGAGTCCTCCGGCGCGGAAGACCCGCGGAGCGCGTCCCCACCCCCTTCCCTACCCGCTGCCGCCGCCCCAAGAAGCAAAAGCGAAGCTCTCACCTGGGCCCCTGGGCCCCACCGCCGTCGCCGTAGCTGAGGGGGGTAAGAGAACACTAGAGCGGGGACCTCCTTCCAGCTGTGCCGCCCCACACAACACAGACCCCAGCCGCCGCTTCCTCGTTACAACCGAACATGAAGCATGGAAGCTTGAGGAGCAGTGCACTCCTGCAATCGACGAGCAGAAAGCCCGGAGGTAGGCGGGGCTAAATTGGCTTGGGGGCGGTACTTTTAGCTCCAGCGTGCTAATTTTTCGAAGCTAGGTTGCAGAACCACTCGCGGTTGCGAATGTGAGGCTGTTTGAAAGCGGGCGCCAGAGCTGGCGGGAAGTTCAGCTTACTCCACCATTGGTCGAGGCGTGAGCCAATCGGAGCCTGCTTGAAGGAGGGGCGAGTTGATAGGTTACCTAGACACCCAAAGTCTAAGTGTAGTTTTAAGTCCTATGATTTCATCCTTTTGCAAATGAGATTCAGAGAATTCAAGGAACTTGCCCATATGGTTTTCCAGGACAGAATGTAGACTCCTTAAGGGCAGCATCCCCAACGCTTAACGCAATTCTGGACACACAGTGTGCTAATGAGTGCTTATTGATTAATCAAATTTATAGCACGGCTGGACTATATCAGATCCAGGACTCAACCGGAGGTCTTCTGACTGCTGATTTAGTGCTCTTTTCCTCACACTACGTCGCTTATGTAAATGATTAGAGTCACTTTCTTGGAAAGAGCTTAATTTTATCTTCATTCTTTAAGGGAAGAAAGGAATAGTCACATTCATATAGGAATTTGTTGTACCTACTCATAATGGGAGTGCAGATTCATGACCACCAGTATTTTGTGCAATCTGGTTGTATCTGTGACTGAAGAACCAGACCACTGAAAAATACAATGGTATTCAAGTGGTTTTCAGCCTCTTGGTCAGTCTTTTGTAGACCTATATAGGACAGTCTATTAGTCCAAGGACAATTACTAAAAACAAACATTTTTATCGAGTACCTACCTCATACAAAGTAGTCACTGTGCTTAACGAAATGCTTTGACAATTCTGTGATCTCATTGTTGTGGGTACACTTCCTTTAAAGATGCAGATCACAGCCCATTCATGTCTAACCAATCTATATGAGTCTTGTCCAAGTCTCATAATTTCTTTACACACACACACACATACACACACACACACCCCTATCCATTAATTTTCCTTTACTCTTGCTTTGTGACCACACCATCTTTTTTTCTTATTATACATCTCCCCATTGGCATCCTTCACACCAACTCTTTTTTGTATTATAATGTGCTACAACCTGTTCATATCTACCATGTTCCTCTTTATTGCCCTTTGAGTCACCCTTAACTTTAATTCTCTGGAGGCTGGCATTCCATTTCAGGAACACTAAAGAATACTGATATTAAAAGGACCTTTTCTTCAGGGGAGAAGGTTGGGGTCTTTAGCAGAACTTTGCAATTCTCCAAAGGTAATTCAGTATACTTTCCTCTTCCTTTTTCACCTTGGGCTTAGCTCATCGTGTAGTTGTAGTGTCTGTTCAAGACAGATATACAAGTGGATTCCTTCTTTGGGTGGCCCACCAGCTGCATATCACGGTCTGGATGATAGATATTTTTCAACTTTTTTTTCCTATGAGGATAGCTAGGCTAAACTCTTCTGAGCAATTGTGGATCTCAGAAGATACTATGGTATTCTAGGACTCGAAATTGGCACAAGGTAATCCACCCATAGAAAACAGCTGGGAGACTTGACTAGTGGTAAAGTCTCTCTCTTCCCTTGGGCTACACATAACATCCTCCATAATGTCAATATCACCTTTGTTGAGCATGTGCGACTATGCTAGGCTGTGCCAACCTCTGGAAATAAAAAGAAGTAGGAGGCACAGTTCTCAGTCTAGATGGGCTTACAGTCTAGCTAGAAAGGCAAGAGGTAGATTCAATACAGTGCCCTTCCTGCTAGGGACCAAGCAAATGAATTGGACAATAAACACTTTTTTACAATCATTTTCAGCCATGTCTGACTCTTTGTGACCCCACTTGGGGTTTTCTTGGCAAATATACTGGAATGGTTTGCCATTTCCTTCTCCTGCTCATTTTACAATGAGGAAAGTGAGGCAGAGTTAAGTGACTTGCCCAGAGTCACACAGCTAGTAAGTATCTGAGGTCAGATTTGAACTCTAGGCCCAGCACTCTTATCTACTGTGCCACTTAGCAGCCCCACAACAAACACTACAGCATCTTAATATGTTAATATACTGGATCCAGCCTATCTTTCCAAATAATCTCGCCTTACTCCCCCTCATTCATACTGTGTTCCAGCCAAATTTGTCTGCTTGCTGTGCCCCAAACTCATCAATCCATTTCCTGCCTTTGTGCCTAGCACAGGCATTGACTTGTACATGATCGATAGACACTGACAGGCAAGTGTGGCAAAAAGCCTGAGAATAGCAGTACTCCCCAGCCACCAGCTCTGCTTCTAGTCTGACTGCACAGTGGTCGTCCAGGAGAGGAACTCCTATGAGAGGGGAGCCCTATCGTTGCTGATGCCATCCCTGCTACCACCAGCACCAGCTGCCACCACTGAAGCAGCAAGGTGTCCAGAGGGAGAGACAACAGGAGTGATGTGCTAGGTGGGCCAAACCATGCCACACCACATCAACCACCACAATCACCCCTGTGATGAAGACCACACGCAACCCTGGCCTCAATATCCCTGGGAATAGCAGAGCTCCCCAGACCACTGACCCTGTTGCTAGCCCAACCCCTAAGTCAACATTAAGGGGAGCAACTCGTGTGGAGAGGGGGCCCACCATGCCCACCACTACTTATATCAGCTGCTGACCAACTGTCACCATTGGGCACATATGCCCCAAAGCCCCAAGAACTGCAAAAGCAGAAATGATTTTATTAATGGAAATGATACAAAAGTAGATGAATTACTACATGTCTTGGCACTGTATCCTAAGTGACTCTATGCCTTTCCATCTCCCCCACTGCTAAAACCTCATATGTTTGTTATCTCCCTCTATTATAATATGAAGTCTTTGAAAGCAGGGACTGTCTTAATTTTCTATTTGTATCCTCAACATTATGCTTTGTACATAGTAAATGCCAAATAAATACTATTTCACTCATGCAATATATTTTGAATTGAATTGAATTATACACCAAATTGTATATACCTAGAATGCATTCCATTCTCACCTGTGCCACCAGTCAGAAGCCTTTTCTGATACTCTTAGTGGTTAGTGTTCTCTATATTTAATATAAGAAATTATATATAAGAATATATTATAGGTGAGAATGTATAATATATAACAATTTTGTATAATGTATGTTATATATAATCAAATCATATTGTTTTAAATTATGTTATGTATGTAAAGTTATGTTATGTAAGTCATATATTATATATAAGAAAATCATATTTTGTTCTCCATGTAAAGATTGTATCCCCTGGTAGAATGTAAGGGCAAGGCTTTTTTTTAAAATTTTGTTTTTGTACCCCTAAGTGCATAGTAGGTAATTAATGAATGCTTATTGAATTGAATTGACTGGAGGGCTCTTGTAGAACTATGGGATGTCTTAGTACAGTTTTAAGTTATTAAAGCTTAAAATTGCATTAAGCACCCTGTAGAAGAAGATATGGTTTTAACAGGTAGGTTGTAGCCAGAATGTGGAGGACCTCAAAAGCTGGAGAAATGAGACAAGTTTCCTGTGGGTTTTGTCAATGACAAATATAAAAGCACGGAGATAGAAAATAAGCAAATGATACCCAAGGAAGATAAGCAGTTAGCATATTAACTTGTTTAGAGTAGACAGTCTTTTAGGGAAGCTGAGAGAATTAAATCTAAGGGAGAGAGAAGAAGACTGATGAAACACATGGAACAGAAGGCCAAAGAGATTAGCTTTGATTTGCTAGGTTTTTATTTTCTGCCTATACAAAACTTGCTAAGATATACCAAATAGGACACTCCCCCTACCTCCTATAACTGACTATCCACCTGTCCTGCCATCTGTTCACCCACATCATCCTTTCACGCACACGTATGCACACACATACATATATCTATATATAGAGATATATATTTATATATATATATATATATATATATATATGTACACACTTTTCATATGCGTCCACACACATATGTGCATTCTTGTATCTATGCATATTCTGGAGAAGAAAAAGGGTAACTCCTATACACTGGATGGAATATAAGCCAATATAACATAAAATTAAAATTTAATTTAAAAACAAAACTTTAAAACATTTCATATCCCTCATTTACACTTCAATGGACATGTAATGCCAAACAACTGCAGAAATACTCAGGTTTGGCTAGTCTAACCCACTGGAAGAATGTATTCCTGAGAAGTGATAGACTAGTAGAACGTTAGAACTTACAGGAACCTTCAATATCATTCTTGTCCAGCTCCCCTCATTCAGGACTAGGAACTGAAGCCTTGGGATGTGCCATGACTTGTCCAAGGTTCTGATCAGTTGCCAAACCTCCTTGATTCTACCCTCGCAACCTTTTGCCTAGTCTCTGTTCGGATTGCCACTTAGTCTCAAAACCTCACCATTTCTGCTGTGAAGGATTATAACAGCTTCCTACCTGTTCTCCCAGCTTTCAGTTCTCCCCTCCCCAATCATTCTTTCATGCAATTGCCAAAATCATTTTCCTAAAACACAGATCTCACTGTAGCATACCCTTGCCCAAGACTCTTCAGTAGCATCTTATTCCATCTAGTCTGACAAGGACTAATAAATTTCAACGTTGAGAATTTTTATAGAAGTCAGAAAAAGATGATGGTTCCTCTGTACTTTGCCCCAATCAGACCACATCTGGAATATTGGGTTTAGTTCTAGTTACCATAATTTAAGAAGATGTTGAAAAGCTGGAGATGTCCAGAGGAAGGCAACTGGGTTGGTGAAGGGCATTGAGTCCGTGTCATAGAAGAATTCATTGAAAAAACTGGGGATGTTTAGCCTGGAGAAAAGAAGATTGATAGGGAGGGGCATGATATCTGTGCTTTCAAGCATTTAAAAGATTGTCAAGAGGATTAAACTTGTTCTCTTTAGCACCTGAAGGAAGAATCAGGAGTAATAAGTAGAAGACGTAAAGAGGTAAATTTAGATTTGATGTAAGGAAAAAAGCACTAACAATTAAAACTTTATAAAGGTAGAATGGGCTGCCCTGGAAAGGGGTGATTCAAGTAAGGCTTTATGCCCATCCAGTAAGTCTGTTATAGTACTAGGGATTCTCAAGGGTACCTTCCAACTTAAAATAGTATGATTCTATAATTTAATCAGAGACTACTTAGCACTTTACACTTCACCTTCTTTAAATGATTAATAGCATGTCATATGCATCTACATCAAAATATAAAAATATCTGTCAGAATATATAAATATAAAAACATACACATACAATGTCAGAACATAGAAATATAGAATATATAAATAAATATATATGACCTATATAATGTCAGAATATCTAAATATAAACATATATGTCAGGATATAATATGTCAAAAATATGTCAGAAACAAGTCACAAAATTTGGCAGACCCAAATGATGCTATGATCAACATGTAAAATAACACTTTTATTGATTTCATGTTAATGAGGTCAGAGACAGAAAAAAGGAGCAGAAAAAGAGATAGGCCATCTACAGAAGACCACACAGAGGGCCAAAAAAGGTTAAGCTACTTGCCCAAGGTCATACAGATAGTAATCATCAGAAGTTTTGGATTTCTACATTTATAGTTTGTGCTTCTTTGAAAACTGTTCATGTCCCCTGATCACTTGTCTAATGGTGGAATGGTTCTTGATATTTGATATTTTGGCACTCTGCTAAACATTTATTTACACACCCCTGCCCATATCCCACAGAGAGCCAGTCAGGGTAAATTGGGGGCCCCTAATGCACCTCTACATTGCTCTGACAATAGGAACCATAACTGTGGGAACCAGCTCATAGAGCTACCAGCATGGCTTCATTCTGACTTAGAATCTGAATACAGGACATCATAGATCATTAAACTACCTTCTTCTCTTCCCATCCCCACAATGTGCTGAGGTGTGGATGGCTCCTCCTCAAATATCATTCCAGCACCTCCTTCAGTTGTCTTGTCTCTATCCTTGCTTACTCTCATTATAAAGTTACTAATATGCCTTCCTTCATCTCTGGGCAGAAGTTAGTTTCATAAAGGTATTCTTCCTCTAGGTTCTATTGCCTGCACTCATGACTGATCTCCTCTTCCCAAAGCTAGTTTAAGAGAGGTTTTCTTATTTACTGGTGGCCTTGGGGAGTACTCCTCAAAGCTATGCCCATTGTTAACTCTTCCCAGTGGACTTGCCCGGCGTAGCTATTGGCACAACAGAGGATTGAGGCTTGAACCCATGTTTTCTGATTCTGAGATCAGGGTACTGTCTCCTGTACCCCCTAGCCTATCAATAGTGGAAGCAGTAACAACAGCACAATGGGATATTCCAGGGGGCCAAGAGTAGTTCCTAGGAGAACTAGATAGGATCTTTGAATCTGAAAGCACTGGAGAAATCTGGAAACTATTCTTGAAATGCTGATGGTTGCCACTGTGACCCTCAAGGGTAAATGGTAGAGGGAGATAGAAAATGAAGAAAGTGTGGAAATGGCAGGCTGGATAGAATCCTAGATAGAGGAGGGAAGAGAAAGAAATATTTGCCTGTAGGAATGGAATGAGGAACAAGGATTTAAGGGAGGGGTGAAAATAATGGTACGTGGGCAGAAGATGAGAAGCTTAGACAAATGATATTTATTCAGTGTAGAAGCTTCTACATTAAAGTTTAAGGTCTATGTGTGAGTTCAATGTGTGAGTAAGTCTGGGGGCAGCAGCAGATAATGATTCCTATGAGATTTTAAATCTATTTGAGAAAGAGATTATGTGTGGAGGTAGGAATAGAGTGCCAGGCCTGGAGTCAGGAAGACTCATCTTTGTAAGTTTAAATCTGGCCTCTGACACTTCCTAGCTGTGTGACTTTGGGCAAATCACTAAACCTTGTTTGCCTCAGTTTCTTCATCTGTAAAATAAACTGAAGAAGGAAATGGCAAACCACTCCTTCAGCCATGTGTCAACTCATTGGTTGTTTGTTTTGCAGTCTAGTTACTGACAATTAAAATGACAGGCAATCTAAGAGCCATGTCACCCTCTGTCCTCCTCTCAACACAATTTTGCCATCTCTTCCTCAGAAGCCAAATGGGGCCCACAAAGGATTAAGGGACATTTGGAATTCCTGTACATTTGAGGGATCCCTTCAGGCACTAAAATTTCTGACCTGGTAAATAACTTTCTGGTGATGTCTCTTACCTGCTTAGCTAGGATATCATATTTCACCGAATAATCACTGAGACCACATAATCATCACACCCTGGGTGGGGCTTTTTTCCCACTCCAAAAATTGGCTTATAACCTTTCATCACATATTCATCACATGGTATAATTATGTTTGTCATGCCACTTAAAAGGTAAACAGAGCAGCAATGTATTCACCAGTGGTATAAGGATACACATTTATCTCTTGCACATTGTGAGCCACAAGCCTAGAATTCTCATGCATTGTCAATATTCAATTTTAATGTATATTCATGAATATTCTGTGCATCCTAATTTTGAACCAAAGACAATTTAGTAATAAATGATTTTTAAGTAATACCTGCACATGTTTTTAAGAAAAAGCTTCACATAATGGTTGCACCCCACTTTTTTGCAAAAAATTTGGCATAAAATCTGTAACAGTTATGCGGTGAAATACAGTAGTTGTTAGAGAACAGACACTGTCTGGTTTTCTGGACCCTATAACAACTTGTACTCTGTTGCTAGAGCTTTCAACAATAGCTAACATTTACATAGCACTTACTATGTTTCAGGCACTGTGCTAAGCGCTTTACAATTATCATTTCATTCGATCCTCAAGAACCCAGAATCACTTGCATGGCACAATAAGACATCAGGAGACTAGAAGGATTTTTGTAGAAGTTGATGTCTCAGGGGCAGCTAGGTGGCACAGTGTATAGAGCACTGACCCTGGAATCAGGAGGACCTGAGTTCAAATCCGATCTCAGACACATAACACTCACTAGCTGTGTGACCCTGGGCAAGTCACTTAACTCCGTTGACTAGCCCCCCCCAAAAAAAATAGAAGTTGATGTCTCTAGAGAAGGAGCTCTTCACCTTTTTTTAATGTGTGTATGTATCATGGACTCAAAACTGGGAAATTGGGTGAAGACTTTGGACCCCTTCTCAGAACAATGTGAGTTTTTAAAAATTCATAATTGAAGGAAATGCTAACATTAGAGCTTAGTGGAAATAAAGATTTTTTTTTTCTGTACAAGTTCAGGGATCCCCCTGAAATCTATCCCCAGATCCTTTGGTTAAAGTGTGTGTCTGAGAACCTCAGATTAAGCACCTCTGCTTTAGCACCTTATACATTACCAGTCCCTTGAAGCAGAAATGCCAGGTCTACAGTGTATTCTGTCACAAAGCAATACTAATATTTATTTGTTTCTTTTGTTAAAAAAAAATCACTTACATGTGTTCATAAGTCAGTTCAAGGCAAAGGAGAGAGGAAGGGAATATAGATTAAAATGTACAGCATGCAATCAAATCTTTTTTAATGTGAATTTTTTTTTCAAATGTATACTTGCTTATTCAGCTAGTCTACCAGTTTGAGTCACGTTACAGTCAACTTACAGATTACCTACATCTCTTGGTATTGGGAGCTATTCTCTGCTGCCCAGCTACCAATGCCCCATTCCCCTTAACCGGGAAATTTGAGACAGTCTTGCTCAAAGTAGCTGGATTGTTCATGGTTTTCCATTATCCATACCCACACTCCCCTTCATTGGCACAGATAATCAAGAATTGATCATATGCAAAATTGAGTTTAAAATATTACCTACTTGTAAAAAGAAAACAAGCATACCCAAAGATTCATTGGCAGTTGTAGTAAGATTATAGGTGGGACATTAAAAAATGTAGAAATTAACATGCTTCATCTCTGAATTTCTACGCAAAAAAAAATGATTCCTCGTTTACTTTTTTAATTTAAGCTTAGTATTTTGTTTAAACCTTAGTAAATAAATAGTTCACAATTGCAAAGCTGCATCTACACAGCCCGAATGCAGTGAGGTTAAGGCAGCTATCCAGGTAATTCAGGGTAAAACAATTTGTTATAGAATTACAAACCTGAAAACTAGAGTAGAGAACTGAGACAATCATCTGATAATTCAAGAAAGATAATATGCTCTTGCCATGATTATCTTCATTCTTCAGGCAAAAATGGTTTTGGCTTAAATTATCTAAAAGATTGTCTCAATTCTCTCTTTCACTGTATGGGGGCAAACACAGTGAATTAGGGAGGAAAACAAGACTATTTAATGCCTGCTTTATCCAGATCTGTTGTCAACTCTGATCCAATTCATTTTTTTAAAATGCTATGCATAAAATCATAGACTTTTAGAGCTGGAAAGGACTTCAGAACTCCTCTAATCCAATCCCTAATCCCTCATTTTAAAAATTGGTAAACTAATTAGGGTCCAGAGAGATCAGAGATTTGCCTATGTGCACAGTGTTACTCGGTGGCAGAGCTGAGACTACTGTTAAGGTTTTTTGCCTCTCAGGTCAGTGAGCTTTCCACTATAGCCTGTAGAAGGGTCAACCTTTTCCAAGTATTTGGCTTTAAAGATTTTTCACCTTCTCTGTTGTCTATTCAGAACTGGAAAAGGTGGGTAGTGTGATTCACTGCAGAGTCAGTGGGGCATAGTGGATGGAGGGCCAGCCTTGGACTTAGGAAGACCTTGGTTCCAGCCCTAGCCTGGCACATACTAGCTGTGTGACCATGAGCAAATCACTCAACTGCTCAGTGTGCCAGACAGCTCTCAAAAACTGTAAGCAACAGATGAGTTATTTGTCTGCACTGGTTGAGGGAGTTTCCATATTAGGAGTTCCATATGCCAATAAAATAATAGGTCCAGACCGAAAAACCCCAACAATAACAATGCAAGGCTCACTGACAGCCAATCACAGGGCTCCTCCCCACCCCATGCTCTGCTTTACCCTTCAAATAAATGTCCTAAAACAAAGCTGGAAGCAAAAGTTTCCCCCAAAAGAGTAGAAACAGATGTTGAGATGCTGGCTTCCACATCCATGCAGATTGGTTTGTACCTTACAAAAAACATTTGTCTGCCGTCTTGTAAACCCATGCTATAGGTATAAAGAGAGAGGCCACCTCCTCCCCAAAACATTCCTGATTTTGTAAAATTATCTAGGCAACGTTCTAGGGAATCTGCTTAAATCTAACAAGCTGAACAGATTTGGTCTGTCCAATTTCCCATCATTTGTTTCTACAATATGACTGCACAGCAAAGATCTGGAAATATTGATTCTGCAGAGCATAGTGTTGCCTTAACCAACAGCAAATGGGAAAGACTGACCCCTTCACTCACTTTTGCGGACGTGGCCTGTGTTAAGTATCTAATTAATTTTAAATATTGGTTTTTAAAGTGCTCCTAAAAGCAAAAAAGAAATTAAAGTCAGTAACTATTAAGCAAATGGCATTCTTTTTTTTTCTCAGCAAGACAAAATGTTTTGTTTTGGCAAATGGTTTTACATGACTAGAATGCAAAAACACTTAAAACCTCTCCAACAAAATGAAAATGTCCCAATTATCTCGAGTCAAAAGGCACATACAAGTGTCTCAGCAGTTCATTCAAGTTATCTTTTGCATGTGGTGGTTTAACTGTGCTTTCAGCTTGTTATCCATGCAGTGTGACCTTAAAAGTGACATCTGTGCATGCTTAATTTCCTTTCCCATATGAGCAAATTGTCTTCTCTCCTTCTGATTTTTTTTTTCATTTTCTGAAGGTTAAACTTCATGCTTCAGAGAAGGACACCTCTTCCATACTGGCTTTTGGAAGGTGTGGTTGACAGAGCTCTCTTCTATTTAGAAAACAAAGTTTGAGATTATTTAATCCATCTTCCTACCACAGTTTGACATTCCTTTGCATTTCAGGGTCATGGAGTTCCAATGCTGTCATTTGTAGGGCTGAAAGTGGCCTTTTTGATTCTCTTTTCTCACTGGCTGTCTAAGGCTTACTTCACTTCCAGAAGAGATGATCGGCAAACTATTCTCCATGTGGTAGCGAATGAGGTGACCCACATTATCGAATACATGATCTTTGGTCCTCACCTTGTAAAGAAAGTACAAAGGGTCCTAGGTTAGTTTGTAATAACTCTCTTGAAAGGGGGAAAAAAGTAATAACTATTAAAAACTATACTAACTATATCAAAATTAATGATTAAAACCTTTCCCTAAAACACGTTTTGTTGCCCTGAGAGACAAAATCAGACATTTACAAACTTCATGGTGGGGGATGGTCAGGAGAGTTCCCCAATCCAACCTGACAAGTTTATGTATGGGTGGTGAGCCTTTGTTGGGACTTGGATTTTATTTCATCCACAGTGAAGTAAATGAGTGGTATAGGCTGCAATTGCTACCATTTGTGCTAGGCATTTAAAAGGGTGCCTTCAAAGCAGAGGTCTTACATCTACTCTTTATGTTTCTGGTCTCCAACTCATGCTCAGTTGTTTCTCTATCTCTTCAGAATGAGAAACTGATCTTCACCTATTAACTGATTCATGGTACAGAACCTTTATTGCTGATTAGTAGTCCTTCAACTTTACCTTTATGAACTCTGTCTCATTCCCCAATAGAGACTGTTCTAAATCTCTCCTCACCTCTTAGCCTCAACCCTACCTCCTTCCTCCACACTTAGATTCCCCAGAGGTCATCTGACATGAAACTCCCTCAGCTTCTCTTTACCATTCCTCATAACTTCTCAGCATCATCACTCCACTGCTCACTAACCCCATTCTCTATACTCTTGATTCTTTTCCCTCTCTCCTCCTTGAAGACTTTGCTCCAGACACTATCTCTTCTCCTAGCATCTTCAATTTCTCCTTCTCCACCAGATCTCTCCCATCTACTTACAAATAACACTCATATTTCCCTGGTCTTAAAAAAAAGTTTCATTGACCTGTATATGCCATTCAGCTATCATCTCACCTCTCTTGTCTCCTTTATTGCTAAACATTGTGCAAAAGCTATCTATACCTGATGCTGCCAATTTTCCCACTACATACTCTCTATTTGTTCCCTTATGATCAAATTTCTCAAAAAGGATCCATGGATTCCTAATTCCTAAATTCCATGGCCTTTTCCCAGTTTTCATCCCCCTGGCTCTCTCTGCACTTCAGATTTCTTCTGGTTATAACTTTTGCCCTCTTTCCACTACTGCTTCCTACTGATGCTTTCTTTGTTACCTTGGCCTCAGAAACACACTTTCCTGGTTCTCCTACTTCTTTAACCATTGTCTCACTTCCTTATCATCATCTTCCTAAACTCTTATAGTGGGTTTCTTCAAAGATCTGTCATTGTCTCCCTTCTCTCTTGTCCTTGCTTCTCCTCCCTCCTCCCCTCCACTCTCCTCTCTCTTATCCTCTCCTTTACTCTCCTCTCTATCTTATCCTCTTTTCACCCCTCTTCTCCCCTTTCTTCTCCTTTATCTTCTCCTCTTCTTATCTCCTCTCCCCTCTTCTCCTCTGCTCTCCTTTTCTCTTCTCTTCCCTCTTCTTCCCTCTCCTCAACCCTCCTCACCGCATTCTCCTCTTCTCTCCTCTCTCTTGTCCTCTCTTCTTCCCTCTCCTCTATCTTATCCTCTCCTCCCTTCCCCTCCCCTCCTGTTTGAGGGCAGGTCCTGTGTGTTGTCTGCCTTGTATATAGTAAGCTCTTTATAAATGGTTATTGTTGGGTATTTGTTTTTCTTGTTGAGAATAAGACTATAACAGGCAGCCAGAGAGAGGAAGAGAGTTTACCTCCCCTCCACAATTCAGGCAAATGAATTGTTTTATTTCTCATCCCAAGTCCTAAGAATTGAAAGACTTACTGAACTTCTTCAAAAAATGAACAAAAAGTGAACATGCATTCTGGAACTTCCTGAATTCTGAACCTTCAGACAGACTTTAATAGTACAATTTTGAGGGTGATGTCTGTAAAGAAAGGTTGGTTATACCTTGCCTTCAGGGTCCACCAGCAGAAGGTGTTTCACCTGACCTCCTTGTAAACCGCTCAACACATATTGACCAGGTGATGTTGCGCTTTCTCGAACTAAAAAATCCCCATCCTTAATTAAGAGGCTTTCTGCTGCTTTCCGGCTTAGTTTTCCATGGTAGCAGTCTTCATTCCTCAGTTGTCGTTTGATTTGGGGCAGGGCATACAGACCAGCTGTCCTGCTTGTGGCACTTGGTTGAACCGTTTCTGGTACTTCTGAAAATGAAAACAAAACACAAGGGCAAAACATCCATGCTATTTCTCCCTATTCAACAAGTGTTTAGTTGGTGCTTACTATGTGCAAGTTTAGAGGCAGTGTGGAGAGGGAGCCAGGGCCAAAGTCCTGCCTTTGATACATAGCGACTACATGACCCTGGGCAAAGCCCTCACCTCTCAGTGTTCAAGGCCAATGATGTCAAACTCAAATAGAAACAAGCCACTAAATGGCACAGAAGGATCCCTGCTGGCTACATATTGACTTAGAAAACTACCTGTTAATATTATCTCTGTTTTATTGTATTTTTATTTATTTTTGCTTTTACTAACTTTTTTTTAATTCTATTTATTACATTTTTCCCAAATACATTTAAATTTGGTTTGGAGGACCCATCATAGCTGTGTAATTGCCACCTCTGCTCTAGGCCACTCTCTCTGAGTTACTGATGTGCCCTGGTAGAAGGAATTTCCTTACTAGGGAGACTCCCTATTCCAATGAAATCACAGATCCAGTCCCTATCATCCTGGTTGCAAGGGGGACAAACACAAAAACAGAACAATTTCTGCATTCAAGGAGCTCACATTTTTCTAAGGGATATAGCATTTTCATAGAAAAGTAAATGAAAGATAATCATTTTTTAAAGTACTGACTTAATTTTTTTCTTTTGTATTGTTAACAAATGCAAACATCTTATTTCACAAAAGAGAGCAAGAGGCTTATATAAAGAATTGTGAACTGTTATATACAATCTTTTTTTCTTAAAGCAATCATATATGGCTAGGTGGCACAGTGGATGCACCGGCCCTGAAGTCAGGAGGACCTGAATTCAAATCCAGCCTCAGACCAAACATATAACACTTAGCTGTGTGACCCTGGGCAAGTCACTTAACCCCAATTGCCCCCCCCAAAAAAAACCAAAACAAAACAAAAAATAAATCATATATGATCTGTGTGGAAGGGAAAGGAAAAAAAAGAAGAAAATAAATTTACATGATAACATATATTTAAAAGGAATAGCAAGTTGTACATAATAGATTCACAGTTTCATGTGCAATCATATATTTTGTTATGCTATGTTACAGAAAAATGCTTGTTTTATTCAATAAATTAAAAATAAAATTTAAAAAAGAAATACATATGTGTGTATATATATTATATGCATATATAAAATTTAACAAGATAGTTACAAAACTGCTCTAATTGTTTGCAACACCTGTACTTTTTTTTATTATACTCTTGTGTGTATTTTTTAAAAATAAAGTATTATAAGGACCAAATGAAATTGTTTAAGCAGAAGCTCCTAAAAATTCCACAGTCTCTGAAGCATGGCTGTGGAATGGGAAAAGCACTGGAATTAGACTCAGAGGATCTGGGTTTAGATACTGGTTGTGCCATTTACTCTCTTGGCCTCAGTTTCTTCGTGAGTAAAATGAGGGAATTGTTCTAGATTATAGGTGTCAAACTCACTGGCCAAATGGGACTGCAGCCCAAATCATGTTAAAAGGCAACTGGAAAATGTTTAACAAAATAAATTAAAATGCAATACAACATCATTAATGTTAATTTGTGGGTTTCTAAGTTAATATGCCTCCAGTAGGGATCCTCTTCTATTTAAGTTTGATAACCCTGGCCTAGAGATCCTCTAAGGTCTCTTCTAGTTTTTGATCCCATGAGCCTATGAATATAGCCATACTAAGCCATCTTTGGCTTCTGTTATTGGAAAATCCTCACTCAGATGTGTGGGTGGTCCCTTCCAAAAGGAAAAGGGAGAAAGGCCAGATCCACAAGAATGGCCTATGTGACCAGAAAGAGAGGAGCTTTCAGGTCAGTTTCAATGCCCTGCTGGAATATTTTTTTTTTTAAAAAGTTCTCATGCCTTTTCCCATATGTTTTAACACTTCACATCATCTTTGATTGAATCAATATACTACTTCTACAGAACCTTTCAATCCACTATCAATCATCAATGAAGCTTTTCTGAAGTTCAAGGCACCATGCTAGGGTGGGGTGAGATTGGGGCAGATAAAAAAAAAGACAAAACAAAAATTAGTCTCTGCTCTTAAGTTGCTTATATTTATATGAGGGGTGGGGTGGGGTGGGGTGATAACATGGAATTTGGTTATATATGTGTGTGTGTGTGTGTGTGTGTGTGTGTACACACACACACGCATATACATACATATATGTGTATGTATGTATGAATGTTTGTATATATGTATATGACAATTTGAGTAATGCAAGGGCACTAACAATTGGGAGAACAAGGTCTTCTAGAAGGAAATAGTAGCTCAGCTGACTCTTGATGAAGATAAGGATTCTGAGAGGTAGATATGATGAGGGAATGCATTTAGACTTGGAGACAGCTAGCAAAAAAGCATAGAAGAAAGAGGTGGAATAATAAGTTCAAGGAATTGTTAAATAAGTCAGTTTGGCTAGAGAAGGTAAAGTATATGAGGGGGAGCCCTGGGGAACAGACTCTTAGAATGACAGCCCTTTAAATAGCTATTTTGAACATCATGCATCCACCACCAGGATAACCATCTGAGACCTCATCAACATAGAGATTGCTTCAGCTTTTGGTACTCAGCACCTCCTCAGCACCTTCCCTCTTCCCTTTGATTGCAGAACTGGAGGAAAGAGCAAAAAACTCCCCTCAAAGCCTCCCTTTATAGAGGGCTCAGAATTTCCAACCAGCTTTTCATTTCCTACTAGCTGCTCTGCTTCGTTTCAACTCCTTGAACATATCTCCTCCCTCCTGGCACTTTGAACTCCTTTTTGTGCATTGTCTTCCTTTATTAGACTGTAAGCTCTTTGAGGACAAGGATTTTTCTTTTTCTTATTTGTCTCCCCAGTGCTTAGTGCAATGCCTGGCACGTAGCAGGTGCTTAATAAATGTTTACTGACTATCATAGCTATCATTTCTTCCCCCCTTCCAATCTTCTCTTCTCCAAGCTAAATATTCCTACTTCCTTTCATTGATCTTCCTTCGTATGCCATCCTTCTCAATTCTAATTGCCAATCTTTAGTCCTTCTTTATCCTATCAGGGTCCCAAAATGTGATTTGCAAAACAGAACATAATGCTCCAGATGTTGTCTGACCAGGGCAGAGCAGGCTGATTATTACCTCTATACCTACTTCTAGGAATAAGAAGGTAGCTCATTCATGCCCTCTCTCTTTCTAGTGCCATAGATTCCTTAGCTCTAGGCAGCAAAGTTTGTTCAGACCTCAAATAGCTTGTCCACAGCCCTTTAGGAGTAAAAGCCTGCCAGGGGCTGCAACCCAAAAGTACCAGTGCTACAAAGCTCTCAACTACAGGTGCTGGAAAAAGTAGGATCTGAATTGCTGGTGCTGAGAAAAATAGGCTCAACTACTGGGACTGGGAAAAGCAGACTGAACTTCTAGGGTTGGGCCAGAGAACCAAGGATTAGAGTAAATGGGACAGGTCACCAGTGACACAGGACACAGTGAGTGTGGGGAATGGTGCAGCACTCCACCAAGCCTTAGGGAAGAGCACAGCATCCAGTTGGGGCAGAGACCTAAGCTGGTGAACTGTGAATTCGTAAGTATGGAAGGAGACTGAGATGCTTTGAGATCTAGCCTCCATGGAACCTGCAATCACAGGGGAGTAAGAAAGAGTAATAAGACAAATAAAGGAAGAAAAAAAAACTGAATGTACCAAAGATCTCAGGTAGAAAAAAAAATGTCAAAGACTTTGAACATAAACAGACAGTAATCAAGCTCTGGAACAAAATCAACAGGAAAAACAGTAACAAAAGAAGGATAGGTGGCCTCCAGATCTAATAATGAGTTCAGGCATCTACGAATAAATACTGAAAAATGAAGGAAAATGATCCAACATTTGATGAGACAGGGGATTCTGTGGAATTTGAGGACAACATAGAACCACAACATACTGTTCCTTAGTGGTTTAAAAGAGAAATGAGAATTATGAAATTGAATTTTTGTCCTGCACAGAAAAAATAATGAACAGGACAGAATCTACAATGGCAAGCCTCACCAAAGAAACAAAGAGAGAACAATAGATTGGCAATGTAAAAACAGAAGTGAAAGACAACCTAGAAGAAGAGGAGCAAAAAAACAAGAACACTCAAAGAAAATATACTCACTATACAAGCAAAACATAAGGATCTCAAATATAGGATGTATAGAGATAACCTAAGAATCATAAATCTCCCAGAAGAACATGACAAGACAAAAACCATTAACACCTTAATGAAGGAAATAATAGAAGAGAACTATCTAGAACTTCCAAACATAGAAAATGAAATTCCAATGGAAAGAATTCACAGATCACCTCCAGAAGGAAGAGAAAAAAAAAACCAACACTGCAAACTCCAAGACACATAGCAGTTAAATATGACAATTCAATTCAGAAACAACAAATTCTGAAAACTATCAGGAGAAAGATGTTCAGAGTTAAAGGAAAGGAGATCCGAATAACACAGACTGTTTGCTACAAATCTCTCTAATGACCTGAGAGGGTGATTCACCCATTGGCACACAGCTAGTAAATTCCCAAGGTGAGATTTGAATTTGGTTTTCCATTCTATCCACTATACTTTTAGTTCACTGTGCTCTATCTTCAACAAAAGTATATGGTATAAAAAAGCTTTTTTAAATTCCAGATTTTACTCTATGAATGGGGGGGGGGTGGGAAGGGAATAGGCATTTATTAAGTAGCTAGTATGTGTCAGGTACTGTGCTAATATTATTTCACTTGATCCTTACAACAGTCCTGGGAGGTCAATACAATTGTGATCCCCATTTTACAGTTGAGGAAACTGAGACAGAGGTTAAGTGACTTGCCCGGGGTCACACAGCTATTAAGTGTCTAGAACCATCTTTGAGCTTAGATTTTCTTAACTGGAGGCCCAGAACTCTATCCACTGAACCACCTAGCCACCTCTATGAAGAGTACTCAATTTAAAACCCAGTATATTTTCAAATTTTCCCCTCCCCCAATCCTAAATTGACCATACAGGAAATGTAATTTTTGCACACATTTCAAATGAAGTAGAGAGAAAGTTCCCTTTATTAGAATGTGGAAAATGTGTCGAGTTACTTACTTGCACAGTGTAACGGGCTCCCAAGTACTTGAGCCGGGTCTTGAATTCCAGAAGGGCAGACTGCTGTCTGAAAAGCCTGAGTGTTGATGTAGCAGGGATCGTCGAAGAGATCCACTCTGCACTTATGTTTCATTAGTGATGGATCCCGTTGAGTCTTCACCACTCTTTCACTGATACTACCTAGAGGGATGGTATCTTGCTTGTATTATGTAAACTTTTTAATGAATCATAGCACATACAAATCTAGAATCAAGCTCCGCACTTGAATCTTCTAAATTTCCATAATCTTGGCTTCCAAGATCTTAAAGTCAAGAGCCATTTTCACCTCAAACTTTCTGTTTATTTTGTGTAATCTACAGCTCAGAACCAAAACTCTGGATTTATACAGCCTGGGTTCAACCTCGAGGGCTTCCCAAGAATTATACTCTCTTTTGGCTTGTGTCCCCACCCATTATTTCCCTTGGGAACATCAGCATTTGGCTCATTCCCCCACCCACCCACCCAGGGTTTTCCCCTGGGAATATAAGAATTTGGCCCATATCTGGGTCTACACAAAAATAAAAATAATGGAAACTGGCCCACACCTCTCATGAAAGCACTTGGGCAAACAAAACATCAAATGTAGGACAGAGTTTATTTATTCTGACAAAACCCACAAAGGACTTACATTCATAAACAGTAAAGACAACTCTCTTTCTGTCACTGATGAGTTTCTCCCTCCCAAACATCAATGCAGTCTTCCACACATGATGTTATTCCAAGGAGAAAACTTTGGTGTTGTAAGAAAGTCATGAGTCCCATTGGTGGGACTCCATACTCCCCAGGGGATCTATACAGTTGCCTTAGCTTGTCTGCCCTGAGTTGAGGGGAAAGTACTGGGAATTATTAGAGATTTGACTGCCTTTTCTAGACCTGAATAGTCCACATGCCTCACGGAACCAATGAAAAGTTTGATCCAAGTTTGCCCTTCTACATCATGTCTCTGGCACTTACTATTCTTCAGTTCTGTCTCCTGCTTGGTCGAGAAATTTCTCTACTTTGTCTAAGAGATGCTTTGTTATTCTACCATTATCACCAGCTCAAATTCCTGTAGTTCCCATCTTGTTCCAACAACTCTCCATCACTGCCTCTATCTACTGCCATCTCTGGGGTCACATAGATCCCTGAAGTGCAAGGTTCTCTGATATACCTGGGGAAATGGTCTCCTATTTCACACCCTTCCCTGGGGGGAATACTAAAAAAGGGCCTGGGTAGCTGCTCAGGCTCCTGTTCAGCAAAGTGTCCATCTCTTAACTCTTGTACTTGTACCTCTAGTTTCCCAGTTTCCAGTAAAAAGTCAAGCCCCAAGATTATAACTCAAATGTCAGAATTAGTTGGTAATCATGAGTTATCATCCACATTCAGGATCAAGAGGGGAATATATATACATATATATATATGTGTGTGTGTGTGTGTGTGTGTGTGTGTGTGTGTGTGTGTATGTCCAAGATAATATCTATCTAATATTTATATAATCCAGGATCCAAATGAGTTCATATCTTGTCAGAGAACTAATCTTGTAAAAGGAAATTCTCTCTTGTAAGGGGAAACATCATCAATGCCAGAATAAAAGGCCTCATTTAAGTGGGGAAGCAAGTACCTAAGACAATGCCTACCACATTTGTTTTCACTATAATTAGCTGGTGTTCAAACAGTGGTTTTCAGTTGGGGCCTGGAATATATAAGTACAGTAAGTCCTGGCCTTTGGGTGGGGTCAACCTGTTTCCTTAGCCTCTTCCTCAGCTTCCTCCAACAGTCCACCTATTGCCCATGAAGAGAAAGTCTTACAGGGTGACCCATGGGCTAAGGGTGAGGCAGGCAAAAAACGTTTAGGGGGGGTAAAGAATAGGAAAGCAGTATCTGGAAATGACAGAATCTGGTGAACAACTAACTTCCAGTGACCGGCAAAATGGCAATGATCGAATTGAACTATTTCCCACTTAAAAGCTTCAGTAGTTCTTATGAGCCTGGTAAGAGGAGAAATGATGTCTTCTGTCTCTGCTACGAAATTCTGTTTTACCTACGATACTATACCAGTATCTTCTACCCCCTGCCAATGTGAAAATGCTTAGTTCTGTCAAAACAAACAAACAAACAATACTCTATGGAGAACATGTGCCTTTTAAAGGATATTAGCGGGGAATATATATTACAATGGTAATTTTATACTTAAATTTGTAACACATGTTTTCAGTACTATTCAATAATATTCATAGGCACAAATAAGGTCTTGACTTGTGATTTCAGTGATATAGAAAGCTCACTAATGAAGAAGCTTTCTCTTATCGAGGCAAGTAAGAAGCTGTTTGCAACTTAAGAGAGTCGCCTGGGAAACTGAGAACTTACTTAATTTGCCCAGGGTCATACAACCAGTGAACACATGTCTTTTGGCTCTGTGACTTAACCCTTTAACCAAGATGCCACACTGCCTAATTTATTCATTAGTACAAATGAATTAGAGAATGAATGAATATTTTCATGACATCAAATCATTTGCACTTATTTAATAAGCTCCTTGAGGGCAGGGTGCTTAGCACAGTGCCTGGCACACATAGTAGGTACTTAATAAATGTTAATTGATGGTGGGTTCTATTCTAAGAATTCCTGAATAAAATATTTACTCTTTTTGTTTATTGTTTTTTTTCCTAGTGTCAGCTAGAAACACTACACTAGAACCTAACCGTCATGTTGTCCTTTAAGATCTACTCCATATGATTGTTCCAAGGGTAAGACCAACTTTAGGTCTTCTTGTTCTTTAGCAACTAAATCCTTAGATGCAATTCAAGAAAGGCAAAAGTTAAAGTAAGTTTAACATTACAGAGAATATTATTGTGTTAAAGGTCCTGCTTATGTCCCAGAGAAGTTGCTGCAGCCCTTTTTCCTTTCACCTGCAATAGTACCCTCCATACCAGACCTCCAAAGACCGTGTACCCCCCATCTCCTGGAGGAGCTACTCAACTTTGGAACTCACCTTGGGGAGTGAGTACAAACTCATCTAACCCTCTATATCTAGACAGCTCCATATCATTTGTCGTATCTCATCTACTCATCTACCAGGAAAGCCAGGCCATACCCAAACATCTTGTCATCTCCCATCCTACTACACACATACCATGCCCCACCATTCCTCATGTTCTACCTCTTGCCCTGGAAACAATAAATAAATGAATATGACCACTGCATGTGGAAAAGGCATGACAAGCAGCTGCTGAATAACTTCACTCACCATCATTGTGACTCCTCAAATCAAAACTCCCTTCCCTGGCCACCCAGTGGCCTATGTATACCATCTCTCCTTATTAGAACTTAAGTGCCTTGAGGACAGGCATTGTCTCACTTTGGTTTTTCTAGACATAGTGCCTGGCATATAGTATGTGCATGATAAAGGCTCTTTAAAAATTCATTCAGAATACTGGAAACTTGCTCTTTTAAATGTCAAAGAAATATAATATGCAGTATTATATAGTGAGAACAACATTGGACAGGAGTCCAAATTCTAATCCTGGATTTTTGTTTTCTAGCTTTATGACCTTGAGCAAGATATTTAGCCTCTCTTAGCCTCAGTTTCCTCACTTGTAAAGTAGTAATAATATTTATAATAATTAGCTCATAGGACAACTGTGAGGACCAGCACTGCTCTATATGCCTCGATGTTTCATGAAATCCTTAAACTTGCTATCTAATTGCACTTTTTACAAGTTAAAGTTTTCTGTTTAGGAAAAAAAATTCATTTCCTAGGTTTTAATAAGATTTGGAGCTGGAAGGATCCATAGAGATCATCTACCTAATTTCATATGTGAGGAAAAACTCAGGTCCAGAGAGAAGGGACTGGCCCATTGCCTTCCAGCTAATAAGTGTTGGAGGCTAGATTTGAAGCTGGATCTTCAGAGTCAGAACTGAAAGAGACTCTAAGTCTATCTAGTCAAAATTCCTTGTTTTACATGTGAGGCTCAGTTCCCAGAAGAGTTAAGCAATTTGACCAAGGTCACACAGGTAGCAAAAAAAAAAAATCTCATACATTTAGTCTCAAGGACTCTTAGAGGCAATCTAATGGAACCCCTTTGTTTTGCATGTAAGGGATTGAGGCCCAGAGAAGTTGTCACTTGACCACAGCTCCATAGGTGAATCATAAATGACAGAGCTAGGATTTAAACTCCAGTACCTGACTCCAAGGCCAGGACTCTCTGTTGGGCCAAGCTGCCTCCCCTCCTTCCTGCTTCCAAGTCTAACAGTCTTTCCACAAAACCGCACTGCCCTAGGAGAGCAATAAAAGTGGAGCCTGAGTAAAAGCTTTCCTCAGGCAGCCAGTTTCTTTATTGAATATAGAAATAATTAAATTCAATTATAATTATAATTACCATTTGGATTAATACAGTATTCCTTTAAAGAAATGGAGATTCTATGATCTGAAATGAATTGGCATTTTGAATTCAACCTAGGACTTTAAACTGCAGCCAAAATTTTCAGGCCATATAAATTATTTGGGCAATGATTATATTTTAAAAGAAATCCTGGTATTCCTCTCCCATCATTTTTTTTCCTTTATGAAATCTCTAATCTTTCGTTCTGTTCTTGAGTGTACTTATTTGTTATCAGGGAGGGTTTTGTGGGTGATGGGAGGTGGGGAGCAAGTCTCTGATGAAAGTCAGCAATGTAAAGAAATAAATGAGCATCAATAAAATATTTAAAAGGAAAAAAAAACATCAAATCCTGTCTTCTCCGCAGTCTTCCTTGACTAAGTAGAAGCAGGACATCATTTCCCATCTGACTCAGGCAAAATCAATCAAAGCATACTGAGCCTCTCCTATGAGCAGGAAACTGTGCTAGGCTATTGGCAATGCCATCACAGCCTCCAACTCCCACACCCACTCCAGGAAACTCCAAACTAAAAGAAAACGCTTGCTGTGTTCGTCTTGTTTGACTTCTTTAGGATGTCAGCTTCAGAAGGAGAGGACCAATATCTCACACATATTTTCACAGCTCTTAGCATGCTATGAATTGCTTAGCCATATATTTAAGGCCTGCAGCCATCTGGTTCCAGCCTACCTTTCCATCCATATTTTACATTATTCCCTGCCATGCAAACTATATTCCAGCCAGACTGAATTACTCATAATTTTCTGATCTCTTCCTGCCCCCTTCCTGTCATCATGAATTGACGAAGGTCATCCCAAATTCTTGGACCACACACTTCCTCTTCACCTCTATGTGTTGAAGTCCCCTTCCTTTAAGGCTTAGCTCACTTGCTACCTCATTCATGAAGCCTACCCTGATTATTCTCTCCAAACCCAACAGGAAAGTTGATTTAATTTTTCCTGAAAAATCACTCAGATTTTCCTACCACATTTTGTCTAGAGTTAAACCTTTCTTTTGGAGTCTACCTTGTGCCATATTTATTTGTGTCTATGTCATATCCCCTTATTTAGATGATAAACTATCAGAGTACAGGGACTATTGTTTTTTTTCCTCCAATTTTCTATCTCTAGTACCTTGCAAAAATTCTTGCACACAATAGGTGTCAAATAAATGTTGAGTCAAGTTGAATTACTAACCAATAGTAGTGAAGATTACAATATTTCAGTGTCATATTTGGAATAAACTATGATAAGCACTATGGCCATCGGTAATTCATATATCTAAATGCAGAATTCTTGTGTAACCCAGGTCTCAAGCCTGAAATATTTGCATGAAACTCCCTTCATTGGTGGAATGATAACTCAATGCCATGTGCTGTGTGAGGAGCATAATTGGTGTGAAAGCTTGGGAGGACACATGTAGTTCTAGATGTTTCAGGGAAGGACCCATAGAGAAAGACAACAGACTTTAGAAGGCACACAGGCAGGGAAAAGTCAGCTTCCTAATATGTCTCTGATTCCCAGCTTTCTTCCCTAGAGACTAAGGAATTTCCTTTCTGGTTGGATTGAGACTTCTCTGTCTTAGTTAAGCCTAGATATCTCACTCCCACTAGAGGAGATCATTCATTCTGTCTATTATCTGGTATATTCTAATCTGTATGATTTCTCTTATTTCTATTCTTTATCTGCTTGTATAAATGGATTTGCTCATTATTCATTATTTATGATGGTCTTCTGTGTAGCTAATATTTGGTGGGAAGGGGTCAACCTTTCAAACATGAGATTTGGGTACCCCTTCCTCTTTAAGGGATAGCAAACAAGAAAGTGGCTTGAGTCTAAGAGAATAATTCCTCTAGACTAGCAGTATCTTGGGGTGGGGAAAAGGGCAGATATAATTCTAATTTGGTCCCCATATGCTAAGGAAAGAAGAGTGGTCAGCCTGGTGGCCCCTTCTTCTGCACCCCTCCAGGCAGAAGGTAGAATCTCTCTTGGAAGGGAAGGAGGTAGACGAGATTTCAGAAATATCTATTAATGCTGCCCCATAAACCATATTTAGAAAACCTATGTAGATATACACAAAACCTTCAAGAGGAATATATGTACCTTACATATAAAATTACAATAAAATGCACAGGATTATAAAGGAAATCAATTATAATGGGGCAAAAGTAGAATTTTCTAAAATTCTACTTTTGGAGATAAATTCTCCTGTTCCTTTTAAAATACAATTATTTAAGGAATGGGTAATATGAAATTTATTCACAATTAAATCTTGGTTATTTTATCTCACTTTCTCCCTTATAAGAACTTAATATAGCATTGGAATTTTGTGTAGGACTGGCCCTCTTTGGTCTTTTTCTTTCGGGGGTCCTATGATTTCATAGCTAAAGTTACATATAACCATGAGCAAGTTTCTTAGTTTCTCAGCACCCTAAGCAACTAAGATTAGAAGCTGCAAAGAAGGTATCAACTTGCATTGGTAGAGTTTCCTTATAACGTTGAAATAAATCACTAATCCATTTCCTAGCTCTAGCCTGTGATTTCATTAATTTAAGTGAATTCCCAGTGTGGAAACTTCTTTTCCCTCATTCAGCTATAGATTTCAGTCTTAGAGAGTTGCCTAAGGGCACTTTGAGGGTTGAATGATTTGCCCAGGGTCACACAAGCATGTTTCAGAAGTGGGTCTTGAAACTGGTTTTGCCAACTTAATGGTAAACTATTATTCAGTATTTCAGGTCATCTCTGTGATCTAACCTACAAACCTATTAATCCAGTTGAATCTTTCCATTAAGGCAAATATGGGGGGGGGGGTTGCCTCCCTGATAGTGTCCTAGGGTGTTAAGACTCATTGAGATGGGTTCACAGAACCTACCACATACATAAGCTACCTGTAAATATTCTGTTCTCCCATATTCACAATCATTACCATCCATACTCAGTCTCTTTTAAGTTCTGCTCTCTGTTATAAGACTACTTTCTTTTTTCAGTAAGCACAGTTGACGTTAATGGTAAAAATAAAAAAATGGGGAATCCCACCCTGTGCCCACATTTAAAATCCAAGCTGAAGTGTGTGGTTGGCTACAACTTAACCATATATGCCAGCCATTGTGCATTCCAGAAGTTGTTTGGTTTTTTTTTTTTGGCCAAGTATCCCTCTGAGAAACTTATCCAACCTGCCTAAGAGAAGATTTGTGGTATAAAATAGATCTACACATAGGCTGCTCATACTGTAAGTACCAAAAATTTTAAGTATAAACCCTAAGGGTATGTGGAAATTTGATGTCTTTTTGATTAAAAAAATCAACATTTCCATTTTAACTTGAAGTTTGGGGAGCCATTATGCTATTTCTCCGTCTAAGATTTTTTTTTTCCATAAGTGAATTCAGCAGTAAGGATCTTTTTAAAAAAATATGTCTGGCAATAAATATGATTACCTCCTGCAACCAAGACTGCCCATTGCGGTGTGTATAGTGTCCCAAATTCAGGTTTTTAAGTCAATATTTGAATAAACAAATGTCTTATGAGGAAACAGGCCAAGACCTATTAAAAATATTTATATAGGTGTCTCTGAAATACTTGCATGAGAATCTCTAAAGAGAAAAACTCTGAGAGCAGTAGATTCAAAGCCTGAGGAACTCCATTGGTCAAGCATTACAAATCCCATTTCAAAATTAAGTCTGGTTACTACAGGTAGCCCCTGAAATAGGACCACCTGATTTATGGATTAATTTTTTTCAAATATACCAACATGCAGTCACCACACTAAGTGAGGGTGGGGTTGCCTTCCTGCCATCATGGAGCACAGGAGGGTGGGGAGCTAGTGAGAATCTCTATACTATGTCCTGAAACCTTAAATCTGGGAAGATCGTAGATTTAGAGCAAAAAGGGACCTTACAGATCTTATCTAGTCTTTATTTTACAGATGGTGGACCTGAGTAATTTGTTCAAGATCACATAGGTAGCAAGTAAAAGATCTGGGATTTGAACTCAGGTCCAATGAATCCAAGTTTATTGTTCTTTTCACTCTTCTATGCTGCCTCCCTGCTAGTAAAGGGTTATGAGGAGAGGTGAGAAAACGAAAGTTGTGATGTTATAAAATGGAAAGAATATTGGATTTTTGAGTCAGACAACTGGTTTAAATCTCAGACCTGCTAATTAACTCCTATGTAATACTTAACCTTTCAGGGCCTCAAAGAATTTGTCTGCAAAATAGGGGTTAGAGTGGATGACCTCGAAGGCCCCTTCAATTTCTAAATCTATGACTCTCTGTTCCCCAAGTCTTATAGCTGAAATACTGTACAATTACAGCAACATCTATTTTCTATTAGCGTATTTTCCATTGCAAATGTATGTCAGCTAAGGCACTGGTTAATAGACGCTTGTGTAGGCTGATTTGGGAACTTACCCATCCATGCATCAACACATCAATCAATCAGTCCACACACATTAACTCCTTACTATGTACTAGGCTAAAAGCAAAAATGGTCCCTGCTCTCGAGGAACTCATAGTCTTTTTCAAAAAAAAAAAAGATTTTTATTAGTATCTTTTGTTTCTGCATCACCTATATTTCCCCTCTATGCCCAGAGAATCATCCTGTATAAAAACAAAAAAGAATTTAAAGGAAAGAAAAGAATCAGTAAAACCAATAAGCAAATAGAAAAAACAATCTAATGTTATATGGAATGTTCTGCATCTGCGGACCCTGGCTTCTGCAAAAGAGCAGAGAGAGACAGTTTCTCATGTTTCTTCTTCTGGGCCAACCTTGCTCCTTATAATTTCACCACATTCACTTTCAGTTGTTTTATGATTGTTGTTCTTTCCCCTTGCATTGCTGTAGTCATTTTGCACATTGTTTTCCTGGCTCAGCTTCCTTCACTTTGCATGAGTTTGGACAAGTCTTTCCACACTTCTCTATATCCATCATGCTCATTGTTTCTTATAGTGTAGTAATAATCTATTATTTTTATGTACTACAGTTTAACCATTTCCCAGTTCACAGGCATCTACTTTGTTTCTAGTTATTTGCTACTGCCAAAAGTGCTGCTCCAAAGATATTGTGGTTGTAAATGGAGCCTTTCTTTTTGTTAATGACATCCTCATGATAAGTTCTTACCAATAGAATCTCTGGGTCAAAATGCACAAACGTTTTAGTCACTTTATTTGAATGATTACAAATTACTTTTCAGAATGGTTGGACCAAATCACAGCACAACCAATAATGCATTAATATGTACCTATCTTTCCATAATATCTTCAATATCAACTATTCCTGTCTTTTGTCATCTTTGCCAATTTATTGGGTATGAGGAAAAGCTTTATGTATCTTAGATATCAACCCTTATAATAAATATTTGATACCAAGATCTTTCCCAAGCAACTACTTCCCTTATTATCATAGATACATTAATTTTGTTTTTGCAAAAGCTTTTCAATTTCATGAGATCAAAATTATGTTTTATCTTTTGTAATTGCTTCTATTCCTTATTTGCTTATGAATACATATTCTACCCAAAGCTATGAAAGTTGTATATATGATTTGCTTTTCTTCCAAATTAAAAATGTGGAATTCATCATAAATGTGTATGTTAACCTTGCCCAGGGGCCCTTGTTTTGTTTCAGTTTTAGCATATGTGCTTCCAAAGAGAGCACAGGAACTCACGTTCTAGTGAGGAAGACAACATGTGAACAACTACGTACATACATTATATATATAAATTGGTAGAAGGTAATCTCGGAGGGGAAGGCACTAGTAGCTTTGGCTTCTTCTAGGAAGTTAGTCTCAAAAGAAGCCAGGCATGCTTTAAAAAAAAAAGTAGAAGTAAAGAGGTAAGTTTAGAGGGAGAGAATTCCAGGGATGGGAAATAGCTAGTATTAGGGCATGGAGATAGTAGATATAGTATCTTGTCTGAGGAAAAGCAAGTGGGCCAGCTGTTTAGCCAAGTGAATAGAGGAGGGAAGTAAAGTGTTAAGACTAGAAAGTTAGGAATGGGCCAGGTTATGAAGAACCAAACATAGGACTTTATTTTTTTTATCATAGAGGTAATAGGGAACAATTAGAGTTTATTGAGTGAAGAAGGGAGTGAAAAATCATTTCAGCAGCTGAGAGGAGTATGGCCTGGAATGTGGAGAGACTTAAAGTAAGGAGATCAGCAAGCTATTTTCAATAGTTCAAGTGAGAGATGATAAGGAGATGAACTAGGATGGTAGCTGTGTAAGTAGAAAGAAGGAGACTTATCTGACAGACACTTTTGGAAAAAGAAATTACAAGATTTAATAACTGATTGGATAAGCAAGAGTGGGGTGATAAGGATGACCCTGAGGCCATGTGTCTAGAAATATATGGGTACCTCAAAGAGTATGGGGAAATTGGGAAGAGGGATAGGTTTTTTTGGGGGGGGAGAATAATGAGTTCTGTTTTGGACCTGTTAAGCTTTGAGATATGTACAAGATATTATATTTGAAATGTCCAATAGGCAGTTGGTGATACAGAGCTAGAACTCAGGAGAGAAACTAGGGCTGGATAGGGCTGAGAATCATTTGCATAAAGATTATAATTTAACCCCTATATGGTTGATGGATAGAGCTCCAGTCCTGGAGTCAGGAATACCTGAATTAAAATCTGGCCTCAGGCACTTAGTAGCTGTGGTACCCCAGGCAAGTCACTTAACCCTGTTTGCCTCCATTCCTTATCTGTAAAATAAGCTGGAGAAGGAAATGGCAACCCACTCCAGTATCTTCGCCCAAGAAAACCCCGAATGGAGTCACAAACAGTCAGACATGACTGAAACAACTCAACGACATCAACAAAAATTATTAATGAGATTACTAATTGAGGGACTATATAAAGAAAAGAGAAAAAGGTTTAAAAGGACAAAGCCTTGGGGCATGCCCACGGTTAGTGGGTAAAACATGGATGAAGATCTAGCAAAAGAGACTGAAGAATGGTCAGCCAAGTAGGAGGAGGACCAAGAGAACAGTCACAAAAACCCAGAGCAAAAAAGAGTGCGTAGAGAAAGCAGTCATGAAAATCCAGAGAGGAGAGAAGACAAACAATAGCACTAAACACTATGGAGAAAAGAAAGGAGGATACAACTCCATTTCTAAAGTGCTTCTAATAAGAAGCTCACTTATTAGACAGTATTCATATGAGGGGGCAGGTAGACGTCACAGTTGGATAGGTGAGGTGTGGTTGGGAGTTCTTTGGTTTCTAGAAGGCTTTCTCTGTTCTCTGTGCTCCAGTGTTGTGTATTTCCCTGTGAGAGTTGTGTGTCAGGACATGCTGTGAGCTGCCCAAAGTCTTAGGCATAGAGACTACCCAAGGGTTTGGGAAATAAGTGAATCGGTGTTACAAGATCAGCAGTAAACTGTCCTTAGCCACACATTCTGAGCCCTTCCCTCTTCTCTCAGGTGTCCTTGTGTCAGGATTACAGAAGCCTTATTAAGTCACATGACCCTGACATCAGAAAGTCTTGAATTTTGCTTAAAAGTTGTACCAAGGAATTTTTGATGGGATGGTAGGATTTAAATCAGCCTTAAGGGGCAGCTGGGTGGCTCAGTGGATACAGCACCAACCCTGAAGTCAGAAGGAGGTGAGTTCAAATCTGGCCTCAGACCAAACACTTGACACTTACTAGCTGTATGACCCTGGGCAAGTCACTTAACCCCAATTGCCTAAAAAAATAAAGTCAACCTTAAAAATTTAGGAATATCCCAACTTTATTCCAAATATACCAAAGTTGGCTTTCATAGATTATTGATCTACAGCTAGATAAGGCCTCAGGGGCTTGAATAATTCATTGTAGTTTCTCTCTCTCTCTCTCTCTTTCTCTCTCTCTCTCTCTCGCTCTCTCTCTCTCTCTCTCTCTCTCTCTCTCTCCCCCCCCCACCTCCAGCCCCATCTTATACTACTCACCTTACTACAACTACCACCACTGGACCTGGAGTCAAGAAGACCTGAATTTTAAACCTACCCCAGATATTTACGAGATGTTATGACCCCAGGCAAGTCACTTCATCTCTCTCTGTCTTAGTTTCCTCCTCTGTAAAATGAGAGGGCTTGGATTGGATAGTCTGTAAGGTCTAGACCTAAACCTATGATCCTATGAATTTATGCAAACCCATCTTGGAATTATTAGTGTTTTCAGCCTAGGCTATATGCTGAAAGATTGAGTTCTATTGCTTACTACCTACTGAGTTTAGCTCATACTTTCAGAGCTTTTCAGTGGGGTAAGATCAAGCTTATTGATTTATTTCCAATATCAGTACCCTTCCAGATGATGATCCTTTGGGATACATTAGTACTTTGAATCAATATCTACAAGGAATGAAGAGCATACCTTGAATAATAAATCTGCATTCTGGGTTATAAGTGATAACTAAGAACCAGTAATTTAATAATTATAGTTTAGAGTATTTTCCTGTAAAACTCATTACTATGCATTTGTTAAATTTAAAGCACAGCTGTCATATTTATGTTCAATCACAGTGTCTTTTTTTTTTTGATTAGGCAATTTGGTTAGGAGTTAAGTGACTTGCCCAGGGTCACACAGCTAGTAAAGTGTCAAGTGTTTGGTCTGAGGCTGGATTTGAACTCAGGTCCTCCTGATTTCAGGACTGGTGTTCTATCCACTGCACCACCTAGCTGCCCCCAATCACAGTGTCTTTCAAGATTATCATATAGCTTGTTTCCAAAGGCTTAGTATTTGACAGTCCCAAAGTGGAAGATTTGCAAGCTTGGAAAGTTTACTATACAGTGAATGTTCTCCCATATCATTAGTACTCAAATATTCCAGTGAATGTAGTATCTCCTCACTGTGGGTATTCTCTCCAACAGTGCAGTGTGCACTCCACCCATATATGCCTATTGGACATAACTCTTGCCACGTCCTCCCATCAATTCACCCAGGAAACCACCTAAGATGATAGAGGCCTTCCTCATTGTTTCTTGACATTGTAAGGATATCAGAGGAGCACAGGGGCTGTCCAGCAGTTATCTCTTCATCCTTACCATGGGACCACCTTAACATTCTCATTTCCACATTTCTCTAATAACATCCTTTACTCCTTTTCCATTTTTTTATATAATGTTTTGTGGCCTACTCACAACTACCATGTACCTCACCATTGTTCTGAGGGTGATTTTCAATTTCAACTCTTTGTAGACTATAGTTGTTCTGTAACTCATAGCCATACAACAGCACTGGAAGATCATTGGATCTTAGAACTGGAAGCTAAAAGGAACCTTAAAGGTCAGTCATCTTGTCTGATAAAAAAAAATGAAATAAGACCTCTTCAAGCACTGATTCCTGAGGGTCACACTTTTTACATGATCCCCATTTAGAATAGTGTCCATTTATTCTTACTTTCTTAGTGAGGCAGTATTGGGATGGTGGATAGAATGTGACCTTGAAGCCAGGAAGACCTGAGTTCAAATCTTGACTCTGACACATACTGGCTGTGTGACCTTGGGCAAGTTGATTAACCTCTCAATGCTCTAGGCAATTCTCTAAGACTGTAAGTTGGAAAGATGGTGCTAACCAGCATTGGTAGAAGAAGCTCCCCACTGAGAGCTCACTATACCAATAAAATCACAGATCTAGTCTTTATTTCTTTGTCTAACCATGAAGAATAGGACTATGGATTACCATTGCACGCTCATCCATGGGTAAAACTGTGCATGGGGCCTGCTAAGCAGAGAGCCAATTGTACTTCATGGTGGGGTAGACTTTGGGGGAATGTGAAGTGTGAAGAGTTTACCAATAGTAACTGTGCCTATGAAAGAACAAGTCTGTCAATATGGAACCATGGCCAAGGACCACTGTAGATCAACCATTGTCCTCAGGAGCAAGAGGGAAGCTTGTCCCTTATCCATATACAGCCAGCAGAAACACTCCATTCAATGGTCAATGATTACCTCAAGAGAAGTGCTTAAGCTAAATCTAGGGCCTGGTGCAAAGCTGCAGGCCAACCATAGGTAGATACATAGAAAAAGAACACAGCTGGGTTTCCTGGGTTTGACAGTCTTGGATACCAAGCTTCACTAACCTCCTGACTGCTCGAGGAAGAGTAGCACTGTGCTCTCATCTCTGCTTCGTAAGGAAGTGTAACACTAAGCTCTTACCTCTGCTGCCTGAAGAACAGTAATAATGGGCTGTCATCTATGCTGCCTGAAGAGCTATATAACCCTAGGCTCTCAACTCTGCTTCCTGAGGAGTCCAAGCTCTAGGTGTAACTCTCCAGTCATCTGGAATAACAATACAGCTAACTGCTCTTTGAGGGAACAGCACACCGACTACAGAGGGTTGACTGAATTAATATTTGCCAATTATTGCTTTTTGAGCATCTGCAGTGTTTTCACAGGAGACCACCAAAGTTCAGAACAAGAAAGTTTTCTGTGCTGTAGCCAAGTCACAACCAACACAGGTTATCGCTAACTCCCACCTAAGAGTTTTGAATAAGACATTTTCAGGGTGGGCATTAAGTTTTTCTTGTGAATAACATTCTCTTTTAGAAAGTGCTCTCCTGGCTCAAGCAGAGGAAGCCTCTTTCTGCCTGAGAGACAGCATTGAATGTGTAAAACTAATGAGACGCTCCATAAAGTAGTATGACCAGCACGGCAGGGTACCCAAGTGCAAGCAAAACCTGCAAGCCTTCCAAGAGACACATATGAGGGATTTTAAGGCCTTCCCCCCCATAGGGCCTGCAGCCAAAGGAGTCTATGAATGGATATACACAGAGCAGACTTTTCCATGGAGGGATAAAGGTAAAGGACCACACCCTTCCCTATGGCTTGAAGTACAAAATTGGAACCAATTCCACCTACCTATTGCCTTGCTGGGTTCTAAGCAGTTTTCATATACGCTGCTACATTTGGGGTTCCGGGGCTGCAAAAATGAGAAAAATATAAAGCAGTCACAAAAATAGCCCTCTGCAAAAAAACCTTCAAAATGCACTGACAATCCCCTTGTAACATATGGTGGATCACTCTTGCCTGACTTATTTGTCTAAGGTGAGAAAAGGAACCTTGGACTCTAAGCTAGGAGCTCTGACCACAGGACGTTGATCTAGGGCTGGCCCAGTGGGGCTGATCAGAAACTATAGGGAAGACTACACTAGCTGAAAAGGGCCTCTGTGAATTTATAATCTTCTTAGAAGGGCATGTTCCAAGATTTTCCAGAAGTCCATCCAGATCCTAGATAGAGACTTTGGTTTTTAGGACACCTGGGAAAATAATGGACAGAGGGCAACTGTCTCTCACCTGGAGATCTTTATTACCAGATTTGTCTGAAAAAGTCTGGAGTTAGCCCTTTCTAAAGATAGGGGCATAGATCAAATAACCTCTCGAAGTCTCTTCCAATCTTGTAATTTTATAAGAAATAATTTCTCGTGTCATGTATAATTTAGATACTAATATAGATATTGGGGGAAATAGGGATTGGGTAAACATATAGATATGGGGGAAAATAGAAGTAAATGAAAGTCATATCACTCTGAAATTATTCATAGGATCATAGAATTAGAACTGGAAAGGAAATCTGAGTTCATCTAATTCAACTCTCTTTTTGTGGGTAAAGAAACTGAGGCCCAGAGAAATTAACTGACTTGCCCAGTTGCCCAGTATCACATCAGTATTAAATGGCAGAGCTGGGATTTGAACCCAGGTCCTCTGACTCCAAATCTAATAACTCTTTTTAAAAAAATAAATAAATAAAGGAAAGAAAGATGTTTCTGCTGCCATTGTACACAAGATTCTAGAGTTAGTTTTGACAATGGCTTGCTCTGTGACCTACAATCAAGCATGTAATCTCAGGGCACCTAGGTGGTATAGAGTATAGAGCACCAGGCCTGGAGTCAGGAAGACCTGAGTTCAAATTCAGCCTCAGACACTTGCTAGCTGTGTCTTTGCCAGGAAGATCCCAAACAGGGTCATGAAGAGTCAGACATGACTGTAACAAGTAAACAACAACAATCTCTGGGCCTCAATTTCCATATCTATAATGTGGAGGGAAAGGACACTTTTTTAAAATTGGGATTGAACTACTATAGTTAGCCTCTAAGGTCCCTTCCATCTCTAAATCTATGGTCCTATGACTTTTGAAATTGGAAAATGAAACAGGCTAGAGCAGACACAATAACAAAATCACACCACTAGTTCTAGCACAAAGAAAGACTTCCTTACTGAACAACACAGCTTTTCACATTGTATTGGGCAGTATGTTCTTTGCTCTGTGCTCTGAACTTTCGTTCGGGCATCTAAAACACCACCAGCAGGTGGCTGCTTCCCTGGAATTTCATTGTAATACTCATGTTCTTCTTTTTCCTCCGTATTGTCCTCCAAATTCACCTGCTCCCTGAAAAGAGAGAAAACAACCAACAGACTAGATCAGGAATTAGAATACTAGTGGACATGTGGAAGGAATAGATACGGTCAGGGAGATTCAGCTAGGTCTTGATCAGAGCGAACAACAAATTCACACTGCCTGTTTCCATTGGGCAGGAAGCAATGACTATATTTTACATAACTTGTATCTTTAAATAGTGCAAATATGAATGTATAAGACTACTTCATGGAATTCATTATTCCTACTAATAAGGACCTACCTAATTATCTACATTAACAGATTTTGCTCTGATAATTTAGCACCTCACAAGATGCTTTGCACACAAGAGTTAAATAAATGTTTTTTGAATGAATGAATGAATCTATAAATCTGTAGCTTTACTGACACTGTGCCAAACATTTAAATGGAAAAATTTAGATGTTTGAATTCTTTAGTTTTCACTGGGTTCTTGAAATGGTGATAGCCAACGAATGGTGAAACAAATAATGTTTCACACCTTCCTCTGTTAATGATTAAACATCAAGACTCTTTAATGGATGGACATTTTGTCATAGGAAACATAAGAACATAAAGGCTTTCTGAGCTGTTCCAGGGCATTTATTCTTCCAAAAGAATGCTGTCAGTCTCTTTCTAAAATGCTTTGCTTAAAGAACCAATATGGTTCCTTCAGTAGAAAGCCTAGCTCAGTTCATTAAATCAAAATAAGAAAAATGTGGGAGCTATAGCCAGTTATCTTGTCAGCATAAATCTGGATGAAATATATAGGGTTTATAAAGAAATATTAAAACCGTATGTGACATGTGGGTAGGATTTATATAAACATGCATTTGTTTTTAAATTGAAGAAGGGTACAAAAACAAATGCATTTTTCTTCCAAATGGGAGTGAGTAAAAGTTTTGTGTTTTTCTTTTCAAAGAAAAACAATAAATCTAATCTCCTTTGGACTTAAGTGATGTCCCTGATAGGTCACACCACTTGGTCTTATTACACTCCAACTGAATGATGACATTGACTAACATGCATCTGTCTTCCTAGAGCAAACTAAAGACCAAGGGGTTCTTGCACTCCTTGCTGCTCCTCTCTGAAGGAAGATTTTCCATGCCAGAGTTTATTTGAACAAGAATGAAAGTGACAGATTATAGGGAAAATCCTACATATAAAAGGGCCTGAGAATTTACTTTCTTAGGCTTAGATAATGAGATACCCAGGCTCATGCCCCATTCCACATATGGTAGCATCTAACAGGACAGAAAGATTTTTTCCATTCCAAGTTGCTGAGCCATGGATAGCATGACTAGATCTTTTCATCACAACCTGTTCAACTGGAGACACGGTTTAGAAGGAACTAACTTTTTTTTAACTTTGCAGAATGTAAAAGTAATATGGATGAAGACTCTCAGAAAAATGAACATCACTGTGCAAATATAAAGCATACACCTCTTGTCGTAGTTCGTGTGGCTATAGCTTTAAGATTTGCAAAGCACTTTATGTACATTATCTCATTTGACTTCATTATTATGGACTATCAGGCCAACAGGAAGTGTTGGTTCCTGATGCTTCATTCCTGTTTCTTGCTTCTTTGTTCTTGAGTTTTTGACTGCTATGTGAAAGAACATCAGGGATAAAGGGAGAAAATGGAAAAATTAGTTGATTTTTAAAAATTAAGGTATGAAAAAAACCCCACAGCATCTGGATTAAACTGCAGTCTACCACCTTGTTCACAGAATTAGAAAACAATATCAAGATGGGTACAGACAGAAGAAGAATTAGAAATACCACTTTGTATCTGATACAACACCTTCATGGATGGAAAAAATATAAAACACATTGTTTGTGAGCCACTCTACATAAGCTTCATTTTATCTGAAAGAAAAGCAGAACATAGTAAGTCAAACAATTACAGAACACTTGGCTGACCTTTCGCCGGGAATATTCAAAGAAGAAGGATTTTTCAAATACTCTTTAAATCGGAGTTCAAAAGCCTGCCCTATGGTATTTATGACATCTTGAGCCATTCCACTGGGACATTCCAATATGTGGCAGGCTATAAGAGAGAGTGAAAAAAGAGTACATTACTAGGGGTCTTCCATAAGAGGGGAAGCCTTATTTCAAAATATTATCAGAAGAAATCTCTAGGTAAGTGTCTCTCTTTTTCTTGGGTTTCCATTAGCTCCTTTCATCTCTGAAATGTTATAATGAATCCCACATATTTCACTTCATACTGAAGCATCATACTCCATAAAAGCATACTTACTTCCATTCTTCAGGAATACATGATTTTCTCAGCACGGGGATTCTTTCTACTGATGCTTGCTACCTGTGCAATCTTAGACAAGTCATTGAACCTCTCTGGGTCTCAGTTTTCTCATCCATAAATGAGGGGGCTGAACCAGATGACACTGACTTCCCTTCAAGCTCTAGCTCTCTGATCATATGACACTATAATTGGTGTAGTTTCCAACTCTTTACACCTTAGAACATAGTTTTTGTGAATTGCTGTGGCCAAAAAAATCCAACATCACCCGGAGATTAACCTTCTTGCGAGGAGCCTTTCCAGATTTCCCTAGACTGGTTCTCTACAGATATGTAGCCCTATCCAGGACCATCCTCAGAGCCCTGGAGCTTGATAGAGCTTGGCAGAGTTTGTGTTCCATTGGCATAGTCTTCAAGAACCCAAGGTCACCTTCACACCATGACCAGGCCCTGAAGACTCTGGTGGACACAGAGCGCGGGCCAGGAGTTCTCAGGTGTATTGGCATACCTGGAACATGTTGTATGCACATCTTTGAGAGGAAGCCATAAAAAAAACACATATGATGTTTTAAAAATTCCTGAAGCACGTTCCATCTAAATATCTCAAGGCATTTTGTGAATTTTGCTCTTGAGTCTGGTTTTCTTATGCTTCTTTTCCAGCAGGAGAAAATGGTGTGGAATGAACATGTGATTTGCATAAATCAATGTAAGCCTTCTCGCTATTCTTCTGGCATTCAATGCTATAAACTTCAAGTCAGGCTTCAATTGGGTAATAAAAGTTTGTTCTAGGGCCTTTCAAAAATTCATTTAATATATTTGAAAAAGAAGTTATAGGACTAGCTCTGCACAAGCAGAAGAGAATAAAGGCAACTATAGAACACTATGAAATACAAATTAGCAACATGATTCAAGGTTCAAAAAAAAAAGAAAGCAGGTTACCAGGATGTGTAAATAAGAGTTCATTATCTAGGAACTGTGTTAATCTTCCCTGCACATTCACCACTGATCTTTATTAAACAAGGCCCAGAGTTTAGTGTTTTGCAAATGAAGTGTTTAATTAAAACTGAAGTATGGAAGATGGTGGAGAAAAGGCAGCAACTCACCAGAGCTCTCCCCAAAATCCCTTCAAACACTTTTAAATAACGCCATAAAACAATTCCTGGAGCAACAGAACCCACAAAGGGACAGGGTGAAATAATTTTCCAGCCAAAGACAACTCAGAAGGTCAGCAGGAAAGGTCTGTTGCACCTGGGTAAGAGTGGAGCAGCGTTCAATGCAGGCCATGCCAGCCCAGACTCAGCCCCAGAAAACCAGGAGCAGGCCTTGGGAACCACTGAATCAGCAATGGCAGCTGCTGCTTCTGGATCTGTCAGTGCATAGACAGTAAAGGGGCCAAACAGCTGATCAGAAGGAGGTCTCTTTGCTGGCAGTGGGGCAGATCTGGGTCATGGTCCTAGGTGGCGGTGCCAGGGTGAGGAGGAGCACTAGCACACTAGAGCTTGTGGCTGCAGTGGAAGAGGGACCCTCATCTTAGTTCTAGGGCAGAAAAGAGTGCTTGGGTTGCTCACAGGCTAGGAGAGTCATAAACACACCTCTCCTTATATCATACCACCTTGGAAAAACTGAAAACTTACAGGTCTCCAGAAGAATCTCTGAAAACAGGTGCACAAAACCTCTGAAGCTTGGGACATTGCACCCTGTACCCTGGAAGCAGAGCCCTACTTTAACAAAGAGTTAAAAGTCGAGAAAGAGTCTGGGGAAATGAGAAAACAGAAACAAATTCTTACTATAGAAAGTGACCATGGTAACAAGGAGAATCAAAACACACTCAGAAGACAATGAAGTCAAAGCTCTTACACCTAAATCCTCCAAGAAAAATATGAATTGATCTCAGGCCATGGAAGAGCTCAGAAAGAATTTTGAAAATAAAGTAAGAGAGGTAGAGGAAAAATTGAGAAGAGAAATTAAAGGGATACAAGAAAATCATGAAAAATGAATCAACATCTTGGTAAATGAAACACAAAAAATACTGAAGAAAATAATAGCATAGGCCAAATGATAAAAGAAGTAAAAAAAAGTCAATGAGGAGAAGAATGCCTTAAAAAGCAGAATTAGCCAACTGGGAAAAAAAGCACAAATATTCACTGAAGGAGAAAAAGCTCCTTTAAAAGTAGAATTAAGCAAATGGAAGCTAATGACTTTATGAGAAATCAAGAAACAATAAAACAAAATCAAAAGAATGGAAAAAATAGAAGATGATGTGAAATATCTCATTGGAAAAATAACCTGGAAAACAGATCCAGGAGAGATAATTTTATTGGACTACCTGAAAGCCATAATCAAAAACAGAGCTTAATCAATGTGATGTGTCCAGCTGCTGTGTGAGCATCAACTCTCCATCAGCTCTGCCTCCTGGCTTCCCTGGCTTCCTTGGAGTCCCAGCTAAAATCCCCCCCTTCTACAGAAAGCCTTTTCTGCTCCCCCTTAATGCCAGTACCTGCCCTTTGAGACTTCTCGATTTATGTTGGCTAAAGCTTGTTTGTACATATCTGTTTGCATGTTATCTTCCCCATTAGACTGGCAGCTCCTTGAGAGAAGGGACTATTTTTTGCCTCTCTTTATATCCCCAATCCTCAGCACAGTGCCTGGCTCACAGTAGGCATTTAATAAATGCTTATTGGTATGACAATGTCCAAAAAAAAGAGCCTAGACATCATCTTTCAAGAAATTATTACACAAAATTGCCCTGAGATTCTAGAACCAGAGGGTAAAATAGAAATCAAAAGAATCCACCAATCACCTCCTGAAAGAGATCCCAAAATGTAAACTCTCAGGAATATTATAGCCAAATCCCACATCTCCCAGGTTAAGGAGAAAATATTGCAAGCAGCCAGAAAGAAACAATTTAAATAGCATGGAGCCACAGTCAGGATAACACAAGATTTAGCAGCTTCCACATTGAAGTATTGGAGGACTCGGAATATGATATTCTGGAAGGCAAAGGACCTAGGATTATAACCAGGAATTACCTACCCAGCAAAACTGAGTATAATCCTTCAGGGGGGAAATGGATATTCAATGAAATTGAGGACTTTCAAGGATTTTTGATGAAAAGACCAGAGCTGAATAGAAAATTTGACTTTCAGATACAAGAGTCAAGAGAAGCATAAAAGGTAAACAGAAAAGGGAAATCATAAGGGAATCAATGAGGTTTAACTGTTGACATTCCTACATAGGAAGATAATACTTGTAACTCATAAGAATGTTCTCATTATTAGGGCAGTTAGAAGGAATATGTGTGTGTGTATATATATATACACATATATATACATGTATGTATGTATGTATAGCCCAGGTGTGAGTTGAATATGTAGGGATGATATCTAAAAAAATAAAATTAAGGAGTGAGAGAGGATTGTGCTGGGAGAAAGGGAATGGGGTAAATTATCTCACATAAAAGAGGCAAAAAAAAAAGCTTTCACAGTGGAGGGGAAGAGGTGGGGAGGTGAAGGGGAGTAAGTGAACTTTACTCTCCTCAGAATTGGCTCAAAGAGGGAATAACATACACACTCAATTGAGTATAGAAATCTATCTTACCCTATAGGAAACTAGGAGGGATAAGGGATAAGAGGAGGGGGGTGATAGAAGGGAGGGCAGATTGGAGAAGGAGGTAATCACAAGCAAAACACTTTTGAGGAAGGACAGGGTGAAAGGAGAGAGAAAAATAGAATAAACGAGGAGGAGGGGAATAGGATGGAGGGAAATACAGTTGACAATAGTAACTGTGAAAAAAAAATTTTGAAGCAAGTTCCTCTGATAATGGCCTCATTTCTCAAACATATAGACAACTGAGTAAAATTTGTAAAAATAAGAGCCATTCCTCAATTGATAAATGAGCAAAAGATAAGACCAGTTTTCAAATGAAGTAATCAAAGCTATCTATAACCATATAAAAAAAGTTCTCACTATTGATTGGAAAAATGCAAATTAAAACAATTCTGAGGTACTACCTCATACCTATTAGATTGGCTAATAGAATAGAAAAGGAAAATGAGAAATGTTGGAGGGAATGTAGGAAAAATAAGACATTGATGCACTGTTGGTGGAGTTGTGAACTGATTCAACTATTCTCTAGGGCAATTTGGAACTGTGCCCAAAAGGCCATAAAACCCTTTGACCTAGCAATACTACTACTAGTTCTGTATCCCAAAAGAGATAAAAAATAAAAAGGAAAAGGACCTATATGTGCAAAAATATTTATAGTAGCTCTTTTATTGTGGCAAAGAATTGGAAATTGAGGAGATGCCCATCAATTAAGGAATGGCTAAACAAATTGTGGCATGTGATTATGATGGAACACTATTGAGCTATAAGAAATGATGAGCAGGATGCTCTCAGAAAAATCTGGAAAGACTTACATGAGCTGATGCAAAGTGAGATGTACTGTGTACAAAATAACATCATAAGATGATCAGCTATGAATGACTTAGCTCTTCTCAGTAATGCAATGATCCAAAACAGCTCTGAAAAACTTATGATGAAAAATGCTATCCATCCCCAGAGAAAGAACTGATGGTGTCTGAATACAGATTGAAGCTTACTTTTTTTTACTGTATTTATTTTTCTTGAGGGTTTTTTTGTTTTTTGGTCTGTTTTCTTTCACATGACTACTATGGAAATGTTTTGCATGGCTACCCATGTATAATCTATGTCGAACTGCTTGCCTTCTCAATGAGGTGGGGTGGGGAAGAAAGAAGGGAGAGAATCTGGAACTCAAAGTTTTAAAAATAAACATTAAAAATTGTTTTTACATGTAACTGAGGGAAAATTAAATGCTAAATAAATTTTTTTAAAAAGATTTACCAAAAAAACCCCCCTGAAGTATGATATGAATAACTTTGAAAGAATCCCAACTAGTTTAGCAAGACAAATTCAAGATTCACATAATAGGCCCTATGAGAAAAAGACTAAAGAGTATTAATATATGTTGGTTGGAGTTTGAAGAACAACAGAGGACTTGCTGATTATGTGAAAGAATATTGCATCATGAGCTACTAGCTATTCTCAGAGGATAGGAAAAGATGGAATGAGCTTAAAGTATATCTAAGTAGACCAAGGAAGAAGATGTTGATTATAAGGTTAATCTCCAAATTTAGGGGATACCAGTAAAAAGTATATGGTTTGGAAGTTGGGAGAAGTGGGTTCTAGTCTCTGGCCCCTAACTACTATGTGACCTTGGGTAAGTCAATATTTACAATAAGTATTTATTAGCCATCCACTATGTTCTATACATTATACTAGGTAATAGGATTACTCCTCTAGACCTTAGTTTCTCATCTGTTAAATGATGAGAATGGACCAGATGTTCTCTAAGGTCCCTTCATAGTCTACCTCTAAGAAATACTAGACACTGGAATATATCAAGGAAATTGTATGATCTTTTTGGAGACTTTAAAGAAAAGGATAGACATTTATCTTTCTAGGCAATTTTTTTTGGGGGGGGGTTAGGCAATGGGTTTAAGTGACTTGCCCAGGGTCACACAGCTAGTCAGTGTTATGTGTCTGAGGCCACATTGGAACTCAGGTCCTCCTGAATTCAGGACCAGTGCTCTATCCACTGCACCACCTAGCTGCCCCTTCTAAGGTGATTTTTAATTGCAATCTGACCAAGAAGCAGGATATTAGATGACATGACTCCCAAGGTCCCTTCTAGGCCCATGATTTTAAACTTCATTTTGCATTGATAAAGATTGTAGTCATGTAGAAAACAAGTCAGCTCATATAACTTTTATAGAATTTGAGAGTAGTAGCTCTCATAAATGTTTCCTAACTTTCATTTTGCAAAACTTCAGGGTATTTCCACTTATGTTAAGGAAGGCCGCAAAATTCTCATAACTGAATTTATTTCAATTCATTCTAATTCTAAAAGCAAATCTATATCATTCAGCATTTTAAGGACAGGTGGTGTGTGAAATCAACTAATAAGCTTCCAGTTAGTTAGTCACTGAAATTTCTTGCTTCTTGATTCTATTTTAAAAAAACAACAACAAAACTCAGGTTTTGATATGGGATTGGGAGTTAAATCTACTGCCATAATGATGGAAATCCAATTAGGAATACAGAAAATGTAAGCTCCATAAGAGCAGTTCTTCACCTAGCACAATGCTTTGCTCTATAATAGGCACTTAATGCATGCTTGTTGAATTGAATTAAATGTTTTAACATTATCTCTATCACACATCTTTGTTCCCCAAAAGGGTAATTTTAAAAATCTACCTTTACTGTTGGCTTCATTGTATGATCAATTTCCTTAACTGTACAATGACAGCCTTTCTCTGGATGAGTTGTAAGGTATCTCCAAAATCGAACATTCTATGAATCTATTAGACTTTTCCTTCAATTCAAACCAAGGATTCTGTTACTTGCTTATTACCTGTGTGACCTTGGGCAAATACTTAACCTTCAAGTATTTTTCCCTCATCTGTAAAAAAAAAGGTTAGACAAAATAACCTCTAAGTTCAACTCCTAGTTTTAAAAATTCTATGAGCTATTAATTTTTAAATTTATTTCCTTACTTCTAATGTATTTCTAAATCATCTTCTTGTAGAATGCTATCTCTGACCCTCACAATTTTGCCCATTTCCACATGCTTTAAGTAAGGGTTACAAACTCATCTTAGCTGAGGAAGATGGAAAAGCAATTGGACAATATAACTATTTGCTATGTTATCTTCAGGAAATGAACAAAATTAAAATTTTAATTTATTAGGATAAGGCACAAATATTCATTACCACACACATCCTTACAAAGGAGAAATGCTTCCCTGGAAGCACACTTTTTCCTATCTAACCCTAAAAGAATGATCCTACCTAACTCAGATGTCAATAGTTCAAGGATTTATGATGTCCTCAGTGTTGGAACTCCCTCCATCAAGACATATCTCACAAATAAGAAGACATGCCTGAGGCTCAAAGAGATTATAAGACCTGCCCATGGTCAAATAACTAGTCAGTATCAGAGGCAGGATTTGAGTCTAACCAGCACTCTAGACCCTACACAATGTTGTCTCTTGAGAACATATGGGCATTCTTTCTGGATACCTTCATTTCCAATTCATGCCATGCTACTGTGCCAAACTGTTCTTTATTTGGGAGAGAAATTATTTCTCTCTCATATTAATAGCCAATTATTAACATTGGGGGGACCCAAGCTTTTATCCTATTCTATTTTCTTTGTCCAAAGCCCAGTCTCTCAAGGACAGGGCTGATGGAAGACAGGAATGATATTCTCCTCATTCTGAGTATTGCTACTCCACCTAACTAGATCAGACTTTAATCTAAAATGAATTCCTGCCCCTTGTGTTTCACTCAAGCTAATTTGGGTGGAGGTAGATCTTCTGTCTAGGTTGCCCAAGGCTGTAAGTCCAAGAAAGTCCTTGGTCCAAGAATGACGAGATGTTACCCTCCCAGCCCCTCCTTAGAATAGGTCCATCTATCATTAATTGTTAACCAATCAAAATTGATTTGCCACCCTCTGGATCACCCACTTTTCCAAGGGCATGTAAGCTCTGAGACTTATCTTTGGTCCAAGAGAGAGAGAGGCAAATGACTATTCCTTTTATTTTTGTTTTGTTTTTGCTAGCCAATGGGGTTAAGTGACTTGCCCAGGGTCACACAGTAGTGTCAAGTGTCTGGTCTGAGACCAGATTTGAACTCAAGTCCTCCTGACTCCAGGGCCAGTGCTCTGTCCACTTCACCACCTAGCTGCCCCCGACTATTCCTTTTTATTAATAAAATGCTAGTATTATTAATAAAATGATTAATTACCCAGAAACTATTTCTCTCAAACCTTTTAAATGTTATGGTTTCCCATTCATTCCTTCATTCAACATTCATTAAAAGACTTCTGGGTGAAAAGTATAGTCTTCTTAATTAAATTTAATTAATTAAATTAACAATTTGAGGATGAGGACTATATCTTCTGTTTATATTTGCGTTTTTTCCCCAGACTTCTTTCCACCTTCACCCCATACTCACACTAACGATATGAGCGTTAACTAAATACTCACCAAATGTTGTTGACTTCAGGCTGCTCAAATGCTACCTTCTTCATGAGGCTTTTTCCGATTCTTCAAGTCATAGGTGCTGCCCCATTACTATGTATTTATTTTGTATATGTCCTTTTATTTACTCACTTGTGAGCATGTTGTATCCTTCCAGTAAGAAAATAAGTTCTTTGAAAGTATGTACTGTAACACTTTTGTATTTGTATCCCCAGCGCCTGACACACAGCTGGCTTTTAGATAATGTTTGTTGTTTGGTTACTTGACTGATGGTGTGAACCCAGAGGATGGCTTAGGACCATGATCTCATCCTGGACTCTGGTCAAATAGAATGGGGTCTTAAAATACAGCTAGCCCATTTATCAGTAAAAAGTCATGACCAAAAAGCCTTTCTTGGGATACAGAAAGCAAGCTCAAGATTTCTTAGTCCTATAAATGTGAGGCGAGAGGAACAAATGTAACAAACCCATAGAAGTATTGGGAGTATAGAGCCTTAAGTAGAAACTCCTAAATTAGAGTTCCATTTGACAGTGTTTCTTTAATACTACTGCCTCAGGCAGTATGAGCTGTGGGTTCCATATGCAAACATTTTTCCTGACTTCAAAGAATCTGAGCTCTTCTCACCTGCCTTGTAGCTAAGCAAACTCAACCTTCTAGTCTTGGGAATTGGGACTGATGTGTAGTAGAAAAAGGCACTGGATTAGAAGTCCAAAGGGTCTGGGTCCAAGTTCTGACTCTGATACTTATTATCTTGTGATCTTGGGCAAATCAGTTACCTCTCTGGGCTTCAGTTTCCTCATTTATAAAATGAAGAATTGGGCCAGATGACCTCTAAGATGCCTTCTAGCTTTAAATAGATGATCCAATGATCTAGAAGTCAGTCCTACTTTTCTTCTTATATTTATTTCTAAAATAAATTTTTATTGATATCGTTTGTCTTTATATTGCTTGCATTTCCTGTTGTATCTTTACCCTTTGCATCCCCAAAGGGCTAATTCATATAACAAAGAATTTCTCTTTTCTTTTTAATTTAGTATGTTGGAGGAGGGAGGGGCTAAGATTTGTTTTGTTGACTAATAAGGAACTAGGTCTGACATTAAAAAAAATTACTTTAAAAATTCTGATTCTCATAAGGAATCCAGAAAAACTGGGTTTCAAAGTCCGCCATTAGGTGGTGCTGTGGGATTAGGGCAGGAACTACCATATGCCTCTTCTGTGTTCCACACCATTTCTTTCATCAACCTCCTGCCCCATATGGGCAGAGATCAGCCTATGGCTAAGCCAGTCTTCCTACATGACATTGTATAATGTCATCAATAGAGCTGACACAAATATCCTAGAAATTTAATGGTGTGGGTCAATTTTAATATGGCACAGTGGTTATTGTTCTGGCTGCTAAAGGATTCAGATTCAATGTGTTAACCCTTCATTAACTTGTGGGAGAGACAGAAGGACATAAAGATGATTTTTCTTTTGGATGCACTCTTCACTTTACTGCTTCCTTTTTATTCCCATGACTACTTTATCACCTCCCACCTCAACTACTGCAATTGCTTTTTAACTGGTCTCCTTGCTTCCATTTTCTCTAATTCACCGTACAAACTGTTGCAGAGTAATCTTCCTAAAGTACTGCTTTGCACCATCTCACACGCTCTCCCCCTACACATTGAACATGAGATCCACATTACTCATGAAATAAAGTCCAGACTCTCTAGCCTGGTTTTTGAAGCCTTTTAAAAACAATAGTCAGGCCCCTACTTATCAGAGTTTTAACTAGGAATCCTGGCGGGTGGGGCATATTCAATTAAAGGGGAATGGAGGTATAGTGTAGGAAGACCCCACGAGAGAGTATCTGACAAAGGATGCAATCATGCTGAGAAGAGAGCGGCTCAATCTGTTCCCCCAATAATAATAATAGCTGCCAATTATATGATGTTTTCTTTTAATCAATTAATAAACATTTATTAACCACCTATTATGTGCCAGGCATTGTGCTAAGCACAATGATTCCCTAGCCTCCTTTAACTCAATATCCTGCTTTCTTGAGTGGTCCTGGAGTCTGCCCTTCAACCCAAGACCTGGATATAAGGGGTATAAAGGACTGCAAGATACTGGAACAATTGTTTCTGAATCACCAGGAAGTGCAGTCTTGATGAAGGAAGTAATTTTTATGTCCTTATCCCTTCTTCCCTACTAGATTATAAACTCCTTTTTTTTTTTAAACCAGACCCATGATTTCACTGGGTAGGGAATTCTCCAGTGAGGAAACTCCCACTATCAATGCAGATCAGCAATAGCTATTTGACTTAGGGTCAGTTTACTGAGAGCTTAAATGATTTGCCTAGTGTCATATAGACAGAGGCTAATTGAAATTCATATCTTCCTGACTCTAAGGTTGGGTAAGGATCTTGTGCCATTGTCTTAATACCTTTCTGAATCCCAAGCACCTAGCACTTCATAATAGGTCATCAGTAAAAGTTCGATGATGATGACAATTGGAAAGACAAGTTTACTTCTAGGATTTCCTTTTCTTTTAAGTTTCTAGTCTAGGATTTAAACACTTTTGGTTCCAGGAAAGAAGGACTAAATAGGGGCTGGAGTCTCAACTCCCTACTGGTATCTCCCTCCAAGCTGGGGAGGTACCCTACAGGACCACAATTCCTGAAGAAAAGAAAAGCAAGGAGAGAATCCTGGCTACTCCTTTTGATTTAATCCTTTTGTCTGCTTTTACCAGTGAGAAAGTACATTCCACTCTGAGAAGCCTCTGTGGAGGACTGGAGAGAAAGGGAATGGACTAATTTGAGTTTTTCTTGATAGCAGCAGCACAAACCTTTGGTAAACATGGACCTTCCTATTTAATCCTTGATATTAATGATCAAATGGTCTTCAAAAAAGGTTAGCCTTGTTGTTATATCTTTCAAGGAATCTTGTATCAACTTTGACATATGCACAGGCAGGCCTTGCTGCAGGAAAGACTTATTTTCTTTTTTCTTTTTTTTTTAGGCAATTGGGGTTAAGTGACTTGCCCAGGGTCACACAGCTAGTAAGTGGATTTGAACTCAGGTCCTCCTGACTTCAGGGCAGGTGCTCTATCCACTGCGCCACCTAGCTGCCCCAGGAAAGACTTTTAAGACACCATTCTATTCCACTCAATCAAAACCTTTTTTATAGTTCACAAATAATAAATAAAGTGGGATCTTGTATTTTCTACATCTTTCCATTAAGTATGTGATGGTAAACATGCATACTTCTGTGGAGCATTATTTGAGAAACAGTACCTGTTCCCTTAGAATGCCCTCATCAAGGGAATTTTCAATGTTTGAGTAGATTATTATACAAAAAAAAAGTTTTTATAGATGGGAAAGAATATATATGAGTTGCTGATGCTCTCTCAGTCATTTTTTTGGGGGGGGGTAATTAGGTCCAAGTGTTTTTTCCACACTTTTGATATCTTCCCCTCTTTCAGATACTCTCAGAATCAATTCGTTAATTGCCTCCACCTTCATTATTTCACATCCAGTACGGATTGTTTCTATTTGTACTTGGTCTAATTCAACTGTTTTCCCTATCTTTGTTTTCTTCCATGCTATTTCCACTTTGTCTATAAGAACATCTGGGATTAGTATATTAGAGTCCCAATGTGGTTCACATATACCAGCGATGTTTGCCACTGTCGTGAAGGACATCCAATTTAGTGTCCAAGTCAGAAACAGATTCCTCATAGTTGATAAGGTCCTGTTTGCAGATAGACATAGCAGTCTCCTAAAAGAGCTATATAAGCACCCAGAAGAATTTGTCCTTACTATCCAAATACACAAAATCAAATGGATAAAGAATGCCTAAGGGCAGCTATACAGTGTATATAGAACTCTGGGCCTGGCGTCACAATGACCTGAGTTCAAATTTGACTTGAGATACTTACTAGCTGTGTGACCCTGGGCAAGTCACTGAGCCCTATTTGTCTCAGTTTCCTCATCTTGAAAATGAGTTAGAGAAGGAAATAACCACTCCAGTATTTCTACCAAGAAAACCCCAAAGAGGATCATAAAAAGTCAGACATACTGAAAAACAACTGAACAACAAAGAATACCCATTACTAGGACCATGATATACAGCTCAAGGAACAACATATAGAGGACATCCATTAATATACTACATCTTGGCATAGTGCCACTGGACAATGAGAAAGGCTCAGAATTAAATAGGAGGAGGAGAGAGAGTCGAATTGCCTTTGGGATTCTGCAAAGTTCTGTTGATGACCTCAAGCTCCTCTCTGAAACAAAGACTCATATTTTTAATCCCAGTAGCCCTCCAGTGATATATGGCTGTGAGTCATGGAACACTACAGAGTCTCAAGATTTGAAGCTGCAGATAACTCAAAGGGCAGGGGAGAGGCACAGGGTAGGCCTAAGCAGGCTGCATCACATCGTCAACAAGGAAAACAAAGGATCAGATGTTGGGAGAACTTGAGAAAAGCCCCCAACATGCTGGAAGGACCACTTGTGGTGAACTTATGGGAGGATGTGGACAAAAGCCTCACAGAACAGGCAAGCATCAGTGGGTTATCTTCTGAATCATTGTAGGTAATATCCAAATAAGTTCTCAGGTGCTTTGGTTTGGTTTGGTTTGAGGAGTATTTTTTTTTTAGTTTTATGCAAGTGGGAGAACTATGGCACATGGTAAACAACATCTGACCCTGAAGAGCACTTCTGCATTCCTCTAAAGAAGGCCTCAAGAGCAAAGCACAGTTCTACAAAGACTTCGAAACCAGGAGAAAGGTTTTCTAATACTTTCTCATCCAGGCTCCATAAGACAGACATTCCTTTCCCCCTCCTTTTATAGGTATTGCCTGCATCCCAGGTACTGCCAATCATGGTACCTCTTCTACCTTTAACCCTTTCTAACACTAAGGCACCTGGAAGAGAAGAAGAAAGGAGAAGACAGGGCTGAGAGGAAGTGTGGACTTTAGTGCTCTTGAAGGAATCACCTTGCTCAGAAGTCCTAGGCAGGATATTTTCTTGGAGCCAGCAGAGAACAAAACAAACCTAATCATGCCTCAGTTTATTGACACTTCGGCAATACCTCTTTTGGCTGCTCCTTTGTTTCATCCCTAGAAGGGGAAACTTGACTTCCTCACAAACCAAAATATACCAAGAAGTAGAACTGAACCCTGTAGACCATTGAACAACAGGTGTTCTTTGATTCCAAGCTTGGAATGGGGGAGTGTGGAGATTTTGACCACCATCCTGCTTCCTAATCTAGAATTCTGTCAGCCCAGTCCAACTTCGTCTCTATTTATCTATTTCGCTCCCTTTTCTCTCTTCTCTCTCTTCTTTTTCTGTCTTCTGTCTGTCTCTCACACAGGCATGTCCACACACACACACACACACACACACACACACACACACACACACACACATACACACACACAAGTTTGGCCCAAGCTAAAGGAGAATAGAATAATATAGAATAAGACCTTAAAGTAATGACTCAGCCCTTAAAGTCAAACTATTTGCCCCACTGGGTAGAAGCCAACCAGGCAGAGCTATAATTAAGTCAGGGCAACTGTGTCTTTTCCCCAGGGCACCAATATTTAAAGCACACCTAATTTAAAATAATGGTTTTAAAAGTGTGAAATTTAAAAATTATTTACAATTATGATTAGTATGCTCACTCTTTCAGCAGTATTAAAACTAGTTAGCCAGCATATTTAGTTCACTTCGGAGGTGAACAGATGGCATGCTCCCTCCACCATCCTACTTGCTCACCAGGCCATTTCTTCCCAGCCTCTCCCCTCCTCCTCCATCTTGTTTTCTGTCCTAGAGTCTCACCTCCACAGGGCTGGTGTAATGATCTCTCATGGTTAATATAAGAATGTATTTCATGTTGCATGCCCCAGGTTCATTTAATGCCCCTTGCCCCAGGTGCCAAAAATTGTTCTGCAGTGAAGTCATTTTCCCCATGGCCAAAGTAGCTTCTCCTTTACAGACCCTAATAGAGTAGCATCTTATTTCACAGGCCACTGGCATAACTAGGTATGAAATCCCACCTGTGGAATTTTCTACTTTTTCTCCTCTTATTATTGTTATTATTTCCCATCCATACTCACATATGCCTAGAAACCAATACAATATCCCATTGTAATTTATGCTTATAATTCATCCTTATCATGGCACATGATGAAGATCTGATAGATAGCTGCTTATAACTTTGTAGACAATACTAGACCAACTCTTTAAAAAAAAATCTAAAAGTTACTTTTCATACCTCTTTGATTAACTGGATCTTTAGCTACGTAGGCAACATAGTCTGTGGTGTCCTACAAAAGAGGGAAAATCAGCGTGTTTAAAATGATTGGCTAGAACTTAGAAAAGGTTAGAGTACACATGCGCGCTTAAAGCTATTGGCTTCAAGGCTGGTGCTTCCCTTTTTCTGGGCTACAATATGAGGAAATGTGAACTGTATACAATCATGGAACATGTCAAACTCCTGTCTTCTGCTCTCTGTGCAGATAATTTTGGGAAGAGTAATTTAGAGCCAGCCAGGTCACTGAGAACAGGCCAGAACCCAGGGAAAGAGTAGGTTAGGCCCACTGAGCACATATACAGGCTTCCCCACCTAGAATCATTCATTGATTCTATAGAAAGCATGTTAGGAAAGCCAACTCTACCAGGGAGTAAGATTTTCTTTTAAATACACTCTCTGCCCCCATCCCTTTCAAAGCTAGCTCCACAGGAAGAGTGTTTCCGTTCACAAAAGAAACAATATACAGGTGGAAAGAACACTAAACCCAGAGCTAACAGACCTGGGTTCAAGTTCCAGGTCTAACACTTATTATTCATGTCACCTTGGTACAATGGAAAAATGGATCTGGAGTCAGAAGGCCTGGGTTCAAATCTTGGCTCTGCAACTTACCTTTCCTCTTGCATAAAATGAAGGACGTAAAATAGATGGCCTTTAAGATTCTTTCTACCTCTAAAACAATGATCTTCTGATCCCCAGCAAGTGGTTTTAAACAGCTCAGCCTCAGGGTCTTCATCCATGAAACGGAGATGAAAATAAGAGCTACGCAACCTAGATAGATAACTAAGTAGCATAGTGCTAGGCCTGGATTGAGGAAGACTTGAGTTCAAAGACCCTGGGCAAGTCACTTAGCCTCTATCTGTCTTAGCTCCCTCAACAGTAAAATGGGGATTATAATAGCACCTACCTCCCAGGATTGTTGTGAGGCTCAAATTAGGTAATATTTATGAAGCATTTAGCACAGGGCCTGATGCATAGTAGGTGCTTAATAAATGCTTACTTATTCCCTCTGCCCCCACCACCTACTTGGCAGGATTTTATAGATTCATGAAATTGCCAGGGATTCTTAACATGGCAGGCTGGTGAAGCCTGTGAATCACTACATATTGTTGCCTACATTAATAATGAAAGAAAGTGCTAAATTTCATTTAGAGGCAAGTAAAAATGAATATTTGTTTCCCTCCTGAGTTCACAGACTCCCTGAAATCTATCCATGAGCCCTATTCTAATCCAACCCCTAAATTGTACAGATGGGGTTTAGAGACGTGAAATGGGAACCTCTGCTTGGTCCCAGTGAATAGGTCACTGAGCCTGGAGTCAGAAAGTCCAGAGTTCAAATTCAGCATCCAATATTTATTAGCTGTGTGACTCTGGGCAAGTCACTTAACCTCTGTTTGCCTCAGTTTCCTCAACCGTAAAATGGGGATAATAATAGCACCTATCTCACAGGGTTGTGGTGAGGATCAAATGAGACACATATTGTTCTTGTTGTTCAGTAGTTTTTCAGTCATATTCAACTCTTCATGACCTCATTTAAGATTTTCTTGGTAAAGATACTGGAGTGTTTTGCCTTTTCCTTCTCCAGCTCATTTTCCAGATGAGGAAACTGAGGCAAATGGGGTTAAGTGACTTGCCCAGGGTCACACAGCTAATAAGTGTCTGAGGCCACATTTGAACTCAGGAAGATGAATCTTTCTGACTCCAGGCCCAGTACTCTATCCACTGCACTGCCTGACACATAGTAGGTGCTATATAAATACTTATTCCATTCTCCTTACCTTTATGCTCAGTTTCTTTAGCTTTAAAATGAGAGGGTTGAACTAGATTTTTGCTAATGTCCCTTTCTTTTCTAAATCTATAATCCTATTTTCTACATTAATAAGGATATACAGCTAATTAGTAGAAGGGCTCTAAGTAAACCCAGGTCTTCTGATTCCTAGTCTAGGGCTCTCTCTGTAACATGCATGACATGTCAGCCACTGTACCTGGTTATTATAAAGATGGAGCTTTGCAGGCCTTAAAGTATCAAACAAATGTGAGCTCTTCTCATTAGAAGAATTAATACCACTGGAGCTCAAGAATCAATTTACTTCCTCACCAAGCATCCAATTTGCATTTCAGCTTATTTGTTTAAAATAACAATCCAGTGGGATTTCTGCAACACTAACCATGGGATTTGGTGATGGTGTGCTAACAATATGTCATGAAAAGACATTTACCAAGATAATTTTATGGTGGTCCACTTGCCTGCATATAGAATAAAAGGACAATGAACTTGGTTCTCCCCATTTTTACAGTTGAATAAATTTAAACACCATGATTGTTGGATCAAAGCATGTCATAACTTAGACCACAATAATAGTTTTCCAATTGTCCATGCAAAGCTATCAGATAATTCAGGAAATTGTTTAATTAAAGATATATATCAGGGGACCTTTTTTTTTCAGATTAACTCAAAGAAAAGACGAGAAAGGAAGAAAAAAGAAAGGACTGCAGGATTTATAAGGAAGTAAAAATTTATGACAGGATTGAAGGAGCTCAAAAAAAAGATCTGCTGACTCTATTAAAACAAGACACTTGGTAATCTATACACACTGGAAACAGTGACATGATGAATGACAAGATTTTAATAATTAAAGATGCTTTTTGTTATCTCAGTACTTGGGGAAAAAACATGCCCATCCAATGAATAAATACTATTTGCAGATTAGAGGCATGACTCTCTAGAGAGAAGATGCAATCAGCTGGCAGGAAATAAAAACCCATGTTTGTAATACCCTCAAGGACAGTCATTTAATAACCCACTGTGAATCATACAGGAAGAGGATCTCAGGGTCAACATAACTTGTCTTAGATTATTTTAAAAAATAAAACACACCCCTAAATAAATTGCCCTCCTGAAGATAAATTTCTTCCAAATAAGTAAGATCATAGTGGCAAGCTTAGTTTTATTTTGTTTCAGAAGTAGTCAACAAGAATTGTTAACTCCTTTGCCACTGATCTTAAGCCTGGCAGGCTTAATGGGAGGGGAGGCATGCTAAAACAGAAATTTACTGAACTAAAATCTCTTCTCAAATCTACCACTGTCACACTGTGACCTTAGGCAAGTCACTTACGGTCACTGAGGCTGTTTCCTTATCTAGAAAATGAAGAGATTGGAAATGGTGGATTTCTAAGGTCCCTTCCAGCTCAAACATTCTATTAATATTTAAGGGAATACTAATAGAACCTTTCTCTCAGGGTTGTTGTGAGGACAAAATGAGATAATATCTATAAAGTGCTTCACAAACCGTATAGTGCTATATAAATGATAGCCACTATTATTATTATCAGTACTACTACTAATAATAAGTATTCCTTTTTTATTTTCATATTTCTATACTTCAGTGCATCTGTGATCTCGCTGATGTGAGTACTCCCTCCAAGGTGCAGATTGAAACCCCTCCAATCTTTCTCATTATCCACAACTCCTGGTCTATGGCTTCCCATAAATCCTCCATAAGGGGTTCACCTAACACAGTGGTTCCCAGTGTTTCTTGTTCCTCAAACTGCCTTCAACCAATAAAATGTGTTGTGAACCCCCAGGGAAATTTAATATACTACTCATGATATTCTTTATAATTATTTCCTGTTTAAGTTTCCATTAAAAGAATTTTTAGCATGAACCCCTTGAACTGTCAATACAAACCCAAACTACTGAATGGAAACCCTTGACCTTTGGATTTCAACATTGCGCAGATACCACTGGAGCAAGAGGGCATCTGTCAGTGATCGTACCCTCTTGCTGATTGTGCCCTACCTCCCATTCTGATCCCACATCTCTCTAGTGATGACCTTTATACCACCTCTCCTTCACGATGCTGTTATTAATATGCAACAGCTACTTATGCCTGCTAGATGAATTTCTTTTGCCCTTTAATTCTTCAGAGACTTACAGCATTCCATGACTTTGAGCCATATAGGAACACTGGAAGCATATTTATGTGAAAAAAAAAAGTTGGGTCTCTGTTTCAGGAAGAATCTTGGGGTCATTAAAAGCACTTTGCAATTTCTCAAAGGCAATTCAACTCAATCCATATTTGTTAAGCAGCTATTGGCACAAGGTACTGCGCTAAGCACTGGAGGTACAAAGAAAGAAATGCAATAGTTCCCACACTCAAGGAATTTATACTTTACTGGAAGAAGAAAATAGTAGACAGATCAGTACAATATAAGAAATATTGGGCAGCGCAGGGGCACAGTCAGTGGAGCACCAGACCTGGAAGCCGAAACACCTGAGTTCAAATCCAGCCTGACACTTACTAGCTGTGTGACCCTAGGTGAGTCACTTAACCTCTGTTTCCTCATACATAAAATGGGGGGATAATAATAGCACCTGCCTCTCAGGGTTGTTGTGGAAATCAAATGAGATATTTGTACAAAGTGCTTAGCACAGTGCCTGACACATGGTAAGTGCTATATAAATGTTAGTTGTTATTGCTAAGAGGGGAAAGGAGCACTAGTAAAGGAGAGAGGGATGGGAACCAAGGAAGACTTTATAAATGAAGTGGCATTTGAGTTAAGCCTTTGAGTTAAGCAGACAAGGATTCTGAAAGATATAGATGAGGACAGAAAACATTCCAAGCATGGAGAATGGCTTGTGCAAAAGCATGAAATGTGGGAGATGGTATAATAAATTTGGGGAATGGCTAGCAGTCCAATTCGCCTGAAAAGTAGAGTTTGTGAAGGGGAATAGTATTAAATAATGCTGGAAAGAGAGGTGAGAACTCAATCATGGGGAGACTCAACTGCTAGATGAAAGAGTCTGTATTTTATACCAGTGGGAACCATTAAAGATTTTGAAAAGAGGAATGACCTGGTCAGATTGGTGCCAGCGGGAGCCATTAAAGATTTTGAAAAGAGGAATGACCTGGTCAGATTGGTGCCTCATGTTTTGATAACCATGAGAAGGAGGATTTATAGAGGGAAGATACTGGAAGTTAAGAGAACCTTTAGGAGGCTACTATAGTTGTCCAGGCAAGAGATAATGAGTTCTGAACTAATGTGGTATACAAAAGGACGCAGATGTAAGAGACGTGTAGGCAAAATTAAAGATACTTGACAGCATGCAATAAATGAGCATCTATTATGTGCTTACTATGTGCTGTGCACTGTGTTAAGCATACGATGACAAACATGAAATGGTCCCTTCCTTCCCTCAAGAAGCTGACCTTCTAATGGGAAAGACAACTTGCACTTATCTAGATACATACAAGGGAACTACATATAAAATATGAGGTGACCTTGGAGGGGAAAGCACTAGCCGCTGGGGGGGCACCAGGAAAGTTCTCATGCGGAAGGCAGAGCTTTGGCTGAATTATGAAAGAAAACAGGGATTCCAGAAGGTAGAGGTGTAGTGGGAGAGCATTCCAGGCATCTACAAGAGCCACCCAAAGGCATGGATGGAGATGGGAGGTGAAACTTATCACTATATAGATTGTTCTACCTCTGCCCACTTCTCTCTGCATTGGTTCACAAGATTATCATAGATTCAGAACTGGAAAGGACCTTAAAGACCAACTAAGCCAACCCTTCATTTTACATGAAGAAACTGAGGTTTGGAAAAATGGAATAACCTGCCCAAGATCACATGTTAAATGGCAAATGCAAGATTTGAACTCAGGTCTTTCTGACTCTAAGCCCAATAGCATTCTATCTACTTACTATACTACATTGCCTCTAGAGGGGCAGGATAAAGCCCAGGCAAGGGTGAGGTCTAGGCCACATTCAACCTTGACACTGCTTATTGGAAATTACAAGTGAATTCAAAAAGCATTCTGCACTCTGAAGGTAGGGACTGTAAAATTATACTTATGTGAATTACCTGATGCTGATGGTCTATATAAAGCTGGTCTTGTCCTCCTGGGTCAGAAACTCAGTGTACTTAGTTTATGTGTTGCCCATGATCAAATAGGGATTCAGGTATTAGAGCCAGAGTCATCATATTTTAAGACGTTATTAACTTACCAAAGAACACCCCTTCTCCCCCAATTTATTCTTTAAGTGGTGATATTGTCAGAGTCAACGGATATCAGATGTTAGATGCAATGATATATGGTGCCCAGGGAAAATTCTGTTGGGGATGGGTCAGATCATGGACTTGAAGAATCACTTCCTTACCCAATATTTGTCGTGGGGCTGGACTGTTCCAATTCCCAGATCAAACGTGATGTGGGAAAGCATATCCCCCATATTCAAGCAGCCCAGCACACTGAAGTGTTTCTTCTCTTCTGGCTGCATAGGCTGAGAGGGGAGATCACCCTTCCCTACTAGGACTCCTACATCTAGGAAAGTGCTCCTTCCCCTCCAGAGCTTCCCCACTCCTGTCCCTGGAAGACCCAGAGCTCTGGAGTAGCCCTTTTCTGAGGACAGACTATGGTCTGAGATTGCTTCCCAGGCTACTTGTAGTAACTGGGTTGCCTCAGAGCTTGGCTGTAGAAATCCAGAGAAGCATACCACCCTTTCTGGAGAAGTGAAGCTCCTGAGAGGTCCCCTCTTCACAGGTAGAAAGCAATGATGGTGACTTCTCTGTTCCTTGCCATTCATCCTTGAGCTTGCCCATGACCTGCACTTAACTTTTTCCTTGAGCTAATCTTGGTCTGGAAGAGAAGCTCATGCCAGCAGACCCCATCCTTATCTGGGCTTTATCCTGGAGCTCACCTGGAGCTTCCCTTCTTTTGAGTAGAGAAATTCTAAGGAAGCACTCCCCTCCACCCATGCCAGCACCTGGGCCAAAGCCCTGTTTGCTCTGCCATATTGCTATATTATTATTGCTATATTAACTATATCATGAAAAGCAAATTCTTTGATTTGATGCTATATGCAGGGGGTCAGAAATGTCAATTTCTGAAATTGGGAAAAGCAGCACCTAGCATGATACATGTACAAGTTGTCTTGGCTCTTACAGAAATAAAATGTTTGCTAAAAATGTGGGAAAATTTATAAATCCATACTTACAGGATCACCTCCAGAAGCAAAAGAAATGGACTGCATATGGTGATTTGCAATAATCTGAAAAAATACAAGAAGCCAATTAAAACTGCACTAATGGTATAAATTAATTACTTCCCTAATTATTAACAGCCTTACATAAAGATTGACTTTGAGAAGTAAAAAGTATTCAAGGGTACTGAATTATTTGGTTTACAAATATGTTCAGGTGTGCTGCGTATTTTGCCATGTAAAGGACCACAGTGTAATGTATAGTTGGTGGAGATGTACTTACTTTACAATTCTAAAGTATCAGTGAAACATCATCTTCTGGCATATCCTAGTCTACGCTCTGTTTTTGTCTGAGGATGCCTGACATTAACACATCTTCCTAGGTGATAAAATCTCTGGGAACAGTTTCAAGAAAATTGTTTGCATGGAACTATGGTACCTTTTTGTAGAACTATTCCTCGGAAGAATACTTGTTCAAGATGTATTGAATCATTGAGGTTTGGGCAAATCATGCATCTATATATTATTTATTGGTATTTGACTGACACCTGTTTCTAACAAGTTATATAGAAAGATACTCAGAGAACCCTAAGAGATCACTGTCATTAAACAAATAATTTTAGCAGCAAAACTCTACCTCATTGTATCAGAACACATTCTCAAGGCTTATGTTTTTTTGAAGCATCTTGCCATGTGAAATAGGCTTTACTATGGTGGGGATGGGTGGGGTGGAGGAGGAAAGAGAGAGAACAAGCATTTATTAAGCACTTATTATATGCTAAGCATATGTACTGTGCTAAACACTTTACAGATATTATCTCATTTGATCCATTAAGAAACCTGTTGCCAATATGTCTGTATTCATTTCTCCCTAAGACATTCCTCCCTAATTACCCTCCCCTGTCTATTCCTCCCTAAAAGCCCTCTTGTATCATAGGCTAAGAACTTGGTTTCTTTGGAAACCAAAACATAGTACAGCATGTACTCTTCTTGTTTGAATAAAAACACATTTTAGGAAAAGCCATGTAAGAATGATCCAATAACTATGAGACATCATTATATTCAATCTAGTGAATAAAATATCCATATTCTGAGAAGATTACAGTAAATTATGTATCAATATCTATCTCTTTATCTCATTCATTCAGTTATAGTTCTCCCTGCTTCCTGCCTGCTCATTTCAATGGCAGCCAAGCTGTCCTAAACCAATTGTACCATCTGGTGGCCAATATAGGGAACCTTCTGACCCCAAATCTCTTCCCTAGTGTGGCAGTATAGTGTAGGGTATAGGACACAGGGCTAGGAATCAGGATACCTGAGTCTGAATCCTCCTTCTCATACTTAATAGTTGTATGATCACATGCAAGTCACTTAATCTCTGAGCATCAGTTTTCTGATCTATAAAATATATATATTTTAATAACACTTGTACCACCAACTGTGGGATTGTTTCAAGGATGCTCTTTTGTAATCCTTAAAGTACTATATAAAGATAAATTCTTATTCCCCATCACCCCTTTTCTTCCCCAATCAAAAGGATTATGCAAATGTTATACCCATCATCTAGCAAAATTCTGCCTTTCACCATTCATAGCTCAGTCCATTTCACTACAGGAAACTTTTTCACACACACACACACACACACACACACACACACACACACACACACACACCTCTTTAATGCCCTTCTTTCCCTGTGTCTTCTTGCCCAGTTACCTCAGAGAGCCCTTTTCAAATCCTGAGATTATATAAAAAGTTGTAAAGTGAAATTAGAATTTAAAATCTTTGATAATACTGAGAAATTCCCTTCAAAATTTTCACAGAAGTTTCCATATACATTTTCTTGCTCTTTTCATTAAATCAACTTTCTTCCTTCTTGGAATTTGGGATGAATAAAATAAAATTATTTTTCTATTAACTGGTTTTGTCTTGTTTATTCACATTATCCTCCACTAGAGTCCCACTGTAACACACATGCCCCTAGCCTGGAGGTGATTCTGAGTTCTTGAAGGTTATGCCAGTGAAGCAAAAGTTTTACCAGATCCTAACAAAGCTGGAAAGGCTGCCAGTAGAGACCTGGTAATGTACTCTGTCTTTGTCATCTCAGGCCTATTCTAAGTTCAGGAAGGCTCATCCCAAAGTGTTGACCAATAGGTAGTGATTTTTAGCTACTACTGTTAATGATTTCATTGTTTTATTCTCTGTTGGTAAAGAAGTACCTACACTGAGGATATAACATTTCATATAATAATAATTAATAATAATAGTAATAGAACACATTTATATCATGTATTAAGATTTACAAAGTGCTTTCCTCAGAATGACACCGTGGGGTAGGTATTACAAATATAATTCTATTTATGCCACCACCTCCCATTTTTGGTGTAGACCTGTGATTTCATTCATGTAAGGAACTCCCACTATGAAATCTCCCTCTACCAGTATGTTTTTGCAACAAGCCTTCAACCTACAGTACTAGATAATTGCATAGACTGAGAAATTAAGTAATTTGTCCATGATCACACCACTGTACATCTGAAGCAAGCTTTGAATCTAATTCTTCCTAACTTCCAAGGCTAATTCTCTATCCCTTATATCGTAGTGCCTCTTTCTACTAACATGAGGTATCTTGAACATGAGTTCAAGCTCTGATCACCTCTCCAATAGACTTTTGTAATAGCCTCATAATTGGTCTTCTTGCTTTCAGTCTTTCCCTCTGTCCAATTCATCATCTGTAGCTTTCAAAATAATTTTCCTACGAGGTCAAAAATCTTAAAGTGGGTCCCAATGTGCTTCTAGGCTTAAATCTAGCCTCTGAAATTGACCCTTGCAGCTTTCTACCATACTCTAAATTCCAGCCAGATAGACTACTTCCTCATATGTAACATTCTATCTCATACCTCTGTGAATTCTCACAATCTGTCTACCATGCCTCGAATGCACTCCCTCCGTAGCTCCTCTTGTTAATATCCTCATCTTCCATCAGGGGTTCAGCCCAGATGCCATGTCCTCTCCATCACCTCATCTTCTCTGACCCCACCAGTTGATAGTGTTCCGTCCTTCCCCATATTAGCTTGTATTTACTTATCTGGTTCCTCAGTAGAATGTAAGCTCCTTAAAGGCAAGGATGGACTTTTTTTGGTTGTTGCTAGTATACTAGTTCCTAGTACAGTGCTTTTGCACATAGTAGGTGCTTAATCAATGTTTATTTGATTAAATTAAATGAACTTGGCAAGACTTCATGAAGAGGGTGATATTTGAACTGGGCCTTGAAGGAAGAAAAGAATTTTATAACAGGTAGTGATAAGGAGGTTGTTATTTCATGGAACTATAGTCAGGAATGCTGCCATTAGTAAATTGACAGTAACAGAAAAACGTGGTAGCAGATCCCTCTCTTTCCCCAGGGTAACAGATGCCAAAAAAAAAAAAAGAGGGACTGAACCAGGACACTGGCCATCCAAGTTAATAGTTCTTTTACTCATAAAGGAATAGGGATAGGAGCTAGATTAGCTAGGTAGGGATAGGAGCTATGATTTCATTGGTAAAGGGAACAATGAGAAACTCCTGCCAGTGGAAGTCAGCTCCTTCTTCGTATCTTGTAATCACAGAGTTGCCTGTATCACATTTTTATATTAATCTCTCCTCTCCAAAAAGAAGTACCATGACCACGCCATAAGGATGACCATTCCTGGAGTACATAGACACATAAGCAACAGCAATTATGGACAATTCCCTCTGGAAAGAGGCATCAGGAGAAGAGCTGGCCCAGAGGGATTGGCCATACAATCAACAAAACCAGGAATTAAGCAGTAGCTATCCTTTCTGCTTTAGACATAGGGCGGTAAGTGTAAGAAAGAGTGGAAGGAAGGCTCACTCTCTGTTGATTTGGAATGGAAAGTACTCCAGTAGTTGGTCTGATTTATTTTGAAGTCAGCAACTAGGCCTTGAAATCTCATTAGTCTAGAAGTCCTATAACTCAAGATTTCAAATTAGAAAGGACCTTGCAATTTCTCATTTTACAGATGAGGAAACTGAGGCCCAGGGTGGTTAATTGAATTATCCAAAGTCACATAGGTAATAAGGGGAAGAGTCAGGATTTGACCCCATGTCTTCTGAATTTAAATCTAGCACTTATTTTACTTCATCACATTGCTATTATACACTACAGAGCTATAACTAATACATCTTGCACCCAGGGCAAGCAACCTCAACAGATGCCCTGGGACAAGTAGCATACAGGGGATTTTAAATCAACTTTATAAGACAAATTTGGTTGGATAGGGAAGAAGAGACCTTAGGGGAGAACCCAGATGTTAGACAAGATCCCACATAGGGAAGAAAAATACCACTGTATCTAGCTGAGGGTAGGGAAGGCTGCCAATATGGAAGAGCGCAGGACAGGGGCAGGCAGAAGAGTAGCTCAAGCTAGAGTGTGTCTGCCAACAATAGAAGTAGGAAACAGGCCATCTGGTAGGTTCATATTTTAACATCTGGCTACCTAGGAGCTAACCTTAGCTATTTCTATCTGTTAAGGAAACATGTGACATCACCTACATACACACACACACACACACACACACACACACACACACACACACACACACATTTTCTGGTGCCTGGAGCAAAGACTGCTATGGTCTGCCATGATGAGCTAGAACTTAACTAGATCTTTTTCATTAGTTTAAATCGTTTATGCCATCTTTGGGGATCTTTTTATTTATTTTTTGTCACACTTTATACACTGACACAGGTTGGAGAATGAAAACATAAGGGAGATCTGGGACGTGTCTCAGCCTAAACTGGGGAAATTTTGAAAAGACCTTCTAAATAAGGCCTTTACTGACCATGCTACACTATCCCACCCCCAACCCCAGTTTCCAGTATCTTTACCACAAAATATATGTATTTGTCATCTCCGCCAGCTAAACTACAAGGTCGTTGAAGCCTGGCACTGCTTTTGATTTTGTCTGTGTCCCCAACACCTAGCACAGTGACTATAGTAGGCACTCATTAACACTTATTCATTGACTTATCCAAGACAGTATATATCTGTTGAATTACTAAATTTTTGTAGAGGCTGGAAAGTGTCCTTGCTCTCATTCTCTCTCTCTCTCTTCTCTCTCTCTCTCTCTCTCTCTCTCTCTCTCTCTCTCTCTCCATTTTATTTGCTTTTTCTTCTTTCCTCATATAGTCATGACTAGAGACTGAGTGGTCCCAAAGAAGAGTGGGTGGATAATTGAAAAGCAATTACTAGCAAGAAGCAGGTTAGTCTCTTTCTGAAACTTTTGCTTTGGGGCCTAAAATTTCAACTTATGTCACTTGATAAGGACATGTCACTTGAATTAAATTAAGATATATGTAAAATCTACTCATGGAAATAGGTCACTCAGTAATCAAGTGAATATTTATGTAGAAATATTTTAAGAAATATATTTTTCCACATTAATGTGGGTAGTGCCATTTTAAGGATGATTATTTTTCAAACAAATATAATTTTACATTTTTGACACTGGCAACATGAAACCTTTTTTTAATGGAAGGCTATAGTGCTTGCTTCTATAATGTCCTCCTTTTAGATTAAAATGTACCCAGAACATGTAACTTATTATTCATCATTAATAGAGGGGCAATGTAACATAATGGGTGGAGGACTGGCTTTGGAATAATGAAGATTTGGGTTCATATACTGATAAATATTGGCTGTGTGACCATGGACAGATCATTTAACCTCTCAGTCCCCCAAGAAGCCCCCCAGGAAGCCCCCCAAGATTATAAATCATGGAAGTTACCAATGTTATTTAGAAAAAGAATTCTCAATGCTGATGAAATCACAGGTCAGGATCATAGATTTCCATCTGGAAGGGTCCTTAGAGGTCGTCTAGTCCAACTTCTTTCATTTTATAGATGATGAAACTGAGGCGAAGAGTGGCAAACTGACTTGCCTAGGATCATGCAGGTAGTTAAATGGCAGAGCCAGCATTCAAACCAGATGCTATGACTCAAAATTCAGCATGCTTTCCACTGTGCCATCATCTATTTTCCATCTATTAGTTTTCATAAATCATTCTTCAATTTATTTATATTTTCATCTAAATGAATCTCCCCAAGGAAGTGTCAGTAGTTCCTTTAATTTATCTTGAAACTACACCTGAATTATTCAGGGTCACCCATAATTCTAGTTTTGGAGGACTAGATGAACATATTATCTATGCCCTTCACAAACTGAACAATTTTTTGCATGTTCTTTCTCTAACTTCATTCTTACCGATTTAAGGGGTCTAAATGTTTGCCCATTTTGGCCTTTGTTTTTCTCTTTTAGCCTTCACAGGGCAGCTGCTTTAGTCTTTGCACTGTTCAGATTGCCCTTCCTTGGGACCTACTCCCTTGTTAAAATTGTTATGGGTTTCTTGAAGTGGAGTAACCAAAGCCATCTGCCATATTTCCCAACCACTTTCCCCTCCAGCCAGAAAAAAAAAGCTGAAACAATTACAAAAGCACCTCACTTTTTGGATCTAACAGCTTTGAGATCCTGCCTGACTTGAGTGTTATCACTAAATGCCCACCAGCAGCAGTAGGATAATCCCCTCCCCAAACCCACCAGTGTAAGGAGAAGGTATGGTTTGCCAGTCCCTCTATCAGGGCAGTGACTAGAAAGGGTGTCAGCAATGGCCGCCACTTATATATTTATTGTCTGCTTCCCCTTTTGCTCCCAGAGATGTCAGTGTGTAGCAATGTTGAAGAAACAGTAGAATGTACAGGTGTAGAAGTGGATCAGGAGGAGAATGGGATGGGATGAAAGGCAAGGACCAGGTAGTACTGAGAATAGTAACAACCACATTCATACACCCTCCTCCTGAACTCCCAATCACCTCATTGGACATGAAAAAAGGTCTATGAAAAGAAATATGTCCCCAAAGATTGAACCTATCTCTGGATGTCTCCATACTCATTCTAACCCTGCCCTTTTTCCTTCCACCATGTAATACTCTTGAGTAGATTACTGAGGGCCTCTAGACTCTGTCAATGAGACCATATAACTAAGACAAGACTATATCTGCCAGATGCCAAACAGCTGTTTGAGTGAAAAGTGAGAAATTCAGCCAATCCCCTGAATGTTTCCAAATGTACAGACGTCGTGTAGACAAAACATCTGGATGACTGACTGCATTTTTCATTTTTTATCCAGATGTTTGGCATCACATAAGCGAGAACTAGATGTCACGCTGGCCTTGTAACAATGATCTCAACTCTCTTGGCTGGTCAGTGCTCAGACAGACAAGATGAGAGATTGGTATTTTGAACTTGTTTCCCTAAGTTACTTTTTCTCAAGCTATCTTATGCACCACCACACCTTCAGGTGTTTTCTTTTTCCTTTCATTTACATTTCATTTTTCTTTCATTTCTTTCATTTTCTTTCATTCTGAAATCCTGAAGTGAAAAGTAGAAGTTAAAAGTTAATGTCACTTTGGTAAAGTGTTACTAACAGGGATGTACTTGTGTATTTTTTCCTAGAGTTCAAGTGCATGGGAAAGTCCTTGTGTAAAGGATGTCTGAGTTACAGCTGCTCAGTGATGGTGGTTCATTAATGTTCGTTTAGACTAAAACTAAATAGCTCACTGGACTTAATAAAGTAAAATCCAGATTGACTGGAAGCAAACTATCCCCAAGTTTCAGAGTTGGAAGGGATGCCAGGCCATCTAATCCAGCCTGTACCTGACCTAGAATCCTCACTAGGATATCTCTAATAAGTAAGTAATAAACCAACCTTCACTTGAGCCTCACCTCTAGTGAGGAGAATTCCACTGTCTCTGGAAGCAGCCCATTCTACTGTCAGAGAACTCTAATTATTTAAAAGCTTTTCCTAACACCGAGCCCATAACTTGTCTTTCTATAACCTGTCCCATTGTTCCTAGTTCTGGGACCAAGTGGAACAAGCCTAATCTCTCTTCCATAGACAGACCTTTAAATACTTTTAAGATAGCTGATATATTCCTCCCACCCATCCCTAACTCCTTCAGCTAATTTTGATATAGCATGATCTGAAAGCCCTTCAATACCCTTGATTGTTCTCCTAACTAACCAAAGCTTTCAACTAATTAGAATTTTCTTTTGTACTTAGCTTTTAGGAGAGAAAAAAAATCACCAGAAAACAACCTGATAGTAGCAATTCAATTCTAAAAAGCACTTCCCAGGGGACATTGAATCCAATATCCTACACCTTCAGGATTGCTACAACTGGATAGTAAAAATTGAAATTCATAATGTTGATCCTGAGGTATTCCAATATCCTGAATGAAATCAAAAGAGAATTCAATTATGTCATACTCTACTCTTGCTGACACTGCTTCCATAAAATCGTTCACATCCGTCCCCTCTTATTCATTCCTACTGCCAACACCCTAGATTAGCCCTAGTTAACTCTTATTATTTCAATAGCCTCCAAAAGAATCGACTTTCTTCCAACTTCTTGCTGCAGTCTGTCCTATATACTCTTGCCAGATAGATAGTCCTGATCATGTCATTCCCCTGCAGAAAAAAAAAAACCCTTCAACTGATTCCCATCAGCTACTGAATGAATTCAGTAAATAATATATGAATTAAGTAAAATTAATAAATTCACCCTGACTTTCCACCATCTGGCCCCAACCTACCCTTTTAACCTTATCTCTCTTGATTCCATTTCATGTATTCTATATGCCAGGCAGACTGGACTCTTGGTCATTTCTTGATCATGTCTTTCTCTTTCTTGCCTCTATACCTTTGACCACACTCTTTGCTATACTTATAATGCCCTCTATAGCCACCCCCTATCATCTCTCTGTTGAAATCCTGCTCATCCTTCAAAGCCTAGCTTAAATGTCATTTCCTCCATGAATTTATAACATGTTCCCAATTCTTCTGCAGGGCAGCTAAGTGACACAGTGGATAGAGCACTGGGCTTGGAATCAGGAAAACTTATCTTCATGAGTTCAAACCTGGCCTCAGACATTTACTAGCTTTGTGATCCTGAACAAATCACTTAACCTTATGTATTTCAGTTTCCTCACCTGTAAAATGAACTGGAGAAGGAAATGACAAACCACTCCAGCATCTTTGGGAAGAAAACCCCAAAATAGGGTCATGAAGAGTTGGACATGACTGAAATGACCCAACAGGTTTTCTGTAAATGCAAGAAGGGATCTATGCTACTTTGAACTCTAATGTACTTATCAAATTTTACCTTCCCTTGTGACACATCTTACCTTGCCTACTGGTCCACGAGTTCTTAATCTTTTTTGTGTCTTTGGTAGTCTGATGAAGTTTAAAGAGACCTTTTCAAACCAATGTTTTAAATTCATAACAGAAAATATAGTCAATTCTTATTATTTGTGGTGGTTATGTTCTATAAAGTCACTGTGAACACTGAATTAGCAACTACTGAAACATTTCTCCTAGGGGAAATACAGGGTTAGGTTCCTATAAGCCTCCGGTCACAACATTTACTTTAACACTTTCCAGAGTGGTTTCACATACAGATTGGTGAATTTCCTCTTCCTTTTTCTGGATGTACCATATTGTTGATTCATTAACATCAAACTCATGGTTAACAGCATTATATAACTCGTGTCAGAAAAAAGATTATCTAACACATGGATTTTCTCCATAAGGCACATCACAGCCTTCTTGTGCATAAGAACACTAGACAGCACTCCAGCCCTACAACTGGGGGCCATTTTAAACAGCAGAATTGCCAAAAAATAGCACAAACATATGAAAAATATGACACCAGATAGACCATGAAAAAGATGCTTGTTTACAGTATGAGAACTAAAACAAGAAGGCAGAGCTGGCCTTGTTCAGCCTTAGCTGGGAATGTGTGCATTGGGTAACTCAAATTTTTTGCTGAGGAAGACTACAAGAGTGCCATAAGTATTGAGTTTACAAATAAATTTTAGTGAGTAGGCAGACTGGCAAATCCAGAATCTACAAATAATGAGGATCAACTATATACATATCACAAAATGATTTTATCATTTATCCTCCATACCAGGAATGCTCTCCCTCATAATTCTGCCTCCTGGCTTCCCTGACTTCCTTCAAGTCTCACCTAATGTCTCACCTTCTGCTATAAGTCTTTCCCAGTCTTCCTTAGCCTTAGGAGTTGCCTATCTATAGATAGTTGCCTGTATCTAATCACAGGTCCAGATCACAGAAATATAGCTGGACAGGATCTTAGAGGTCATATAGTCCAATCCCTTCATTTTACAGATGAGGAAACTGAGGCCTAGAAAGGTGAAGTTACTTACCCAGTGTCACATAGGTGGTTAAGTGGCAGAGCCAATGCTCAAACCAAAACCTCTGACTCCAAATCTAGCATCCTTTCTACTTTACTATCATCCTTCCACTATATAATCTTAGGGCCTTCCCTCAGCTTCTCCTCTATGTATCTTGTTTATACATAATTGTTTGCAATTTGTCTCTCCCATTAGACTGGGAGCTTCTTGAGAACAGGGACTGAGTTTTTTGTTTTGGCTTGGTTTTTGCTTTTTTGCATCCCCATTGCTTAGCACAATTCCTGGCTCATAATAAATGTGGTTAATAAATGCTTATTGACTGAATGACTGAATACAAAGAAAACCAATTATATTGGAATACAGTTACTAACATATATAGTATATAGTATATACTATATATATATACAGTTACTAATATATATGTTATATATAGTATATACTCTATATACTAACATATATAGAGTATATACTATATATACAGTTACTAACATATATATAGTATATACTATATATACTAACATATACATACATATGTATACGTATGTATATATGTATATAAAAACAAGTTCACAGCCCCCAGGCTAAGAGTCCCTTTTCAGACCCCAAGCACTATGCAGTAAGCAATCACTGAATATTTGTTGAATGAATGAATATAAAATCAGGGAATTATATTAACATTTTAGAAAGTTTTTCAACAATAGGGCCTGAAAGAAAAAGGATTTTATGCTTAACTTTCAGTTGACTAAAAAATTAAATAAATAAATTTAATTTTAAAATTAAATAGAATTTCTTCACACATTCTGTTAATTGGTTTTACAATTCTTTGCCTTGGCAAAAGGTGGGAGAGAGAATTGCTGTTAATGAGAAGAGGGCAGCGGTTTGAAATACTCTAGTGAGTATCTATATCTATGCCTTAAAAAGTCCAGACCTGGGAAATGAGGTATGCAAATAAATGTGACCTTTTCAAAGCATGGTTTCTGGACCAAAGTCTCTATCCTTGGTGAGTAAGCCAGCCTTCAGTTTCCCTTCTAAAGCAAGGTACTGCAAGGTAGCAGCAGAGTATTGTTCTCCCTCTCTGAAACATCATCATCATTGATATTATCAAAGAGCATTTATTTGGCACTCACTTGTGTAGGGCGCATGGAGCTCTATATTAAACAAGAGAAAAAATAGGTTCTCCATGCTTTAGGCCAGCCAACAATAAATGTTTCTGTCACAACTGGTTAAAAGAGGCAGCCTGGTGGAGTGAACATGGTGTACAGTTATCCCTTCCACATCTTGGGGGTTGGAGGCATGGTTACCCCCATGATTTGGAAAATCTGCATAAAAGTTTTTGGCCCTCCCTTCATACTGTAGAAGTCTGAATTATTATGGTATTAAAAGATAAAATATGTTGATATTATACGAAAATATACATATATTTTATACATTTCTGAGTTTCTAAACTTTTTTCTGTGTCATTGGTGGGCCTTCAAATGTCATCTTCGGCTTCCACAAAAATCCCCCTAAATTCCCATTTAATTTCTTATGCCAACCTGAGATAAAAACCTTCATGGCGGAAAGTAGCAACGTGGAAAGGATAACTGTACTTGGAGTCAGTAAGACAAGGATCCAAATCTGACTTCTCATACTGAATAGCCATTTGATCCTGGGCAAGTCATTTAATCTCTGTTTCTCTTAGAATTTATCTACTAAGTCAAAGATGCTACATTAGAGGAGAGAGTCTCCACTCTAGGAGCCCCTACATGATAACTGATTACTATTCTCATATATGTTATTATTATATATACTTACATGGTTCTCCTTCCATCATCCCTGATGAAATTCTATTTGTCCCATTACCTCTAGAAAAAATATCCAATAGAATGTAAGTTCCTTGAGGGCAGGAACAGTTTCATTTTTTTTGTCTGAGTATTCCCAGCACCTACTACAGGGCCTGAAGCATGTCAGGAACTTGATAAATGCTTATTGAATTTTGAATAAATCAATGAATGGATATAGAGACAAATGAACATATTTAGAAATGAATCATTTAGAAATGAATCATTAGTATCTTAAAAAATACCTTCAAGTAAAATTATCTCTAGGATCTTACCTGCTGAGTATCAATGTTCATCAGAGTAAGGCTACATGTTGAGATGGTCAGTTTTATATTAATTCCAGAAAATTGAAGGTTACTTCTGCCAAGTACAGAAGATAAAAACTTAACTGGAGGCTTTAAAAAGAAGAAAGAAAAATTGATGTAAGTTGTGGGGTTTGTTGCCTAACGAGATGATAAATGTGTTCTAGAAGCCTGGTCTTATTTTACTTTAAATAAACCAAATCATTTCACAATCCATGTAGTGACTTCTGAGAGTGGAGCTCTGACCCATTGGGGCCACTGTCTTATTTGGGAACACAGACCCAAGGTAAAAGTTCCTAAACCCATCCCCTCCCCAACTCAGTTATTTATGAGGGGGGAAAGACATTGTCAAGTACCAATCTAAGGCTTTCATGGTGTTTTTGCTTTTGTACTGGCATTTCCAGACCTGCAGGGGTCCTCCCTGAGTTGAATCTGCAGAGCTGGGAACGGAATAATGGACTCTACCCTGTTGGCTGAGCTCTTGACTGGCATTGGACTAATTAGTGCATGCTTAACAACCCGTTGGAGTTGTTACTGACAGCGAAGTCAGCCAATGATATTGCTGGAAAGAAAAGTTGAAAAAAATAGTTTCTTCCTATATTTTCTATGCCCCTCCCCCTACTATTTCTTGGGCCCTATTACCACAAAATCCCTGCATATCAATCACTCTGACACAGCTCATGGATGAATACTCTGCAATTAATTCAGTCTTCTCCTTTCACCAAAAAAATAAAAATGTCGCATTGATATCCCTGCCCTCCAGTACTTTGGCTCAAGGCCCAGCATGGGATAGCAGAGTAGACTGTTGTCTATGTAGTGAGATTGGAAGGGTGCCATAAGCTCCCCCCCCCACCTTTTCCCTCCAAAGATCTCCATCCCCCATAAAAATCTACCATTAATCACTTCTATGAGTTAAGACATTGTTTCCAGAAGGTCTCTGTTAAAATGCATAAGTATTAGCAGAGAGCTGGGCTACCATTAACACTTTAGCACCCATTAATACATTACCTAGGGTGGGTTTATCAGATTAGCTAATAGGTGCTGAAATCAGAGTCTTGAAGGAATGGAACATATTCAGGTGGGTGGGCAGTCTCAAAAATAGATCTTCAGCATGGGACACTGCCCAGGGAATGTAGGCTTGTGTGGGGTTCTATAGTGAAAGTAGAAGGTGTGGGTAATATGGAGTACTGGGTATTTAGGAGCTTATTTTAAGGGAAGAGGAAGGGTTGGGGAGAGAACTCTGATTGGGTCAATATAGTAGGGCAGGGGCAAAATGAAAGTAAAGTTTTTTGACTGATCCTGCTTTGACTTTTTACAACAGAAAAGTGTTGAATTACTCTTTGCACAGGCTGTCATCCATTATTGGAACTCATATTTTATTTTTATTACTAAGCACATTCTGAAGTATATTGTAAATAATGGTAATGAAGTAATACATTCTCCCATGCTCATCCCAGGTAGCAGTCTGTTTTTCACAGAAAGCAACATAAACAATTCCTGGCCCTTCTCCTTTTCTCTCTCTATACCATATGGTCCTATGTAAGACAGGCTATTAATATACAGAAAAGACAGACTTAATGTCAGTGTTGATTATTTCACTGAATATATGCAAATCACTCATCTGAACTTCCACAGTGTTCTTTTGCTGCTAATTTTAAAAATATAATTTATGTAGCAATACTAATAATGAGCAATAGCTCATGTTTATATGGTGCTTTGTAATTTTAAAAGCATTTTCACAAATATATTTAGTTCCTTCTCGCAACAACCTTAGGCTGACCATGTATATACAATGAATTTCTATAAAGTCCCCTCAACCCTCAAAATATCTTCTATACCTCCCCATTGATGTCTAAAGCTTATTTTTAACATTTCCTTTCATAATTAGAGCTAGGGTTTAAAATGCATATCTGTATTAACAGTCATTTAAGTACAGTCATTCATGCTGAAGTATAAATGTCTGGTATCAGAGCATCTGCTAGCAATGAGCTTTAAAAATGGGGAAGAGGCAGGGTCTGGAGACATTGGGCATCTAAAAGTATATGGGAGGAAGACCCACCAAAATAGGGAAAGGGTGCACGTCAAAATAAGAGGTACGGCAGAAGATAAGCTTAGAAAATGAAACAATTTTGCCCAGGGCCTGCCCTCACTTGGGGGGAGGGGGCACAGGAGAGAGGCATTATTATTCCTATTTTACAAATAGGGAAACTGATGCAGAGGTTAAGAATCTACCTCCAGGGGGAGAATATGTGATTGGCTTCGTTGAATTTCTGATTGGGAAATCAGGAGAAAAGGGTACTAGGCCTGATCCTGCCAGTCTTCTATCTTTACGATTTTTGCAAGTCAGTTTGCCTTTTTGTGACTCATTGTGTTTCTTCACCTATAAAAGTGGGGGTGCGATGTTGAGCTCTAAGGTATTTTCCAATTCTTAACTTCTATGGTTCTAAATCACATAGTTAATAATAAAAAAAAAAGTAGGGATTATAATTCCCGTCTCCTGTAGCCTAACCCTATATTTTTTCCTCTGCACTATGATGCCACCCAGTGGACCACAAACTTTTTTGCTTATTGAGCAAGTACAAAACTTAAATTATCTAGCATCAAGATCGATGTCTGGTAAAGCCTGAACCTGGCTATATGTTAAATGGAATGTATATTTAAAATGGGGGAAGGGGGAGAGAAACATTCACACCTAAATCTAGATTTTAGTCCCCTTCCTCAGAGGAAGGGATTATTTCAGGCAAAAAGAAAAGACCACCGTTCCTTTTATATACTCATACCTGTTTGCCTTTTGGTGGGAAGAGTATACTGTGTTTATTTTACTTTAGGGTAGCGGTATTTTGTTGGGATTTTTTAAAACTCATACACAAGGCTATCTATCTTACAGGATGCTATTCCTTGGTTGAGAAAGGGTTAAACAAATGAAACTGTTGAATGAGATCAGTACACTGAAGTTGCCTCTTCATAGGGGCCTAGAATAAGCAGGAAGAAGATGTGAAAAATGGATGCAGCAAGCTGGGGGCCACATCAGAAAAACTGGTAGTGGTGAGTCATGGCATCATAAACTCATAGGATAAGAGATTTAGAGCTGAGAGGTCATCTGGCCCAACATCTTTATTTCACAGAGGAAGAAATGGAAGCCCAGAGAGTGAAATGACTCCAAATATAAGAAGTAAGTGACTAAGCTGGGATTAGAACTCAGATATGATTCTAAATCCAGTGCTATTTCTACTGCACCATTCTCACAATCTGGTTGTCAGAGCCTCTCTTTCTGCTTACCCCATTCTACCCTGAGTGACACTAGGTAAAGCTCTAGGTAAAATTGTGAAGGGCATCTGGCTTACTGATCTCTGACAACCTGTTTCATACTAAAGTATTAATGGATTCTTGGGTTAGACTCAAGTAGCAGAAAGTACTTCCCAAGAGACTGGGAAGAGAATCCAAAATACCCTAACCAAAAAGAATGGTCCTTTAATGATGGCAATTTCAAGTACTGGGGCTCTTACTCAAATCACTAACCTTTTATTCTGCCCAAATAAGGCCTGTGGGTAATATTAATGTATGACAAATTCCAACTGGGAGATTATACACACACACACACACACACACACACACACACACACACATACACATATACATATACATAATATACACACACATACATACAGAGAGAGAGGGAAGGAAGGAAAGAGAGAGGGAGAAAGAGAGGTGGGGAGAGAGTGAGAAGAGGAGAGAGAGAAGTAGAGAAAGAGAGAAAAAAAAGGAGAGAGAGAGAGAGAGAGAGGTGATATGACATAGCATGATGCTGTAGTTAAGGGTCCTCTATGATATATGACAGATTTGGGGTCATTCACCCAAAAGTCACAGAAACATCAAAAAGAAAACCAAATTATTATTTACCTTGCGTCTTTTAATGGGTCCATTTTCCCCTGGAACAGCTTCACACAGGCGACTTATTGCTTCCCTACAGAACAAAACCCAGAAGCCATGAAAGGTTTGATCTTTCACCTTATGTATATTCACCAACTACAAGCATGGATAAAAGCATAGAATTCTAGAGGTGAAATGGATCTCAGAGACCATTTTGTCCAACCCTTTTCCAACATGAATTCCTTTTATAATATCCTCTACAAACAGTTACTCAACCTCTACTTGAAAGCTTTCAGTGATACAAAGTCACCTTTCCCCTCTTCTTTCCCCTAAGGTAACTCATTAGCTCTGTTGGTTAAGAGGTGTTTTCATATGTTGAGCTGAAATCTATCTCCCTGTAACTCCCACCCACTGGTCCTAGTGGTTCTCTCCAAGTCTAAGTAAAAATAAACCTAATGCCTCATCCACATGATGACTATTTGAATATTTTTTAACTGCATTCAATATTACCCCTTTCCTCCTCACCCCCAAAGGCAGGTATAGACAGAACACTGGGACTGGAGTCAGGAAGACCTGAGTTCAAATCCATCCTCAGACAATTACCCACTATGTGATCCTGGGTAAGTCACTTAACCTCTTTGCCTCAGTTTCTTCATCTTTAAAATGAGGATAATAATACACTTACTTCCTAGGAGAGTTGTGAGGCTCAAATGAGATCTTTGTAAAGCATTTAGCACACAGTCTCTGGTACATAGTAGGTGCTTAATAAATGCTCATTTCCCTTCTTTTCTTCCTTTCTTTTCCAAGAAAAATGTTTCTATTTGTTTGAATTAATCCTTATATGCCAGAGTTTTAAGTTCTTTTACCATCCTGGTTACTTTTCTTTGGATGAGCTGTGGTTTGTCAATATCACTCCTAAAACTTGGCACACTGATTTAAAATTGTGATTCTATTGCGAGGGGAGCCTTTCTGGAAGTCTACCATGTTCACTTCGGGTTTGGGGCCACAGAGACTCTGCCTATGCTAGGAAAGCTTGCACAGACAGTATGAGGATACCTCTGAGATAAGATTTTTTAAAAGAATGCTAAACAACAATGCCATAGAGCAGAAAGAACATGGATTTGGAGAGAGCACTAAGGTTCAAATCCTGGCTCTACCATTTCCTTCCTGGCCTAGACAAAGTCACTTCACTATTGCAGGCCTTAGTCTTTTCATGTTTAAAATGAGGTGAATAGAATACATGGTCTCTAAAGCTTCTTCCTGCTTTAAATATAAGATACTATGATCCTTAGAAGACCAAATTATCAGAGAAGGAAATAGAGGAAAGAAGTGACCATAGAAAGAGGAGTCCCTGACTCATCATCATCATTAATAAAAATCACCAACAAGCATTTATTAAGCATTTCCTATGTGTCAGCCACTGTGTTAAGTACCAAGGATAGAAAGCAGCTAGGTGCTAATCAAATGAGATCATATATGTGAGCATCAAATGAGATAATATTTTAAAGTGCTTCACACAGTGCCTGGCACATAGGTGTTATACAATGCTAGTTATTGGGGGGGGTTATTATAGCAAGGCAAAAATCACTTTTTGGTTTATATAAATTATAGTTTCCCCTTTTCTGTTTGCAATGCTAGACTTTGGATTCAATGCAGTTATATGTTACCCATCCTGACAAAGGTTCACCCTTTCTGCCATGGAATCAGAAGGTTCGGAGGCAGCAGATTTCCTAGTGCCCCAGTATCACTGGGGTCAGAAACTTCCTGAAGATTCAGGATTACTGACAGCACCAACAGTGACCTTATCAAGGAGCAGCCCCTTTCATAGTCATCCAGAGGGTAAGTTATTAACCTCTCATGTCCTGCTCCCTCAGAGTGGCTGTCAATCTGATATCAGCTATGCAGGGCTGAGACAAACGTCTATCCCTGGGGCATTGAAAAGTGGTTGGGTTTGGGCCATAGGTACTGAGAGTAGTTGTTGCTAATATATTTTCCTGATTTGATCCTGCATTTCTATTCTAAGTAACTCATCCGTTTTTCATGACTACAGTGCGAGATCATGTGACTAATACAGCAGATGGCCATTAGGGAGAAGTTCAGAGAGAATGGAGATTCAGAGCATCAATTTGAATAGATATGAACCCAAATGGATCCCTGAATGTAACATTGACTTGTTATACGATCATATCTCATGTGAAAAATTATTTCTAAAAAATTAATCAAAATTTGTGCTTCTTGACCAGATCATAGTCAGCTTAATTTCTAATACTACAAACCATTGAAATCGGATTTTGCTCCAACTTCTTCATCTAAAGAGAACGATCTTTGGACTAGATAGGAAAGAACAAAAATAGTTAAGCAGCTTCTCAGCTATGCAAGGATCTAAGACAACTCCGAAAGCCTCATGATGGATAATCCTATCCACATCCAGAAAAAGAGCTTTGGAGTCTGAATGCAGATCGAAGCAGACTACTTGCTCTCTTGTTGTTATTGTTGTTTCTTCTTTATTGTAGTTTCTCTCATTGGTTCTAATTCTTCTTTACAACATCACTAATGTGAAAATATGTTTAATATGAATGTATATGTATAGCCTATATGAGATTGTATGTTGTCTTGGAGAGGAAGGAGTGGAGGAAAGGAGAGAAAATTTAGAACTCAAAATCTTATGGAAGTGAATGTTGAAAACTAAAACTAAATAACTAAACATAAATAAACAAATAAATAAATGAATGTATGAATGAATAAACAAACAAACAAATAAACAAATAAATAAGTAAAAAATGGTTAAGCAGAAGGTAGAAAGACAGTGAAAAGACAGGCAGAATGTGGCTGCCATCAATGAAGTCAGTGTTGAAAGAATTAGCAGATATGATTGTAGAGAGGGCGATCTGGGTTTTATGTAGAAAAAAACTTAATAATTGTTAAAGCTGTCCAAAAATGAATCAGCTACCTCAGGTAATGGGTTCCCCTTTATTGAAGGTGTTCCCACAGAGAATGAATGAACTCTTGTTGAGAACATTGTAGAGGGAATTCTTGTCCAGGTACTGATAGGAGTAGATGGACTCTGAGGTTCCTTCCAAAACTTGGATTCCAGAAAAAATACTTCTATATATTTAATTCCATTTCAGTTCCAAAAACATAAAGTACCAACTGTGCATGATACCTAGCCCCAGGATCTAGAGGAAAAAATGATTCAACAAGCATGGTTTAAGCACTTAAAAATGGCAAAAAAAAAATGGTTAGATGATGATGATGATGCAGAGACAAAAGTGAAACAATTCTTTCTCTCAATGAATTTATGTTCAACTGGGGAGAAATAACATAAATACACAGGTAAATACTATGTATGTGTGTTTATTATGTATGCATATACATGTGTATGTATGTGTATACATAAAGTAAATAGATAATATCATCGGGGAAAGATGGAAAATGCTAACACTTGGTGGGATGGGGTGGGATCAGTAAAGGCCTCTTGCAGGTATGATTGTTTTCTTCTCTCCAGGCTCTGCTCCTGACTTTCCAGACTTCACAATTCTCCAGCTGCCTTCTCACCCCCATCATTGGAACTGATCTAGAGATAAAGGACTTTAGAAAAGGAGCTCATCGAATGATGGCTCACACAAGGTAGTGAACAGGCAGTGGGTGCAGGGTGTTAGGAGACAGCAGAGAATATGGTTTTGAGCTGGAATTTGGAACCAAACATACTTGGAGCCAAAACAGAAAGGATATATTTTAATTGGGACTAGTATTAGCAATTAATTGGTCAGCCTAGGGATGAGACAGGTAGAAAAAAAAATGAAAGATCCAAACGATTGTGTTCATCTGTGTCAAAGTGACTAATTCTGTGACTAAACAGAACACTTATAATATACCTTCCAACAAACTGTGTAGGGAATAAAAATATTCTTTGCACAATAGTGAAGTTGATTTTATATTCTAAAATTTTGCTAATTTAGGACAGTATGATTTGAATGTTCAAAGAAGAGATACAATAAATACAAAATAAATGTAGAGGATTTACTACCCAGATTATAGATCTAGAAGGCTGGAAAGGAAGGGAAATCAGAGTTCACCTAGTCATAGGATCAGAGCCCTAGACCTGGAAGACACTTCAGATGCAATCTAGTCTAACATCTTCATTTTACAGATGAAGAAAGTTAAGGGACTTTCCCAAGGTCACATGAGTAATAAGTATCAGAGGTGGGATTTGAATCCAGGTCCCCTGACTCCAGAACCAGTATTCTTTCCACTATGCCATATTATCTAGTAATTGGGCTATGATTCCTAGGTCACAGCTGCAAAATAAGAATTCCCCTTCCCCCCATCCCTTCAATGGCATCAAAAGTTAATACTGTGAAAATGAAAGGGGCACTTGGGTACTTTCATCACATAATCATATAAATGTAAAGTGTTATTTCTAATCCTAATATTTTAATCCCTTATAATTATGCAAATAACAGGACTGCTGTAGCAATTACAAATCCTTTAACCAAAGGCACAAAAGAAACCATTTTTTAAAAAAGCTAAAGCTATAATAATTGATATAATTATATTAACTTATGTAATTGCTTTTTGCACATTGGCATTGACAGAAATTGGAAGCTTAAATATTTTAGAAACTGGGAAGGCAAAAACCAATCTACAAATGATTAAAACAGCTTGATTGCTCATTCTCTATCTCTCACTATCATACCCAATTAGCAGCCAAGTCCTTTCAATTTTGTATTCATTAAGTCTCTTGTATATGCCTCCTTCTCTCCTTTGATACTGTTAGCATTCTGTTGCAGGCTTTCAGCACCTCATACCTGAACTATTGCAACAGTCTGCTGGTTGGTCTCGCTACCTTGTGTCCTCCACTCAGTTGTCAAAGTGGTCCTCCTAAAGCATGGGTCTGACTGTATCAACCCCATCTCCCTCACTCAATAAACTCCATAGCCTCCCTATCATCTCCAGGATCAAATAGATCATCCTCTGGCATGTACAGCCCTCCATAACTTGCTCCCCACCTCTCCCACTTTTCCAGGCTTCTAACACCTTACTCCCCTTCACTTACTCTGAGATCTAATGAAACCAGCCTCCTTCTTTTCCTCCCCCAATACACTCCATCTCCTAATTCCAAGTGTTTTCACTGGCTGTCTTCCATACCTGGAATGACTTCCCTCCGCATTCTTGCCTCTTACCTTCTCTGGTTTCCTTCAAATCGCAACTAAAATTCCTTATCCCTCTTCATGCTAGTGCCTTCCCTCTACTGCTTCCCTCTAATGTTTTCCATATATATAATATATATATATGTATGTATTTTGTTTGTTCATAGCTGTTTGCACATTGTGTCCCTTGTTAGGCTATGAGCTCCATGAGAACAGGGGCTGTCATTTGCCTTTCTTTGTATCCCCTAGGCATTTAGTAAATGCTTACTGACTTGACTAAAATGGAATGGGCTGTCCCATCCCATAGTGCTGGGGTGGGGAACCTGTGGCCTTGAGGCCACATGTGACCCTCTAGGTCTTCAAGTGTGGCCCTTTGACTGAATCCAAACTTCACAGAACAAACTGGGGAATAGGGAGGAGGTTATAGAACAAACATTTTACTAAGCATCTATTCTGTGCAAGGCACTGTGGGCTTAGCACTTTACAAAAACGATTTCATTTAATAACAACAATTCTGTGAGGGAACTATATGTACTATTATTATCCCCATTTTACAGTTGAGGAAAATGACTTGCCCAAGGTCACAAAGGTGGTAAGTTTCTAAAGCCAGATTTCAACTCATCTTCCTGACTCTGGGCCCAGTACTCTATCCACTGTCTTCAGAAGCACACCCTGTAGAATTCTGATAAGGTAAGCAGTTAGTTGCAGTTCCATGAGGTTCCACCAAGCTTTAGGATTGTCTATCAATAGGGCGTGGTAGTAGAGGAATGAGACCAGCTTTGGAACCATGTCACTTCTTGTTTGGAGAGAGTTTAGGCAAGTCTACACCACATAGTGTCACAAGGCCTTGTCTTGGATTTTTTTTTTCTCTTGATGTGTTTGTTGGTGGGAGTTTCCAGTACTGGAGTCATCCAAACATCCAAGACCCACACTCATTACTAAGGTATACTACACTAGTTAGCGAACAAGCAGTGACAACAGTGTGATATCAGATCTGTGCTTGCATTGCTTTACAGAATTGGATCAGTTAAACCTTTCTCCATCCTCAGAGTGTGACACCTGGGGGACATTAGGCAACCTAATAATTAGTGTGATTCAAGGGTCCCATCTCCTAAGAATCACAGGGTTCTAAGAGGCTTCAGATAAAGTATCTCTCCAGTCTTCAAGCTGCAGCACTTTAATCCCCTCCTTAGCCTCAATTCCCCCCACCTCCCTAGTCCGGGCACTAATAGATCACACAAAGATACTGGAGCCAGCTCCAATAGACTTTCATTAGAGCTGATTGTTAAAATATCAATGTGAGCATTTACGTCTTGGAAATCGGCAAATGCTGCACATTAGAGTTGGATTTATTTTGTTGTTGTTGTTGTTGTTGTTGATCTCTAGACTTAAGAGAGTGATGGAGAAAAATATTAAGCTTAAAAGTGTGACATAACAGGTTGGTTTGTTGAATTTTCTGGAGAGCTGGTTGTTAAACATTTAACAGTACACCCCTAGATAGGTGTTGTTTCCAGAAGGCCCTGTTAATATTTGCCTGTTCTAGCAGCTGCTCTTTCGCCTTCATTCATTAGAATATCTAGGCAGCTAGGTGGCACAATGGATAGAGTGCCAAGGCCTGGAGTCAGGAAGGCCTGAGTTCAAATCAACCTCAGATGCTTACAAGCTGTGTGACCCTGGGCAACTCACTTAACTCTGTTTGCCTCGGTTTCCTCCTCTGTAAAATGAGCTGGAGAAGGAAATGGCAAATCACTCCAGTATCTTTGCCAAGAAAACCCCAAATGGGGTCATGAAGTGTCAGACACAACTGAAAAAAGGAATCAACAACCACAAATGTGCCTGTGTGTTTGATCCCCCTCCTACTAAGTGTCATAAGGCCATGAACCAAGCCTGACTCCCTTTTATGTCTCCAATCAGTATCACAGGAATCTGCGCATACTGAGAGCTTACCAAATGCCTGGTGAAAAGAATCACATACTAGTCTGTATTGTATTTATTTGTATACATATCTTATCCCCCACACTAGATCATAAACTTGGTGAGCTCAAGCACTCTGTCTTTGTCATGAGGGCCAGTGAGAACAAATCTGTAGCATTCAGTGGGAATAATTGACAGGACACTTTGTAACCCAAAGGTAGGTACAGAAATTTTTTTAAAGGAGGCATTGTAGCTATAGGGGAAAAGGAGATGCTGGTTGGATTTGGAGCCTATATATCCAGGATCCATTTCTCAATCTGCTATCTATTAGTTTTATGTAGTAGATAAGTCATTATTTTTCCTCTTTGTCCAATAAAATGAGGATAACAATACTTAGACTACTTTACAAGGCTATTGTGAGACTCAAGTTAGATAATGTAAGAAACCCACTACATAAATATCAGTTATTTATTATAGTGACATCCTCTATTTCTGAGACGTGATCAAGCATGGGAAATGCTGCTGAGGCCAGGATGGTCTTTGATCCACTGATGTCATATTTCTGAAATGGTACCATCAGAGCTCCTTCCCCTCCCTCCAATTTTCTGGAGTGTCTTCTTGCACAGGCAATACATGCAAACCTGCTTAAGTTTTTCAAAGTATCAGTCTTATCTAAACTGGGAGACAAAAATCTGTGACATGATAGAATGAGCCCTGGATTAGAAGTCAGAAGACCTAAGCCTGCTGCTTATTAGCTGTGTGACCTTGGGCAAGTCATTTCCCCTAAAAATCTAAGATGTCTTTTCTTCCTCCACAAAATGGGGGTAATAATGCTTTCACTGTACACCTCACAGGGTATCAGATGTCAGTGCTCAGTGCTGTATAAATGCGAGCTATTATTATCATCATCACACACCATGACACTACCTATATTTATTTGAGCATTAATCTTCACTTCCTGATTTTTCCACAAGCACTTTTTCAAATGACAAAAATCAGCACCCGGCCTTTGCTGTGAGTATTAATTCATGTGCCTTACTGTGAGCCCTAAGGCTTTAGATTTTCTTTAAATAGACCCGAGAGATGACTTGGTACTATTAGAGAAATAGAATTCCTGGGACTTCAACATACCCAAAATGTATAAAGATAGAAAGGCAAATTCTAGATAAATGACTCTCCTCAGGAAAGTCTGCTGAGCTGAATTCTGCTACAGTTCAAACAGGAGGAACAGAGCAAAGTCTAACTACTGATAAATGGTTCTGCTACCAGAGGCTGAAGCTATAAATAGGCTTATTATTCACTTCCTTATTCCCTCTCATCTCATCAGATTTCCAGTGGCCTGTTACAGAAGAGAGGAAAAAGCTTCATGGCCTGGGAATAAAATACAGTTTTGACTGCAGCCAGAAAACAGGCAAAATAATGTTGTGGCGTCGTGAATAAAAGCTCCCACACAGCTTGGCACAGAAGAGAAATTGAACACTACATGATACTGTTGGGTTAGAGGAAGAAAGGAAGTTTAAAAGAATCAGAAGGGAACAGAATTTCAAGGTGGTCTCAAATGCAGCCCAATTGACTCACACGCTCCTGCAAACCACTGAACAGTTGTGTAATTTCACAGAAGGAAAGAAAATCAATAACAAATTTCCTCCTTACCTTATTTTCTCCTCTAGCTATGTATTTGCCCTTCCTGAGTGTGAGGTACAACTAGAGTACCAGTGCCTTAATGGAAGCAGGGAAGGGCTGATTGCTTTCTCCTCTTCCACCTACTCACCCTCCCTCTCCAGAAATGAAGCTATAAATAAAAGTCATCCATCTCCACTCCTGCCCGTTCATAACTTCAGAAGCATTTGCTCATTGCCATCTTAACTTTGGCCTTCGAGTTTTCAACGTCCATATTAAACTTTTAAACAAGACAAATGGAAATCTCTTCTGCTGGTTCTGGGTTTATGGCCTTTAGTCCACTCTGAGATCAATCATTCAAGAAACAAACATTTATCACTTTATTTTTTTTACTGGATGTGCCAGACAGTGCTAGGCACTTGGGTGTACAAACCTTCCCCCCACAAAAAGGAAGAAACAACCATTGCTTTCAAGATTATATCCTATTGGGGAAGAATATATAAAAAATAAATACATACAGAATAAATGTCAGGTAGTTAAATATAAGGTCATTAGGAGGAAAAGATACTAATCCTTGAACATATAAGAAAAGGCTTCCTACAGAAGATGGTACTTGAGTTGGGACTTGAAGGAAGGGAGGGATTTATGAGGCAAGGGTAAGAATATAGTGCATTCTAGGCATGGGGTACAGCCAGTGCAAAGGGACAGAGATGAGATTTGAAGGGCTATATGTGAGGAACCAAAAGCAGACCAGTTTGCCTAAACCATAGGATGGAGGAAGAGAAGTAATGTATTTGGAATTAACAAATTATATTTCCCAATAATGTATATGACAAGTTTGGTATGTTTTATATTTCATTAGAATATTTATTTTCCTTCAAGGTATTTTTGATTCTATTTTTCAAAAAAATAAGATAGCAGAGGCCTAAAATAGCTGGTGATTTCAAGGGAGTGACTGGTGGGAGAATGTAATGCAGACCAAATTTGAAAAACGCCCATTTCAAAAACTACAGTAGCAAAATAATGGTGGGAGGAACAACTGGACTTTGAGTGGATGTTTCAAGAGGAACATAGAACAAAGGAATTCCAGAGAAGTTTTACTTTCTTGGAGCTCTGACTAAGAGACCAAGGCCCTCATTTTATAGATGAAGAAGCTGAGGCCAAGAGAAATGAAATAATTTGCCCAAGAACACAAAAACTTCCCATACATGGAAATAATCAGCAAACAGATGATTATCAGCAAACAAAGAGAGCTTATACACTTGAGAAATCTTCCTCTTTTTGCCTGGAAAAATAAGTCTCCATTTCTTATCAATTTTTTTTTTCCTGGATGAATCAAACCCTTTTTTCGTTCCTCATTTTGGCAGCATTAATTACAAACAATAAAAGTAAGAACACTTCTGGCTGGAGTCTCTCTTAGTATTTCGGTTGCTTTTGAAGGATCCAAGTCATTTGGTTCTAAAAAGATTCGGTCCAACTTAACAAAGATTTACTAAGAAAGATGTACTATATCTAAGGCCCTGTACTAGGTAGTGGAGATTCTAAAACAAAAACAGTCTCTGCCCTCAAGGAGCTTACATTCTATCGAGAAAGAACTACAGGCTCAGATTCTTATAATCTAGCCAATAGCTTACTAATGTTCAGACTCCTTAAAAGCCTGCCCAATATGAGGGATGTTCCAATAAACCTTGTCTTTGGCTGAAAAAAAAAAAAGAACTACAACACATATTCAGGAAAGTAAATACAGAGTATTTTAAGGAGACAAAGAACATTAACAACTAGGGGGATCTGAAATTCCTGTAGGGTTCAAGAAGTGGTAGACAAGAAGAGAGTATGTTCTAGGCATGACAGAGAGCCTTTGGAGAGGCTCAGAGGTAGGAGACAGAACAGAAACTTCAGGAAATTTCAGGTAGGCTAGTTTCACTGAGACACAGTGTGCATTAAAGGAGAACAATGTGATGCAGGTTTGGGAAGGTAGGTTGACTAAATTGTGAAGGGCTATAAATGCAAAACTGAATAAAATGTCCCACACATAAATAATATATGGAGTATGACCAAATCAATCCTCTTCTGATTGATTCACTCTATGTTCTTCTCCCAGCTATTTAAAAAAAATTTTCCCAGCTATTTTAATGGCCATTTGCCAGATAATTGACCAGATTGATTAAAATTGCCAAAATAACAAGTTTGTTCTTTCTAATCCTCAACTGCAGCAAAGACTGCATTGCACCCTAGAGATCCCAGCAAAATGACAGCCAATTGGAGGGCTAGGTCTAGAAGACTATCCATGGGTGTGTGAATAAAGATAGCTGAAAAATGGTGGAGTCAGTTTGGGTGTTACAACCCTGCTCACAACACTCTTCTGCAACATTTCCTTTTTCCTAATCTTAATGTTTGTTAGGCAATGGAAAATGATGGATCAGGGAGATTATCCACCAGGAGAACCAATGCAAAGTCAGAAGATGATGGGTAGCAGACAGATGAAGAGAAAGTCTAGGAGCAGCTAGGTGGCGCAGTGGATAGAGCGCTGACCCTGAGTTCAAATCTGGCCTCACACCAAACACTTGACACTTACTAGCTGTATGACCCTGGACAAGTCACTTAACCCCAATTGCCTAAAAATTTAAAAAAAATTTTTTTAAAAAGTCTATAGTGAGAAAGTCTACAAAAGCCAAGCACAGAATGGAGCAGTGAAGTAGAGTTGAAATGGAGGTCAAAAGCCAAAGATCACAAAGAAATTGCATGCAAAGGCAGAGCAAGGGGGGGGGGGGCGGGGGACAGAACCCAACAGGGGGTCAGTAACTACAGAAAGAGAAGGAAAGCCCCTGACATTCAGAATCTCAAAACTGAGGAACTGCATGCTATTTTTGCTGTGGCCTGACCCAACAGTTGGTTTTCTTTGGCATGGGCCTCCTTGGACCTGAGCTTCAAAGATTTCACTGCAATTAGCAAACCGGTCATCGCATCATAGTGTTTAAGAGACCTTAGAAATCATCTCATCCAAACCCCTTATTTTACAGACAAGGAAATGGAGACCCAAGAAATCAAAGTGACTCGCTTGAAGTCACACAGTAAAGAGCAGAGCCAGGATTTGAACCCAGATCTTCTGACTCCAAATCTACACTGAACTATATTACACTCTAAAAATTCTACTGGTCTGAATATGGCAGAAGACACCATAACTTCATCACTTTTAAGACAATTGTTATTTGGATAAATCATTCTTATAAATGGTCAGAAATTGGATTATTTTTCTGTTCTCTTCACCCAGGGGAATATAATATTAACTGAAAATAAGCATAACGTATCAAAAACAGTCAAGAATAGGGTCCTTCTGCACCCAGGTGAGCAACTTCAAAGCCAAGCCTATCCTCCTCCTTTCCCATGGCTAGCTTCACAAGACCTTTCTTGGTCCTCCTACCTCCTACCCTAGGTGCCAGAATTCCTAGCTAAAGCTCTAAGCAAAGATGATTCCCAGGATTTTACGGTAATAATATACATTTTTTGAATCTGACTTGTGATTTCACTGATATTAGAAAAGACCTTATAGCAATGTGAAATGGCATCTTCTCTGCAACCTATAATCGTAAAGAGTTTCCTGGAGCTACAGACTTGCCCAAATTCATACAACCAATATGTGCCAGAGGCAGAACTGAGATCCAGATCTTTCTAACTCTAAGGATGGCTTTCTATCCACTATATCACATAATAGCAACAGTGATGATGATGATGATGATGATGATGACTATGATGATGGTGGTAGTGATACAGATGATATTTAAAAAATTTTAAATGTCTCATCATGGTATGGAATCAAACATAGGTTCTCAAATTCTTTGCCCATGAAGCAAAAACTCTGGAAGGTTCTACCATACTAAAAAGGCTTTGAGTAGGTTCTGGCAACAGACTGCACTGGATCTCTGAGAACAAGCCTAGCTAAGTATAGAGAAGTTGATTGCCAGTAGGCTAGGCACAAGGTAATTAATTCTTCGGCCATGGCAACCCTTGTAACAAAGATTTGGCTATAGCAACCCATGAAACAAGGAAAAATATAAATAGATGACTTTTCTCTGTGGTCCCCTTCCACTTTTCCACCTCACTTCAGTAACACACTAATGTAAGCATACCTTAAATTTCACCATCTGTCAGAATTGAACCATCTCCAAGATCTGGAATTTTGGAATTCTATTCTCTGACTACAACCTCCTATCCTTCCTTCTACCATTCCTACTTTCTCACTCGTATTAAATCTCATCTTCACCATTATCATGAACTTTGGGCCCTTGAACCTTCTCTGTTGTATTAGTCTAGCTTACCCACTCTCACTTCACTTGTCTCCCTATTGAGCTTTGATTCCATAATGCACCATTTTGGTGTTTCACCAGCTCTTACTATCTAATCCCTTCCTTGACATGACTTTCTATCATTCCTGACTTGTGAATTTTCATTCCTAAATAAATACCAGCATCTGATTCCCCAAACTTATAACTCTGGAGATATTTTTTCAAACACTTCCATTCCCCCCTCTTTTCATATCTCCTTATTTGCCAGGTCCTTTCAATTCAATCTTCTCTCTTAAATCCATCCTCTTTTTTCTCTTCCTCCTACAACCACCTTATAATCCTCATTAGCAACTGCTTAGACTATTGCAACAATCTTCTATCCAGTCTTCCTAACTCCAAACTCTCCTAACCTGACCCTACGTAAAATAGAAAGTTCCTCCTCTCACCAATTCCTGGTGCCTCAAATGATTACTTGCTGACTTAACACCTCCCTGCTCTCCCATACCTCACATGTCTTTTTGATGACTTCTCCAGCAGTAACCTCTATCTCCTTACAGCAGGGTTATATGTCCTGAGGTCTCTACCTTCCCAAATGGATTTGCTTTAAAAATGGCAATTTGGGGATGCACTTTATGAATCCTTCAGGCATAAAGAATCAATTTAAAAATCAACAAGCATCCATGTGCCAGACACTGTACTAAATACTGAGATATAAAGACAAAAATCAAACATTACATTATATCATCAATAAATATCTATAAAATAAATATAAGGTAAATGCTGAGGAGGAGCAAGTCATTCAGTCAACTAGCATTTATTAATCACCTACTATGTGCCAAGCATTATGCTAAGTGCTGGGGATGCAAAGAAAGGCAAAAGACAGTCCCTACTCTCAAGAAGTTTACAATCCAAGGCAGGAGACAACAGGCAAACAACTATATACAAACAAGATACATACAGGATAAATTGAGAGTAATCGCACTGGAGTAGACACTAGCAAATAGGAAGATTAGGAAAGGCTTCATGGTAGGAGGTGTCACTCAAGCAATTTTTAAGGATATGAGAGATTCTAAGAGATAGAGGTAAGGTAGGGCTGCATTCCAAGCTTGGAGGCCAGCTAGTTCAAAGATAAGGAGTCAGGAGATACCCTGTATGAAGAGTACCTTATGGGGAATAACAAGGAGGGCAATATTACTGGAAGGGAATAATTAAAATAAGTTTGGACAGGAAAGTTGGGGCCTTCCTGGGCGAAAAGGGCTTTAAAAGCTAAACAGGGAAGCTTATATTTGATCCTAGGACCTAATTAGGAGCCAATAGAGTTTACTGAATAGGAAAGTGATATGTTCAGAACTGAAGTTTGAAAGAAATCACTGTGGGAAGGATGAATTGCAAAGGGGAGAGATACCCGAGACAAGGTGACTCGCAGTAGTTTAAGCAAGAGATGATCTCCACTAAGGTGGTACTCTTGTGAGTAGAAAGAAGGGGATGGATATGAAATATGTTGGGAAGGTAGAAACCTCAAGATTTGGCACCTGATTAGACATTTGGTGTGAGGAATCAAGGACAATGCTGAGAGTGACTGGTGCCCTAACAGAAACAGGGGAGCTTGGAAGAGGGTTGGTTTTCAAGGGAAAGATAATGAGTTCAATTTTGGACACATTGAGTTTGCGATGCATACAAGGCATGGCTCAGATGAGAAGCAAGCTAAGCTTAGGGAAGAAATACATTCACCAAAGCCTACAGTCTCACACAAATTTTGTGCTGCTTACCTGACCATAAATTTACACAGACTTTTTTTTTCTTTAAAAAAATCCACCCCCTCCCAAGTGATTACTATGAAAGCAAAGCCTGGTCTCTCTGACTGTGTGGCCATGTGATCATACTTCACTAGGCTAGGTCTCTGAAACACTGATGCCAACCAACACCAGTGACTGTAATGGGTCAAGTGAACACAACATAATATAACCCAACACACATTTATTAAACATCTCTGCGAAGATACTAGTGTATCCTGTGCACTGGAGAAGATACAAGTTTAAGACACCAGTACAGTTATAACGTACACTATGTGCTTTGTATCATGATAATAGTTGTGGATGCAAAGACAAAAATGCAACAGTCTCTGCTTACTGTATTACATAAGAAGGTCATGAAAGGATTATAAAATAAATTGCTACATAGATAGGGTGGAGGGCAAGTAGTTACCAAATTAGGATAAGGTGGAAAGATTAGGGAGGGCTTTCTTGAGCATGTTAAACATGTATTTGAATTATTCTGTTCACTAAATGCCTTGAAACTGATGCGGGGGGTGGAGGACGTGTCTTCACATGTTTATCAATCTTTTTGTTTTATTTTTGTCTTAGATTGTAAAGTCAAAGAGGATAGCCTTGATGTTTCTATAGTTCTCTTGCTATCTATGTCTATATAGTTCATTTTAACATATTGCTACGTGCAGGCAATTGCCTAACAAATACTTTTTTTAAAGCAATAGAGTAAAAATATTTCTTTTAATTGATGATTTTGTTAACTAAGCTTCCAAATATATGTGTAGCTAGTGGGGATAAATAGAGTGGAAGTCAGAAGGCTGAGGCTGTATAGCTTCAGCTCTGTTGGTAACTATGTGACAGTGGGAAACCATCTATGGGGGCCTCAGTTCCCTCAATTGTAGAATGAAGAAGTTGGATTAAATAAGCTTTAAAGTCCCTTTCAGCTGTAATATTTTATATTTTGAACAGGGGTTGTCCTAGATATACCACAAATATCACTCAACAAACAGTGAAGTGGTGAATTGGTTCTAAAAAGTCAGGCGATCTGTTTAATTCAAGACAAAGCAAGGCTCATGTTTAGTGTACACTCTAGAGGTTGCCCTGGCAACTCCAATTCTCTGGGCAATCTCCCAACTTCCACTTCTTTTGTTTATCATATATAAGCTTGGCTCCTGAAGCTTGGATTATCTGCTGTTTTGTAGCACAAAGATTCAGTTAATTCAAACCACCTGTCCTGAGCCAGTGACTGGAGCAGGGCCTGGTGTTAGGAAGACCTGAGTTCAAATCTGTTCACAGATACTTACAAGCTGTGAAACCCTAGGCAAGTCACTTAACCTCTCTTTGCCTCAGCTTCCTTAACTGTAAACAGCACCTTTCTCACAAGGTTATTATGAGGATCAAATGAGATAATAAATATTTTTAAAGCACTTAGCACAGTGCCTAGTATGAATAGGTGCTATATAAATGTTTATTCCCTTCCTTAATCCTTCCCTTCGCTATACTGCAAGGGTAGTAGAAGGCAGTACTGTATAGTAAAGCGGCCAAGTGACTTGGAATCAGGAAGATTTGGTTTCAGATCCTATCTCTTTTACTTAATAGGCTTACAACCATCAGTGGTTGAAAACCACTGTAAAACCTAAGCCTGTAGCGCTACAGTTTTCTATCTGTAAAAAAGGGAAATGACAGCTACAGTATCCACCTTATAGACTGTTGTGAGGCTCAAAACACATCATGTAAGTAAAATGCTTCGTAAGCCTTAAAGTGCTAAATGGGCCAGGTATTGCTGACCAACCACGGTCTTTTAATTCATTGTAAGAAAAACTAGCAGAATGGAGAAAAACTATACAGGCAAAGAGAGGTCAAAGAATTAAATTGCAGGGCATTGTTTGTTTTCTTTAACACCATGTAGAACTGGGACTCTTCTTGCAATATAGGTCATGCTCTGTATCAGAGTATATGAATGGAAACCCTGCAAATACATTCTAAGATTCATTGTAAATGATGAACTGAAATGCTTCCCAAAGTGTCATGGAACAAAAGAAAGAAAAGGAATCCCTAGTGGCTAGCACCCTGAAAGGTAGAGTAGAAGAGTTGAAAGAACTCTATGTTTTCAGAGAATCTGGGTTTGAATCCCAGCTCTTTCACTTACTAACTGGGTGACAGTAGAGAAGTCATTTAAATTTGTTGCTGTTGTTGAATCGTTGCAGTCATGTCCAACTCTTCATGACCTCATTTGGGGTTTTCTTGGCAAAGATGCTAGAATGATTTGCCATTTCCCTCCCCAGCTCATTTTACAGATGAGAAAACTGAGGCAAACAGGATGAAATGACTTGCCCCGGGTCACACAGCTAGTAAGTATCAGAGGCCAGATTTGAATGCAGGTCCTTTCCTCTCCAGACCTGTTGCCTTCGTTGCATCATCTAGTGGCCTCATTTAACTTACTAGGACTTAGTTTCCTCATCTGAAAGATGGGAGTTGGACTTGGTTGCCTCTAAGATCCCTTCTGGCTCTACATCAATAATCTTATATCCTTTGAAGTCATCTAGCCCAGCCCCATCATTTTACAGATCATGAGGAAAGAAAGGGAACAAACATTTATTAACACCTACTATGTTCCAGGCACTCTGCTAAGTGCTTTACAAATATTCTTTCATTTAATTATCCAATTTATTTAGTTATCTCATTGAATATGTAGGATCATAGATCTAAAGTCACAAGGGACTTTATAGGCTATTTAGTCTGACTGCCTAATTAATTTTACCGATGAGAAAAATGAAGCCCAAAGAGGAGAAATAATTTATCTAGGGCAGGGGTGGGGAACCTGCAGCCTTGAGGCCACATGTGGCCTTCTATGTCTTTGGGCATGGCCTTTTGACCGAGTCCACGTTTTACAGAACAAATCCTTTAATTAAGGGGATTTATTCTATGAAGTTTGGATTCAGTCAAAGATTGGCACCTGAGGACTTAGAGCCCTGGTCTAGTAAACAGGTAGCAAACAGCAGAATTTAGGTTTAAACACGAGAATTTTCATTCCAAATCTTTCCACTGTCCTACATTGTTTTTGGCAATTGACACTGTGCATGGTTGCCTTTTTGGGATCCTGGAGTGCTATTTAATGTGTATCTGTCTGATGTCAACTGCCCTTTAGCCTAGGCCTCTTTCTGTTGCTGAAAGAAATGATTATTTCTCTCTCATATTAATAGCCAGTTATTAAAATTGGGGAGACTCTAGCCTTTTTTCCCCATCCTATTTCCTTGTTCAATCTCTCAAGGACAGGGCTGATAGAAGAAAGGCTTAACATTCTCCTCATTCTGGATATTACTATTCTACCAACTAGATCAGACTTCTAATCTAGGGTGAAACTCCCTTCTGCTCAGGTTTGGGTGGGGGATAAGTTCTATGAATAGATTGCCCAAGGTTTGGGGTAACTTAGAAGTAAATGACATAATCAAAGTTCATCAGAATAGGTTTAGCCCCTCCTTGTAATACTGATTCTCTCATTAATTGTTAACCAATCAGAGTTGATTGCCACCCTTGGGAACACCCCTCTTCCAAAGGGCATATAAGTTGTGAATTGCTGCCATGATGGTCTTTGGCATTTGAGAGTGTCACTGACCTTTTATTAAAAATGCTGGCATTATTAACAAAATGATTAAATTACCCAGAAATTGTGTCTCTCAAACTTTTAAAATGTCACATTGCTTAGGATTTGGAACTCCCTAATCACCTGCTTCTCCTGCCCTGTGCCCAGATATTGACCATCCCTTGTTTAGCCCATCTTGCAACCAACCAACCTTTGATTAGATTGTACTCAACCTAGCTTTTAATACTTTTTTCCATGTAGCATAAATGAACAATTTCTGAAAGGCAGCAAATGATGACACAGAAAACAGTGGACTTGGGAGTCAAGAGATGGATTATATCCTGGCTTGGACACTGACTAATGACGTGACCCTTAGTAATTCATTTTACCTTTTCAATCCTCACTTTCTTTACCTGTGAAATGGGGATAATAATACTTGTGCTACATACCTTATAGAGTTATTGTGGAAGTATTCTATATAACCCCTAGGATAGGGTTAGGAACAGGACTTTTGATTTTGTTGGCATGAGGAACTCCCAGAAAAGTAAACTTCTACCCATGCATGTCAACACATTCTCTACATCTTATTTTCTTAGAGAATTACCTAGGGCAAAGGTATTGAACCCACAGCTGGAAACACTCTCAGTGCAGCCCAAACTAGATTAAAATCAAATCGGGAAATTACTTAACAAAATAAATAAAAATACAATAGAACATAGGTAATGTTACTATGTGGTTTTCTAAGTCAATATGCAGAGAAGCAGAGAATCTTATGTAGGTTTAGTAGCGGCCTCTTTTCTACTTATGTTTGGCCTGTCGCACAGTCAGTGTACATTAGAAGTAGGATTTGACCCCAAATCTTTGAGACCAGCTCTCTATTCACTACACCACGCTGCCTCATGGAAACCTTAAAGTCTAATTTTTGTAGCTTTGCCCATTCCTACTTCTAATTGCTTCATCTGGAGGTGGAGGTGGGGAAGCTAAACCCAACGAACTTTCATGTTGTAAATTCTTATCTAATTCTTTAAGGTCGCCAAGGACAAGCTGGGACTATTAGTCTATTTAAATCACTCTAGACAACACCTGGCATTGGTGAAGATGACAGTGAATATGATGATGAGGGTGATTATCGACAAGCAGAGGAAGTCCCAGGCAGAAATAGGGAAGGGGTGAGGAAATCACTTCCTCCTCTCCACACTGAGTCACAGCCTTTTGTTGGTTCTTTGTGCTGAGGGGGCAGGGCAAGATGCCAAGCGAATGAAAGGAAATGGTAGCTGTTAGCCCAAGATAATAATCACGTGCATTTTCCCATCCTCTTCCCTACTTTTTGATTCTAAAAGGATTGCATAGTATTTCCTTTTGAAGAAAAAGAATATGGATACATACTTACATACACAAAGAAGCTAAAGACTAGCCTGGTGTTCAGTTGTTTCCCACTCTTTGTGACCTCATTTGGGGTTTTCTTGGCAAAGATACTGGAATGGTTTGGCATTTCCTTCCCATTTCAAGATGAGGAAACAGAGGCAAACAGGATTAAGTGACTTGCCTAGGGTCACACAGATAATAATAAGTGTCTGAGGCCAGATTTGAACTCAGGAAGATGAGTCTTCCTGACTCCAGACCCAGAGCTCTATCCTCTGTGCTACCTAGCTGCCCTGAAGCCTGGTATAGTGGTGAAAATGTTGGACTCAAGAATCAGCATAAGCCCAGATTCAAATTATACCTCTTATACTTTCTAGGTATATGATGATAAGTCACTTAACTTCTTTGGGCCTCAGTTTCCAAATCTGTAAAATGTGGACCTCAGAGTAGATGGCTTCTAAGGTCTCTTCTTGTTCTGAATCTATGATCCTGTGATCTTTCAAAACTTTAAGGACCAAATTGGATACCAACTGCTTTATATTATAAAGTCATTCTCTGTGCATTAGTCTCTTGATACAAAATTATGATTGAAACCTCATTTCAGTACTTCATGGGCAATGAATTTATCTATGTGGATTCTCCCTCCCCTAAAACAGAAACTTCTATGCCTCAGTAAACTGTCACCATGAGTCTCTATGACTGAAAAATGTATCACCTGGTGACTAGCCTTCTGGCGATAAGCATTTCTGTACTTGGCTAGGCTAGCTTTCAGCTTGACAAATATGCAGGTTACCTAGAACCATCAGACCTCAGTTGTGCTCGAACACAAATCCCCTCTACAACAATTTGGAAAGTTGCTCATCTAACTTCCTCTTTCGGACTTCCCATGGCAGGGAACTTGGTATTTCCTGAGGTAATGCATTCCACTTCTGAATAGCTCTGAATATTATTTATTAATTCATTCAATAAAAGTTATTAAGTGCCTACCATGTGCCAGGCAGTGTTTCCTCATATTGAGACCAAAGTTGCATTTCTGCCACTTCTACCCATTGTTAAATTTATTAAATTCGCCAAACATCTATTAAGTTCCTACCAAGTGCAAGGCATTGCACTAGACGCTGATAATATAATTGATAGTAATTGCTACCAATAGCACATATTTAGAGTTTTGTTTTGTTTTTAAAGAGGTTTACAAAGTCTTTCCTTGAGATAGCCTTTTGAGGTAGATAGTAAAAGTATCATTCTCTCCATTTTAAAGATAAGAAAACTGAGGCTTAGAGAAGTTAAATGATTTGATTAAGAATACTCATTAGGGAGTGTTAGAGTTATGCCTTCTGGGATTATATTTGTTTTTTTTTTAATCAAAGCTATGATTTCATTGGTGTAGGGTGCTTCCTATAAGAAATCCACCCTACCAATGAAGAAGATCTTCTACCAATGCAAACTGGCACCTTCCCCAAGCTTTTCAGTCTTAGAGAGTTGCCTGAGACACTGAAAGATTAAGTGTTTTGCCCATAGTCACATAGCCAGTAGGCATTCAGACACAGGACATAAATCTAGCTCTTCCTGATCATATGGCCACCTCTCTATTCATTATGCCTGGCTAACTCTTGGGTCCAAACCAAGCAATTTTGATTCTCCTTCTGCATGACAGTCCTTCAAATATTTTCATCCAGTCCTCATGTTCCCATTTTGTTCAGAGGTTGTGTTATGTCAGCAAAGCCTCAGAGAACCCAGGTCCACCTTACTACCAGGATGATGCACCAGAATAGGACTTCATAGATAATGTCAGGGCTGATGTAATCTTGTTAGGTTGCTTCTTAGAATATCCTCCTAAATTCTGTCTTCACCAGAGTTGTAATCAGCAATTTATGCATTTGGTACAAGTGGCACAAAACAGACCCTCAATTTGGTTGGGGGTGGGGGAAGTGTGGAAACAGGTCATTGCTAGAGGCGGGAGCACAGAGAACAGGAGCAGAGCTCATGAAGTGCTCACCTGGGATGGAGGTGGAGAGCAAGCCATCATCTAGCAAATTTCTATTTTTACTAGTTATTCTTTCTAGTGCTAAGCTCAATTGTTTCTGTGTTTCTGAAGGACTGAAAATAGATCTAAATTTCAGCACCCTTGTTCAAAGTCCCAGAGGCCTTGCCCTGTTCATGGTTCTGTTCTTTACCAAAGCAGTTCTTTACCAATCTACCACATCTGAAATCTCAGCCAAAAGTAGACCTGGGTGCACTTCAATATTTTTCTCTTTCACAAAAGTCTGTCATCCTGAGGAAGAACCAAGATAGAAAGATTAAGTGTAACCTTTTCAAGGTCAAATAGTATTTTCAACTGCTTTTTTGATGTTTCAGTCCCACCCTTTGCCTAAAGAATTGGCTTACACCAAAACCACCACCACCAAAAAACAGTCAGAATGGATGTGTAGCAAATGCAGTGATTTCTCCTCTGGACCCCGGGTGCCCCAGCCACTTTAACAGCCCTATAAGCAACCTGAGCTCCAACTATCTAAATTTTGGACACCATCTCCAAATAGTTGGGAGATTGGCATGTCATGAGAAAATCATGGGCTGGCAGAACACCCACTAGCAAGCCCTCCTAAAGAAATTGACTTTTCAATCTTTTATGAAAAGCTCCCAGTCATTTTTTTTTGGACCTTTATACTTTAAAAAAAAAAAGAAAGAAAAAGAAGGGGGGGAGAAAAAGAAAACTTCACAATAACAGTGGACCACTTTGTTTATTGTTTTGCCACATGAGAGGGAAAGAGAAGTGGGCTGATGTAAGCGAATGAGAATGCTGTTGAAGATTTGCTTTTAAGCATGTCAAACCCTGCCTACACTATAAAGACAAAAAAAAAGATATTTTGTCTGTCTTAACAAAGTACAAACTAATCACCCAGACAAAGCTTCCTTTCTTGGTCAAGTCTCCACCATGGCCCTGCTAATATTAAAATTCTTCTCCTTCGGCCATAACCCTCCAAGAGTAAAAGAGCCTCTTGAAACAATGTTGCTTAAACCATTTTCAGGTTAGAAAGGCAGTGTTCACAATCTGAGATACAGCACAGAGTTGTGTGTGTGTCTATGTCTGTGTCTGTGCATCTATTTTCTTGCGGCCATAAAAATGCAATTACTAAAAAGAAGCTTCAGTTAACAGGAAGAATCAGAAAACATGTAACATGAAACCAAACAAATGGCTCAGTGGAATAAGTAAAGGGAATATTGAAACTGCAGTTATTTCCTCTCCCACTCTGTTCTCTCTCCTCCCCAGAGCAAGAGTGGGTACTTTCAGTGAATTTGGGCAAATAAAATGGAAAATGGATTTTATTTGTACCAAAGTCAGTTCACTTATTTCAGAAGAGGCATGGGAGCCCCATACCTCATCTTTGAGAGAAATCGCCTAACATGGTTGAAGGAATGTGCTGTGATGTGAACAGATCGAATTGTCCTGGAGCTGATGAATAAAGAGATTTGTGAACAGTCCAGAGAACACATCAATGCTCTGTGATGTTGTTCAGCTTGTTCTAGGAAACTGCAAACAATCTGGGGGTGGGGGAGAATAGGGGGATCTCTCTCTGCCCTCAGGACATGAAGAAAGGCTCAGTGGTCCACTCTGTTCTATTCTGTTCAGTTTATTGAAATTTTTAAAAACACCAGAGAATCTTTGCAGTCACATTGGAGGCCTGTAGAACATGAGCTTGCCTCTAAACAGATAAGGGTACAATGAAGTCAGTCACTGCCTGAAATACCACCTCAGAACGGAGGGCTTCAACGAGTTCTAATGTACAATGCAACTGTGCTATTTATCACGGGGCATCATCCATGCACTTTGAGAACAGTAGATATGGCCCATGAAATGCATCCTTTCACTTGAGAAATGGGCACTTGCTGTCTCGGGATGCTTAAGTGAAACCCACCCAAAGTTGCCTGCAGCTTTAAGCCTGTAAGTCTTACTAACTAATCTCACTTACCCATTCAAGCCAGAATGACACTGAAATCTGATTTTACACTGTATTTGCAATTCTGCCCCGCTTTTCATCTACAGTACTGTGAATGTTCTCTTTTTCCATCTCTTTGCCTCTAGCTCTCTCGCTCTCTCTCACTCTCTTTTTCCCCTTTGGTTTGGCTCTGATGCTAAGGACGCATCAAAAGCACTTTTCTATAGAAAACAAACATAGGAGAACTGTAACAGCTCTTGATATCCCACCTGGCAGACAAACCTTCCCTAATGAATGGAAGTGAGGTAGTGATTCTCTCCCACCCCCACAATCAATTGTGAGATAACTATCACACATTTCAAAATGCAAAAGCACACAGCAGACACTGAATCCAGCTATCATTGCATATCTCTGTTTTTTCTCAGCCAAACTAAAAAAGCAGTCTACATTCATTCATTGCCTACATTTCTTCTACCCTCACTTACTTCTCACCCTTTGCAACCTAGCTTCCAGCGTTATAACTCAATAGAAACAGCTGTTTCCACAGTCACCAATGATCTCTGAATGACCAAATCTGGTCTTTTCTAAGGCTCCATCCCTTCTTCACTTCTCGGCAGTATTTTATGCTTTTGACCTCTCTCTCCTCCTGGATACACTCTCTTTTCCGCATTTCATGACACTACTCTCACCTAGTTGTGTCTCCTACCTGTCTAACCACTCCTTTCCAGCTTCCTTTGCTTATACATCATCCATGCCATGCCCACTAGCTGTGGGCATACCCTAATACTCTATCCTTGGCTTTTTCTCCTCTCTCTAAACTCTCTCACTGGGTGATTTCATCAATATTGGTTTAATTATTATTTTTATGCAGATAACCCATATACGTATATGTATACACACACTAGTCACTTCCCTGAGCTCCATTTGCACAAAATCAACTGCCTGTTAAACATTTCAAAACTGGATGTCTCATAAGTATTTAAAACCAAATATCTCTAAAACAAAACTTATTCGCTTTCCTCACCCATCCCCCCAACCCTCTTCCAAATTTTCCTGTTTCTGTCAAGAGTACCAACATCCTTCCAGTCTCCCAAATTTGTGATCTTAGTGTTATTTTCAACTCCTCAATTGCCCTTACTCTATATATCCAGTTACTGAATCTTACCATGTCTACCTCCACATCACTCTTTGCTGTCCCCTCCTCACTACTCACACAATCACCACATTAGTTCATTCTCTCATTATCTGTCCCCTGGAAATTTGCAGTGGCTTTCTATTTGTCTTCCTGACTTCTCTCTCCTCACTCCAGTCTATTCCACAGAACTGCCAAAATGATTTTCCTAAAGTGCAGGTAAGACCACATCACTCTTAATTAAACTCCAGTAGCTCCATATTGCCTCAAGGATCAAATATAGGCTCCTTTGTTTGGCTATTAAGGCCTTTCTCAATCAGACCCCAACCTACTTTCCAACCCCATTATACATCACTCCCCTTTCTGTACTTAGCGCTGCCATCTAACTGCCTTCTCACTGTTCCTCAAACAAGATGCTCCATTTCCTATCTCTGTGCTTCTACAGTAGGCATCCTCCACCCCAGAATGTATTCTTAACTCACCTCAACTTCATAGAATCTCTCAGTTCCCGTCAAGACTCAGCTCAAGTGCCACTTTCTATGTGAAGCTTTATCTGATCTCCCTAACTATGTGTCCTCCTCTCTGACTACCTTGTATTTAACCACCTTGCATTTATTCTACATATATTAACTCTGTGTATACTTACTTACATAAGCACAATTTGTCTTCTCTGAGTGAATTTAAACTCCCTAAGAACAGGAACTGTTTCATTCTTTTTTTTTTATCCCTAGTGCCTAGAGCAGTGTCCAGTGCTAATAGGTACTTAATAAATGCTTGACAATTGATATAAGTTTTGGAATACTGCATGCAAGGTTTGATTATAATGTAATAAGGCTGATTTTTAAAAACAAGTATAATTTATAATAATAATAATATAGCAGTGTCACTGGATTGAAGAGTACATGGTAGAGAGTAAGATGTAAGAAGACTCAAAAAGTAGGAGGGGGCTAAGTTATAAAAGGCTTTAAATACCAAATAGAGCATTTTGTATTTGATCCTAGAAGCAGTTGGAAGCTACTGGAGTTTACTGAATATGGGACAGATGTGGTTGGACTTATGCTTTAGGAAAATCACTTTGGTGGCTGAGTGGATGATGGATTGGAGTAAAGAGAGACTTGAGGCAGGCAGATCCACCAGCAGGGTATTGCAACAGTCCAGGTAAGAGGTGCTAACATTCTGTACTAAAGTGGTGGCAGCATAAGAAGACAGAATGGACCCTATATGACAGATGATACAGAGGTGAAATTGACAGGCCTTGGCAACAAATTGGATATGGGGTGGCGGGGGCAGGGGGGAGATGAGAGATGGTGAGAAATCCAGGATGATCCCTAGATTTCAAGCCTGAGGGACTGGAAGGATGGTGTTAACCTCTATAATAATAATGGAGGTATTTTGGGGTGGGGGATGCAGATGGTGGGAATGATAACGAGATCTATTTTGGACATGTTTAGTTTAAGATGTCTCCTGGACATCCAGTTTGAAATGTCTGAAAGGTTGTTGGAGATTTGAGATTGGAGGTCAACAGAGAAGTTGGGGCAGGATAGGTGGATTTGAGAATCATCCACATAGAGATGGTAACTAAATCCATGGGAACTGAGATCACTGAGTAAAGTAGTATAAAGGGAGAAGAGCAGAGGGCCCAGGACAGAATCTTGAGGGACACCTACAATTAGAGGGTATGATCTGGAGGAAGATCCAGCCAAGGAGACCAAGAAGGAAAAGTCAGAAAGGTAGAAGGAGAACCAGGAGACAGTGGTGTCCTGAAAGCCCAGAGCAAAAAGAGTAACAAGGAAGAGTGATCAGCAGTGTCAAAGGCTATGCAGAGAGGTAAAGGAGAAGGAGGATTGAGAAAAGGTCACTTGGAATTGACTTAAAAGTCAGGTTATAAACTACACAAGAAAATCACTTTCACAGGGGCAGCTAGGTGGTGCAGTGGATAGAGCTTCAGCCTTGGAGTCAGGAGGACCTGAATTCAAATCTGGACACTTAACACTTACTAGCTGGGTGAGGGGGCAAGTCACTTAACCCTGACTGCCTCACCAAAAAGAAAAAAAAAAGAAAGAAAATTGCTTTCATGATCTCATAGTGACACCTTATTCAACACAAAGAAATCCATAGAAAGAATGGACTGATTGATAGCTCTTTCTCAGTTCTATGGGGGGGGGGCGGTGGAGGCGGGGGGGAGTAACATGGTCATTCTTAGCTGTGATCTGCCAGGTTCATTCCAATAACTAATGAGACTCTTGCATGCTACCTCATAATATATTTCCTGTGTTTTGAGCGCTACATACCCCACAAAGCCTTCCTATCTCTCCAGGCTGAAAATAATTTATTCCTCCCTAGTTTTCTCATAACACTTTGTCTAGATTGCCTTTGTATTTATTACATCCTGCCCAGTTATCTGTGTACATAGCCCTTCATAAAGGCTGTGATTCACAGAGATGCCCCTGGTTTCTTGAACACTATGCCAGTGGAGGAAAAGCTCTGTAAGGTTTTACCAAGCTGGATGACTTCACAGAGAAGCTACATGAAGTAGTAGATAAAGCCCTGGACTTGGAGTCAGAAATACTTGGGTTCAAATCTCAGCTCAGACACTTACTGGATATGTTCCCCTTGTCAAGTCACTTAACTTCTCTGTGCCTCAGTTTTCACATATATAAAATGAGGGGCTTAGACTTGATGGCCTCCAAGATCCCTTTCAGCTCCAAATGTATGATCCTATGACTATGGGTCATTGGATATCTGTTGCTGGTGACTGACTAGCTTAGCTCTAAGTTTAAAGAACTCATCTCCAGAAAGTTAGCTACCAGGTGATAATTTTTTTTAACTATTGTAATTCATGACGATCATCTACTAAAGCATGGAATGTGGCAATATATACAGGAGAAAGACTGATACCTGAGTAAATGTGGAAGCTGATGGACTGAGCTCTAAAGTGAAGCAAAAAGTCTCAAGTGTGGGTTCTAACACCTCCCCCATGCAGCAATACTAGCATTGGGCAGCAGTGATGAGAATACCCCGATTGGATTGTATACATACCCAAATAACAAAATAATGAGTTCCACATAGTTTCCATGTGGGAAAAAGAGCCCCAAGGGGGTGAAGGCAGACTTAGAGTAAGTGAGATCAGTGGCAATAGCCTGGCTGTCATGGAGTTCTTACAATTAAGTCAGTGACATTACTGCTTTCCCATAGTTTAGCACGATGGAGATTCTCATAAATAAACATAAAGGAAAAATTCTTGGAGAGAACCAGACAATGTAACCACGCCTTTCCTGAGTCTTAGAAGCTTATTTATTTGGGTCTACTTTTCACTTCTCAGATGGCCAGATCTGACTAAAGGCAAAAGGGTTGTGGCCAACTTAATATTTCATCAGATTAAGTTTCTCCTCTTCCTTAAACAACTCATCTAAACATTGCCCTTGAACCTTGGCAATGAGATAATGTTGGTAAAGGGTTTGGCAAATGTTGAAATGCTATATAAATGCTAGGGATGATGATGATGATGTTGCTTTTGGCTCACCTGCCCTTAGCGCTGTTGTTTTCCATAACTATTAGGCTAACATTGGGAGAGAGAGAGAGAAAACCCGATTTGGCTTACAAAGAAAGGGAAGAACCTCAAAAAATGGAGATGGGCATAGTTCATCTGAGGCAAGAAGTCAGGGAAGAACGAAAGAATGAAAATGAAGAGAGACAGAAAATCTGTATTGTTTAGAAATGAGAGTATATCAAAGGGAGCAGGTTTCTGCTTCCCCTCCATAAAAACTAAAGTCTTATCACTAAGTCCTATGAAGGAGGAGGGATGCTGTGGGAGTTGATATCAAAAGCCTTAAATCTTCTCAATAAAGTGTGAGGCTTGGCACCTTTAGAATGAGGTTGGATAAAGTAGAGTTCAGCACTTGAAGAGAAAAGAAAGAGGTTGAAACAGCCAGAGTGGGAAATAAAAGTGACTCCATAAGAGATGAATAGAAGAATTGCCTTATAGTACTGAGGACTCAGGTAAGGTTTATATATACATACACACATACATACACATACATACACACATACATGACACATTTCTACTGGACCGAGTCAGCACAATTTCACAATTTTCTCCAGCAGCATTCATCCTCTTGAAAGTAGGAACAGAAGGGGAAGAATGACTTCATATCGTACCTTAGCAAGGCAGAAAGAAAAAATTAGGAGAGCAAGAGATTCAAAGGTTGAAAGAAGGGAATTATTCAAATGACCAATCATAGGGTTAATACTGGTAGGTAGTAAATAAAGGCTAAAGTTATGTAAGAAGGTGGGAAAGTGTTTGGGAGCTCAGTAGATTATAGTAACAAGAACCTATAGAATGAGTTTATAGGATGGCATTAACCACAATGGAAGAGGGCTTGTACCCCCAAGGAAACCACTGATAAGAAGAAAATTTCTATATCCACCAAAGTATTTAAATAAGAACTTCTTGTCCCAAAGAATTGGGAATAAAGTAGATGCCAATCAATTGTGGAATGGCTAAACAAATTTTGTTACATGAATATAATGGAATTTTACCGTGCTGTAAGAAAAGCACAGAAAAATCTACATGAACTGATGTAGAATGAAGTAAGCAGAGTCACAAAAACAATATACACAGTGACTACAGCAATGCAAATGGAAAGAACCACACTCCCCAAAATAAAAAATGAATTAACAAGATTATGGATCAAACATGATTCAAAAGAAGAGACATAAAAGGACACTCCCAACTCTCCCCTTCTTGGAAATAGAAGGTCCACAGGTGTCATACAGTGCACATGTTTTTGCACTTTTTCAATGTATTGATTGGACAGATAATTTTTTCTTCTTTTCTTTGGCTACAAAAAATACTATTTGTTATTTTGGATGGCTCTCTGGAAGGAAGAAGGAGAGGGGTACTGAGAAATGCTATGATGATTTAAAAAAACAAAAGACATTAATAAAAAACATTTTTTTTAAATCAGAGAAGGAGAGGTGGTTGAACAACAGTCTAGACTCTAGGTTCTGTGAAAAGGGGAAGTTTGAAGAAGAGTTGTGAGCACTTGAAGGAGCTGCCAGGGATATGGAGCTATTGGGGGGAAAGCCAAGTTTCAGTTAATGTGAAGAAGTAAAAACAGTATAAGGGAAGAGATCAAAAATGAGATGGAGAATTTTTTTAAGGGAACAACCATTAGATTATAAACTCCCTGAGGAAAGAAGTTGTGTTATTTCATATGTGAATTCCCAATGGCCTGTACATATTATGCACTTAATGTTGGTTCAACAGATTTGAATTCTTGACTGAAAATTTTATCTTGCAGTTCCATTTCCCTCCTTTTCAGAGGGGGGGTGGGAAGAGGTCCAAATGGGTAGCATGTCATGCATAGCATCAAATTTTTTTCCCATATGTTGATTTGGTTGTTCTGATTTGTTTTTTTTTTCACTATAAAGGATGGCTCTCTGAGAGGTGGGAGGGGGAAGGTTTCAGGGGGAAATCTAGGCAATATAAAAGCAAAAGATATCAATAAAAATCTATTTTTAAAATGGTTTCTGGACTAAAAATAAAGTATTCACCAGCCTTGGTTCTAAATGATGTTTGGCTGTTTCCAAAAATTAAATTTGCCCTGAGCTTCTATTGAAGAAAATAAAAAAGAATGTACTGCAGGCCTCAAAGGCAATTCTAAAAGAAGTATTACAAAAATGCTTTGGGAAATAGCTGCATTGGGTTAGAATGAGTGTATAGCTTCCCAGGGTGACAACTTTGCAGGGGAAAACAATCATTTAGATGAACATGTTTTAACATGTTTATTTATTTTTTTAACCCACCTCCTCAAGATATTGTCCCAGGCCAGGCAGTACTAGAATCATGACTAAGTTGCTCAGAAAATATCAGTCAATGAAGCAAAAGAGAAGAATCTTTCTGGAAGCTCCATCAGACTTAGAGATCTGTCCAGGGGGGCCAAGACAGTGTCTGATGAAGGAAATCCAGGGAACAGAAATAGGACCTGAAGCCAAAGAATCAAGATACAGATGAGTCAGTGACAGCAGAAATCTCCTAGCATGCAAACTCTAAAGGGTTAGATTTCTGTTCCTGGCATCCTAAGGTCTTTTTGCAATACTTAAAACAAAAGCTCTTCCCCAGTACACCAGCATCTCAGACCTCATACCTGTGGCAGTGAGGGAGGACCATGCATCAGATGTGCGACTAGGTGAGAACCAAGATTTTGCTTCCTCTGAATGCCAAAATTAGACAAATCATGCTCCCTTCCTGTGGTGGACGGCCACATGAGGCCTTGTATCAAGATCATCTGTCAGTCAATACCATTGAAAGGCACAATTTCCACCACCATCCAACCCGTCCTATCTAATGCCATGACATCTCTCCCCTGAGGACTTATCTTCCCCAGCTCTTTCAGGATCATGAGTCTGGCCCACCCTCTCCATACAGTCCCATCTGTGGTTACACTGTCCTCCATAACCCCCTTTCCCAGAAGCTCAACTCATTTTGCCTTAGAGATATGAATCCCTAGTTCAGGCTCCGCCTGACATTTCTTATCTTGTCTTAAGGCATTAAATCCCAAGTTAGTAACTTAGGAATTCTAGTGCTTCAGGTAAATTCAGTCTAAGGGAAAGATGGAGAGGAGGGTGAAGAAAGGTAGGATGTTTAATTAATAACCATATTTGAAAAGTTGAGATAGACTGAATACAGAGGACATGGGAGTGAGGAAACAGGTTGGGTTGGGTTTTTTTCTTTTTCTTTTTCAAAAGGAGCAGAGGTGGTGTTAGAGAAGAAAATTTATAAGCCAACAACTGGACTAATTAGTAGTATTGCTACCCTCAACATCTCTTCCCCCACCACCCCCAGCTGTTTAAGTGGCTGCTAAATAGGTAGAGATCACTCTGCTCATTAGCCATTGCTTTTGCTGTTACAATTGCTGAAAAAGGCATTTGAGAGAGTTCAGTAAATGCACAGACTATAGACTCCAACTTAGAGGAAGGTTTTTGGGGGTTTTTTGGTTTTTCCTAAGAGATCAATACATTCAGTTACATAGGGTACTCAAATACTTTGCCATGTTCAGCTGCCTTATGCATTCATAGGATCATAGACACAGAACTGGAAAGGACCTCAGAGTATACTGAATCCAACTCTCCCATTTTACATTTCACATTTTAGTAAGGCCCGGAAAGATTAAGTGACTTGTCCAAGGTAGTAAGCATTGGAAATAGGATTTGAACCCAGGTCCTTTGACTTATGAGCCAATGCTCTTTCCACTGTACCACAGTACAAGGAAGAGGGCTTTTGCCAAGAACCGTCTGGAAGAACAGAACATATTTACTCATGCCATACCTATGTGAGAGTGTGTCTCAATGTGACAACTATGGCAGACATTTTCTATTTCATGGGGTAGATGCTTGGATGGAAGGTACCATTTGGAGGCCCTGGGCTCTTGGCTGGTAAGCATTCTCCTTATCTAGCCTGGCCTGGATACAAAACAAATATCTTCACGCCACGCTGCCACTAGAATCCCTAGGGACACAGAAAGAGAAGGTCCTTAAATTCCCAAATTGCAGCTTTAGTCATAAAAGAGTATTTTTAAAACAATTAATTCAGAAAAATTGTGACTCTACATGAGGTAAGACTATATTGAATCCCTCAATGAATGCTTCATAGAGTCAAAAATACTCTGAAATGCTCCATTTACAGCACAAGTTTCCAAGCTGTTATTCAGAATTGTGTATGTTGAACATAAAAATATATATGTATATGAGACATTCTCTTCAGAATTATATTAAATATAATTATATTCTGTTCTTTACATATAATTGGAGTCTATATTGGCCCAAAACTGAATGAATTTGGTTTATCATTATTTTCTCTGAAGTTCATTGATTTTGACAACAGATATTTTAAAAAATCAACAAATAGTAGTAATAATCCAATAAAGACAAAAACATATGTGCCATAGTTAGACTCTGGTTTCCTCCCACACAATGGGATCCCTCCTGGACCATTAGACCCCACTCTGGACTGCAGGCCCCAGTAATTTGTACTGGCCTCTACCTACCCATCTCCATCCCTAATTTGTTGGCCCAGTGAATATCTTTCCCTTCTCCTGACTTTCTACTCTAGCTCTGGGAATCAAAATCAATACTACCATTTCTTGAAAGGGGATGTCAATCAATTGCCCTATGGCTGTATTCATATCCCTGTGACTTCCCAGACCAAAACTCGCCTCCCAACCTATCACCTTCTATATGTGTTGTCTTTCCTTATAAACTCCTATAAGTTTCCTCATAAGCTCAACCTAGAGGTTGAGTCTGTCTAGTTCCTTGTAAACTCCTAGAGGTTGAGTTATTTGTATATCCAGCACTTAGCACAGTGCCTAGCACTTAATAAAAGCTTTCTTGATCTAATCATTCATTTAGGAAGTCGAATGTGAAAAGGCAGCTAGGATAGAGTGCTGGTCCTGAAGTCACCTGAATTCAAATCTGGCCTCAGATACTTATTAGCTGTGTGACTGTGGGCAAGTCATTTAACTCTGTCTGCCTCAGTTTCCTCATCTGAAAAATGAGCTGAAGAAGGAAATGGCAAACCACTCTAGTAACTCTGCCAAGAAAAGCCCAAATGAGGTCATGAAGAATCAGCCGTGCCTGAACAACCAAGACAACAACAACAGTGCTTTCAACACTCCTAAGTCACTCACTACAACAAAAGCTCACTGAGCATCTTCCAGTGATACTCTGGTTGTGAATCACGTAATGCCATGAACTTGGAGGAATCACAATGGCAAATAATCCAAAGATTAGTGGGAAAATTACATGGTGGGTCCAGATGGGTTACATGTTTCCATTGATAACCTGTGCATAAGAACAGACATAAAAGAAAAAAAGAGGTCTTATAGGACTGAAAAGGAGGTGGGTCAGCCATGCAAGTAAAATGAGACACCACTGATGAGCATCCCAAGGGCTACCCCGGAACCCTTGAAATCATCAGATAGAAGAAGGCCTCCAGAGAATTGTATGGATCCCTGAAGGATTTGCAAAAAGACATAGCACAGGTGAAATAGGGATGGAGCTGTTGCAACCTGTACCACTGGAAAGGCTACTCATGCTGATCCACTGAAATACATTTTTAAAACCTTTTTTACAAAGTATCTTCATAATGACAGTGAAGAAGATAATTTCTAGCAGATTCTTCAGACGGACTTTGAGGAACCTGAATCAAACATAATCTTTCTTAGCATTCAAACCATTCAGGAAAATATTCTTTCCTGGAATAAAATGCATATTTCACTAGGTATAAAGCCATAGTATTTAATTAAAGGAACTGGTTATGTGCCTTTCCGTGGATATATTTGTCTTCCATTATACATTTTTCTGTTTTCCCTAGGAAAATACCATCCGGAAATGGAGCAAATACTCCCTCCCTGTCATTGAGATGTTCTGTGCTCATTGCATTTCCTCCGGTCACCAAGCTCTTTTCCTGCCAATGAGAGAAGGTTACTTGGGCTGTGATTAGTTTTTAATGAACTTCTGTTGCCTCCCATCTATCTCTGTGTTCCCTATGGGAACTTACAAATTGACAGCTTTATTAATTTTTCTAGCAATTTAGTAGAGTGAAGTTAAAACTTGCTGCTCTGTAATTCTCCCAACTTCCTCCTTTTCTTAAAAGCAGGCCCAATCTGGATGCTGCTGGTTAGATTCCCTGGGGGCTCTCAAGAGTCAGGGGTTCCTCATGACCTCCAGATAAACTAGAACTCTGGCTTTGGGACAAAATTCCCTTTACTTTCTTCCCAAGCTTAACAATTTTCCTTGGGATCCAAAAAGAGATGAAGAAAGGACTTTAGCTATACATATTTTTTCTCCTGCCGGGAGGTGCCTGAGTACATTGTCAGGGAGATTCAAAGGGCTATTTCATCTTGGTAAATGTTAGGCTCAAATAAAACCAAAAGAAATGCATAAAAAAGCAATTAAGACAAAATTGAGAAGTATAACTTGAGTTGGGGGAGGCAACATACATAGCCTAATGGGTAGAGCACTGGATTTGAAGTCAGAAAGACCTGGGTTCCAATCAGTCTTCAATAATACCTAGACAAGATTAACTTCTTTGAACCTCAGTCCCTCATCTGTAAAAGGGAGATAACAAAAGGTGGTTGTGAGGAGCAAATGAGGAAGTGCATGTAAAGTGCTTTGTAAGCCTGAAAGCATTTTATAAACTGCTATCGTTATCAGCAGAATCCACAGTAAAAAAATCCAATTGATTTCCTCAGTTGCAAAAGAGACTGAAATTATGCTATGATCATTTAATTATAGAGTCATCTGAGTCCATGACAAGTTTGAGCTTTCAATGTTGGATATTAAGAAGACATGAACCAAACTGAACTTCTCACATATCCCTAGGGGTGCCATGGATCTCACCTGAATGCCTAAGTGTTCATCATTCCTGTTTTCAAAGTATCCACCCCTAAGGTCCCACCCCTGCTACACACAATGCCCTACTTTAGATGTGGCTTTAGGGGACTACTCTACAAATAGCTCTGTCAGAACCCTAGTGGTGATCTCTGGGGCTTTAGGACTTCCAGTGCTATCCTTGGTATAAGTCTACATACTGATAGCCTCAAGTGATTTGCCTAAAATGCAGTTATATGCCACTATAGAAGAGATAAAGGAACTCTTTTAATGGCTCCTCCACAAAATAGAACCTTAAATTACATTAAAAAAAAAAACAAAACCAACTTTGCTTGGAGGGCTGGGTGTAGTGGAGAACGCCTGTAATCCGTGCTACTAGGGGAGGCTGAGGCTGGTGGATTGCCTGAGTTTGGGAATTCTGAGCTGCAGTATCCCCCTAGTGGGTTGGATGTCCATACTAATTCCAACAACAATATGGGAGCTCCTGGAAGTAAATTCCACCAGGCTGCCTAAGGATGGACTGAGAGATGAACCAGTCTAGGTCAGAAACAGAGTGGATCTAAGTTTTTATGCTGATCAGCAGTGGGGCCACTCCTGTCAGTGCCCTGGCACTTTCACCTTGAGTGAGATTGAGACCCAATCTCAAAAGAAAAAAAAAATGCTTGAACAGCTCCTGGGGAAAATTCCCAGGCATCCTCACAGGTTTCTATAAAACTGTGGCTTTTCATACTTCCAAAAACAATGGTTCAAAACAGCATTTAATGAAAAGTAATAGTACCTGTTTAGATTCAGAGCTAGCTACTAGTATGACAGTCAAAACTAGAAAGAAAATCCTCTTCTCCTTTTAGTGTTTGCATGAGGTTTAGTAGAGTATAATTAGGGTCTTTGAAGCATCTAGCACTACCTGTTAAAGAAAATTAAACATCAGATTTCCAGAGTATTGATTTAATTCAATGAGGCACTGCTGTGCACTCCTTCCTGGTTCTGCACAGTAAGAAGGGCCTGGGAGCATGTTGATGTTATCAATACATTGAAGAACTAGTCCATTTAATTTTCTCAAAGCGTAAGGGTGCTGTAACCATTTCTCCCCAGTAACTTTCTTGTTTTAAAAACACTGAATTAAGATTGTCAGGACTGGGCCCTGTTTGACAAGACTGGAGGATAGGTGAGGTCAGATGTGCAGGTACTGGTTATGGGTAGGGGGAATGTGGCAGAGGTGTCCATTGGGCTACACAAGGGCAAATGTTTTTAACCTTTTCTGGGTCATGAATCCCTTTAATATTCTAGTGAATCCATGGATGTCTTTTCAGAATAATGCTCTTAAATGCATTGAATAAAATACAAAGGATTACAAAGGAAATCAATTACACTGAATATAGTTATTAAAATTAAAAATTGTTTTAAAAAATTCATGGACCCCAGGTTAAGAACTCTTGGGCTGGGTGGGCATGGTTATTGTAGCTGACTAGAGGAAAGCCAAGCACACACTTAATCAGGAAAGATAATCATTGGAGGGGAGGCCCTGCAGTCCGAGGACCTGAGCTCAAATCGGGCCTCAGGGCACTTGACACTAGCTCTGTGTCCTTGGGCAAGTCACTTAACCCCATTGCCTAGTCCCCCCCCAAAAAAAAATATATATATATGTATATAAAATCATTGGTATTGGGAAACTCAGATAAACTCAAGAAGAGGACAGGATAGGGGCTGGAAAAGGGTCAGGACAGAAATGGAAGCTGACCGTCCTCACAGTGGAACATATAAACTGAGTAGGATTGAGAAACACAGGCAAGAACCAAGGCTGGAGAACAAACAGAAGAGATGTTTAAATAATGAGATTGGGTTGGTACTGAAGAAGGTCAGAGAGGGGCAAGACAGAGATTAGGCCAAGGTCAGAAATAAGAGCCAGGACCTCTTCTAGCAAAGAATGTTGAGCCAGCAGAAGTTCATCACCGAGTGATTCCTCTTAACAGGGTGGTTGGCACACTCTGGACTTCTCTAGGAAGGAGTGGGTTGTTCTAGCTTTAAAGGAGCCTAGTTACTGGAGGTCCCAGTTCTCTGACCTGGAAATGTCATCATCTCCTTTAGGTCAGAAATCCCTCAAGTCAGACACTGCAGGGCAGAGCTCCCTGCTCCCCATGAACTGTGTCAGGGCCAGCCTGGGCATGACTTCCCCTGAGACCTTGAAGATCTTATTGTCTGATTCATTTGGGGACTGAGAAGGATAACTATCAAGAAGATGTAAGTGAGAAGCCCTGGAAAAGATTATCTGTGCCAGTTCTCAAATAAACTGGCCATATTGAAGATATCCAGGTATTCTCACTAGGGTCATACTGTCAGGAAAGTAGTGTAAATGGGGCTCTGTAAGGGAGTGGAGAGTATAGCTGGAGACTTAAGCTAAGCACGGGAGATTCTCCTAGGGCACCACCATTACCGCGTGACAGTGGCAAAAACAGTTTAAAAAAGTGGAAACTCATTGTCCCAGCACTTCTTCTGGAGCACTTTATATTTATGCTGTATATATTTATATATTTACTTCTCTCCCCAATTAGAATGTAAGCCTCCTACAAGTAGGAATAGAGTCATTCTTTGTGCTTGTATCCCTAGCACCTAACACAGTGACTAGCACATAGTAAGGTACTTAACAAATACTTAAGTAGGAGCTTAGTAAATACTTGACAGATTTTTCTCAGTAACAGTTTGACACTAAACTAAGTGAGATTGGCCCGATCTAGTTTGCATCAGACCACAGCTTTCATCATCATTTTTTACTCCTATTCTGGTGCACACTCACTATATGTGGTCTCTGAAACAACCTAAATTAGGACTCAAAACCAACACAGCCCCCTTGAACCCTGTACCTCTTCCCAATCCCAATAACAAGAGAAGGACTCAGGACCGAAGACCACATGCCATAATTGCACTTTCTACTGTTACTACATACTCATTTGATTCCAAACATGTCAGGACTTTCCTGCTCTCTGACTTCCTTAAGCCCTCCAGAAGAGATGCTGAGACAATGAGGTTTCCACTTGTAAACTGTTTTTGGCCACTGTCATGCGGTGATGGTGCCCTAGGAGAATTTTCCATGCTTAGCCTAAGTCTCCAGCTCAGGGAAGAGTCTGGAGCTAAATATATAGAGGTGAAAGGTAAGCTCATGAGACTACTGAAAAAGAGTGTAGAGGTAGAAGAGAGCCTTGGTAGGATCCTCTTATGAAGCTTTATTTTTAAAGAATAGAAGAGACTTGGACATATTTGAAGGTGGTAGGGAAGGAACTAGTAGATAGGGAGACGAGGAAGATCAGCCCAGTTCAGAAAATCTGCCCTTCCTTCCCCTTCTATCTATCTACCCTTAATCACATGAAATAAAACTAATTAGAAAAGGCTTCAACACAACAAAAATGTCATATAAACACCTCCAGGTTCAATCATTTAACAAATGCTTATTAAATTCCCTACTCCATTACAGAAAGATAAAATTACCTTTCATAGCATCTTTCATAACATTTGACAATTTTTGGCATTCTAACAGCACCCACATCACTTCATTGGAAGACCATAAAAACTATGACTAAATGATTAGCATAGACTTTTTTAAAAAAACACATTAAAACATCTTGCTAAAAAAAATTCTCAAGACAGGTATAAAGACAGCTTCCAACTATAAATACGAAATTTCCTTCTTAGGTCAAATGACTAAGAAAAGAGGTCTTAGGTTACTTGCCTTTTCAATGAGGGTGGGTGGGGAAGGAGGAAGGGAGAAAATTTGGAACCCAAAGTTTTAAAAACATATGTTTAAAAAAAATGTTTTCACATGCAACTGGGAAATAAGAAATACAGGAAATGGAGTACAGAATTCTATCCTGCCCTACAGGAAAATAGAAGAAGGTGATAAGAGAAGGGGGTGAGAGGTAGAAGAGAGGGCAGACCAGGGGAAGGGGTATTCAGAATGCATGCCATCTTGGGGTGGGGGGGAGGAGTGAGATGGGGTGAAAATTTGGAACTCAAAATCTTGTGGAAGTAAATGTTGAAAACTAAAAATAAATCAATTTATATTAAAAAAAAAAAGAAGAAAAGAGGTCTTAGGAATTGAAAGAATAAACCAGTGAGCAGCAAAGCAGTAAAAGGTAAAAACTGTACATCCAACTCTTACATTTTCATTTATGTGTCTCTATGGATATGTGCATAGTTAGGGTCACAGATTTGAACCCAGTTTGTCTTGGTTCCAAGCATGACTCTCTGCCTACCACCGCATACTCTTGTAATGATATACTGCTTTTACATTTATGTGTTTAAACCATTTCAAAATACTTTTTCCAAATAAAAGTTAAAAGTTTTGGTAAATCTCTGGCAATTTACCAGGCCCTTATATAAATCTCCTATAGCACGTTGGAGCTATTTTGCAGGTGATGGCTACACACACACATACACACACATACACCACAAAAGGATGTGTTCGTCTCCAAAGAACTCTCCTTAATGTCTTACTGAAGCCAAAGAATTAAAATTTCAAGATAACGAATTAAATTTGCAGAGTCACTGCTAAGGAGCAATAACATTACAAACAGGAAATTAGCCCAATTACAATATCCTCTGAATTATGATCTCTGCTTCTTTGCTGCTTTACCTCATACCAAATCACCAAAACAGACTGCTTACTGTCCATAGCAGCAGGGCGAGGAAAGCACAGCTCTCTTGCTCACTCTCTCTCTCTTTCTCTCTCTCTCTCTCTCCCTCTCTCTTGAAAGGTGGCAGATAAATAGGTTACCATATGCAGACTCTTATGCTCAGCAAGAGAGGATGAATCTTATGCCTGTCTTAATAGGCAGTGACCCTAGACCAGTTATCTAACAGATCCCAATTTTGCTTCATAGAAGCAGGAGCCTGCAATCTCATGAATAAAGCAAACTTGATTAATGTCAGGCTGTTAGTGCCCAGCAGTCCCCATGGCTCCAGCAGAAGTTCTGGTTTGTGGCTGGCTTCTCCAAGGTTTGGCCAACCCAACCATCAGCTTGTCCATTTTGATTACTGAGTGTATATTAAAATTCTAAGCAACATGGAGAGGAAAAAGACAGATTAATAAGAGTGATTAGGTGTCCCCCTCACCCCAACGATGTGCAGAATGTCTTGAAAGGATTACTTCCTGTTTTTAATGATGAATTTAGAAAATGAGTTTTATTGATGCCTTCTGTTATTACATCACAATCATTTTGAAAACTATTGGTCCTCTATCCCACTCTAAACTGAGCCTTCCCTTGTTATAAAGAAAAATAATCAAAGGGGGAAAAAACTAATATGGTGGATGGTCTGACAATGTGTATTATATTCTGCTGCTGATGTACGTAATGTTCTCTCCCAAAAGGATATATACTCTTTGAGGGCAGAGACCACTTGTTTTTCATCTTTGTCATCTAACATAGTTCCTGGCACACAGTATGTGCTTTCTAAGTGATCTTCCAAAAGCACATTTCTAACCCAGTCACCCTCCCACCCCCTGGACTCAATAAACTCCAGTGTATGCCTATCACCCCCAGGATCAACTAGAAAATTCTCTGTTTGGCTTATAATGCTTTTCATAACTTGTCACAGCCGCCTCCAAAGCCTGCCCACCTTGTGTCACAGACCTCCCCTGCCAACCTCTTAAGTTGTCTTAGTCTAGAACAAAGGTCTCCCCCTGACCCTTTGTTGGATCTGCCCCTTCCCACAACTCCTGTCATCTTACATCTTGGCCCTCTTCCCCTACTCCACCCCCTACCCCCACCACATATTCTAAGATCTAATAACATTGGCCTCCTTGCTATCCACCATTTCCCAACTCTAGACATTTTCATTGGCTGTCCCCCATTCCTGGAATTCTTACCTTTCTCATTTCTATCTTTTGGCCTCCCTGGCTTCCTTCCAGTCCTAGCTAAATTCCCACCTTCTACAAGAAGCTTTTACTGATCCCCCTTAATTCTAGGGTCTCCCCTCTGCTGATTATCTCTCATCTATCCTGTTTGTACATAGTTGTTTCCAAATTGTCTTCCCCATTAGACTGTGAGTTCCTTGAGAAGAGAAACTGTCTTTTGCCTTTTTTTTTTTTTTTGGTATTTCCAGTGCTTAACACAGTGCTGGGACAACATAGATACTTAGTAAATGTTTATTGACTGACTGATGTGGAAGCATTTCTCATGATAACAACCAAGTTAGGGTTCCAAACCTGACCAAACCAAGTTTTCTAAGCTAAAGGTCAACAGGGCCTTCCTCTGGTAGGCCCAAGGCATTTCTCTTGGCCTATGCCAACGTGTATTTTTCCTCACCTGGACACAAAGTATAAGTAGTTTCTTGAGGAACAAAGCCTTCTTTTAACTTCTTGATGGGAGAAAATTCAATCCAGACCACTCAGAGAAAGGAAGAATAAGCCAATGTCTTTTTGATCAGTTTGTTCTTAGCAATCAAGGTTTGTTTTGTTTTCAGATATAGCACCATAGAGCTGGAAAGAGTATTGGCCTAAATGACAGGGAAGACTTGGGTTTGAATCTTGCCTCTGGTACTCAAAGGCTGAGGGACTTTGGGCTCATCGCTCATTTTACCTCTCTCTGCTTTAGTTTCCCTCTCTGTAAAATTAGGCCAATAGAACCTGCAAAAGCTACCTCCCTGAAAACTCTCCCAACATTCCCCTCCAAACAACTTTCAAATAACACTTCAGATTGAATTTTTTACAGTGGCAACGGCTTCTAGAGCTCTCAGTCCAGAGATAGTAAGGTGGTTGGACGACTGGTCAGAAAGGGATTATAGGGGACCCTTTGTTAGCACTGTGTCCAGCTGGAACTGATGGCAACTCTATTGCTCATACATGGTTCTGGGTTGCAGTTCCAGGACAGAGAAAAGCATGTATGGTTGGTTATAAGGGAGCAGGGGCCCTGGTCTCAATTCCAAGGCAGAGAGAAATACTAGCACTTGTGGCTACAGAAGGCTGGAACAGGGTTAAAGTTTCAGAGCCAAGAAATGTGCTAGTGCTTGGGACTACAGGGGAGTAAAGGCCTTCCTGGGTAAAGACTAGAATGCAGACCAGAAGAGCAGTGACCACACTTTTGCACGGATCACACCACCTTGGAAGCACCAAAAACTTGCAGACCCTCAAAACTAGCACTGGTCTTTTCATCAGGAATGCTTGGAAGTCTTCTATTTCATTAAAATAGAAATTTAATTTAATTTAATTTAAAAAATAAAATTTTAAAAATTCATTAAAATATTAAAATAAAATTAAAATTTCATTCCCCCCCAAAAGGATTATGTTCACTGTTGCTAGGTAGGTTATTGTTGTGATCCTACGTCCTTTGCCTTCTGGAATATCATATTCCAAGCTCTCACATACTTTAACAAAGAAGATGTTAGCTCTTGTGTGATCCTGACTGCTGCTCCACAATATTTCAATTGTTTCTTTCTGGCTGCTTGCAATATTTTCTCCTTGACCTGGGAGCTCTGGAATTTGACTATAATTTCCCTGGGAGTTTTCATATTGGGGTCTTTTTTGGGAGGTGATCAGTAGATTCTTTCCATTTCTATTTTACCTTCTGGATCTAAGATATAAGGGCAGTTGTCCTTGATAATTTCTTGAAATATGATGTCTAGGCTCTTTTTTTGAACATGGCTTTCAGGTAATCCAATAATTTTTAAATTATCTCTCCTCAATATGTTTTCCAGGTCAATTGGTTTCCCAGTGAGATATTTCACATTTTATTCTATGTTTTCATTCTTTTGATTTTGTTTTATTGTATCTTGATTTCTCATGAAGTCATTAGCTTCCACTTCTCCAATACTAGTTTTTAAGGAATTATTTTTTTTCAGTGAGCTTTTGTACCTCTTTTTCCATTTGGCCAATTCTACTTTTTAGGGAGTTCTTTTCTTCAAAATTCTTCTTGAATTTTTGTGCCTCTTTTACCATTAGGCCAATTTTGTTTTTTAAGGTGTTATTTTCTTCAGCAATTTTTTGTGCCTCTTTTGCCAATTTACTAGCTGCATGACTTTAAGCAAGTTACTTCACCTCTGTTTACCTCAGTTTCCTATTCTGTAAAGTAACTTACCTCCCAGGGATGTTGTGAGGATCACATAATTGTAAAGTGCTTAGCACGGTGCCTGACACATGGCAAACACCATGTAAATGTTAGAACTTTATATTGGTCTTGGATGTAATTAGTAAAGAATGCCAAAAGTGATAATATCTATGTCAGATTATTTGGGAATACATTCAAGTAAATTGATGCTACCTGACTGGTAACAGATTTTGTTTCATGTTTTAAATAAATGATATTGTGTATGTTATTATTATGTATGTTATGTTATTTCAAATTTTTTTCTTATATTGTGAAATTTGGGAAACTATTGTATCAAAAATGCTGCTAGATCTTTGAATCTAGATATATTAGATTATGAATTGACTTGTTAAAAGAATGTGGTAAAAATGTTTGAAAACCAAATGTTTAATGGAGTATATTTGCTTTAAATATGGATAATACTGATAACTTACTGTTGGGAGAAAAAGTAGCAGATGCCTCTTTATCTATGTGGTTCCTTGGAACTTTCTACTTGGGCAAAGTCACAAGATCTTATCAGCCTTGCTGACAACACACTGTAAAATCCTCAAGTATTAAAGTTGGAAAAACTAGGACAACATCCAGTCAAAGTGAGGAAATTTACAAGATTCCTTATAGTGAAGAGCCAAGTTTCATCTGAGATCATCTGGCTAACATGATGAAAATTAGGAAATTGTATCTCTTAATAAATAGTATGTACTGAAGTTACATCTTTGAACCAACTTAATAATAATAGACTTTAGATTCAAAGATTTTATTTTGTGTTAGGGATTAATAGGCAATCTGTTAGTCTGAAGACTTACAGTAGCCAGATTTTTCTGGGAGTTTTGAGTCAACTATCATGTACTTGCTGCTGTATATGTGAGACTCCAGAATATGATTATTCTTAATTCATAAATGAAGTATAAATGAAATGTTCTTATATGTGCTCATTGTTAACTATTGTTGAAACACAAGCAAAACTAGTAATAACCTGGCCCTAAGCTGTGATTAATGAAATTTTGCTATTTGAGGTAAAATCTCATTGGACTATAATCTGATATTACCCTAAGTTGTTTTTTTTTTATTTCAAGTATGATTGTCTGAATTGTCATGAAGCCAACAGTCTACTATTCAGGGAGAATGCCATGTGCTGCCCAAAGGGGGTGTGGTCTGAGAACTACTACAGATGGATGTTTGTCCCTGGGAAAAGTTAGAGGGACAACCTTGCAAAGGTAGGAGCCTCTTGATTCAGTTTCTCCATGGTGCTATTTCCTTTCTGAACAGGAAGTTTTCCCCCCTGGTTAGTTCTGAGCATTGATATGGTACCTTGTGAATAATGTGGAACTTGCTGTATGATTAGTTGTTTACTATGACTCTTTCCTTGAATCAAATAGAACTAAGGGAGTTTATCCTCTGTTAGAGTTTGTGTCAGATCAGTCTGTGCCCCTGAAGGGACAGTTCTGATATTGCTTTAACCATGTCTCTCCTTTTCTTTTCATAGCAAATTTTCTATTACCAGGTCAGATGAACAGTGGAAGTTTGTCACTGCAATGCTAAGTCTATTAATTAGTAGATTAATATTGTAACATCTGAATTACTATAAGAGGATACAAGCATATTGTTTTAAAATGAATTTGTGGGCAACTCCATATCCTAAGCAACTAAGTAAATGGGTTCTTAGACTTGCAATCCACTTGCTAATAGTTATATATTCATGTATAAGATTAGGTCCCCTTAAAGTACCTCATTCGTTCAAGAAGATATGAGCATAATACATGTATCCTAAAAAAGGGAGGATAAGATGAAGATATAGAAGCTTTTATAAAATTTCATGGAGGAGTAGACTTTGAGAAAGCAACAAGATTTGGGTGTTAGAATTCCAAGAATAAGGATGTGTGTGTGTGTGTGTGTGTGTGTGTGTGTGTGTATGTGTGTGTGTGTGTGTGTGTATGGATTCACTTGACTTGCAAATGTATCTAATGGGAAATACAGGCTTGAGTATGGTTCAGTAAGAAGTTCCCAAAATTAGATTAAGGTTTTACATATAAAACTCATTAATAATTGTAAAAAAATTTAAATCATATCTTTTTTTCCTCTTGTTTGAAGTCTCTGTCTGATCATATTAAGGGATGAGAGAACCCATTTTCCAAGTAAAACCCTCTTCTTTTAGTGTGTAGATGACACTGTCCATATCAGGTACAGAGTTTGGGTAAAGGTAGAAGGAGCAAGTAGTATATAAAAAAACTGAAATTCTCTGAAGTTTCAGGTGAATTGTTGGTTCCTAATTTGTTACTGGCAGATTTTAGCAGAATTGCCTAGGAATTTTTGCAAGTGGCTTGGAACCAGAGAAGCAGAGCTATTAGGAGGAGCCCCTTCAGAGCTGCCCTGAGAACAAGGCCTATTCCAGAATGTCCAATGCAGATGTTTCCAGGGACCAGAGGACTACATGGGACATTTGGGACTCAAGGCGAACTGTGCTAATTAAATGAACATTGGGAGTGGGTTACTAGGTTATAAGGAAACCTGATGTTATTATTCTCCCTAACTAACTTTGTTTAATTTTTACAACATTGAAGGAAACATGGGATTATGATTTTTGCATTCCTCATGGCCACAGTGCATTTGTGTCCTCTTGCAAATTTAAATTCCCTGGCTTATAGCTTCTGATGCTTACTCAAATTGGTTTGGCATGAGCAGCAGAGATTGGGATAATGTAGTTAAAGATAGAGTAATAAGATAGGTCTGATTGTGGTACTATACCATGAATATGGTTAGCACCAGAAGGATTGTGCAAAGTCAGGCCACTGGGCAAAATATAGTCTGAATGACCTCCATATTTCAACCTTGCTCAGCCTTTGGGTACTGTGCTCAGCCAGATTTCAGGAGAAGATGAGGCCTCCTTTAAGCTAATTACATGAACTAGTTAATGGAAAACCAAATTTGGGAGGTTGTACTAGATTGTATTGAGTTGTGTTACTGGTGGATTTTAGCAGAATTACCTAGGAATTTCTGCCAGTAACTTGGAACCTGAAGACTACTCCCATTACCTGAGAATGAATTTCTTCTCCCAATGATGCTGTAATGGGAAGGAGCTGAGACGACACTTATCCCACCTCCTCATTAAAATGTCTACCAATTGGGATTGACTTATCTTTAAACGTAAATTATTCTACTACTGTCTATAAAAGGCTGGAACTTGGATTTGGCAGCATGCCCCACTCCAACTGATTGATGCCTTGGGGTGCCAATGAACTCCTTTTTGACTTATTTCATGAGTTTGCCTTTAATTGACCAGGGCAAAGCCTGAACCAGGATTTTTCTTTTAACAATGTCATATTGCTTGGAATTTTTTTTCAAGGAAAGATGCTATATGAAGATAGTAAAATTCCATCTCTTCTCAGGGTTAAAGCCTTGTTCTCCCTTGATCATCTCTTTTCCCTCTGCTATAGACCTTTGGAAAATGCACATCATTTTCTCCCTACTGTTCACAATAATAATATGCTGTCCTTCTATACAGAACTGTCCAGAGATCCACCACCTGGAAAACACCTGCCTCCAATTATTTTTCAGTAGTGGCAATAGATTCCATTAACTAGTCCATATTCTTACCTGGTTCACCTATGGCCCAACAGCAAGAATTTCTAAAAAAGCTAACCAACATGATTATTTGTAACCTTGAAATAGAGCTTTTCTCTTTGAGATTTAAATAGCTCATGCAGTGACTGAACTCATAAACACAATCTTAATAGCACCATGCTCCATCCCAAGGGTTTTCAAAATGCTTAATCAGGGAATTATTATAAAAATAAGCACCTGAATGTGAAAAAGTTGAATAAACAGAGACATTTTAGTGATACATGTAAGACATTTAAGTGATAGTAGAGCACAGAATCTTAGGACTCAGAGGTGGAGAGACCTTAAAGGTTCATTCACAGAAAGAACCTCAGAGTCAGAAGGAGTTTCAGAAGGTGTCCAGTCCCACCCATATCTGAAAAAAGACTCCCTTGAAAATGTTTCTGACAAGCAGTTACCCAGTCAACTTGAACCCACTGTCTCTGAAGCAGCCCACTCATTCTCCTTTCAGACAGCTCTAATCAATGTTTTACCTTTAATCAGGCATAAATTTGGCACTTTGCAACTTTCACACATGGTCTCTAATCACTGGGGCCAAGCATAGAAAGTCTACTCTAGTCTCTTCTCCAGGTGACACTCTCAAATACCAGAAAACAGCCATCCTGTCCAGTTCTTCTACCCCACCCCCCAAGTCTTCTCTTCCCAGGGCTAGAGAGGCTCAGTCACTTCAGACAATTCTCATATGTCATGATCTCAAGTCTTTCCACCATCTTCATTATCCTTCTCCAGATTTCTCTCCAGCTTATCCATATCCTTTCTTAAATGCCACACCCTGAATTGAACCCAATACTCTAGATATGGGTGGAACAGAACAGAGTATTTTGACGATTACCACTTCATTTTATGGATAAGGAAACTGAGGCCCAGAAAGGTGAAGTGATTTATCCAAGGTAACTCAGATGGTAAGTGACAGTGCCAGGAAATGGACCCAGGTTCTCTGACTCCAAATCCAAGGCTACTTCCAACAGTTACACATTGCTTCTCCAAGGTTTTTGTCCAATAACTTAGAGTGAGGACAGGAATGCTGAAATAACAATGAGTTAATATTTGGATAGTAGAGGAAGTGTGGTTAACTGGAGAGACAGCTGGCCCCAGAGCCAAAATGAACTTAGTTCAAGCCCCACCTCTGATGCATAGTGTCTATGGGACTCTGGAAAAGTCCCTCATCCTCTCAATGTTTTAGGATGCTCTCTAAGAGTATACACTGCAGAAAAGGTGCTGACTTACATTAACAGAGGAAGTGGCTTACCAGAACCTCCTTATTCTAATGAAATCACAGGTCCAGTCTCTATCCTTATTTGGATATTCATTTTGTGTCTGGAGTTTGCACAAATCATAATATAATTTCCAGAGCACAGTGCAGTGGAAAGACTCCTGGATTTGGACTGAGTAGACCAGGCTTTGATTTCCAGCTCTGCTTCCTGGTAGCTGTGAGAGACCTTGGGCAAGTCACTTAACATTACTGGGCCTAACTTCCCTCATCTTTAAAATGAGGAGGAGCAGGGATTTGCCTAAGTGACCTCTAAGATTATCCCAGCTTTAACATTCTATGAGCCTAAGTTTTTCCATATCCCCTTGGCTGCCGTAAAACAAATTTATTATACTTTCTGCCTAGAGGTGGCAGCACTTGTATCATTTGCTTTCAGGTACTGTCCTTGATTGAACCCAGAAATAAAGCAACCCTACAGGGTGAAGATTCAGTTCAAAGTCAGTAAGAGCCCACTATGTACTAGGCACAGTGCTAGGTGTCAGGGATATAAAGATGGGAAATGAAATAGTTGTTTCTCCCAAGGAATTTATGACAGTATCTGCCTTTAAGTGGGTAAGAACGTGACTTGGAGAAATACAAAAGAATAAATTTTAAACTAATATTACCATACATTTTTTAATCCAACAATTAAAAAAAAAACCTCAAATTTCAAATTCTACCTACAAGGGACAGCTAGGTGGTGCAATGAATAAGGCATTAACCCTGGAGTCAGGAGAACCTGAGTTCAAATCCAGTAGACATGTAGTAACTTCATGACCCTGGGCAAGTCACTTAACACTGATTGCCTCAAAAAAAAATCTACCTACAAGTTATCCTTCCTGATGAGCCTCTCAGTTTCCATTGAAAATAATTTGGAAAACCCTGACCTAACTGAGCTAGTCAGTATAGAAACCCCAGTCTCACTATAGGCTGACCTCACTGTATGCATGTGTTTGCCAGAAAAAAAATGATGTGTGAATTTAATTTTTAAAAACAAAATCCTGTAAGGGAACAGTTTATGTCCAAACAAGAGATAGAGGGAGTTACAGGGGGCAAAACAGATACTTTTTATTATATGAGATTAAAAGGCTTTTGCACAAACAAAACCAATGCAGCCCAAATTAGAAGAAAACAGGAAACTGAGGGGAAATTTTTGCAGCAGGTTTCTCTGATAAAAACCTAATTTCTCAAATACATAGAGAATTTAGCCAAATTTATAAAAATAAAAGCCATTTCCCAGTTGATAAGCGGCCAAAGCATATGAACAAGCAATTTTCAGAAGAAGAAATCAAAGCTATCAATAGTCATATAAATCAATGCTCTAAATCACTGCTGATTTGAGAAAGGCAAATTAAAACAACTCTGAGATACCTCATCACACCTATCAGATTGGCTAACATGACAGAAAAGGAAAATGACAAATGCTGGAGGGGATGTGGAAAAATTGGGAAACAAATGCATTGTTGGTGGAGTTGTGAACTAGTCCAACCATTCTGGAGAGCAATTTGAAATTATACCCAAAAAGCTATAAAACGATTCATACCTTTTCATCCAACAACACTACTACTAGGTCTGTATCCCAAGGAGATTTTTTTCAAAAAGAGAAGGGGGGAGGACCTATATGTACAAAAATATTTATCGTAGCTCTTTTGTGGTGGCAAAGAATTGGAAATCAAGGGGATGTCCATAAATTGGTGAATAGATGAACAAATTGTGATGTATGATCGTGATGGAATACTATTGTGATGTGTGAAATAGTCAGCTGGATGGTTGCAGAAAAACCTGGGAAGACTTATATGAACTGATGCAAAGTAAAGTTAGCAAAACAATGAGAACATTGTATACAGAAACAGCGATATTGCAAGCATAATCAACTGTGAAAGACTTAGCTACTCTGATCAAGACAATGATCCAAGACAATTCCAAAGGAACCCATGATAAAAAATGCTATTCACCTCCAAAGACAGAACTGATGAACTATGAATACAGTCTGAAGCATACTTTTAAAATTTTCTTTATTTTTATTGTTTGATTTTGTGTTTTCTTTTACAATATAGGAATATGTTTTATATGACCTCACATGTATGCTAAAAATCAAATTGCTTACCTTCTCAAGGAGGGAGGTAGGTGAGAGGAAGGGAAAGAATCTAGAACTCAAAAATTTCTAATAATATTTTCTTCTCAATTACATATAAAGACAATTTTAACATTCATTTAAAAATGTTTTGAGTTCCAAATTTTCTCCCTCCCTACATCATCTCCCCCCACCCTGAGAAAGCAAATAATTTGATATAGATGTTCATGTGCAATCATGCAAAACGTATTTCCCGTATTAGTCATATTGTGAAAGAAGACATAGATCAAAAGAAAAAGAAACACAAACATGTACAAAAATATTTATAGCAGCTTTTTGTGGTGGCCAAGAATTGGAAACTGAGGGGATGCCCATCAGTTGGGGAATGGCTGAACAAGTTGTGGCATATATGTGGTATATATAATGTGATGGAATACTATTGTGCTATAAGAAATGATGAGCAGGCAGACTTCAGAAAAACCTGGAAAGACTTATATTATCTGATGCTGAATGAAATGAGCAAAACCAGGAGAACATTGCACACAGTAACAACCACACTATATGAGGACTGACTTTAATAATAGACTTGGCTCTTCTCAGCAATTGGAGGATCTAAGACAACTCCAAAAGACTCACTATGGAAAATGCTATCCACATCCAGAGAAAGAACTATGGAGTCTGAATGCAGATGGAAGCATACTATTTGCTCTCCTTTTCCTTTGTTGTTTTGTTTTATTGCTTCATTCTCATGGTTCCTCCCAATTACTTCTAATTATTCTTTACATCATGACTAATGGGAAAACATGCTTAATATGAGTGTATAAGTAGAACCTATATCAGATTGCATGTCCTCTTGGGAAGGAAGGGGGAATTTAAAATTCAAAATCTTATGGAAGTGAATGTTGAAAACTAAAAACAAATTAATTAACTGCTTAAAAAAAAGAAAGAAAACAGAAACACAAAAAACAAAGTGAAGAATAGAAACAAAATTTTTTAATGATTGCTAAATAATTTTCACACATAATTGGGAAATATTTAATAAAATAAAAAAGCTATATGGAAAAATAAATAAAAACAAAATTTAGGCTTAAAAGCATACCCTTAAAAAAAACCGTATGAACTTGGACAAGTCAAAGGCCTCAGTTTCTACATGGCAGGATGGACTACAAGGATTTTTATATCCATTCGAGCTTTGACTCTAACTATCTCAACAGTACAGAGAATTTCAGAGGTGGAACTTCTGAGGTCTTTCTGACTCTGAGGCCAGTTGTCTACCTCATTACACCAGGATATCTCCCCATACATCCCTGAAAACCCACAAAAGAACTAGGAGTGGGAGGGAATAACTTATTCCTTCTCAAAATGCACAGCAAGAAATGATTTGGGGTTTCCACTATGGTTTTAATAAAAGTTCATTGCCATGCCATGGTCTTACCTTGTAACTTGGGTTCTCATGGCAAAATCCAAGGATCTCATCGACTGCAGCACTTCAACACAGCCTATGTACTGGAGTAAGGGGGGAAAAAAGCACATGTAGGGGAAAAAAAAAGGTAAACACATAGAAAATGTAGATCATGACACAAAAAGTACAGTTTTCGATTTAGCAGCCCCACATTAAAGATATTAGAAATTATCTTCATCAAATCATCAAATCAGGTCCTGATGGCTATCCCTGGGGTTACGTATTTGAATATTAGCCCTGGGCATCTGAATATCAAGGGGGATTTATGGTCAGTAAGACTCTGGGTGAAAATACATAGAAACTCATCAATACCTCCACTACATAGTTGACGGCATTTCTCCAAGTCTTTGTTCCTTGGTTGTTTTGTGGGCACCTCAAAAATGATCTGAATGTTTCTTAGAAATGATAGCTTTCTAATTTTCTTCCACAAAATGACTAATACAGAAATATATTTTAAATGATTGTACACATATAACCTATATCATATTTCTTCTGTGGGGATAGAATTTGGAACTTAAATTTTTTTTTTAAAAATGAATGTTAAAATTGTTTTACATGTAATTGGGGGAAAATAAAATATTATTTTTTAACATTTATGTTTAAAAAAAGAAATGATAGCCTTTCTGTTCCTCTTTCCTTTTGAAGTAGCCTTCGGGCTTCTGGGAGTCTGGCCCATGCTGTGGATGGATAGACAGAGCTGTCAGAAACTGGGTTCTCCCTCTGATAAACCATTGAGGATTTTTAAGGGGAGACCATTATCTTCCTATAGAATTAGAACTCTTTATTATTGTTGGGAAGGTTAAGACAACTATTTGGCAAAGCACAGTGACAAAGGCTATGTCTGCCTCCTTTTTTATCATTCTTTTCATTGTCTTGAATATAGCTGGTCCTTAAATATTTATTGTGGAATGAATAAGGGGAGGGGGGAGGGGGGGATCAGTGTATTTTGTCGTGTCCTGACATGTGGTTTCCTCAAGTGTGGAATTCTTGGTGTGCCAACTTCCCCTTTCCCACCTGTAAGCTGTAATTTAGGAGATAAATTTTGGAATATTGCCTGTGGTACTGAGAGTTTTAGTGAAGGTTACTCAGGTAGTAAATTGGAAAGGCAGGATTTAGGCTAGGTCTCTTCTGACCTAGCACTCTAGATAATTCAGCTCAACAAGCAATTAAGTTGCAAGACCTTGGGCTAGGCAGGGGAGATACAAAGACAAAAATGAAAACAACCATTGTCCTTAAGAACTTTACATTCTACCAGAGGCAGCTAGGTGATGAAGTGTAATATAGAAGTGTCAAACTCATGGCTCAAACCAGATTAAAATATAATTTGGCATATGTTTAGCAAAATAAATAAAAATACAACACAATGTTAATTTGAGGTTTTCTAAGTTAATATGCCACCCATAAAGATCCTTTTCTATTTGAGTTTGACACCACTCATGGAGTGGAGTGCCTTTCTTGGGATTAGGAAGAGCTGAGTTCAAATCCTACCTCAGATATTTACTAGCTGTGTGATCTGGCCAAGTCACTTATTCTCTTAGCCTCAGTTTCCTCTTCTGTAAAATGGTGATAGCAACTCCTTCACATGGTGATTTTAAGAATAATAGGTTAATCAATTTGGAGCTGGAAGAGACCTTGGACATTATCAAGTCGACACTCCCATCCTTCATTTTATTTTGGGCAATTAGGTGGCATAGTAATTAGAGCACTAGATTGGGAGTCAGGAAGATCTGAATTCAAATCCTGCCTCAGACACTTAATAGGCAAATGACCTTGGATAAGTCACTTCCTCACTCCACCTGTTTCTTCATCTGTAAAATGAAGAGGTTGAACTTGAAGGCCTCTAACATCCTTTCCATGATCAACTCTATGTTTTTTCCATCTACTCCTGCCAACACCTTACCTTCTAGTCACACACCCCTTTGACCTGCAGAATTGTTGAAAGCTGGAGCTGGAAGTTCCTTTAGAGGTCACCTAATCGATCTTCTTTACTTTACCAACGATGAAACAGAAAGCCAGAGAGGAGAAGTGGCTTCCTAGGTCTTCAATTGATGCAGCTGCTTCAAGGTTAAGTGGCTATATAATTTCTATTTTTGCTAAGTAAATCCAAAGACTGGGGCAATAAGGTGGAGAAGGAAAGGATTTGGATTGAGGATGGCATGGGAGGAAGAAGCTTTTTATTTAGGCAAAAATTTTATAAAGTCAAGTAGGGAATTCTCAAGAAAAGTGGATCCCACAGGTCACCCCCACCCAGAGATGTGATGGAACCAGGCAGGTGAGCTGATTGTTAAATTTTCAGTGTGAATACTCTGAGGTGTGAACCTCAGAAATCAATAAACACTACAAATCAGGGCTTGAATTGTTGTTTCGTGAATTGTCTAGATTCAAGAAAGTAATGGAGAACAAGTTAATTATGCAGATTAAAATGAAAGAATATCATGGGTACATTTTTTGAGGGGGCAGCTGGTTTGTTAATCATTTACCAGCACACCTCTGCTCCCACCCCATGGCTGGCCCTACTTGCCAGTCTAAATCTCTTCTTTCTGCAGCTTACTCAGGCACACTTGGAGTACCCTTTCTCTCAATAGCCCACAGGGTTTTCAAGCTGAGCCCCCCCCCAAAAAAAAATCTTCATTGGCTTCCTATTGACTCTTGAATAAAGTGCAAACTCCTGTGTCTGGCATTCAAGGCCATTCATAATCTGGACCAGGGGAGAACACTTCCTAAATGAAGTCTCTAATATTCAGGTGAAATCGTTTTATTACTCCCCCCCCCACCTTCTCCAGTGACCTTTGCATTTTAGAGGGTAATGACTAGCTCAAAGAAATTAATAAAACAAAGTAGAATTTGTTGGGGGTGGGAAATGCCTTCCCTAGAGCTCTCAAATCACTCCTAGATGGGCCACTGCCTACTTTGCCCACTAGCAAAACACTTGCAATGTTCCTGTCTCCAACAGTCCTCTCCTCAGAACCCACTTTTACCGGCCTGCCAGTGATGGGCACGGGGATATACTTCCCAGCTAGTTCACATGGATATGATGAGAGACTCAGAAGAAACAGGAGCCAGACTCCACCATCATTCCAAGAGTGAATGAGTTTCCATTCTACCTTGGGTAGGAGAGGCTACTCTAACAAGAAAGGGGGGGGGGGGAAGGGGGGAGGAAATCATGCCAGAATTTTGCAACAAATTACCATTATAGCCAGAATGGAGTTGATCTTATCATTGACTCACAAAAGCCTATTTTAGTCAAAGACCTTTCTCTGGAGAATGAATGACAAAATCAGAGAGAGAGACAGAGACAGCAAGAGGCAGAGACACAGACACACACACATACACAGAGAAGTGTTTAAAAATGACATTTATCTACTTCTTTGTTGCATAAACTGATGTAGACTGAAGCTCAAGGTTTTTGAGGGCTGGGTAAGGAAGGATTTGGTTTATTAATAAGGGCATGAGCCATAGTGAAGTCAAACAAAGTCTTCATCATCTCTTCCTTTTCAGTCTACCTGCCTCAGATGTCTCCATTCTCCAATCCATACCCCCACATCTACCAAAATAATAGTTTTTATTTTAATTTTTCAATTTATGGAATAAAACAAGCATTTCCATAACATAACAAAAAAAAAAGGTGATTGCACATGAAACTGCAAATCTACTATATACAACTTGCTATTCCTTTTAAGATATTTCTACAACACAGGTCTGACCATGGCACTCCACCACCACCACCACCACCCATCTCAAAGCTCCCGTGGCTCCCAATTGCCTTTAAGATAAACTCATCATTTTGGTATTCAAAGCTCTTTGCTCTCTATCCCCAGCCTCATTTCCTGTTTCAAGGTTCAATACACATCTGTTACTTCTCTTCATATAGTCTATCTTCCAGCAGAACGTCCTGTTCCACATAGACATTTCATCTCCTTTCTCCCTGCCTTTGTAAGGGTTATCTCCCATGCCAGGAATGCATTCACTCCTTCCTCACCCTGCCCCCTTACAATCCATAGCGTCCTTCAAGTCTCAGCTCCAATATCACGTGGGATATGAGATCTCTCCTGATCCCTTCAGCTGGGAGTGTACTGCAGCCTACCCCCCTCCCAAAATTACTTTGTGTTTACTGTGTATATGTTTGCATTTGCTTCTATGTGCTGTTTGTTTTGTTTTGTTTTGTTTTGTTTTCCCCTCTGATGGAATATTAGCACCTTAAGGGAAGGAACTGCTTCCCTTGTCTTTGTACCCCCACTGCTTGACACATAGTGGCTGTTTAATAAATGCGTGTGGATTGATTGGGCAGTTGATCAATATGTTCATCCACCATTTAACAGAAAAGTGAAACCCAGAAATGATAAATGACTGTGCCCAAGCTCAATGAATTTAAGTGATTGGCTTGGGTTCAGCCAGTCAATGTAATTTTAATCAGCTGGGACTCAATCTTAGGATCCTTGAGCCCATTGTCCAGTGCTAGCTATATAATAAGTATGAAAAATCATCATTAGAATGGGTTTATGCAAATAGTTTCAACCTTGACTTCTTGCTGTTCTGTTGTGTCCAACTCTTTGTGACCCCCTATGGCGTTTTCCTGGCAAAGATACTGGAGTGATTTGCCATTTCCTTCTCCAGCTCATTTTATAGATGAGGAAACTGAGGCAAACAGGGTTAAGTGACTTGCCCAGGGTCACACAGCTAGTAAGTGTCTGAGACCACATTTGAACCCAGTCTTCCTGACTCCAGGCCCAGCGCTCTATCCACAACTCGTTTGTCTCTTTTGCTGCCCTACTTGACTTCTATTGGAGACAAAAGAACTATATCAGTTTTCATTTGTAAAACACTCTCCTCAAAAACAATCTAAGTAGTATAAAATCATCCCTGTTTTACAGATTATGACACTGAAACTCAGAAAAATCCAATGATTTGCCCAAGGGCATATAGGTAGTAAGTGCTGAAACTAGTACTCAAGCTCAGGTCTTCAGACTTAGGACCAATGTCTCACTCCACAATACTGCCCTCCTCTGAGAATGGGCTTCTAAAGACTATGGAAAATAGGAAGACTGGGGTGGCTAGGTGGCGCAGTGGATGGAGCACCGGCCCTGAAGTCAGGAGGACCTGAGTTCAAATCTGGCCTCAGACCAAACACTTGATGCTTACTAGCTGTGTGACCCTGGGCAAGTCACTTAATCCCAATTGCCTAAAAACAAAAAACGAAACAGAAAACGAAAATAGGAAGACTGGTGGAGCAGAATTGAAATAATGAAAGTATATGAGAGCTATTTAAAAGCAAGCCCAAATACAAATAAAACCTTTAACTTGTCTAAGACCTGCATTGCCAGGATAGAACTTCCATTCAGAATCTAACAGATTGATCATCCAACTTTCTAGTCTTAACTATTTCTTTGATGATGATCAGAGCCATTACTAATATTTGTTCAGTCTGTGCTTTAACAACTCACTCATAGGAAGAGAACAGAACATTCATTGGTCTTGGACCCTATATCCCAGAGAGGAAAAAATGTTCTGGTTTTTGTTTTTGTTTTTTTTCTTTTTGAGAAGCAAAATGGGAACATATGGCAAGTAGGACACAGAAGCAGAGGATCCAAGTTCTAGGCCTGGCATGGATTAAAGGTACTGAATTGTGACTTCACAAGTGTTACTCAGTCTGTATACAGTCCTCAGTTTCCTTATTTTTTAAAATGGAGGTGATTCTCCTTATCTTTTACAAATATTAGATGTAACTACCCTAGTGAAGGCCTTTCCTCTTTCCCTGGTCCAGTGCATCCTTCGTATAGCTGCCAGAATAATGCATTCCTCTGCTCAAAAATCTTTAGTGGCTTCTAGTTGCCCACTAATAAAGTCCAAGGTCTTTTGCCTGAATTCAATGTCGTCCAGAATCTGGGGCCAGCCTACCTTCTTAGGATTCTCTCTTACTACTCCCCTCCCCATGCATACACTTCCGGCAGACTGGACAATCTACCCTCTATCAAACCAAATTGCCTTCTGTTTTCCCTCACCTCATATGTCTGCCATGCTGTTCCTCATGCCCAGAATGTCCTCTCTCCCCTCTTCACCTGGTGAATCCCTAAGCACCTTGAAGTCTCAACTCAAATGCTACTTCCTTCATGAAGCCATTCACCCATCTTCCACCAGTAATGACCTTTGCCCTCAGATCTCATATAGCATATTGCTGTGTAACTCTCTAATATACTTGCTATGTGGTACTATATATTACAGTGACTGTGAGCTTGTGTCTCCTCTTCCTATAAGCCTATACGCCCTATAAAGGCTGGGACAGAGTCTTATCTAAACTGTCTCTTTGCTCTGCATATTGTAAGAGCTTAATAAATGTCTATTGAATAAACGAATGACTTGACTAAATGAATGCGTGCTATGTCTAATACAAGGAAAGTACAAGTCACAGTCCCTGACCTTGAGGAATTTTTAATCTACTTAATATTTATGAAGCAATCAAAACAATACGAAGCAGTATTTAACTAAAGGCAGTATTTCATTGTGAATAGAGTACTAGGCTCAGATTTATGAAGACCTGGGTTTAAGTCCTTTTTCTAACTTATTTCCTATGCAAACCCAAACAAGTCACTAAACCTTCATGTGCCATAGGCAAGTCCTTAGGACTTGATGGCAATTTCACAGATATGCTGAGACCTATGGTAGGGGAATATCTCCATTACGGTGAAACAACAGATCCTTCCCTGTCCTCTGTATCAGATGTGTCAAAAACGAGTCCCACTGGCTGCTTGCAGCCCACAACACTCTTGAGTGATGCCCAAATCAGATTAAACTATAACTGAGAAATATTTGACAAAATAAACAAAAATACAATAAAACATAGTTGGTATTAATATGTAGTTTTTTAAGTTAATATGCAGCCAGCAGGGATCTTTAGCACCATTTAGTAGCCCTCATTTCTAGTTGAGTTTACCACCTCTGCTCCACATAACTAAATGAGAAATTGCATGGTCTAAACTCTCAGTGCAATAGTAGTATCAAGATGGGAGAAACCATAGTTGGGTGTATCAGAGTTTCACACTGAGATCTAGGATTAAAATGGACTCCATTGACCGTATAGCGGGCAGTCTCCCTTAGTTCACCAAGAAATTTCTTTCTCTTTCAGTTTGGCTACTCATTTTATTTGACACCCCCTGCCCTGGCTAGTGAACTTGGTGATGGGTGAGATTTTCCCAGAGCTCTCTAGGAATGTAGGCTAAGAAATTCCCCAACAATGTCCAAGAAATCTCAAAAATAACCTGAATCCTTCCTGTGCGATCTATACTGCTATTTCTGCAAGAAGAGATATTCTTCCCAGATAAGTTGACTGAAAGGTTTCTGGTTCCGGTTCTAGTACAAAATGGGGCATTCTGTGAAAGAAAACTGGAATCCTTTCCCTTGCAGTAACTGGAATGCAATGCCAAGTTCATGAAAAGCAAGATGAAAAATAGAGGGAGGAGAGAAGTGAAGATCACGTGCCTGAAAAAGGAATTAGCTAAGACCTCACCTTGAATAGTAACCAGGTCTTTTTGGACTAATGAAGGGTGACCAAAACAAGTGACATAGATAAACAGCCACAGTCCCAGAACAAGAAAGAGATCTCTCTCAACATTTCCTAAATGAAGAGCTATACCTGGTGTTGGCAAACAGATATTAATCATTCATAACAAATCTGCCGATGGCCTTGGAAAATGTATGCAGATTTTAAAGCACACTGCATATTCCTTCCCAGGAGTGCAAGGCTGTGGGCAAAAATAATTCAAACATCTATTTCACGGGGAATGGAGCTAGGTTTCTTTGATGTTTCTGGGCTGCTATAAACCTGAGTTGCTGAGATTGTAAAGAATTCCCACACCTTGGGGTGATGTTAATGAGGAATGAGACTGAACTTTTTAGAGATTGTGCAGGTCTATATCGAAAGAGGAGAGAGGAGAGTGAGTCCTTTACCTCAGTAAGCTCTGCCTCTGTGGATATTCACGGGATTTCTGACCCAATTTAAGTCTGAGTGGTCCCCATGCATGCCTACATGCCTAGCCTTAGGTAGAATTGTAAAGTAGGCAGAGGTCATTTTTCGCACTTTGCTCTACCCTTCTGAAACTCTTTTTCCCTTTGTACCTCTCTCTTCAGGTGTCCAGGGTCCGGCTAATAAATCTTCTCCTCATTCAAAAAATTTGCTCCGGGATCCTTCTTTCACACTAAAGTATAAATGACCGATAACTAAATTGCTAATGTATATTAAAGGACGTTAGCCCTCTCTTCTGTGTGAGTCTCCCCATGCTCAAATGTCTTCTCTCTCCAAACTATCTCCCACACTAAATGGCAATGTTTCTTCCTTCCATTTCCATATTAATGGCAAATGTAAGTGTTAAGATAAAAGGATCAGAGGTCCGAAAGGGAGGGCAGAGGTCATCTAGTCCAACCCCTTATTTTATTCATAAGGAAACAGGACTTTGCCCAGTGCCACACAGAGAGGCAGAGTCCAAATTTGTACTGGTGACTTGGGAGCAGCTGGGTGGCCTAATGGGTAGAGTGCCAGGCCTAGAGCTGGAAAGACTTATCTTTCCTGAGTTCAAATCTGACCTCAAACACTCACTAGCTATGTGACCCTGGATAAGTCACTTAACCCTGTTTGCCTCAGTTTCCCCATCTGTAAAATGAGCTGAAGAAGGAAATGGCAAACCACTACAGTATCTTTGCCAAGAAAACCCCAAATGGGTCATGGAGGATCAGACAGAACTGAAATAACTGAACAACCACAACTTGGACTTGGAAGTTCATTCGTCTTTCCATTGTTCCACTCTGCTCTCTAAGGTGGCTCATAAGTAAAAATGTCATCTTTCTCTCGCAGAACAAGCAATCTTGGGCCCTGCAAATAAATTTTCTGCTCCCCAAAAGCCCCGAGGAAAATTACAGTTCAATGGTGTGCTGACACTTTTGGAAACTCCACAACTTTAAGGGGGAGAAATGCAAACCATAAACTTTTGAAAGTTATAAACTTGCTTGCAAATGTATTGCATTACCAGCCAATACGCCCCTTATGTGGGCAAGAGAAACATGACAACCATCCAGGCACGTCTGGGAGTCCTCATGCCAAAAGGCCCACTCCTGAGGCAAAGCCCTATAACCAACTCTGTTCTAACAAATCGTTGGAGTGGGAAAAGATTTCAGCTCTGCCCACGGTTCTGAACCCAGCTCTGTTGACTCAGTTTGAAGTCCTCCATGGGGCAAATGCATGGCTGAAAGAATTCAGAGGGCTGTCACCTTTCCCAGTATTAACTTTAAGCAAGAGAAAGACCACAGGATGCGATCCACTTCTCCTCTTTGGATCCATTCAACAGGTGCTAGCCTTGCACAAGATGCAAGAGGAGTATTTGCTGGTCCAGCTTGACCTTTGCATGGGCCTTTTGGATTTGCAAAGTGCTTTCACAGCTCTGGCATTGAATCTGTATGACCGCTCTGAGGCTGGTAGGGAAGGAAGACAGGCATTGCAGTGAAGCAGAAAGGATGCTGGATTTGGAGTTAAGACCCGGGCTCTTGAACGTTGTTCTTCCTTCCATTCTCAGAGAAGACCAATTGACATCAAAAGGGTCATGTCTTGACTTGCTCTTGAATTGGATTTAAGTGAGGCAGAGCAAAGTGCTTATTAACCTTGTGATCTTGGCAAATCATTCAACCTCTCTGGGCCTCAGTTTTCTCCTGTATAAAAGGAGAGGGTTAAACTAGATGGCCTCTGAGGTTCCTAAAGGTGTTTATTAACTCCATTTTAACAGATGAAGAAACTGAGGCCCAGAAGTATTCCTTGGTCACACCGTGAGTAAATGGGAGAGGCAGGATTCTAGCTCATCTCTCTCCAAACTCCAACTACTCTTCAAGAACAATAATTCACCAACCATTTATTAAGCTCTTAATAACAATAATTCATAATAATTAATAGCTCACCTTTCTAGCATACTTTAAGATTTAAAAAACACTCATTACAGGGTGATGTCTTAGTTACTGGGAATGTAAAAAGGAAACAAACATCCTAGTCTCTACCCTCAAGGAGCTTACATTCTATTTTCATATAGAGAAAATTCTGTATTCAGCTTTAAAGGCCTTTCATAACCTGGCCCCTTCCTACCTTTCCAACCTTCTTACACTTTATTCCCCTCAATATACGCTACGATCCAGTGATACTGGACTCCTTGTACAGTACTCCATCTCCTGACTCTGAGCATTTTCATTGGCTGTCACCCATGCCTGGGGGTTTCTCCCTCCTCCCCTCCCCCTCCTGGCTTCCTTAAAGTCTAAGCTAAATTCCTGCCTTCTGAAAGAAGCCTTTCCTGGTCCCACTGAGAGCTAGCATCTTCCCCCTGAGATTACCTTCAATTTATCCTGTATGCATCTTGTTCACACATAGTTATTTATATGTTGTCTCCCCCATTAGAGCGTGAGTTCCTTGAGGTCAGGAACTGCTTTTGCCTTTCTTTGTATCCTCAGTGCTTAGCACAGTGCCTGGCACATGGTAGGTGCTTAATAAATGTTGGCTGACTTGACTCAACTCTCCTGATACCCCATTACCTCTAGCAAATGAGTAAGCAAACCATTAAAAAGATGCTCAGTGACATCAGGAAATAGTGCTGTAACCACCATACACAATAACTGAGTTATTACAACTCAATTAAATAGCTTGGGTCTAATATCACTTTCATCCTCCTTGTGTTTTCTTGGCAGCTAGATGGTGCAGTGGATAGAGTGCTGAGCTTAGAGTCAGGAAGAACTGAGTTCAAATCTAGTCTCAGATGCTGACTAGCTGTGTGACTATTGGCAAGTCACTTAATCTCTGCTTTAGTTTCCACAACTCACGTCTTCCCATGTACCTACCTCCCAAAGTTGTTATGAGGATCAAATGGGATAATATCTGTAAAGTACTTAGCACACTGTCTGACACGTAGTAAGAACTATGTAAATGCTAGCTATTATTATTTTCTCAAAAAATATATAAAATTGAAGAAAAAAGTTAGCTAACCCTCCCTCAGCGACCAAAGTATTACAAAGCTATTTATTTTCCACAAAGTCGGTTGGTTATTTAAGTGTGAAAGTAGCAAATAACAATTTTAATCTATACCCTGTCCATCTCTTGCAGAACAGAAAGGTAGGCGTTATCTCAACCGAGGAGTTAAGCCTCTTGAGAGACTTTAAGAGGCTTTCCTCCATCCAGGCCCAGAGTACTGTTTCCATTAGGAAAGGGTCCCAATTAGACTGGACACATTTTTCCCATGAGTACAATGAAGAGAATTATGTCCTGAGATTGTTTTACCAAACTCATGAAATTTCTTTACAGTGGTCACTAAATCATTCTGTCTTACTGGATCCCAGTTTTCTCATCAAAGAGCAAAAAATTCAGAAAGTTGGTTCAAGTGTATCTGGATTCATGAATGCTACAGCTTGGAGTTTTGCTATAGGACCAGTCTGATGAAGGAGCCTGATTGTACAGCATCCTGACTTTGCCATCTAATACGGAGACTTGGTGTTTCAAAAACCAAAAGTAATTTGGAAGTTTGGATCTCTCTTTTTAGTGCTTTATCGATGCTGTAAAAAAAAAAATCACAGGGAGTCTACCTGCCAAGACAAACCCAGGAACTATATGAATTCAATTACAAAACACTTTTCACACGAATAAAGTCATCTAAACAACTGGATAAATCTTCCCTGCATGATCCCCCTGGGCACTGGAACATGGAGACGACAAGGTAGAAGTAGCTCCTATTCCCCAGTCCAAACTACTTCCTATAAAGATACCACCAGAATCTCTCCCTCCCCCATTTTCCCTGTTTTTCCCATGGCTAGACCTGACCATCTCTCCAACCCCATGGGAGGCAGCTCAGAGCTCCTATTCCACTTTGAACCTCAAAATTACTTCCCCTTTCCCAATAGTTGTGGGCCTGGAGCCCTCTTCCTTGGCAGACATGGCACATAGACCACTTCAAGGATCAGGGAGTCATCAGGTACAAGCCTTATCTTACGATGGCAGACCACTTTACTATCTGGACAGCCACTGTGGCTCTCATGCACCCCAGTCATTGTCATCTGCCCTACATCCGCACTTTGTAAACCACCAGTCCCTACCATCTACCCTACAATGGAACTCTCCTATAGGTTTTGTCTCCCCTTTTAGAATGTGAGCTCTCTGAGAACAGAGACTGTATTGGTTTTCCATTAGTATTCCCAGAGCTTAGGACAATTCTTAGCACATAGTCATTCAACTAGCATTTCTTAATGTGTTCCAGGCATAGTGCTAAGCACTGGGGATACAAAGAAAGACAAAAGACAGTACCTGTCCTCAAGGAGCTCAAAGTCTAATGGGAGAGACAACAAGCAAACAACCATGTACAACAAGATACATAACAGGATAACTTGGGAATGGTCTCCGAGGGAAGGCATTAAGATCAAAGAGGACTGGGAAAGGCTTAATAAATCAGAAGTGCTTAAACTTTTCATTCCTTCCTTTTTTCATTCACACATTCATTCATGTTTTCCTCCTATTGTCTTCCTCAGTAGTATGTACACGCCATGAGGGCAGGGGCTCTTTCATTTATGTCTTTGTACCCCCAGAATCGACCAGAGCGTCTGGCACATAGCTGGTGCTTGTTGAATTGGATCAAATGTGTAAAATGAGGGGACTGGATTTGATGATTTCAAAAGTCCCATCTCAGTACATATTAATTGATTCCAGCTTTAAATCTTCTAACTGAGATCTGAGAGACAGCATGGGAGAGTCAAAAGTACATTGGACTCAGAGTTAGAAGAGATATGAGTTCAAATTCCTTGCCTGGAAATAACCATGTGATCATGGGCCAAAGGAGTGCCTTAGGTGCTATGAATCTTGGCTTCTTCCTCTGTAAAATGGGGACAACACCACCACCTATAGTACGCATCTCATAGGATTGTTGTGGGAATCAAAAAATGAGATTATGAAAATTGGTTGGCAAGTGTTAAAGGATAATAATAAATGTCAGTAGTGTGATGATGGGACTTTTTCTCTTTTTGAAGCACACCAGGAAATATTGAATAAGGGCAAGCATTCATAAATCCAGGAGAGAGAAGGCCTATTTATAGGAAGAACAATGAAAATGGATCACCACAATGTAAGAAGGGCATAAAAAAGCTGGAGAGTGTCCAGAGGAGGGCAAGCAGAATGAAGAAGGGCCTGGAGTTCATGATATGTGAGGATCACTTGAAGGAAATGGGCGTGTTTACCCTGGAGAAGAGAAGACTTGGGGGGAAACATGATGGCTATGGTCAAATACTTGAAGGGTATCAAGTGGAGGAAAGATTCAATTTCTGTTGTTTGGCTCAGAAGGCAGAACCAGGAGAAATGGGTGAGGGCTAACACCAATTCAGGCTCAATATTGGGAAAAAAACTTCTTAACCATTAGAGCCATCCAAAAGTGGAATGGAATGCCACGAGAAGAGGTATGCTCCCCCTCCTTGAAGATATTCCAGCATAGCTGAGATGACCACTTGTCAGGTACATTGCAGTGGGAATCCTTTATGTTTGGATTGGATTAGAAAGTCACATTCTGACATTCTATGATGTAGGTACTTCATTAGAGATCCATAGCTAAAAATATAAGCTTTTATCTAATTAATCATACCAACTGCTATGTTCTGTTCCTTTCTCCTCCCTACTCTCATTTTCCTGTTCCTCTACCCCTTTCCTTGTGGTCCAGGAAACAAGGATATGTGCTCTGACCCATTTCTTTCCACTTTCTTCTCTTCCCTAGGGTTTGAAGAGTTGGCCAAGGTACTCTCAACTTCCCACACAAAGTGGCCCTTGATATGGATCAGAGGCCCCACCTCCAGAAAGATCCCTACAAAGAAAAAGCTCTGAACGTGTAGATATTGATCCGAGAAATAAATATTTCAAGTGCTGTTGTTGTTCAGTTGTTTCAGTCATGTCTGACTCTTCTGATCCCATTTGGGGTTTTCTTGGCAAAGATACTACAGTGGTTTGCCATTTTCTTCTCCAGCTCATTTTTCAGATGAGGAAACTGAGGCAAACAGGACTAAGTAACTTGCCCAGGGTCACACAGCTAGTAAGTAACTGAGACTGGATTTGAACTCAGGTCTTCCTAACTTCGGGGCCAGTGATCTAATCCACTATGCCACCCAGCTGCCCCTTTTCAAGTACTACTGTAAAGCCTAATTACTTCTGCAGTGCTTATTATAGCATGGTAGAAAAGAGTGACAACATGGCATAGAGGACAATGGGCAAATCTTGGAGGCAGGAAAATCTAACTTCAAATCCTGCCTCTATGACATAGTATCATAAAGCTATACCTAGAAGGAACATCAGAGACCACCCTATCATTTTACAAATGAGGAAACTGAGTCCCAAGGATGTTAAGTGACAGCCAAGATTACATAGACATTAAGTGTCAAAGGCAGGATTTGGACCCAGGTCATCTGGGCTTTTTTCACTAGGACAAACACATGATGAGCCTTGAGAAGTTAGTGGACCTTTGAGACCTCAGGGCCCTAGATAACTTAAGGTTATAGACGAGTTACATGTCTAAATCTGTAGAGGGAGTTCCTACACCAAAATATTCCACATACTTTTAATGGCATTGGGGGGTGGGGTACAGGGGACAGAATGAGGGGGAAGAGGAGATGTGATATCAGAAAGGAAGAAAGAGAAAGAAGAAAAGAAGGGAGGGAGGGAAGGAGGGAAGGAGGGAAGAGGGAAGAAAGGAAGGAAGGAAGAAAGAAAGGAAGAAAGGAAAAAAGGAAGAAAGCTACTGAAACATGTTTTAAATGCACAGAAGAGAACTATAGTAAGCTCAAAAGGAAGCACAATCAGGATGGTTTTGAAAGTAACATGTAGAATTTATCATATATTTAAAAATAAACAAGAGGTATGAACTGGAGGTTCAGAGTTTTATACAGAATCTTATTTTTGTGTCCTACTGGGTGTATGCAAATGCTCTTTTTTTTTAGATGTGTTTAAGTTCAGAATAAAAACATTTAAAAAATCATAAGTCTAGTTCCAAAAATGTGGAAAGAATATTAGATCTGGATTCAGAGGATCTCAATTTGAATACTGGTTCTATTACTTACTACTTGTGTGACTGTAGATAAACCACTTAACCTCTCTTGCAGCCCCATCACCAGCTAATTTTTGTACCCAAGGTAAGAATAGAAAACTAGTCTCCCTATGCTAATGGCATGTCATGCATGGGAAAATGAATGCTTATTTTATATGATTTTCTGCTCCCTCATACACCTAAGACAAATGCCTACCTTGCTTTGCCCTTGTTACCCTCATTTTCTTCATTTGTAAAATAAGCTGGCTAGTGTAGTAGAAAGGGTGTTAGCCTTGTCATCAGAAGGCCTGATTGTATTCTTGCTTCAGAGACTTACTAGTACGTGACAGATCACATATGACTCTACCAAATTATTTAATTTCTCAGACTCCCAATTTTCTCATCTATAAAATGAGGATGATAATGCTTGCATAACCAATATAACTGGGAAGTCACGAGGAAAGCTCATTGAAAACCTTAAAATTCTATATCAGTGAGAGTTATTGTTAGTAGATGACCCATAAGGTCTCTTTCATCTCTAAATTCTATGATTTACTCTTAAATTTTAGACCCAGCTCTCCCTCATTCCTCCAGGAGTCTACTAACAAGATACTTCTACCTAGCTCCATGTCCGTTTTACAACACCAAATAAATAAACAGCTAAAAATATGGTCTTGGTCATGAATCATAAATGAGATGGAAAAGCAATGACTCATACAAGTTAATTTACTTCCCAGGAGAATCTTGCTGGATGTCCTTTTCTCTGAAAGGTTGGGCAAGATGCCAAGATGAACTCTATGACCAGACATTGTGTTACCACTATCCCACCGGCACATTGTTTCTGCACATTTGCTTCTTCTTGAGCTCCTATATGGAAGTTCCAATAGAGTGATGGGCGCTGCACTGATCCCAAAATAATAGAAGATACATGATCAGTCAGGAGACATTCCAGTGGATGGTGTTCTGGAGACTGGCACATCCACAAAATTGGTTTAGGGCATTGTAAATGGTGGTCAAGTAACTCAACCAAAAGAACAGTCCATGACATTTGCTTACAACTTGAGTTGGAGTTCCCTAGAAGGCAAATGAATAGTTGTCTGGTGGTTTGTGGAGTTAAGGGACAGAGGAAGCAGTTGTGGCCTTACTGTTGCAGGTTCTACCATCAGGTCTACTTGTCTGGAGGCAACTACAGAGTAGTAAGGAAAACACTGAATTCAGAACCTGTGTTCAAGTCCTGATTCTGCCACTTGCTAACTGTGTGACTTTGGTCAAGTCAAATAACTTTTATGAGCCTCAGTTTTCCTATGTGTGAAGGGAGGGAGCTGATCTAAATGACCTTCAAGGTCCTCCCAACTCTAAATCTGAGGTTACTATGATGATTCAACCTACTTACCAGAGTTGCAGCAATCAAATTGACTCAGTTTCCTAGTTTATAACATATGGGGGTTGGATTCAGGACTTTCCACTGTTTCTTTTAATATTTTGAGGATAATTATATAGCAGTCAGGATGTCCACCTCTTACTTGTCACCTATGTAGTCATATATATCCATGATAACATCCTAGATGTCACTTCCCAGAAGTAATCATCACTGGTACCATACTGCAGCCAACTCACACCCACCACATATCCTTTCATTGTACTTTGAGTCACTTGCTATTGACATTCTCTCAAAATCAGTGTTCCATGGTTCTCAACCATGTGGCTCTGTAGTATAGAGATCACATTAGGAAGTCCATCCCAGAAGCCTCTGCATATATATATATATATATATATATATATATATATATATATATATATATATACACACACACACACACACATATATATATATTATATATATATATATATATATATATATATATATATTATATATAACCAATTTATAATTGGTTATGGGCAGCCTGAGAAGAGAGAAGCTGGTGTATGCATCAAGATGATTAATTATAACAGCTGTTGCCTTTCTGTCCCAAAAATCAATTGCTAAGTTTTGATTATTGTGGTACCACCTTCAAGAACTAGATCAAATGCCACTTCCTTCATATAGCTCTCTCCAATCCCTTTAGCTAGAAGTTGATTGCTCTCTTCTGAGATTTACTGTCATGTGATATAGTGGAAATCACATTAGACTTGGAGTCTGGAAGACCTAGGTTCTGATTCTGCCACCACAGCTATGTAGCTGTGGACAAATTTAACCTTTTCTAAACTTCAATCTCTTTGGTCTTTTTGACCACTAACAAAAATAGGACTGTCTTCAGAAAGAGTGAATCATAATTTCGTTTCTGGAGTCCAATGATAGACCACAGATTTTATAACAGCTAACATTTACAAGCACTTACCTAGCATTCTGTTAAGTGCTTCACAATGATTATCTCATTTATTTATTCATCTCATGTAAATGCAATTTGGGTTATTCTTCATCAAATGCTTTAACTCACATACACATGCACATTTTCTTTTCATGGTGGAAATAGGGAAATTTTACTAGGGGCTCTCTCCTCCAGCACTAATCCTTGGTGAATCTCAAGCCCTTAACCTTCTAAGTATACAGAGTGTTCCAAAAGTCTTGGTGCAGTTTTAAGCTTTAACAGTTCCTCCTCATTGTAATCAATGGTCCCTTAACCTATCTTTATTTTCCCACTTCCTCTCCCACGATGTGGTTTCATGTGCTTCCATTCTAAACTTTTACATCATGTTCTTTCTTTTTAACATTTTGCTGTCTGCTACCTCTTTGCTAATCTTTGACCATCCTCCATTCTCAACCTGTGAATCTTCATTCCTGAAGTAGTTCACACAGCCACTTCCCCACAATGACCCTGTCAGGGAGATAGCTGCTTCTACACTCACAGTTTACCAGAGAGGCTCACTGGGCTGTAGTTCCCTGTGATGCCACCGGAGATATCTTTATGGGTGGGAATTACAGACAACACTACCACAATCTAGTCCTTGGAAATTATTAAATCAAGAACATCAAGTCCATTGCCTCTGTGAAGAGTTCTTTTTTCTTTTTCCAGCCCCAAAAGAGTCCAGAGAGAACTCCGAAAGTTTACATGAGAGATTACTTTGTTTTAACTACAGTACTCGAAAACTTTACTTTTTTGGGTCTTTTCCTGAGATGATATAGTTGCTCACAAAGCTCTGCATTTTAGCACCTGGATTTTTAAAACTAGGAACCTACCCTGAACATTGAATGAGTAAAACCAGTGGCCTGGTCCCCACAGGAATCAGGCTTCCTCATTCTCTTCCATAACTCCATATGTTTAACCTGCAAGGCAGCATAGCTGAGTCACTATAGCCTTGTGGATAGAGCACGGGACTTGGAGTCTAGTTTGGAAAACCTAGGTTCAAATCCCACTCCAGATATTTACTAACTGTGTGACTCTGGGCAAAGTGTTTAGTCTTTCTTTGTACTTCCTTTTCCTTATCTGTAAACTAATGATGACTGATGAAAACATGGTTACATTCTCATTAATATTCTGTTTCTAGCCATGAAATCCAAAAAGATGATGGGTGAGTAGTAAAAGTGAGACTAACACATGGACAGCATGACTTTTGTACTGGTGACCTTGAAATATTAAAAGAATCAGAGGATGGCCTCCAACATATTGGGTAGATCTTCTGTGAAGAATTTACAGAAAGACATAGGCAAGAATGGGATAACATAATAAATATTAATAAATAAAATGAGACAATGTTTGTAAAGTGCTTTGCAAACCTTAACATGCTATATAAATGCTAGCTATTATTATTATTAAGAACTGCACAGCTCAATTCTACAGATATTTATTTAATGTCTGTTATAGGCCAAACACTGCCAGGTGCTAAGAATATAAAAACAAAATTGAAACAGATTGAGAGAAAAATTGTAAACATTTTTGAAAAAAAAAAACCTGATGTCCAGAATCTATAAGAAATTGGCACAAATTTATGAGTACAGTCCATTCCTCAGTGGAGAAATGAACAAAGAATGTGAGCAGAGAGCTCTCAAAGGAAGAAGCACAGATTGGCAATAACCACCTGAAATATTGTTCCAATTTTCTAATAAGTATAAGATCATGGAACCAAAGAATTTAGGGCAAGAAGAAACCTTAAAGATCATTTATTTGGCCCCTCTCTCATTTTATATATAAAGAAACTAAGGGTTAGAGTAAGTGACTTTAACAAAGTCCCACCAGGTAGTGTCAGAGCCGGTAAGACTTAATGCCAGACCTCTTGACTACAATTCCAGGGGTCTTTCCACTATAATTATCATTCTGGATCTATAGAACCAGCCCTAGTCTTTTTTCTGAGTTCTGGTCCAACCTCCCCAACTGCCGATCAGACATTTCCTAGATTTGGAGCCGCAGAAGACCTTAGAGGCCATCAAATTCACTGTCCCATGACTAGACAAGACTGGGCATAGATCTCAGTCACCAAGTTCAGTACATCCTATGGCACCACACTGGAGCATGATTATGATTTATCCTTCCAAGTACTGACAATGTTTTTAGGCATCACACTGAAGAGAAACAGCCTGGCTCCGGCCTGACTTAAACAACCTGGTGATGCCTAAAGGAGTCTCTTCTGTTTCCTTTCTCAGGGTCTCCTCCAACAGAGCCAAGTCCTGAGTGGCATTAACTCCCTCCATAGGGAGTGGGCACATTATGCCTCCTAAAGGCCTCTGGGATCAATAACATCCCTTTGCCAGAACTCAAGCATCTCCTCCTTCCATCAGAATGATTCTCCGTTGCTTTCCCCTCACTCCCTTGTCTTTCAACAGTGACATTGATTTAGGATATCTGCTTCTCAATTCTTTCTGAAGGATGACTCTTGAAAATTAACTGCACAGTCTGAGGAAGCATATTAACGTGCTGTCAGAGTTCTGAATTCCCTTCTGATTCTGGTAACGTCCCTCATTTGTTGTACTTGCTGTCCTTCCTTCTTACCTTCCCTCCAACCCCTCTCCTTTGGCCACCATCTTCCCTCCGTGGTCAGTAAATCTGACTACCTAGGGAAGTGATATAGTAGAGAAGAGTAACAGATTTGGAGTCAGGAAGACCTGAGTTTGAATTCTGCCTCATTGACTAGCTATATGACCCCATTCAAATTCCTTTACCTCATTTTTTCATCTGTAAAATAAGGATAATAATGCCTCCCTCATAGAGTTGTTATGAAGTTCAAATGAGATAATATACGTAACGTGTTTTATAAACTCTGAAGTGCTGGATAAATGCTAACTATTATTAGTCCCCTCTACAGAAGTCTCTGTCCTTGGACTAGGCACCAACTAGCTAGTTATTGACCTGACTGGTGGAATCACTGCACTTAGCATTAATTTAGTAGGACTCAGTGCCTAATTGAGAAAAGCAACTGTGGGGTAGTGGGAAGCCTGCTAAACCTTAAGCCAGCCAATCTGGGTTCAAATCCCACCTCAAACACTTAGCTGTGTGACCATAGGCAAGTCTCAGTTTCATAAAATGGGGCTTTCGCCTTTGTAAAATGGGCATAATAACACTTACGGATAATTCTCTGAAGACTGTAAATCTCAGAGCAGAAGCCAATTTGCTTTGGTTAAAGAGTTCCCTTGCTGGGAATTTTCTCTACCAGTGAAATCGCATTTAGGCCACAAACAAAACCAAAAACATTTGTTCTAGCTACCTCACAGAGTTCTTGTGGAGGAAAGCATTTGTAAACCTTAAATCACTACATAAATAAGAGACTGTTAACAGGGAACAAAAAAGAACCTTTTAAAAATGTCATACTGTCTGTTTTTATTTGTATAAAGCTGAAGGGCACCCAGGGATCTGCTAGCAATAAATAAATCACTTAAGGACAATAGTAGACTGAGCAGAGATATCTGAAATGGATCAGATACCCACTCCTGGCAGAGGAGCATAGAGGCAAATGGACAAGAGAGTGTTAGCACCTCAGTCTTGGCCGACAGGTGTAGTTAGAAAAGAGATGATAGAGTAAGAGTTGGAAGTTACCCTATGAGGCTATTTAATCCAACCCTCTCATTTTACAGATGTAGTAACTGAGGCACAAAGGAGGTAAACAAGTTGTGCAAGGTCACCCAGGTAGTGACAGAGGCAAGATCTGGAACCTCTGATTCCAAAGCTCTTGTACCATGATGAACAGAGCACTGACTTGGAGTCAGCAAGATATGAGTTCAAATTCCACTTCAAATACTTACTAGCTGAAAGACCCTGGGTAAGTCACTTTAATCTCTTTGGGTCTCAGTTTTCCCATCTGACTACCTTGTTGTAAGGAGCAAAGGATAGCATGATCTAGTTATGACCTAGTCCAACCACTTCATTTTACAGATGAGGTAAGTGGGGCCCAGAAAGGTTGAGGGACTTGCCCAAAGTCACACAGCTGAAGGTAGGTGTCTTCATGCTATGGGACCCTGAATGAAATAACTGAGGATTGGAGCACAGCTACAGGAAGAGCTAGTATAGTTTGCAAAGCCTGTGACCATTCGTTTTCAGATAAAAGCAGCTGGGTCAAGATTTGGACCCTGCACTCTTGCACTCAGTCAACTGAGCTAAGGCATACAAAGAACTTTGAAAAGTTCCATATAAATGTGAGCTCCTCTTGATGCAGTTGTGAGACATTCAACAGGCTGCAACAGGAGAACTTTACTTTCAGTCCTTTAGGGAGATTTTGGGGAGGGGGGAAGGAGAAAGGAAAGAATCCCAGATCTGGACTTTCACTAATGCAGGGAATATCTCCCACCGATACAGATTTTCTCAGAATGTCATTTGATGTTCTGAGATTGACTTATTTGCTCAAGGTTACATAACTAGTATGTGTTAGAATCAGGATTTGAACCCAGGTCTTTCTGACTCCAAAAGCTGCTCTCTATCCATTATGCCTAAACCTCCCCAAGCATCTGGTTAGTTGGCAAGACTGAAAGTCTTTAAACACTGTTTCCAAAACATACAGAAAACAAAGGAACGGATTGTCTGTACTCTTTCTCCCACAGTTCTCCAGATAACTGGCTTCTTCTCTCTCCCAGCTCTCCTCCTCCTTCTACAGGGTCACACTTTGGAAAAGAATCTCAGGCTCCATTTCTTTGTTATCTAATAAAACCGCTGCTCCATGAGGAACAGAGAGCTTTGTAATCATTTCCCCCCTTGTGGGTCCTCTCCTCAGGTTGGGTGTTCTCTGAATCCCCCAAAGGTAGGTTAGCCACATACTGAGAGACTTGAGGCTGGGCCCATTGAGAGCTGGCCAGGAAGATCTGGGCTCAAATCCTACCTCTGATACTTTCTGGCTGTGTGACCTTGGGTAAATCACCCAATATTTCAGAGCTCTAGGCAATGCTCTAAGTCACTGAGCTGTAGAGAAGGTGTCACTCCGCCTTGGTAAAGGGAATAGCCTCTCTAGAGAGTTCCCTATTTTGTTGTTTGTTATTACTCTGTCCTATTCAACTCTTCGTGACCCCATTGGGGATTTTCTTGACAAAGATACTGGAATGGTTTGCCATTTTCTTCTCTAGCTCATTTTACACAGGAAGAGCTGAGGCAAACAGGCTGAAGTGAATTGCCCAGAGTCACATATTTGAACTCAGGTCTTCCTGACTTCAGGCCCAGAGCTCTATCCACTGCCCCACCTAGCTGCCCAGTGAATTTCCTATACCAAAGAAATAACTCAACTCCTCATCTGTAATAACATCTGACCATTCAAATCTTCTCTTTTGCAAAGAAAGGAGTTGAGTAAAAATACATAAAAGAAACCAACATACTAAAAAGGCATCTTTGCTAGTCCTTAAAGGAATCACTAATCTCCATATTTGAATCAACATCAACTGAAAAATAAACTACTTTTAAGCCTCTTTGCACCTTAGCATATAGTGCCAATGCTTTTTCTCCAATGGCTTGTTTTTTTTCCACCATTAAATTTTTTTTTGGTCTAGATCCATGATTTCCTCAGCATTTACAACTCCCAGTGTATAAACTCTGTTCACAGATGCAGATCTTCTATAACTTACAGTATTAGAAAGGTACCTAGGGCACACAAGAGGGCCCAGTTCTTAGAGCATGTGAAATGGGGTCTGCCTGATACTGACCTACGTGGTTCCCTTCTGCAAGAACCAGGATGTGTCAAAAGCAGAATTTGGACCCAGGTTCAAGGAGAAAAATAGACACAATGGCCACATTCATGTAAACTAAATGGCTATTAAAATGAAGCCAGTTGCTGAGTAATTTTAATGGCCAATCTTGGCCCCGGAGAAAAAGATGAGGAAGCAGTTCCTTCCTTTTTTGGTAGAGGTGGGGGATTACAGGTGCAGAATGTTGCCTACGCAGTCAGGCTTGGCACTGTAACATTTAGTTTGCCTCAACTTTTTTCTTTGTTCCAAGAGAGGAGTCATTGCAATGATAACATCTGGAACTGACTACAATTTTTTTCATAAAAGGTTATCACAGGATGATAGAGCTAGAGATAGAAGGGACCTCTGAAACCATGTAGTCCAAATCCTTCATTTTACAGATGAGGAAACTGAGGCCCAGCAAGGTTAAAAGGCTTGCCCAAGGCCACAGAGGTAGCAAGTATCAGAGGTGGAATTTGAACCCAGAACTCTGATTCCAGAGCCAGTGAGTACTCTTTCCACTAAACCATTGCACCACTAAAATTTATTTTATGAAAAAAAAAAATAAAATAAAAGAAGCCAGGTCTCAAGCATGCAAAGGACAAGGAGTCAGGAAACTAGGGCTTCATCCCTATTCCACTAATTACTCAGGTTACTGTCATAAAGTAAAAGGTTTCTCCTCCCTCTTCCAAAAGCTTCCATCTCCTCAAGCACAAATAAGAGATTATAATCTCAGGTCTTATCTAAATCAGGGTTGAGGAAGCTTTGAGATCACCAGCAGGGCTGTGTAAATGCTAATCAATTAGAACTGAACTAAAGTTCCATATGTCGCTGAACAGAGTAAACTACCTTGGCTTTCAGCAAATAGTAATAGGCATATTGTAATAAACCTAGGATTGGAATCGGCCTGTGTATACTGGCTGTTGTTAATGTCCATTAGGTACCCAGGAAATATTACATTTCCAATTTTAAAAAGCAAACGCTGTTAAAAACAAACACACACACACACCAAATTGCATCTGCTCTAATAACAAACTTCAGGCTAATTTACTTAATGTTTGCAAGGTGCTCTGAAGAAGGAAAGGGTACTTTGTGGAAATACAAAATGTTATTAAGTTTCAGGAGGACTGCTGCAAAATGGTTGAATAAAAAAAAATGGAGACTCTGCTCAGGTGTATTTTGGCTAAAGGGCCCTGGTTCTTGGATACTTGCAATCTAATAGATGGAACACATCCTGTTACTGATAAGCAAAAGTTGAGAGGGAAAACTCTAGGGCTGGGAGAGTAATCTACATTTAAACTGACAACCACAGACGTACACTTTTTGGAGCTAATTCAGTTTCATCTTCCCACCCCAGGGGTGGTCTTTGGACAGGGCACCTGAGCTGGTAGTCAAGAGGCCTGCTTTCTTCCCAACTCTTATTCATTCTTCTAGGTTTCCTGAGGAGGTGTGGCTTCTCTTGGACCACCCTTTGCCTGGGTAAGAACTATTTCAAGGACAAGCATAATGATATTCAAATAATATGCTTTAAGCTTTGTGGAGGAAACCTAATATGACCCCAGTAGATCATATCATTATTGCTTCAATGTAGTAGGGGCTAGCCACTGAGGGTCCAGTCCTGGGAGCATGTGAAATAGAGTCTGCCTGCTACTGACCCACGCAGTTTGGGCTAAAGCTGCACATTCCTGAAGATACCTTTCCCTTTTCTTAATCTTGGTGCTTTCCCTTTGAGATGACTTCTGATTTATGCTGTCTGTATCTTGCTTGTGCATATAATGGTTGTATATTTTCTCCCCATCACACTGCCAGCTCCCTGAGACCAGGGACTGGGGTTGCTTGTTTATTTGTTTGTTTTGGTTTGTTTTTTTGGTTTTGGGCCTTTCATTATATCCCTAGTTCTTAGCACAGAGCCTGGCACATAGTAGGAACTTAATTAATGCTTCTTGACTTGACGTGGGTATTCGGGGAGCCTACTTCCAGAAAAGCAGAATGGAAGTCCACATTGACTAGTCTCTTATTACATCAATACTTCAGAAGGTCTAGGAACGTTGACTGATTTCATCTAGATGGCTTCTCTATCCATCAATTCAATTCATGATTCCTCCACAACTTAGTGCAAAAATCTTCAATTGCTCGGCTGTGGTCAAGACAATGAGCTTCTCCAAACCCAGGCTGCTCTTCAGATGGCCTGTCCTTGCTGGACCCAAAGCTTTTCCAGCTTGATCAGCCTTGCCAGAGTGTGCCCTCCAATGTCATAATCTTTGAGAAGCCAGGGTCACCTCCATGCCACTAATGAGGGATTAAAGGAGGATTTTAGTGGAGGTCTAGCCTGATTACTATAGGAAATCTACATTTCCTTTCCTAAGGATATACTCTTAAGAAAACAGATAGAGGGAGCAGCCTCTCTCCCAGGCTAGATCAAATGCTACCTCTTCCAAGAAATCATTCTTCATCCCAAAGTTGGTAGTAGTTGCCCAAACTTGAATAATCACTTTGTGTTTATTGTGCATATATTTTAATGTATTTATTTGTATTCATGTTATATTCTCCAAGTATAATGCTTAGAGTCAGGAAAATCTTGGGTTCAAGTCCTGCCTTTGACACATACTGGCCATGTGACCATGGATAAGTCACTTAACCTCTTAGTGATCCAGTAGATTCTCTATGAATATAAATTACAAAGAAGTTACTGATCTGGATTGGTGAGTAGGACAGTACTGTATAAACGTATAATGTGCCATTTTTGTAGGTCTTCTAACAATAAATGCAACTATATCAGGAGTGCACATTTTCTTCCCTTATTCTGGGAGATGCTTGGCAATGTGGGTTGCCCTCTCTTGCTGCTGTTCCTAGCAATCTGCCATAGTCCGTGCCATTGCTATCAGTTTCTGTTCCAGCTGCCATTCTAGATACCAGTTCTCCCAGCACCCATACACAAGGAATGAGCCTGTTTGAACTCTGTCCTGCCTACATCCTCATCTGGAAAGCTCTTGCTGAAGCCATTGCCTTTTTTTGCTGCCCAGTATGGGCACCTTCCTGGCCACTACAGACCATGGCCCGACTGTGGTTTCATGGAAACAGTCAATAACTACAAAAGCCAAGGAAACTAGAAGGTCCATGGTGGCAACTGTTAGCATAAGTAGCAGACTAGACTGTCTCTTGCTTAGTATTGATGGTGTCAATGGAATCACATCAGCACGAGAGGTCAATAATGCCAGTCTTACAGATTACACGGGATCGATGGCAAAAGCAAAGGTGAAACATGGCAGAGAGGAAAGAAAGCTGGATTTGGAGTCTAACGACCGGAGTTCAAATTCTGGATCTGCCAGAACCTATGTTACCTTGAGAAAATCATTTCATCTCACTGAGGTCTCAGTTTCCCCATGTAGAAGAGGATAGGATTTGGACTAGATAAACTCTGAGAGTCAGTTCCTTCCTAAGGAATCCAAATGAATGGTTGTTATTGTTGTTGTTGAATCATTTCAGTGAATCTCTATGACCCCAATTTAGGGTTTCCTTGGCAAAGATACTCGAGTGGTTTGCCATTTCTTTCTCCATCTTATTTTACAAATGAGGAACTGAGGCAAACAGGGGTAAGTGAAATCACTTAATGCTTGTTAACTTGATATGGGTGCTTGGGGAGCCTACTTCCAGAAAAGCCCAAGGTCACACAGCTAGCAAGTGTCTGAAGTCAAATTTGGACTCCGATCCTCCACACTCCAGGGCCAACACTCTGTCCACTGAGCCATCTAGCTCTCCAGGAAACGGGATTCTTATTGTAGATTGGACCATGGAAGGTCTGAAGGATAATAATGGAAAATAACGCTAGAAAAATAGGGTGGATTCAGATCGTGGGGAGTTTTGGAGGGAGGAATATCCATTTTATTCAACAAACAAAAAGAAGCCCTTGGTAGTTTTTAAGCAAAGAATTCAAGCACGGTAGTAGCTGTACCTTAGGCCAATTATTTTAGTAACTTAATAGAGAATGGATTGAAGGCAAACTTGAGGCTAGGCAATTAGGAGGCCCAAGTAAGAATGATGATGGCCTGAAGGAGATTAGGGACCTTCTGAAGAGGGGAGTGGAGAAGGATTGGATTTAAGAGATATTGTAGAGATAGAATAAACAAGACTAGTAACTGACTGGCTATGGAGGATAAGGAAGTGGGAGCCTGTCAGGATGAGGATGACTTCAGAAGATCTAGGGAATAGGAGCAGGTGTGGTTTCAGATTGGAGTGATACTCAGTTCCATCTGAGGACGTGTAGTTTCGGAAACGCCAACGAACTATCCCAGTACAGATGTCCAATATGAGAGGACCAGTTGATAATGTAGAATTCAGGGGCAGCCAGGTGGTGCAGTGGATAGAGCACCGGCCCTGAAGTCAGGAGGACCTGAGTTCAAATCCGGCCTCAGACCAAACACTTGATACGTACTAGCTGTGTGACCCTGGGCAAATCACTTAACCCCAATTGCCTAAAAATTTAAAAAATTTAAAAATTAAAAAAATAATGTAGAATTCAATCCCCAGACAAGTAAAAATCATGTTGAAAGAATACTCAATAGGTTGGAGAATAGATGAACAAATTGTGAAGTATATGTAATGGAATATTATTATAGCATAAGAAATTATGAATATAAGGAACAAAGTGAAACTTGGGGAGACTTTTATGAATTGATGTAGCCTGAAGTAATCAGGACCAAGAAAACAATATACACAGTGAGTAGGATAATGTTAACAAAAAGAACCACAAAAGCTTCAAAGTCCAAAATAGAGGGGTTGGTCTTAGCAAAGAGAAAAGCTACCTCCTCCTCCGAGACTGTTGTTTCTTGCTTACTCTATCTGCTGAGATCTAGGGTATTATTAGAATTTCAAAGTAAATCGAACTGGATCTTCCTACATTCTCATTTTAAAGCAATTATTTTCAAGGGAAGAGGGAAGGCAGGGAATAAGCATGTGTATGGCACCTCCTATGATACAGATGCGAGACCAAGCACTTTTTTCAAATAGCCTATCATTTGTTCCTCACAAACAACCCTTCAAGGTAGGTGCTATTACTATGCCCATTTTACCTGCCCAGGGACACACAGCTAGATGTGAATTCATGTATTCCTGACCCCAGTACTCTATCCTCTGTACCACCAGCTATCTCTAAAGAGCATTGATTAGGTTTGAGGTAGGTGCTACCATGATCCCCATTTTATACTTGATGAAGCTCAGAGAGATGTTAAGTGACTTACACAGGGTCACACAGCTAGTAAGTGTCAGAGGCCATATTTGAATTTAGAGCTTCCTGACTCTAGCCCCAGAACTCTATTCACTGCATCATCTAGCTACCTCAAGAAAAACCTGTCTCAATATGGAAAATAAGGAAAATAAAAATAGTACTAGTATTAGGGACAGATCCCCTGCCTTTTAGATTAGCCCCCTTTAGATCTGGTTCTCTACATATGAAATTGCTATTTGTAGGGTCAGGTTTTTACCCCTGCATGGTAAAACTAATTCTACATAATAAACCACCATCAAGAGTAAAATGAGCGGAACCAAGAGAACACTGTATACAGTAATGGCAATATTGTTTTAAGAACAACTTTGAGTGACTAATCATTTTGACTATTACAAATACCCACATGAGCTACAAAGGACCCGTGAAGGAAGATGCTATGTGCATCTAGAGAAAGAATTGAATAAATAGAAGTATGTATAGAATTATTCTTTTTATTTATATATTTACGTCTAATGGTGACCATCTCTAATCCAAATATAGTCCAAAATAGAGGGGTTTGTCTTAGGGTCTTTGAGGGGGGTTAGGGGAGGGAAGAAAAAAATGAAATTTATGTAATAATTTTATTATATATCTAAAAGGAATAGCAAGTTGTACATAATAGATTTGTAGCTTCATGTGTAATCATCTTTTTTAATTATACAGTGTTATGCAAATGCTTGTTTTATTCTGTAAATTAAAAATTAAATGAACAAAAATAATTTTTTAAAAAGAAAAAATAAACCATCTGGATACCACCATCCTCCCCCCTCCTAGACTTTCAACCTGGGGGGTTATCCTCTATTCCTGTCTCGTACTAACGCTACAAAATCAGTCTGTTGTCAGGTCTTTTCATTTCTGTCTTCACAAGATCTCATATACATCCCCTTCTCTCCATTCAAATAGTTACCACACTAGTGCAGACCCTCAGCACCTGCATTCATAGTATTTTCTGGTGGGTTTCCCTGCCTCAGGTCTCTCCCCACTCCAATCCATTCTCCACTAAGGTACCAAAATGATTTTTCCTAAAGTGCAGGTCTGATCAGTTCACACCCCTATTCAATAGTCTGCAGTGGTTCCCTATTACAGCCAGGATCAAATATGAGATCCTCTGTTTGGCATTTAAAACCCTTCCCCATCTGCCAGTCTTCTTACCTTCTTACACTCTCTTCTCTATACCGTACTGTTTGCACATTATATACCATCTTTTAACTCTGTCTCTTTTCTGTGGCTGTCTTCTATACCTTGAATACTCTCCTTACCTCCACCTACTGGCTTCATTTAAGACTTGGCTCTAACCTCACCTTCTGCAGGACAACTTTCCCAGATCCCCTCCCTCTAAGGCCTTCCCTCTGATATTACCTTCCACCTATTCTTGTATTTACGTATTTTTCTGTAAATTGTCCTCTGTATACTTTGAATCTTTGTGTACAGCCGTAGAGAAGCTACCCGAAGTTGGGACAAGATGTTTGATGTGATTGTACCCTCGTTGCCACACTCTCCCTCCGGGAAGCCATTCAAGAATGTGGCAAGATAACCTAGCCAGTGGTCACTTTTAGTGACCTAGTCGCTATTATAAAGAAATAATTCTATGCCTCACTACATCTCTAAGGAAACAGTGAGAAAGCCATCTCAAATGGATTGAGGCCAGCAGCTTCTTCACCCCATGAGCCATCTGTCCAATATCCATAGCCACAACTAGGAGTAGTAAAATTCACTACCTCCATTTCATAAGAGTGATGATATAGCAGTTTCATGCTATCTCTTTGAAGGAACCCTCCCTCCCCTAGAATATGAGCTCCTTGAAGGCATGGGCCATTGGGCGTCTTTCTTTGTATTCCTACTGCTTAGCACAGTGCCTGGAACATAGTAAATATTTAATAAATTTTTTGACTGGCTCTATTCTTTGACAATTCATTACTGAATACTTGAAGCAGTGAGGTATAATTGAGTTTGATAATGCCTTATTAAAAATGGTAGTGAATGGAGAAGCCAACCTGGAAGGGATGTATCTAGGTGCTTTGTAGTTGGGGAGTGATGGGGACAAAAATCTGTCCTAGTATTGAATAGACTTATATACATTTTACACTTCACATTCAGATGTATCTCTACATCCTTATGTTGCAAATAGGCTTAGCCTTGGGCAAAATGTCCAAATTCCCATGCCCCCGCACTCTTCTTCTTCCTGTCTCATTCTTATTTTAAGAAAAACTTCCTTTTAAAAAAAATTATGTGCCTTATTCTCAATATTTTAATTGACTAGAAGCAAATTACATAGCCTTCAGGGCAACTTCTTGCCTGTCCCTCTTGTCTCCCACTTTCCTGAGTTTCTCTTTCTTTTTCCTTTACCCCCTGCCCCACTTTTTCTCAGACTTTCTACTTCACCTTTCTCTCTCAAACCTCCCATCTACCTTTGTATCTTGTTGGAAAGGAGCTGGGAATGGATGGGGATGGAAGGAGGAGGAAGGAGAAAAAAGGGGGAAACGTGATTTAGCAGTTCTTGTTGAACCCTGAGTTGCTTCCATACCACAATAAGACATCAGAATCCAACTTTACTGGAAGGTGAGAAGAGTAATTCATCCCAATGTGCTAATGTTAGAAAGTTATAGTTGACAGATGTCACTTGACATCTTTGGACTTCCATTTATTCATTTACAGTACAAGGGAGGGCAATGTGTCCAATTACATTCAAAATGCAACTATTAAATGCTGACTACATGCAAGACGCTGTGTCAGGACTAGGGATAGACACGAAGATACAAATGAAAAGGTCCCATGTAATGGAAAGAACGTGGAGCAAAGAGGCAGGTGATCTCAGTTCAAGCAACAGGTCTAGCACTCATGGTGTGTACCTTATTATTTATTTATTTATTTATTTTGGGGTAAGCAATTAGGGTTAAGTGACTTGCCTAGGGTCACACAGCTAGTAAGTGATATGTGTCTGAGGCCAGATTTGAACTGAGATCCTCCTGACTCCAGGGCCAGTGCTGTATCCACTGTGCCACTTAGCGCCCCCCATCGTGTATACTTTAGATAAGCCACTTGGTCAGGGTTTACCGAGGCCAAAACAACAGAGAAGGTCTCAGATGTGACAAAGAGTCCTCAATGCTCAAGTTCCTCAGTGCTTGTAGATGCCCCAGACCTCAGGCAGTTTGCAGCACAGTGCAATGTAAAAGATTTCCCTGGGGATTTAGGTAACTCAAAGAAGCACCCACACAGACAAGTAGGAAAAATCTTCTAGGTAATCAGACTCTATCTCCTCCTGTATTTGCATTGATGTGCCATGAAAAGGTCCCACCTAACTCTTTCCTCTTTCCTTTCAAGGAAATCAGCTCTGCATGCCCACGTTAAAAAAAAAAAAGCCAGCTTAGAAATTGGGGGCAGCTAGGTGATGCACAGACCTAGAGTGAGGAAAACCTGAATTCAAATCCAGCCTCAGACACATACTAGCTGTGTGACCCTGGGAAAGGCACTTACCCTTGTTTGCCTCAGTTTCTTCATCTATAAAATACGATGGAAAAGAAAATGGCGAACCACTCTAGTATCCTTGTCAAGAAAACCTCAAACAGGGTCACAAGTTAGACATGACTGAAAAACAACTCAACAATAACACCCATGTGCTAGGCACTGTGTTAGGTACTAGAACAAAAGATTTCAAAGTATCTGGCAGATGTTGCTATTAATTTTCAAAGAATCAGAGAATATTAGAATGAGAAGGAGCTACAATTCTAATTTCCACATTCCTCGTCCAGTGAGTTTTCACCACATGTACCAAACTTGATCTTGACCTACTTAGATAAGCAGAATGGTACAGTGGAAAATGTGTTGGATATAGTCAGAGGCCCTGGGTTCAAATTCCAGTTTTGCCATTAACTATCTGTGTGACTTTGGGCAAGTCATTCCTCAGTTGCCTCATTTGTAAGACTGAGAGAATTGGATTATCTAAGGGGCCTCCAAGATCCTTTATACTCTAAATCTAAGGTCACATAATTTTAAGTTAAGCATTTACCCATGTATAAGTCACTCTGCCAGGCCCTAGGGAGCCAAAGTAAAAAAAAAAATGAAGCAATCCCTGCCCCTGAGGAGTCACCACTTTACTGCTATAGCTCTGTGCTGATCACTCCCAAATTTATAACGATAGCCTTGATCTCTCATCTAAGACCCAGCCTTGCCTTTCTAACTGCATGCACAGCCTCACCATGCAGGCACCACCACCTCACACTTAACCCATCTAAATGCAAATTCATTGTCTTCCCCTTGACAATGCACCTCCTTCTCCCTACCAGCTCCTTCTCCATTTTCCTGGTTTCTGCTTTCTAGGTTACAATCCTTGACATGACGGGCTTTCCCCACCACCCTCCTCTTCTCTGTCCTCCTCCTTATATCAATTTAATTGCCAAAGACTGCTGACTGATCTTCCCAAGGAGAAATACCTTTCTGTTTTCCCACGGCTACCACTCTAATCAGAATCACAGAGCTAGGAGGGATCTCAGATAAGAAGTCAAATGCAACAGGAATTCGCATTCAACTTCTCAAGCAAAAGAGTGCAGCTTCTGTCTGAAGATCTCCAGTAATATGGAGCTCATTACATTCTGAAGCAGCCCATTCATTCCACTTCTGGACAGCTCTAATTTTTTAGAAACTTTTCCTCTTGTCCAGCCAAAATCTGCCTCAGTAACAGTCACCTACTTTTGTCCCTCAAGCAAATTGGAATGAGGCAAGTCCCTGCTTTTTTCTTCCATATGATAATGCTTTAAATATTCAAGGATGACATATTTTGTTGTCCCTAGATCTTCTTTTCTCAAGGCTAAACTTTTCCAATTCCTTCAAGTGGTTCTTGTATGGGCTTGTTCATTCATCTTCACACCATCTCCTCTTCACCACAAGGAATTACTAAAAAAGCCTCTTTCTTATCTTTCTTCTCTATTCCATCCCACACATAACTACCAGACTAATACTCCTAAAACAACACTTTCACCAATGGTCCCTCCTGTGCTTAAGAATTAAATTCGTTTCAACAAACATTTCTTAAATGCCTACTGCGTGCAAAGTGGAGAGGGAGCTTGTTATAGTGGATAAAGAGCCATATGCATAGCTACAAAGACCCAAGTTCAAATCTTATGTCTATCATGAGCTAGCTATATATGACCTTGGATAAGTCACTTATGCAAAAAATATTGCTCTCTGCAACAACAGTGCCCTCAGGAAACTCTTTGATATTTACAAGTTCCAGACAAGATGCCAGTCTGCACTGGGAGAAGGATTTTCCATACCAGAATTTCCCTTTGCTGATGAAATCATAGGTTCGCCTCTTTCTCCTCCCCATACACACACACACAGAGAAACACATACATTTGCCTATGTGAATATACATATGTATATATAATCATATAGGCAAACACACACACATATATGTAAAACACTATGCTAGTCACTGGTAACACAAAGGCACTGATGAAATGTAACAGTCCTTGTTCTCAAGAAGTTTACATTTTACTGGGAAGGGTGGGGGGATAAAACATGTCACACAGACTAGTAAATGTACAGGATACAGGAAGTAATTTCAAGACGGACAAAGCAGGGATAACTGGTGATTGGAAGGAGCAACTAGGTGGCACAGTGGGTAGACCACTGAGCTTGAAATCAAGAAGACTTATCTTAATGAGTTCAAATCCAGCCTTAGACACTTACTATGTGACCCTGGGCAAGTCACTTCACCTTGTTTGTTTCAGTTTCCTCCTCTGTAAAATGAGCTGGGGAAAGGAATGTCAAGCCACTGTAGTATCTTTGCCAAGAAAATCCCAAATGGGATCGGGAAGAGTCATGAACAACACTGGTGACTGGGATCAGGAAAGGCTGCATGAAGGAGGCCCCTGAGCTCTGCTTTGAAGAAAGCTAGGCATTGGGTAGGTGGAGAGGGGAGCATTCCAAAAATGGAGGATCATCTATGCAAAGGAAGGAGATGAAATGTCACATGGACAAGGAAGGAAAATAAAAATTTGTACAACTGATTCCTATGTGCCTGGTGCTTTTACAAATATTACCTCTTCTGTTCATCACAACCCCCCTGCCATTATTATCCACATTTTAAGGTTGAGAAAACTACAGAGGTTAAGTGACTTCCTCATGGTCACACAGCTAGTAAGTGTTGGAGGCCAGATTTGAACTCATATCTTCCTGACTCCAGGCCCAGCACTCTACTATACCACCTAGTTGCCTAGCTGGGGAACACCTAGGAGACCAGTTTGACTAAATCAGAGAGTACTAGAAGGGGAATGATATGAAATGAGACTGGAAAGGTAGCTAGGACCTTTAATAGTGTGCTAAATGCTAGTCTGAGGTTTTTATATTTTGACACAGAGGCAATAGAAAGCCACTGAATATTTCAGAAATTTTTTTAAAGAACTTATCATAGCTCTCTTTTAAATACTGGATTAAGTCCCAACTCCTAATTTTAGCATTCAGGCACCTTTACCATCGGACACCACTCCTAGCTATTCAACTTAAATTTCCCACTACTATCCAACAGTAGACCAACAGTCTGGTCCTAACCGGCCCAGTCTCACTGTCTCCAATGAACACCATGGTCATTCTTGTCTCTGTGTTTTTGGGTTGTTTCACCTGACTAGAATGTCCTACTTCCTGCCAAGCTAGATCCAAAGCATTTGTTAAGAATGAGATTAAAACTCACTTCCTCCAGGAAGCCTTCCCTGACTATCCCTATGCTAATAATCTTTCCTTAAATACACACACACACACACACACACACACACACACACACACACACATATGTGTGTGTGTATATATATATATATATGTATGTATATGGAGAGAGAGAGAGAGAGAGAAAGAGAGAGTAGAAAAGAGGTGTCACACTTGGGCTGAACCAGATGTAATTGGGAAATGTTTAACAAAATAAATAAAAATACAATACAACATAGATAATGCTCATCTGTGGTTTCCTAAATCAATATGCAATTTGTAGGGAATTATTTCTATTTGAGTTTGACAACACTAATATAGAATATACATGCCTTTGATTACATAGTGCTTAAGAATTATTCTTTATTTTAGATACATAAATGTATAGTGTGTGTATACGTATATGAATGTGTATGAGCAACTATGTGAAGCAATATGGCATAGTGAATAGAGAGTTGGCCTTGTGTGTCACAAAGATCTGGGTTCAAGACCCACCTTTGACAAATACTGATTGTGTAACCTGGGCCAAGTCACTCAATGTCCCCGGGCAACTCTAAGACTTCAAGTTTCAGAGCAGGTGATCTCTGCATTAGTCATGAGTTTCACCCATAGCAATGAAACTCTGTGTGTGTGTGTGTGTGTGTGTGTGTGTGTGTGTGTGTGTGTGTGTGTGCCTTTTCTCACTAATTCAAGTAAATTCCTTTAAGGCAGACACCTTAATATATCTGCTATCCCCGACTCCAAGGAGGCCTTAGCATAACTGGGCACTTGACAGGTGTTTAACAAACACCTGTTGAGTACTAAATGTCTTTTTTTTAAGCAGACAGATCAAAATTCCTACCACACCTTTTTTGTCCTCACTTTTCCCTTCCTCCCCTTTTATCTATGGTGCAATAGTCAGTATTCACCTATCCACAATGGGGTGGAGCAGAAAGAACATTGGACTTGGAATCAGAAGACAGGCTAGAGTACTAGGTGTGCTGCTTAATAAATATGTGATCTTAGAATAATCATTCCACCTCTCTGAGACTCAGTTTCCTCATTCATAAAATGGGGATAATGATTTTGTGCTGCCTAACTCACAGGCAGTCAAACAACAAGCATTTATTAAGTGCTTACTGTGTGCCAGGCACAGCTCTAAGTACTGCTTGTAATGAGTTTGCAGTGAAGCTCAAATAAAATGACAGGAGAAAATATTTTACCATGAAGTAAATTACAAAAAAGGAGCTTGGATATCATCTAATCCAACTCCCTCATCTTATAGGCGAGAAAGCTAAAACCCAGACAGGTGAAATGACTTGAAAAGACACACAGGTCCAGGCCAGATAGTTTGACACCAAATCCCATGCCCTTTCTACTATGCTACTAAATGTGAGCTATTTTGTCTCTATATCATTTACAGTAGTGCCTTGCACATAGTAGGTGCTTAATAAATGCTGATTGGATTAGAAATCATGGTAAGTGCTTAATAGATGCTCAGTGGATTGGATTCTCAGATTGGAAATCACTGACTATTTTCTGGTGACTCTATGGACTCAAACAGAATCAAATGGCTATCTTTGTAGGTGTTCCTGTCTAGAAGTAGCACCTTCTCTTACCCTAGGTCTTCAATGGTCGTCATTGAATTGGAATTGGAATTAAAAATTGCTCTGACCTGAGAACATGTCCCTTCAAGTGTATATTAGGGAAGTTCCAGAATCCTGATCTCCACCTCTTTCAACCCTTTAATTGCCCAAACACATAATATTATTTTTCAGGTGTACTCATTACATTGCCTGTTTCATATTTCTAAGCTCACATGATGTTTTAGCTCCTCACAGCAGAGACAGAGGCTGCAAAAATAATCATAGATTAGACTTTAGAGCTGGAAAGAACCTTAGGAATTACCTAGTCCAACTTCCTTAATTTTACAAATGAGGGAAACAGAGGCCCAGAGAAGCTACACAAATTACCTAAGGTCATCAAGAGAGCTAGTGGCAGATCTAGAAGATCCCTTTCTTAATCAGCTCTTAGGAGTCAAAAACACTGAGGGAAATAGACTTACCCTCACACAGTAGTTCATGCCAGTCCCCAAAAGGTGTTGGCGAGAGGACCCATCCTGATTGCCCAGGGAAGGTGGTGCTTCAGAGATGGGCAGGATGCAGCTGTCCTGAGTCTCTACATCCAGCTGGGGAGATGCAGCAGATGTGGCCTGGGAGAGGCTGGCTTCTGGCGAAGTTGGGCTGCTTGGAGCTGCCCCCCGGCTCTCCAAGAGTTTGAGCTTGGGCACCTCTCTGGTCCCCAGGCAGAAGTTTTTCAGTCCCAGTAGGTTTGCTGGATTGGCCAGTCTGAGGCTTGCCATTCGGGGCATCAAAGTGCACAGTGGGGTGGGGTTATCTTGAGCCGCCAAGGTGACATCTTCCCCAGGCAGGTGAACTGGCAGGGGAGAAGAAGGAGAAGTCTGAGGTACACCTTTGACATTGACTGAGCCTCCAGAAGACCCTTCATCTAAGGAAGTGATGGGCTCATTCCGAAAACGGCTATACTTGGCTCTGTGCAGCATCCCGGGGTGCCCGAAGAGTCCTACATACAGTACGTGTCCACCGAGGTTCTCCGGACTGCGTCCTCTCATAGCCTTGGCAGGGCTGAAACAGGATACTGTTGCATAAATTGGCTTTCCCGTCTGGCAGATAAACGATATGGAAATTAAATGCTTCAACACACCATACAATTCAGAGAAAGAAACCTCTCTGATTCTCTCTCTCTCTCTCTCTCTCTCTCTCTCTCTCTCTCTCTCTCTCTCTCTCTCTCTCTCTCTCTTCTCTCTCTCTCTCTCTCTCTCTCTCTCTCTCTCTCTCTCTCTTCTTCTCTCTCTCTCTCTCTCCCTCTTCTCTCTCTCTCTCTCTCTCTCTCTTCTTCTCTCTTCTCTTCTCTCTCCTCTTCTTCTCTCTCTCTCTCTCTCTCTCTCTCTCTCTCTCTCTCTCTTCTCTCTCTCTCCTTTCAGACTCTCTCCTAAGCAAGGAGTTGTGCTCAGGGTGCCTAGATCATCTCCCGGACATCTTTAACCCTAGGAGGTAACAGCTGATGCAGAAACCAGGTCCCCATCACTGATTTTAGTCAGAGTGCTGTTGTCCCTCCCTACACTGGCTCCTGCAATAGAATCCAGGCATCTAAACTGTTCTGAGCTTGGGCTTCTTGCCGCTGTTACAGCTCTCTGAGAAAGCCTTAATGGTGGAGCCCAGACTGCGGTGAAAGCTCACTCACACACGAACACACAAACACACACACACACACACACACACACAGAGCCTTCCACACAAAGCAGTACAAATCAGCCAACTCGTCAGTCTCTCAACATTTCTAGCCCACTGAAATATTTACTCCCCCCTTCTTGGTCTCTGCACTTTGAAACCCTTCTTGTACAGCTCCCCAAGGGAAAAAATGAATTGCAGGGTAACCCTTTCATATCCTTTATTCCTTCCAATAATTTTTTTTATAAAAAATTAAAGCATATGAGCAAAAGTCACTTTATGCTGAATCAATCTGATATGATCTCTGGCTTCTTCTAGAAAATCTCATCCTGCAAGTCCTTCAGCCCAGCAATCCAGGAAAAACTCCTGTGATGCTCAACATTCTTTCCGAGACTTAAGATCCAGCTGTGTTACTCTAAATCCTCACACAGACTCATCAGCGTGCAGGAGACTGCTGCTTCGACTCGCTTGGTCTTGTACTTATCTTCCTCCAAGATCCAGTTCACAGTGGAATGCTGAGGTATTAAAAATGATATGGAGAGTGTTGCAATTTTTATGAATGAACTTTCCTGAATGAATTTCTCCCTGTGTGCAAGCTAATAAATCTGTGAATGAAGCTGAGAATAGCTGTAATTGACTGACAGTCCCAGGGGTGTTGGGTTTTCATCCAATCAGGAGACAGCTTGATGACTCATGCACCATAAATATACTAAACTAGTAGCCATCAGAAATAAAGCTTGGGGTGGGGGGGGTGGAGTAGAGGAGAGGGAGAGAATAGGAGAGAGAACAGCTTTTATTTTGTGTTATTGATGAGTGGGCAAAGGAAACAAGGTCTTCCTTATCTATAAATCATCAGCAAGCGTAAAGGACGGCAGGTTGAAAGAATCCTTTTTCAGAATTGCCTCTATAGCTGGGAAGGCCAACCGGGGGAGCTAAAAATTAAATCCATTGTTCCACGGGTATTAGGACATATGGTACAACTCCTGGGGGAAGCTCTGATGCATCTTTCTTAAAACCATAGTTCTTTTTTTATTGATTGTTGGTTCAATCTCCAGTCTGGTGCGACTTCCTGTACCTATCAAATTCACTCTAAAGACAGGATGAATGCTGCAAGCCCACAGGAAGCCAGGAACTGAGCAGGCGAAGGAAGATGCAGTCCCTCTTAGGAGTAAGGATGAGCAAATCACTTAAAAGCGTCAAGACAATCTCTTCTGAAGGTTTGGTTTCACAGAGCACCCAGCAGGGGCTGATTCAGGCAGCACCTGTGATCCTACATCTTGCTTCCTGCCTTCTGCACATCAGTTTTCTCCATTAGGTCAATAGGCTGGGATTTTTCTTTTCCTTTCTAAAGAAAGTGATGAAAGACATAGTACATTGAAAAACCCAAGTATGTAATCAAGCAAAATCTCTACGTAGCTAGAGAGACGATGTCTTCTTCATTTCAGTTCCCACCATTGCATTTAAACTTTTCAGTATTGATAGTGGTCCAACTGTCCCAGGATCTGGACACCAGCAATGGATTAAAGGATATTCTAGGACAGGCAGGAAAACCTTTCTCTCCTGCTTCCTGATGCCCTGAAGCAGTGGTTCATCTTTTCAAACACAGGCTGCAAAACCTGTTTAGATTTCTTTCCTAATCTAGGAAAGCCCTTCCTGTATTACAGTAATCTTCCCCTACCCCCAACTTTTTCAAATCTCATTTTTCCCTGAACTCACTCTCTTTAAGCCTTGAGGCAAAGTTGGAAGTAGGAGGAGGGGGGAGAGCCACTGTGAGATTTTTACAGAATCTTAGCTTCGAAAAGAGCCTCACAGATCATATTCACCAAATGGTACCTAAACAGATCTCCTTGATAGCATCCCCAACAAACAGTATTGCAGCCTTTGCTCAAAGACACTTAGTGAGGCGGGAGCCATTACGTCTTAAGGCAGTCCACTCCACTTCGGGAAATTTTTCCTGAAGCATAGATTTGACCTTATCATTATTGTGTAGAGACTCCATAATCCTCAGTGGTTCCCATTACATCTTGGATCCAATATAAACACTGCCTTATATAGATAAATGATATAAATATAGTTAATAATAAATAAATACTTTTTATTATTAATAAACATTATAAAATAATAACAAATATAAATAAAGCATTCCACCACCTTGTCCCAGCCTATCTTACCAGCCTTACTGTATACTGCTCCCTTTCATGCAGTTCTTGGACTAGAAAACCCATCCTTTCTTTTCCTCATAGGAACCTTCCAACTCCCCGTGTCTTAGAAATGACCATCCCCCTTGCACTGGACTTTAGAGTCAAGGACACTTAGTTTCAAATCTTGCCTCAGATACTAGCTTGGGCAAGTCATTAACCTCTCTGGGCCTCAGTTTGCTAATCTATAAAATAGGGAGGAGGGACTTGATGACCTTGAAGATCCCTTCTACCTCTAGCTTTATGATCCCTCCTTATCTGTGTCTCACTTAAGAGAAAATCCTTCTCCTCCTCCAAGAAAAGTCTCAAGCACCACCTTCTAAACAAAGGATTTCCTGGTCCCTCAAGTGCCAATGTCCTTCCTCACTAACTACATTGCACTTTACTACCTTGTATAGTGAATAGTGCACCAGGGCCTGGAGTCAGGAAGGCTCATCTTCCTGAGTCCCAATCCAGCCTCAGACACTTAGTAGCTGTGTGACCCTGGGCCAGTCACTTAACCCTGTCTCCCTTAGCTTCCTCATCTATAAAATGAGCTGAAGAAGGAAAAGGCAAACCAATATCTTTGCCAAGAAAACCCCAAATGGGGATCATGAAGAGTTGGATGTGACTGAAACAACCCAATAGCAACAAGAAACTTCACAAGGGCAGGGACAACGTTATGCTTGTATGTGTGTCAGTCCCGGGCACGAGGAAGGATATTAACAAATGTGTGTTGACTGATCAATTACACTGAGTTAAATCTGTCTCTCTACAACTTTTACCTGTTGCTGCTAAGTAAGTCTAATTTATCTTCGAATATTCAAAGGCAGCTGTCATGTCCTCATTAATCTTCCTATAGGATTGGATCTGATCCTGTCACCATCCTGGCCCCTTCCCGGAGATGCTTTCTGATTTGTCAATGTCCTTCCTGTGGAACCTAGAACTGAGCAGGTATGATCTGGCTGGAATAGAGTCCGTGCTAGAACTCTCACCATTCTTCTTCTGGGCGCTGTGGACATTATTAATTCAACCGAAGATTGTGTTAGCTTTTTTGGCTGCTATGCTGACTGAGCTTGTAGCCTTTCTCACATGGACAATTGTCTAGCCATATTTTATCCATCCTGTATCTGTGCAGTGGATTCTTCTTTAAAGTATAGGACTTTATCTTAATTTCTATTACAATGTTATAGGTTTGGCTCATTTTTCTGATTGGCAGAAAATTTTCTGGATCCTACCTACATGCTAATTATTTTGTTGTATAATTGAATTTGGGTTGAATTATATCAACCACTGTTTCAGGAAGAGACCTAACCATGATTCATCTCATGCACATCTCAGCTCACCAGCTCCCTCCCAGGACCTCTCTACATCCTCATCAAACCTCTCTCCACCCTGGAGAAACTTCCACCCTGAAGCCTCATTCTCCTGATTAATGACCCCATCCTCAAGACCATCACATCTCAACTCACTTTCCAGAATTCTTTTCCTCCTCCTCACCAACCATCTTGTCCCCTTGAGAATACTCTTCCCCCTTTCCTTCTCTCTTTCATGTTTTGTCTTCTTTCATTAGAATATAAATTACTTGAAGGTAGGCACTCTCTTGTTTGTATTTGTATCCCCAGTGCTTAGCACAGCAACTGGCATGTGGAGAATATTCAATAAACTATCTGTTGATCCATCTATCTATCTATCTGTCTATCTATCTATCACCTCATTCTTTGTGTTACCTCTCCTTTCCAATTTCTGTCATTTGCAAATCTGATAAACATGTCATCTTGATAAGCATGTGTCTTTACCTAAGTCATTGGTAAAAATAACGAATAGCACTGATTCCAAGACACCTCCTTCCAACACGCAGGTCGATAAAATTGACTACCTTTTCAATCCAGTCATTTAGCTAGTTGTAAGTTTACTTAGCTATGCCATCAAATAACCCAGATTTCTGCCTTTTATACAGCAGAGGTGGCAAATATGTGATCCCATGGGCCACATACAGTCCCCAATACTCCTGAGTGCAGCCAGTACCAGATTAAAATGTAATTGGGAAATATTTAACAAAATAAATAAAAATACAATAAAACATTGATAAAAGTAATATGTGGTTTGCTAAGTCAATATACGCAGCCCACAGGGATCCTTAAATAAGGTTTAGTGGCCCCCAATTCCATTTGAATTTGACAGCACTGTTGTACAGCATGAGACATTTTGTCAAATGCTTTGACAAAATCTAGTTGTGCTATATCTATGGCATTCCCATGATGCATCAGTCTTGCCACTTTACCAAAAAATCCAATTAAGCTCATGGGTTCTTGTTTCTCATGGATCTACACTGGATCATTGTGGTCACTACTTCTAAGTGATCATAAACCATCCTTTTAATAATATATTTTAGAACTTTGTGAAGAATTGAAGTCAATCTTACTGGAGTATATAATCCTATAGTTTTAACCCCAGATTTCTCCTTCAGGAGGAAAATCTAGGAAGAAACCTAGAAGGTCTAAGCCAAGGCTGAGAAAAAGTATGAAATGAGCAGCTTGATCTTTGGCATCTGTGCTTTCTTTTTGCCATTAACCTCCCTATACCACTGATCAAACCTACCTTCTTCTCCCAACTCCCTTTCAGTGGCTCCTCCTCTTAAGCCTTCCTCCTCTTTGCCTGGGCACTCTTAGTCCATATTAAAACTTAATCTGGTTTCCTTCTCATCTCCTCAGGTTTAAGTTACAAAGGTGGAAATTAGTGTTTCTGAGTTTTAATTTTCTCATCTGAAAAATCTAAGCTCTAAATCTATGATCCTAAGAACCTAATCTGATATGTTCTCTACCACTAGAAGAGACTCCTACAGTGTCACCATTTATGTCCCAGGCAGACAGGGGTTGCAGTGGATAGAGAGTCAGGAAGATTTATCTTCCTGAGTTTAAACCTGGCCTCAGACACTTACTAGCTGTGTGACCCTGGGCAAGTCACTTAATCCTGTCTGCCTCAGTTTCCTCATCTGGAGAATGAGCTAGAGAAGGAAATGGCAAACCACTATAGTATCTCTGCCAAGAAAATCCCAAATGGGGTCAGAAAGAATCAGACATGATTGAACAACAAGAATAAATGCATTTTAACAGTTACTTTCTCTAGACAATGACTCTACTTAAGAATGATTCAGAATGAATTTCAAGCCAAAGAAAAAGAGGTATGGTACCATGGTAGGTTAGATCAGAGAGATTTTTGTTTTGATCAGGTAGGCCTTTGCAAACACCCCTCAAATCACACTGTAGAAAGCAAGCTCTATCCAGCCTGAGCCATTCTTTTAAATCTTCCCTGACGTGGCTCATAAGATAATAGATTTAGAACCAAAATGGATCTGAGAGGCCATTCAGTTCAGTCCCTTTGTTTCACAGATAAGGAAACTGAGTCAGGAAAAGGTTAAATGGCCTGCCCTAGGTCATGTGGCTAGTGAGTATGTGAGGTACGAACTAAACCCAAGTATTTCTGATTCTACATCTAGCACTCAATTCATCACACCAGACTGCTTCCTATTTGGTTGGAGCAGGTGAAGGGGAGCAGTCTAATCATAAACAGAAGGTATCACTTACCTAGTTAAAGCACAGTCCTCATGGGCAAACAGCACAAAACACTCTCTAGCAAACAGTAGACAAAAGTATGACTGACTTTGGATTTGTGTCTAGAAAGACCCTAAAAGCATAAAGGCTTTGCCTAAAACAAAGAGGAAGGTGAATACTTTTAAAAGTGGCATTGGAGTGTTAGAAACCAAATAGTGAAGCTCTTCCTCTAAAACCGAAGGCTAGATTTCGTAACTGACTCATGAGACTGAATAGCTCAGGAAATAGCTAAGTTGAAAGGAATACATTTTGAGTTGACTAACTTAAAACAGCACCAAGGTTTCCATTGCTGCTGGCGCTGTGGAGGGAAAGCTGGGGGGAAGCCAACATAAAACCGCCTTCCCTTGGAGTTTCTCTAAAGCAGTCACTCTAGTTGCCAATGAATCAAAGAGTCTAGAAGTTAAGCTTCCAAATTTCATAAAAATTGACACAAGGAGGCCCAGGAATGGAGTGAGTTAGGATGGGTTGAAAAATTTGTGCCCTCCTATTTGTGAGCTGTTTCTCCTTAGAAAATCCCACAAAGTGAGTGCCCATTGATTGCAGAATAACTGAAATTGAACAAACTGGTGTACAAATGTCATGGAATGCTATTGCTCAGTAAGAAATAGCAAGTGTGAGCGTAACCAAGGCTCCACATGGGAAACACCAGGGACTTGCTTCTAGAAGACGACATCCTGTGTTTCCCTACCAAGTGGCTCAGAGTAGCTTCTTTCCATTGAAAAGGATGGGGCTTTTAAGTTACAAGATTAGGACACTCTAGGTTCTCTTTCTCTCACTTTCCCATACTTAGAGAGGGAAAAAGGTCACATTCATCCACAATACAGGTGCCATGAACTAACTAGGTGGGAGGAAAGACAACCTTTCCTTCCTCTCCCTTAGTGTGCAAGCTCCTTGAGGGTAGGGAATGTCTTTTGCCTCTTTTTGTATCCCAAGCACTTAGCACAGTGCCTGGCACCTAATAGGTACTTACTAAATGTTTATTGATTGATTGATTGATTGATTGATTGTATCCTCTGTTTGGGTTTTTGACTGGGGTTTTGTTTTGGTTTGTTCTATTCGGTTTATCCTCAGTACTAGGCACAGGGGGTGGAATCCCCAGGACACCCAGGAGCTCAAGACATGGTGACCTTGGAGGCAAGATTCCAGGTTAGATGTGTGACCAGATAGCCTAGTAGGGAAGCCCTGAGAACCAGGGTGCATAGAACTGGAGTCGAAGGGGTGCTTTGGACTTGGAGCTTGTTGGGACTGTGCTATATAGGAAATGAACTAAACTAAGTGGTGAACCTAATTCTCTCCCTCTCTAGAGAGTGAGCTGGTATAAGGGGGATGCCATACGTATTGGAATAGGGTTTGTATATTTGCTCTTAAACATCTGAAGTAAAAAATCCTCTGTACGAGCTAATCTTACTCTTTACTGGTTAATGGGAACTGAAGTGCAGGGGACACCCCAGGAATTGGGAGAAGGGAGGAAATGTGCATTTATTAAGCACCTACTATGTTCCAGGCCCTGTGCTAAGTGCTCTACAACTATTATCTCATTTGATCCTCACAACAATTCTGTGAGGTAGGTGCTATTATCATTTCTGTCTTTACACTTGAGAAAACTAAAACAGGTTGAGACTTACTGAAGGTCATGTAGCTAGTAAGTGTCTAAGGCTAGATTTGAACTAGGTCTTCCTGACTCCAGGTTCAGCAATCTATTAACCACCTAACTAGGCCTTACTATTGGAGAGGAGGGAACACCTACATTAGGGGATGGAACCAATGGCAAGGACTAGACATACCCAAACCACGTTAAGGATACTGGAAAACCTTGGAGCAATGGTACAATGTAACACACCTGGCTTTCTTCAGGCAGTGGGAACCAGAGTGATCCGTTATATAAGGAATCCAGAGAAACTTTAGAAGAGTTATGAACTGATGCAGACTAAAGAAAGCAACTGAACTAAGAGAACAATGTCTATAATGACTACAATACCATAAAAGAAAACCACACTAAAGGCTCCCAGAACAAACAAAAGGAAGTCTCCAAAAAAATGTTTTCTTTAGTGTAGCCTACTCCAGCCTTTCATGAGAGAGGGTGGAAGAAATGCAAAACTTAAAAAAAATTAAGAATTAAAAAAAATGCAAAACTTGAAATAAATATAGCCTGGCCTCATGGGAAATACCAATGTTGAGAGCTGGGATGTGTTTCAACAATCTCTAACTTAAAAGAATTAGGTAAAAACTACTATCAAATATCTGGTTTCAGAACTCAGTGTGTTCCTACTCCAGGTGGTACATGGATACTGAACCCTGTGGGGAGATGGGTAAGAATTGGTTTTTTTTCCATAATTCTGAGACTAGGCCAGGATTTTGTTTCCAAGTCCAGTCACAGGATGTCAGAATGACTTAATACCCTGAATGAAAACCATGCCCAGAAGCTGGAAGTTTCTGGGAGATTCCAGGAGAGTTAGCAAGTCAATGTTGAGTCCAAACTCATTGATTAGTCAAGGTGAAGCTGGAAGACAACAGGCAAAGAATAAGCATTTATTAAGCATTTACTGTGTGCCAGGCACTGTGCTAAGCACTGGAGCATCCACCTGATTTACCCAACTCTCACCTGTGGCTGCAAGAAGCTACAGCATATGTAGCAGAAACACCCCAGTAAGCCATCTCAGTAGACAGGCTAAACCAGATTGAGAGCAACTGACAGACCCCAGACCCATCTATGAGTTAGGGGATATCCCCAAGCATGGGAAGACTTCCCTAAGCAGAATGGGTGGATGAGAATAATTTGTTCCAACAGCCATGAAGGTGGCTGAAGCAGGTGTTGTGGAAAGCTTAGAGCTTGGTCAGACATCAAAGATGCTAAGGTCATCCACTGCATCCCAGGCCATCACCAGCCATCTTGACTTCTGTCTTGCCACTACACTTAAATGACTCTGGAAGAGAAAGTGAGGTTAAAAATTTTGTGCAGCTCTGGCTTACTTAAAAGGACAAACAATAATTCAATCTACTCATTTTATAACTGAGAATATTGAGGCCCAGAGAGTTTCATTTAGTTGTCCATGATTGTATTGGTAATAAGTGGCAGAGCTGGGTTTTGAACTCCAGCACTCATACACTAAATCTCAAACTCTTTATACTATACCACACTGCCCCCTAGTGGAAGCACACAAGAAATATGGTCGGGGGTTGAGGAGGCAGAACTTGGAGGCAAACAGCACAAATGTTGAGGGAGAAGGAAGAATAAAAGTAAAAACTCAGGTTTTGAACGTGGTGTGAGTAATTAAAAAATGGTAAAGTTGGGAGGGGGAGCAGATTTATGGGAAAAGATAATCAGTTCAGTTGGGGACATATTCAGCTTGAAAGGAGACAAGAGTGGGGCAATTAGGTGGCACAATAGAGCACTGGCCCCTGGAATCAGGAGTGCTTGAGTTCAAATCCAACTTCAGACACTTACTAGGTATGTGACCCTGGGCAAGTCATTTAACCTCAACTGCCAAGAAAGAAAGGCAGAAAGGAAGAGGAGACAGAGTGGTATGATGGAAACAGCTAGATTTAGAGTCAGGAGAAATGGGTTCAAGGCCCAGACCATCTACTCACTTGGCCCGTGTAACTTTAAGCAGGGAAGTTCTTCTCATAGGTCTCTTCTATTCCTTTTCTGTATTTTGACCCTTGGAATACCCATTCATTAGCCTGTACTGAACTATATCTGATGTCTCCTCAAATCTCTATCTTTGGGACATTGGGAGCTGGTCCTTACTTTGAAAAAGAGGGGGACAGGTGTTAACTTATACAAAATAGGGGCAGTTTTGTTATTAGAGTGACACGTTCTTATCACAGAAAACAGACAATTAAACAGATACATTTAACAAATTCAAAGTGCTATACTGATTAATTGTGATGCTAACAGAGAGTCAATGGAATGAGCCCTGGAATTAGGACCCAGAAAACTTGGGTTCAAGTATTAGGTAGATCAGCTGTTAACTCTGTGCCCTTGACGAAGTCATATAGGATGAAGCGGAAATAATTAACAGGGGCAAGGCATTAAGTGGAATCTGGAAAGGCTTCTTGAAGTGGGTGGGATTTTAGCTGGAACTTGAAAGAGTTAGCTACTGAAGTTAGGGGGGATGGGAGAGAATTCCAGGCAAGGGAGACCGCTCGTGACAATGCCTGGAATCAAGAGCTGGGATGTCTTAAATGTGAGAAAATGTGTATCTAATACTGAGAAGGGTTATCATTCTCAGAATATTTGTCATTCAAGGTTATTACTGTACAGAGCATTTGTCTCTGCTTCACAATGGTAAAGACCTCAAACTGGGCACCTGTACGTCCTTTAAAAAGTCAAAGCAAAGATAACAAGGTCTGATGTCTTTTAAATGAAGTAATCATAGGCTCTATCAGGGTAGAGGGAGATGAGAGTGGATGAGAAGAAGGGCCCTGCTTCTCTGGGGCAGAGGGATGAACTCGGGCCATGATTCCCTCCTGTTGAAGAGCTGTTGATCCATGGGCCTTGTTGGATTTTAAGGTCTTCAGTCCAGGCTCTTCCTTTTTAAGATGATGGTTTTGAAAGGGAATAAACATCCATTTGGGCAGCTGGTAGTGCAGTGGATAGAGCGCCAAGCCTGGAGTCAGGAAAACCTGAGTTCAATTCTGCCTCTGACACTCCTAACTGTGTGACCCTGGGCAAGTTACTTAACCCTGTTTGCCTCAGTTTCCTCACCTGGAAAGTGAGCTGGAGAAGGAAATGGCAAACCACTCCAGTATCTTTGCCAAGAAAACCCCAAAATGGGGTCACAAAAAGTTGGACACAGCTGAAATGACTGAAGAACAACACAAAAATACATCCATCCCCATTTAAGAAGGAACAGTGTTTTTCCTGTCCCCTCAAGGAGAAACCTGACAACTTGCCTGATCAGTGGCCACATGCTTTGGGGACATGAATATGCACATGCTTAGTAATAAAGCATTTATTGCTGTTGAGTCGTTTCAGTTGTGTCTAACTCTTCCTGACACCATTTGGGTAAGATAGTGGAGTGGTTTGCCATTTCCTCCTCCAGCTCATTTTACAGATGAGGAAACTGAGGCAAACAAGGTTAAGTGACTTTCCCACACAGCTAGTAAACATCAAAGGCCACATTTGAATTCAGGAAGCCAGATACTATCCACTTCACCAACTAGCTGCCCCACCAATACCATTAATCTCATCTGATCTTGATTACATCATGAGGTAGTAGGCCTTCTTCATTTTACAAATGAAAACAGTGAGATTCAGAGAAGTCTGCCCAAGGTCAAAGAGCTAGTTAGTGGGCAGCGGAGTCGGGTGTTCAAACCTAAGTCTACTGACTCCTGGTCCAGGACTCTTTTTGACACGTCATACTGGAGTACCGTTTTCACAAACAATAATTGTTTGTGAAACAATAATCCAGGCGATGGCCTTTCAATCCAAGAAGCCAAGTAGAAATGAAATATTACCTTGCATCAAGACCCACTGAGTGATCACCCCAAACGATAGTGCTTGGGAAGTAAATTAGACTTTCAAAAGACATGTGAATATTAAAGTAGGGGTGAGGGATGGCACTGGTAATAATATCCTCTGAAAATCATTATCTCAGACTGGAGAAATAACCCAGCCACTTCAGAAATTTCCAGATATCCCTTTTCTCTTATGCCCAGTATGGGAGTGATATGCCCTGCCTTTTCCAAAAATTAAGTCTAATCAGCAGTGGTACCCTCATGAGAGCCACACAGATAAAGGAGGCAGTATGCCTCACAGACTCTTTTGCAAGGGGCCCTTAGAATCCTCTCACATCTCCTGTGGAGTCAAAGTCATAGGATAGAAATATTTGGAAAGAGTTACTATGAAAAGGAGTAAAATGAGAAAGAAATAGAAGAAGACTAGATAGAATAGATGGTACATAACCTGGCACCTGAATCATGAGATGACAACTTCTAATCCTGCCAGACACAAGAGCTGTGTAAATATAAAAGAAGACTTCCAAGTCAACATCAAAATACACTCAGTACCATTGGCTGTCACTACACCATCGAAGACCGAGATAAAGGCTTTACAGGGGCAGGTAGGTGGTGCAGTGGATAGAGCACTGGTCCTGGAATCAGGAGGACCTGAGTTCAAGTCCAGCCTCAGACACTTAACAGTTACTAGCTGTGTGACCCTGGGCAAGTCACTTAACCTCATTGCCTAGAAGAAAAAAAAAGAAAAGAAAAGAAAGGCAATAAGTGAGGGGGAAACTAGGAAGCAGATCTCTGGTAATACAAAGGTTCAAATGTAGTTAGGGAGAGGCATAAAAAAAAAGGAGAACCTTGTAGCTGTTACAAAAGGAGCTAGATCCTTTTTGTAACAAAGAATCAACAAGGAAAAAAAAAGAACATTTGAGGCAGTTAGGTGGCATAATGGATAGAGCACCAACCTTGGGGTCAGGAAGATCTGAGTTCAAATCCGACCTCAGACACTTACTAGCTTTGTGACCCTGGGCAAGTCACTTGACCCCAATTGCCAAAAAAGACCCCATTCAAACCTCAGTCCCTGGCACATTTTGTTGTTTTTGTTGTTCAGGTATTTTTCAGTCATATCCAACTCTTTGTGACTCCATCTGGATACTTGGCAAAGATACTGGAGTGGTTTACCATTTCCTTTTCCAGCTCATCTTACAGATAAGGAAAATGAGGCAAACAAGGTTAAGTGACTTGCCCCGGGTCACACAGTTAGTAAGTTTCTGAGGCCAGATTTGAACTCAGGAAGATAAGCCTTCCTGACCCCAGACCTGGCACTCTATCCACATACCTAGCTACTAACCTGACAAATAGTAGGTGCTTAATAAATGATTATTGATTGATTGATGGTATAGTAAAAAGAGGACTGGATTTGATATAAGAGGACCTGGGTTCAAATCCTGGCAGTGCTCTTGGGCAAGTCACAAACTACCAGTCTTCAGTTTCCTCCTTTATATGTAGGAAGACTCGTATCTCTGTGGCTTCCATGTAAAAGAAAAGCAGGAATGTAGAACAAAGGTTAACAGCTCAACTAGTCCTTTTCAGTCTTGTACCCAGATTGATTTATGTAGCCACCAAAGGTATGATGGGATTAAGAAGAATCCCTTTAGCATCAGATATTTTTCCAGTCTTGCTATGGATTCCTTAGGACTACATGAAGGGAAACCAGGCAGGTGATGAGGGGATAAAAAATGAGTTAAAGGGAATTTTGCGTTAGACCTAAGACAAGGATTTAGATCAGAAGTTCCCAAATTTATATGGCCTACTGCCCCCTTTAAAAAAAATTACTCAGTGCCCCCACTGGAAATCGTTAACCCTTTCATGTTTGTTTGTTTGTTTGAAATTTGTGTCATTTCAAAAAATAAATTTTTTTTAAAGGTACATCTTAAATTTAATAATTTCTTGTAAATTTGGGGGGGTTTACAATGAAATTTTGATGATGCAATATTGCATCGTGTGACATGATATAATATCATATCGTAAACAAGTCATTCCACACACATATTCCTAGTGAGGCTTGCTGGACTTCCCAACAATGTGCCATACCCTCACCTGCCAATACTTGTTTATTAGGACCTATCGGGGGACTTGACCACTGATCAGTTGTAACTTGCATTTTGTGTGTTTATTTGGAAAATAACGTAATCACTGCAACTTTAGCTCTGTTACACAACAGATGAAATATGTACTAACGGTTTTTCAAAATCTTCTTATCTTTTCTTCTTTCCTTATGCTTCCACAGCCACCTTATTTTTAGTCAGTGCCCCCCAATTGCACTTGAGGCTACTACTGCCCCCCAAGCATTCCAGTGCCCCCCCATGGAGCCGTATCACCCACTTTGGGAACCTCTTTAGACTGAGGTGCTAGGAGCAGAAGTTCAAAAACCAGACTTGAAGACAAGACCTAAAGGTTTCTCAAGCTGTTTGGGAGGGTCTGCCTAGCCCGAGTTTGCATCATAACAGAGCTAAGGCTAATCCCTGGGGCTACCAAGCTGAAGACCCAGCAGATCCCTTCCTCTACTGCAGAGGAAGAAGTTGCAAAATAGCAGAAGAGCAGCAGATGGTAGCAGAGCGTGACAGCAACAGCAGATGAGATGCCCAGCAGAGACTGGCGGCAGCAGGAAAAACAGAGACATCCAGCTGACAAAGCACTGAGATAAAGAGAACAAAAGGGCAGAAAACCCTAGCTCAGTGGAGAAAACAGCTTGTCCTAGGACCTCACCTAACATCAACAGTTCTGAAGCACTAGAGATGTGAGTTTTCCTTATCATATGTTCCTAGTCATATGTGCTCTGTGTGCGTATCTACTCTCTTTCTGGTAGTATGGTAATCTGTGAGAGAGTGTATGAGGAAAATTTCCTTGTCATTTATCTTGATATGTTATTTAATTAAATATCTTTTGCTTTGAACCATGTAATGTCGTGTGTTTGGCTGGTAAAAAAAAAAAACACTTGGATAGGGGCTCAATAAGCTATAAATGATGACCCATATCTATAAGATGTCTCAAACTTGTACGTGGGAGGAATGGGATCCTGAATGCCACATGTAAAATGAAAGGTTTGGAATAGATGGTCTCTCAGGCTCCTTCTAGCTCTATATCCCATAATCTGATTTGGAAGTAGGAATCTTGATAAAAAAAAAAAAGTGCCACAGCCTGGAAACAATTTCTGTGTCATGTTCCAGGTTCAGTCAAATTTGCCCTGAATCCACTTTATTTCCAGTGGGAAAAAGGACATGAGTATTAAATGAACTCTTTCTCTCTCTCTTTCTGTCTGCCTCTCTGTCTGTCTGTCTCTCTCTCTCTGTCTCTCTTTCTCTCTGTCTCTCTGTCTCTCTCTGTCTCTCTCTGTCTGTCTCTCTCTCTCTCTCTCTCTCTCTCTCTTTCTCTCGCTGTGTCTCTGTCTGTCTGTCTGTCTGTCTGTCCACTAAGCACAGAGCCTGAGTGAGACTCCAGAGCTAGAAAGTGGGTGACAGACGGGAGGGAGATGGGACCTGACCTCCCCTCTTCTCCCTTCTCCAATGGCAGGGACTAGATGAGACAAGGAACTGAGAGAATCCGATTACACAGATTTAGATTATGCAGAGACAGCGCCACAGGTGGTGATTGAGAAGGTAGAGAAAAACCCAAGTCCCGCACTGGCAGAGGAGGAAAGCAACAACAGGGACAAAGCCAGGGCCTAGGGCAACCTCCAGTGGGCGTGGGAAACAAACCTAGTAGTCAATATTGCAGGGGCTGAACATTACCAAGCCAGTCTGGGGAAGGAATCTAGTGCCTGTTGTGTTTCTCTCCTTCAGCAGAACTAGTTTTAACTGGGTTCTTTGATATCTCAGGCCCCTGTCCTTTTTCCCTCGGGGGTAACAAATTGAGTCACCAAGGGGCAGCAGGCCACTGACCTCTGCCCAGCCCAGCTCCAGCAAAGGGAATATCTTGACATAAAATAAGGGGCCATCAGGACACTCTAAGCCTGGCTTGGGGCTAGAAGCCTCATATATTTCCCCTTATACCCATGTAAAAGTCCCCCATCCAGGCTTTCAAATGTCCCTCTCTTTCCCCTCCAAAAAAAAAGGCAAACAGAATGGGAGACTGAAGTCTGAATCATCAAAGCTACAAAGACCCTGGAGAAGAAAAAGGCCAGTGTACATTTTTTCTTAAATTAAAAAGCTCTTCTCAAGGCAAAAGCAGCTTGGGGGTTGGGCAAGTAGGAGCAAACAGGGATAGACGGGAAGGTGAAACTGTAGTTTCATAGTGTGGGTAGTCAGTGTGTGGGTACCCATAAAGGACAAAAGAGCCTTAGTCCAAGAGAAAATGTAGCCTCCAGCCCTTTTGAAGAGTATAAAAGGAAGCTGTGTCTCCCAGAGGACTCAGGCCCACATTTGTCTTCTGTGTCCCTGTCAAAAGGAGGTTAAAGAGGGATCCTGCTGCCTTGTCCCCTTCCCCTATCATGGATTGGATTGATAGGGGAGCCAAGTTCTTCTCCCCAGTGAGCTTAGTCAGGAACTCAGATGAAAATAGAATTTTCCAGGCTCTGCCCTGGGTCCTCTGTTGGCCTTTTCAAAGAAGCATGGGCTGGATAGCAGTGTCCTCTGATCTAGGTTTCTTGCTCAGCTATGCCTTCTCTTCTGGTTGGAAAGGGATGCAACACACAGTTCTGTCTCCTTTGATGAAGCCCACATCCTTACCCAAGGGCTGAGTTCACATTATGAACAAAGGTCAGTGATGGGGGTGGGGCCCAAGCCAAGATCTTTGCCCCTTGCCCCAAAGGGAATCTGACTCCCTCTTGTCTACAGACCCCAGCTCCTCATCTCCCTTTGAAAGCCTTAGCCTTACCTTTTAATCTTATTCAGATGCACCTTTGCCCCTTGCCCTAAAAAGAATCTGGCTCCTGTTTGTCTTCAGGACCCAGAAAACCCTTAAACTTTCAGGTTCCTTGTCGACTCCCCTTATATCCCTTTGAAAGCCCTAGCTCTACCCTTTGATCTTAGGCCTTTCAAACTTCTTCCTTCCAGTTCCTCTCATTATCTATTCCCATTGTCTGTTCAATCTCTCAGACTTTCCAATTGGAATTCTCACCTAGACTCATTTCCCAGCCCTCTTCTCTGGCCACCCAAAGTTACTTCAGTGTATAAAAATTCCACCCTGGCCCCCATTCAGACGCTGAGAATCTCAAGCTCAAAAGGCTGAGAACTTCTCATGCCCGCTAGTCCCCCTCCATGGGCGTTACTAGGCCTGAGAATCTCTCAAGCCCAAAAGGCTGAGTCTTTCTCATGCTCACTCGTCCTTACGGGTGTCACCTGGCCTATGAGATTTATCACTAATAAACTTTTCCTCTGGCTTGAAGAAGATTTGAGGTGAATTCATTCAGGCAGGGCCTGGTACCGCGATTTTGTGGTTGCAGCACCCCAAAAGTCCTAGACCTCTTCAGTCAGAGGTAGAAAATTAGAGATCATTATTCTTTCTTTTTGACCTCTCTAATCTTTCCTGGCCACTTGTCATATCTTCAGTGCTCCCTGGCTATGTGTCTATTGGCAGTTACAGTTAAGGGGGAAATATTCTTGCTGACATAATCCAAGCAATTCTCTACAAGGCCAGGACAAATAGTCTCCCTGCCTAATTGTTATGCCATTCATATCTACTACCCAATCAAAATCCTGGTAACTGTTGTCTACAGATCTCCTGGTCACTCCCCTTCCCTCTCAATGAGTTCGATACCTGGCTCACAATTTTTCTTCCCTCCCAAACTCCTGCCCTCACACTAGGGGACTTCAACATACATAGATTCCCCCTCAAACACCCTAACCATTCAATTACTCAACCTATTAATTTCCCATGACCTAATCCTCCACCCTACCTCAGCCATACAAAAAGATAAGTCTTACCCTTGATTTTGCCATCAGCCACAAATCTACCACCTCCATGTTCAAGAATTCTGAAATTCCCTTATCTGACCATTTGCTTCTCACCTTTCCCTCTAGCTTCCCTTATAAGACCCCACTCTTTGTCCACACCATGACCTCCCATCCCATGGCCCCTCAAGTCTCTCCTAGGACATCTTCCCTGCACTAGTCACTCTCCCATCTTTTCCCCACCTTGACCCCTTGTTAAACCAATTCAATTCCACACTGTCCTTTTCACTTGAATTTCCAGCTCCCTTAACATTTCACTGATTGCACCCTGCTAAGTCTCAACCTTGGATCATTCCCACAGTTCTCAGCCTTCACTCTTACACATGTGCTGCTGTATAACCTTTCTGATTGGGTCCACTATAAATCTATGTTACATAAACTCAGCTGGGTCCTCACTGCTGCTGGGCAATCCTACATCTCCCTTATCAATTCACCATCCCACTCTCCTCAGGGGCTCTTCCAAACCTTTTTTCCCTCCTCAAGCCTCCCCATGTCCCCCCACCCTACTCTCTCAGCTGAGAATCTCACCTCATATTTTACAGAAGGAAAAAAAATGAAGCCATTTACCGTAAGCTTCCTCTTCTCCCCTCTTTATTTTGCATCATTCATATACCTTCTGCCACAGTCTCCTCTTTAACCTCTGTTTCAGAGTGGCCTTTCTCCTTATCAAGGCTAACCCCTCTATCTGCTCAAGTGATCCCATTCCATTGCATCGCCTTCTACAGATTGCCCCCCTCTGTCACCCCCACTTTACCACTTATTTTCAATCTCTCCCTGACTACTGGCTCATTTCTTTCTACCTACAAACATGGTCATGTCTCCTGACGAAATCCTCACTTGATCTTTCTATTCCTGTTAACTATAGTCTTATACATCTTCTGTCCTTTGTGTCCAAACACCTTGAAAAGGATGTCTATGATAGGCACCACCATTTTCTTTCCTCTTTATCTCTCTTCTTAAGCCCTTACAACCCAACTTCTGATCTTATCATTCCACCAAAACCACTCTTTCCAGAGTTACCGGTGATCAAATCCAATGGCCTTTTCTCAATACTCACTCTCCTTGACCTCTCTGCAGCCTTGTCCTTGTCCATCCCTCTCTCCTTCTTGCTACTCTCTTTTCTCTAGGTTTTCAGGGCTCCCCTCTCTCCTGGTTCTCCTCCTACCTACCTGACCATTTCTCTCTCTCCTTTGCTGGATCTAAGCATTCTGTGTTGAGTCTTCTTCTCTCCTCCCTCTATCCAGGGGTGGGGAACCTGCAGCTTCAAGGCCACATGAGGCCCTCAAGGTCCTCAGGTACACCCCTGTGAATGAATCCAAACTTTGCAGAACAAATCCTTTTATTAAGGGGTTTATTGTTATAGACTGAGTTTATACTATTTCACTTGATGAGATCATCAGCTCCCATGGATTTAATTATTATGCTGATGACCAATTCTCAAATCTACCTATCCTGCCCCAAACTCTCTGCTGACCTCCAATCGCCTTTCAGAAATCTCAAACTGGATGTCCAATAGACATCTTGAACACAACACAGCCAAAACAGTACTCATTATCTTTCCCCCTAAACCTTTCCAATCTCCTACCTTCCCTGTTATTGTAAAGGGTAATGTCATCCTCCCAGTCCCTCAGGTTTACAACGTAGGTGTCACTCTGAATTCTTCACTCTCACCATTGCCAAAACCTGCCAATTTCACCTTTGCAACATCTCTCAAAGGCACCCTCTTCTCTTACACTGCCATTTCTCTGGTACAGGCCTTCGGTACCTCACACCTGGACTATTGCAATAGCCTATGGATGGGTCTGCCTGTCTCAAGTCTTTCTCCACTCTATCCTCCATTTAGCCATTAAGTTGATTTTCCTAAAGCATGGGTCTGATCAAGTCACCCCCCCCCCTTTTCCTTCAACACACACATACACTTAGTGAACTCCAGTGGTTCCCTATCATTTTCAGGAACAAATATACAATCTTCTTCTTTTTTTAAAATTAATTAATTTATTTTTAGTTTTTAACATTCACTTCCATAAGCTCTTGAGTTTTAAATTTTCTCTCCCTCCTTTCCTGCCTCCCTCCCCAGTGCTTGCAATCTGATATAGGCTCTACATATACATTCCTATTAAACATATTTTCGCATTAGTCATGTTGAAATATACATTCTTCTGTTTAGAATTCATAGTCCCTTCCCATCTCCCCAGTCTTCTTACAACTTATTCCCCACCACATACTCTTCATTCCAGTAACTGGCCCCCTTGCTATTCCAGGAACAAACTCTATCCTCTCAGCTGTAGGCATTTTCTCTGGTTGTCCCCCATGCCTGGAATGCTCTCCTTCCTCACGTCCACTCACCAGCTTCCCTGGCTTCCTTTAAGTCTCAATTAAAATCCTATTTTTTAAAAGAAGCTTTTCAGGGGCAGAGCCAAGTTGGTGGAGTGAAAGCAGCAACTTGCTTGAGCTCTCGCCCAAACTCCTCCAAATACCTATAAAAATGGCTCTAAACAAATTCTAAGGCACCAGAACTCACAAAAAGACAGAGTGAAACAAATTTCCAGCCCAAGACAACCTGGAAAGGTATATCGCGCTAGGCTTAAAACAGAGCACAGCGCAGCATGGGCACGCAGGCTACAGTGAACCTGCAGTAGGCCTCAGAGAACTGAATCATGGGCAGCTGTGGCAGTTTCCAGACTCCTCAATCCATGAATGCCAAAGACAACTTAGAAAGTCAGTGGGAAAAGTCTTTCTGCGGTGCTGAGAGAGGAAAGTGGGGTCTCAGTTCCAGTTCCCTGAGAACGTGGCCCTAGGGTGAGCAGCTGCTTCCCGAGCTTCCAGCCCACAGACTGAGGGGGAATCAAGTGGCTGATCAAAGTGGGATTGCAGGGATCTCTCTGCTCCTGTGGAGGCAGGAATCGCTTGCTTTGCCCGTGCTTGGATCTGGGTCACAGTTCTGGATGGGGGTCCTGGAGTGAGGAGGAGCACTGGCGTAGTGGAACTTGTAGTGGCTGTGGACAGGAAACCTTCCTCACAGTTCCAGGACAGAAAGGAGTGCTTGTGGTCACTAACAGACCAGAGCACAGGCCAGGAAAGGAGTAAACAGCTCGCCCCTTATCATACCACCTTTCAAGAACTGAAAATTTACAGGTCCCCACAAGTATCTCTGAAAACAGCTATATAAACCCCTGAAGCTTGGGACAGTACATTCTCCACATTGGAAGCAGACTCTTACCTTAACAAAGAGTTTAAAACTCAAGTAATTGGCCAGGATCATGAGCAAGCAGCGAAAAAAGAGTCAGACTATATTATCTTACTTTGGTGACAAAGAAGATCAAAATATACAACCAGAAGAAGACAACAAAGTCAGAGTTCCTACATCCAAAGCCTCCAAGAAAAATATGAATCAGTCCCAGGCCTTGGAAGAGCTCAAAAGGGATTTTGAGAAGCAAGTAAGAGAAGTAGAGGAAAAACTGGGAAGAGAAATGAGAGTGATGCAAGAAAATCATGAAAAACAAGTCAACAGCTTGCTAAAGGAGACCCAAAAAATACTGAAGAAAATAACACCTTAAAAAATAGCCTAACCCAAATGGCAAAAGAGGTCCAAAAAGCCAATGAGGAGAAGAATGCCCTAAAAAGAAAAATTGGCCAAATGGAAAAGGAAGTCCAAAAGATTACTGAAGAAAATACTTCCTTAAAAATTAGAATAGAGCAATTGGAAGCTAGTGACTTTATGAGAAATCAAGACACTGTAAAACAAATCCAAAAGAATGAAAAATTAGAAACAATGTGAAATATCTCATTGGAAAAACAACTGACCTGGAAAATAGATCCAGGAGAGAGAATTTAAAAATTATTGGACTATCTGAAAGCCATGATCAAAAAAGAGCCTAGACATCATCTTTCAAGAAATTATCAAGGAAAACTGCCCTGATATTAGAACCAGAGGGCAAAATAGAAATTGAAAGAATCCACAGATCTCCTCCTGAAAGAGATCCCCAAAGGAAAACTCCTAGGAATATTACAGCCAAATTCCAGAGTTCCCAGGTCAAGGAGAAAATATTACAAGCTGCCAGAAAGAAACAATTCAAGTACTGTGGAAACACAATCAGGATAACACAAGATTTAGCAGCTTCTACATTAAAGGACCGCAGGGCATGGAATATAATATTCCGGAGGGCAAAGGAGATAGGATTACAACCAAGAATCACCTACCCAGCAAAACTGAGTATAATCCTTCAGGGGAAAAAATGGTCATTCAGTGAAATAGAGGACTTTCAAGCATTCTTGATGAAAAGACCAGAGCTGAATAGAAAATTTGACTTTCAAATACAAGACTCAAGTGGAACATGAAGAGGTAAACAGGAAAGAGAAATCATAAGAGACTTATTAAGGTTGAACTGTTTACATTCCTGCATGGAAAGATGATATTTATAACTCATGAGACCTTTGTCAGTATTAGGGTAGTTGGAGGAAAAAAATTATATGTATGTAGATAGATAGATAGATAGATAGATAGATAGATAGATAGAGGGCACAGGGTGAGTTGAAGATTAAGGGGTCATATCTGGAGAATAAAATTAAGGGATGAGAGAGGATTATACTGGAGAAAAGAAAGGGAGAGGTAGAATGGGGTAAATTATCTCACAAAAAAACAGAAAAGAAAATCTCTTACAGTGGAGGGGAAATGGGGAAGGTGAGAGGGAATGAGTGAATCTTATTCTCATAGGATTTGGCTTAAGGAGGGAATAACATACACATTCAATTGGGTATGGAAATCTGTCTTACCCTACAGGAAAATAGGGGGAGAAGGGGACAAGAGAGCAGGGGGATGATAGAGAGGAGGGCAGATTGGGAAAGGGGTAATCAGAAGCAAATACTTCTGAGGAGGGACAGGGTCAAAAGAAAGAATAGAATAAATGGGAGGGCAGGATAGGATTAAGGGAAATAGAGTTAGTTTTTCACAACATGTCTACTATGGAAGTGTTTTGCATAACTGCACATGTACAACCTATATTGAGTTGCTTGCCTTTTCAATGAGGGTGGGTAGGGAGGGAGGAAGGGAGAAGATTTGAAATCTAAAGTTTTAAAAACATATGTTTAAAAAAATGTTTTCACATGCAACTGGGAAATAAGAAATACAGGAAATGGGTACAGAAGTCTATCCTGCCCTACAGGAAAATAGAAGGGGAAGGGGATAAGAGAAGGGGGGAGAGATAGAAGAGAGGGCAGACTAGGGGAAGGGATATTCAGAATGCATGCCATCTTGGGGGTTGGGGGAGGGGTGAGATGGGGTGAAAATTTTGAACTCAGAAATCTTGTGGAAGTAAATATTGAAAACTGAAAATAAATAAATTTATATTAAAAAAATAAATAAAAGCAGCTTTTCCCAACCCCTCTCAATTCTTGTGCCTTCCCTCTGGTATTTCCTATTTTTTCTATGTATGTTTGTTTGTTGTCTGCCCCATTAGATTGTGAGCTCCTTGAGGGCAGGGACAGTCTTTTTCCTCTTTTCATATCCTCAGTGCTTAGCACAGTGCCTGGCACATAGTAGGTACTTAATAAATATTTATTGATTCATATGTCACCTTAAAAAACTGTAGGTAGGAACTATATTTTGTAGGGTTTGTATAATGTAGATACTTACCATTGCTAACATTTATATATAATATTATTAAGATTTGCAATGTGATTTATATGCCGGGGTGAGTTGGTGAATGTTTAACAACAGGGTTGGGAGAAAGGGAAAGGTAGGAACACACAATTTGGAGTTTAATCTGCATTATTAACACTTTCTTATATCTAGACAATCAACAAAACAAATCAATCAAACCCTAATTTGAAGGTATTATAAATTTCTGAGGTGTAATTGCTTATACTGAAAATTTAAGAAGATGGTTCAGCACATCTCTGTATATGTGTGTGTACATATGTGTGTGTATGCATATACACACACATGCACACAATGTATGTTATAAATTATATATGCATATAGTATATAATATGTATATATATGCATATATGCATATAAACACACATGTATGCATGTGTGTATATACACACATATATACATTCTAATAGATCTCTGATCTCATCAACATGGATATTCTATCTAGTGATGAATATTGCAACTAATCCATCCCTTATCTTGTGTAATTCTCATCCACATCCTCCTGTAAATCCAGAAAATATGCTAGGCAACACTCTCTCCTTAGTTACTACACTCTTAGCTCCATCCTCCCTAGTGTTCCTGCACAGAAATATTCTCTATATACGTACACATGTACATGTGCATGCATGTATGTGTAAACATGTACATTACATAGTGTAAATAGTATGTGTATATATCATATACAATGTATATGCTATGTACTCATATACATATATGTGTATGTGAATACATCTATACTATATATAGTCTGCATATATACATATATGCAATGTATATGTTATCCATTGTATATGTACACATATACATGGGTATATATGTGTGTACATATATACTATATAGTGTGTATATATATGTGTATATATATATATATATATACACATATACATACATACATATATAGTGTATTATTACATTTGAGCCTCACACTAGCCCTGTGAAGTAGGTGCTACTATTAGCCCCATTTTACTGAGGCCCTGAGGTCAAGTGATTTGCTAATAAGGGTTACACAGCTAATAAGTGTCTGAGGTAGAATTCAAATGCTTATGCATTAGTTTTATTCATTTATGAGCCAGAAATGGGCTGACAGGAAATAGAATAATAATTGGTCAGTTAAGAAGCATTTACTAAGGGCCTTCCATATGCCAAGCATTGGGCTCAGTGCTGGAGCTCCAAAGAAAGGCAAAATAGATCCTACCTTCAAGGAGTTCACATTCTAATGGAGGAGATAACATGAAAACAACTATATACCTACCAAATACATGCAGTATAAATGGGAGGTGATCTCAGAGGGAAAGTACTAGCAAGAGGGGGAGGGCAGGGCCAGGAAAGGCCTCTTGTGGAAAGTGGGACTTGAGTCAAATCTTGAAAATAGCCAGGGAAGCCTGGAGGTGTAGGTAAGGAAGAAGAGCAATCTAGGTAAGTGGGACATCCAGTGAAAAAAGCACATAGTTTGAAGATGGAATGTCTTATGACTGGAGCAGTAAGGATTTCAGTGATATTGGATCATACACAGAAGGGAGCAGAGTATAAGAAGACTGGAAAGGCAAGAAGACAAGCTGGGCCTAAACAAATATAGAAAGGAGAGAAATGTGGAAACAAAAATGCCTGATTAATAATAAAGTTAAAATGGGGAAAAACAGGAGAATGGAGAATCTGGGCTTTGGGGAAAGTTACCTTCTACTGGCTACCTAAAAAACAATGTGGAATGATATTTCTGGGCAGGAGCATTAGAGAGAATGGAGCTAAGAATGTAGGGGCTGAGGAGAGAGTGTTTTCTAGCAAATTTTCTGGATTTATGAGAGAATATGGATGAGAATTACATAAGATAAGGATGGATTAGTTGCAATATGCATCACTGGAAGGAATATCCATGTTGATGAGATCACAGATTCATTGGAATATATGTATGTATACATATGTACACACACATATGTGTGTATGTTTATATGTATGCGTGAATGTGTATATATCCTTGATTTCTAACACTCTTCTGCCACAAAAAATATCCTTAAACATCAGATGAATACAATTCCAAAATCACAACATAATGAAATAGGCACTGGATCAGACTGGATTGGAGTCATTGGACCCAAGTTTAAATTTAGACTCAGCTACTTGTGTGGCCTTGGTTACTTAACCTATCTGGGCCTTGGTTTCCTTCCTAGCAAATAACTAGATCATTTCTAGTGGGAGGTTGGATTATATAACATTTAAGTTACTTCAAAAGTAACCAGTGAGAGAAGAGGGCCATAGGAGTGGAAGGAGAATGCAACTGAAACATAGTAGCCAAGTTTGAAAGCGCTTAATTTCTCTGGGCCTCAATTTCTTTATTTTTAAAATGGTAACACCTTCAAAGGCTTTGAAGAACACATACTTAATGTATACCAAAGTGCTTTATGAATTTTAAATGACCACACAAATGGAAGGTATTTGTTAATAAGGTATAAAGTAAGCTGGGGGCGGTGACCCAAAGTAATTAGTAGGTATTAATATGTCCCTCTCTCTATATGTCTTACAGAATGGAAATTATCACTCTTGGACCCCACTGAGGACACAGAATCATAGAATCTTAAAACTGAAAGGAGCTTCAAAGGTCATCTTTTCCAAAACATACATGAACAGGAATTTCTACAATATCTCTAGTATGTGTTCATTCAGCCTTTGCTTGGAGACCCTTGGTGACAGGCAGCCTACTATTTCCAGAAGTAGTCCATCCCATTTTTTGGATAGCTGTAATTATTAGGATGTTTTCCCTAAGCAGGATCCAAAAAGGTCTTAGATTTAGAGCTAGAAGGGACCTTGGACGTCATCTATGCCAAATCTCTCATTTTACAGATGAGGAAATTAAAATGCAGAGAGGTGAAGGATCCTACATAGGATCATAGGACTTGTCCAACGTCACACAGGTAGTAAGTACAGATCCAGTGTTAAATACCAAGTCCTCTGGCTCTAAATGCCATTGTATCATGCTGCCTATCTGTGGCAAAGCCCCCCTGAAATAAATGCTTACTTAGCATTTAGCATAGCTTACTATGCCTTAAACTTGAGTTTAAAAAAATCAGTTCCAAAACTACATGATTAAGAAAGAATAGCAAAATGGTAGCTCTTTTGAAAAAGTTCTGGAGATTTTAACAGACTGCAGGCTTAACCTAAGTCAATAGCATAGCTTTGGCAGGCAAAAAGATTAACATTTTGGGGGGCCACCTTGAGGGAGAATGACTATTATAACAAGTGAACTTATAGTCCCACTGTGCTCTGCCATGGTTAGACCACACCTGGAGAACCGTGTTCCATCCTGGGTGCCACATGAGAACAGTGTACACTCGAGCATACTAACAAGCTAGGCAATGTCCAGGGGAGGGCAATTATCATGGTGATGGACCTCAAGAGCATGTCACCAGAAGTAATATTAACATAGAAAAAAATATATGAGAGCTGCTTTCAAGTATTTGAAAAGCATCATATGGAAAAGGGATTAGAATTATCCTCCTTGACCCCACATGGTAAAACTAGGAACAGTGGGTGGGAAATGCCAAGAGGTAGATGTCAGCTCAATGTAAGGACTTCTTACCAATGAGAGCTGTCCAAAAGGGGCATGAGGCAATTGGGTTCTCCTTAGAAAACTGGAGACTTCCCTGACATGGGCGCTGTAAAAGGGGTTTCAGGCTAGTTACAGGTAGGAGGAAATTTTCTCTGAGATCTCTTCTGATTCTGTGAAAACCCTGCCAGAACCTTCCTTCTGTCAATACCCAATTCATATTTGACTTGCTTGGTTCAGTCTTTGGGCCCTAAACTGAACTATAGTCCTCTGGGGAGTACCTAGAGGAGATGAGTAAAAATGATGCAAGGGTTAGAAAATGTGCTTCCTTCATCTACAAAGGAATACTGTTCATTTCCCATTAGCAAGGAGGTATGCATTCTGAAAGATTTCTGAATCCTGGATTTTGTGCCAATCCATCTATAAACTGGCCCTATTTCTTATGTGGCCTGTGGCAAATGTTTTTAGGATAACTGTTTTAATGTGGTCTGGGACTAGAGAACAGAGCGTTTCTTGGGCAAAATTGGCTTGTCTGACAAATGAACTAGCAACCTCATTAATGCTTTGCTTTAAGCAACTAAGTTAAGTGGGCCAGACAGCTAAGCAGAGAATAGAGAACTGGGCTTATTTAGGAAGAAAAAAGGCTGAGAGGAACCTAACAACCCCTCATGCTCCTGTTAGTCCTTTGGACAAATGAATTTATCATCCGAGTTGGCAGTTTGAGCTCCTCACCCCATGATTCCTCCCCCTAGCCCAAATCCTCTCAGATCCATAGCCCATGAATTGACAGAACTGGTAGTTCCTTGCGTTACAATCTGAGGGATTCTTTCCCAAACATGTCTCCCAACTGGCTTGAAATTCAATTATTAGAGATTATTCCCATGGCTCTTGATGGATCATAGATTTGAAGTTGGACCAAGAAAGGGAAAAAGGGAACTAAAAAGGTATGAAGAAGTGTGGCAAGGACAAACTTGGCTGACCACCATTTTGCTAAGGATCACGTTTGCCATAGCTTCAGTACCTTCTGAAGGTTCCTAAGGTCATGGGGATCCAGGTTAGGAGGCCCTAACAATGTGGCTCCAGCATAGGATACAAATGAGTGCTCATTAGTGAGCTGTCATGGTTAGTCCAGTATTGGTTTCAGTGTTGGTCTTCAAGACTAGGGTTCTAAAATCAACGCAACCAAAATTAACAGGAAAGCAGAAAACTGGGGGAAAATGTTTGCAAGCAGTAGCTCTGATAAAGGCCTCATTTCTCAAATTCATAGAGAACTGAGTGAAATTCATAAGAATACAAGTCATTCCCTAATTGATAAATGGTCAAAGGATAAGAACAGGCAGTTTTCAGACAAAGAAATCAAGGCTATCTATAGTCATATGAAAAAGTGCTGTAAATCACTATTGATCAGAGAAATGCAAATTAAAACAGCTCTGAGGCACCACCTCACACCTAACAGAGAAGCTAATATGACAAAAACAGAAAATGTTGGATGTTGAAGGGGATATGGGAAAGCCGGGACTAATGTACTGCTGGTGGAGTTGTAAAATGATCCAACCATTCTGGAGAGCAATTTGGAACTACACCAAAAGGGCTATAAAACTATGCATACCCTTTGATCTAGCAATACCACTGCTAGGCCTGTATCCCAAAGACATCCACAAAAAGGGAAAATGACCTAAATGTACAAAAATATTCATAGCAGCTCTTTTTGTGGTATCTAAGAACTGGAAATTGAAGGGATGCCCATCAATTGGGGAGTGGCTAAACAAGCTGTGGTATAGGATTGCAATGGAATATTATTGTGCTATAAGAAATGACAAGCAGGATGATTTCAGAAAACCCTGGACTTACACGAACCGATGCATAGTGAAGTGAACAGAACCAGGAGAACATTGTATACAGTAACAGCAATATTGTTTGATGAAGACTTGGGAATGACATAGCTCTTCTCAGCAAAACAATGAACCGAGACAATCCCAAAAGACTAATGACAAAGCATGCCATCCACCTCCAGAGAAAGAACTGCTAGGTTTGAATACAGACTGAAGCATGCTATTTTTTCACTTTCTTTCTTTTTTCTTTTATTTGCGTCTTCTTGTACAAAATGACTAATATGGAAATGTTTTACATGATTGCACCTATATAACCTATAACTAATTGCTTACCATCTCAGGGAGGGGGGAAGGGGAGAGAGGGAGGGATAGAATTTCTATCTCAAAACTAAATAGAAATGCTTTTTAAAATGTTAAAAAGAAAAAACTAACTTTTTATTTCAGCGAGCATGACCTACCATTTGACCCACTTCTAATGTTCCCATGGGGGCTCACTTGTCCAGATATTTTCAGATAAAATAAGCTTTTACTGACTTAGCTCTGGCAGAAGACTACTTGGTCACAAGCGCATGCATGCCTCTCTCTCCCTCTGTCATGCATTTATTTCAGTCACGTGTGGAGGTTTGTGAGTAGTCGTGGTTCAGGAAAGTACCCCAAGAGATGTCCTACTCAGTTGAGAATTGACAGGAAACAATAAATGCAGAGAATATGCTCTCTAGGCACTAACTTTCCATTTTAATTAGGCAGCTCTTATGAAAAAAGGATTGTTTGGATTTTTATAAGACACTTAGTCAAGAAACGCCACCTGTCTTAAATGTCCCTAGAGAAGATGAGTCAGAGCTGATGTGTGCTACATCTTCTTCTTTTAAATAAAAACAGTATATATGGGTCTTCTGAATGGCTGCACTGGAAAGCAATCCAGTGATAGACAAATAACAAAAAAGAAATGCCAGGCACCATGCTATATGCTAGGGATATAAATACAAAGGAAAAAGAGGTTTTTTTCCTTTCCCCTCAAGGAACTTATATACTAATAGAGAGAGAACACACATATAGAGGAGTGGGGGGCGGGGAGAGAGTTTTGGCCTGAAGACAGTCACAGGGATGGTGAGTGGATGAATAAAGTAGTCACTTGTCATGGCCTTTCCAGGAGCACTGGCATTATTGTTTTAATTACCGTTTCCAAGCAAGAAGTAAAAAGCAGAGGCTATTTGAGGATGAGGGAAAAAGCAAGCCCCTGCAGAGCACATGGCAAGTTGCCCAGGTAGGCTTTGGTTTCCTAGTGGATGGCTAGATATAGATATAGGTATAAAATTGACAAAGCAGCCCTTTCCCATCAGAGTGACCCAGAAAAGAGAAAGTCCCCTCCCAAGGATATCTGTTTATTTGGCCATCAGTAAAACATAACAATCCTGTTCATTTTCATTATTGAACAACTAGTGTGTGCTCAGCTAGATGCTGGAGGAATAAATACTCTGGAAGCATGCTGCCCCCCCCCCGATGGATAAATAATGGACTCGGGATGTAGAGCAAGACAGACATTTTTAGACATGGATAAGTTATCAAAAGCCACGTGAAAAAAATGCTGCAGATTACTAATAATTAGAGAAATGCAAATAAAATCAACTGCACTTATACCTTATCCATCAGATCGGCTAACTTGACAAAAAAAAAGGGGGGGGAACCAAATGTTATAAGGGAAAAGGGAAAACAAGTACATCGAAATAGTGTTGTTGGAACTGTGAAATGGCCCACCCATTCTGGAAAGGAATTTGGAACAATGTCCAAAGAGTTATTAAAAAGTTCATACTCTTCAACCCTGAAATCCTACTACTAGGCCTAAAAGGATCAAAGAAAGAGGAAAAGGTCCTATATGCCCCAAAGTATTGATAGCAGTTCTTTTTGCAGTGGCAAACACTTGGAAGTCATGGGCGTGCCTAACGATAGGGGAATGGCTAAATAAATTATATCAATGTAATGGAAATTCCATCATGTAATGGGAAATATTGAAGTTCGGGAAGGCTTCAGAGATATTTGGAAAGACTTGTACCAACTGAGGCAAAGTCAAATGATCAAAACCAGGAAAACAATTTATAATACAATAATAGCAATATAAAAATGATGATGATGAAAAATGCTACCTACACACCTTCTGACAGAGAAATGATAGACTAAATATACAGAATGAGACACTTATCTTTCCCCAATACTTTGAATGGACCTGCCCTCTTATGATTTATCACAGGATCATAGATTCAGCACTGGACGACCATGGAGGTCTTCTAGTCCAACCCACTAATTTTAGAAATGAAGACATTTAGACCCACAGATTAAGTGATTTGCCCAAGGTTACACTGGAAGAAAATGACAGAGCCTGGATTTGAGCCAAGGTCTGTTTCACAAATCTAGCATCCTCTCTCCCATACTACACTGCTTCCTATTTTTCTGACTTGGTTTGAGTTCATAGTCATCTAAACAAGTAGGAATGCAGCTCTTCCTCCACCCACCTCTCCCCACCCTCCAAGTCAGTTGATATAGTCATTAAAAAAGAACAGAATGTAACAATAATACATAAAATACTTGTTAAGGATTTTTTTGCTCCAACCCTAGAAAAATGTAATCACACATGATGAAGTTTTCATGTGTAAACAAAATGAGTCTAGCCAGGAATGCTTCATTTTTTTGTACCACAGACCCCTGTGGAAGCCTAAGAACTCCTTCTCAGTATGATGTTTACAGATGCTTAAAATACGCTACATAGGATTACAAGAGAAACCAATTATATTGAAATTGTATTGGAATACATTTATCAAAATATTTTTTAAAAAGTTCATGGACCTTGGGTTGAGCCCTTGTTCAAAAAAAAAAAAAGAGCCCTTGATCTTATGTCCTATGATATCTTTAGAGGGTGTCAATCTCTTTGATTGGGAAACATCAAGAACCATAGATAAACATAAACATACATACATATATGGTTTTATATATGTATGTGCATATCTATACATGTATACATATGCACATGTAACATACATATTTGTATTGTATACATATATATATTTGTATAATATATATGCAGATACAAATGATATCAATATTGATATGTACTCCTTTCTTCCCCAATGAATTTAGTGTCTGGCTCACAATTTCTCTGTCCTTCATAATAGGGATCTTCAGTATACATGTTGACACTCTCTCAGACACCTTAACATCCCCGTTCCTCTATCTTCTTAATTGCTGTTATCTGCTTTTCCACTTCACCTCAGCCATAAGGGGGAGCTAGAGATGGTCATACTCTTGATCTTGCCATCATCCACAAGTGTGCCACTCCCATGTTCATGAAGTTTGACATTGATTTAACACAGGCCTGCACAACATATGGCGTGGTCCACTTGCAGCCCACCAAAGGATTTCGGGGGACCCTCAAAAAATGTAGAGGATGTAAAAGAAAATAAAGACATAACAAGCGCTTTGTCTCCGCCCTGCTTAACCTGCCTTCCGCTAGTCATTATTGTGCCCGTCATATAACTTGGTGGGTGGGTTGCCACTGCGCACTCTCCTGTTTGTCATGTGACCCTTGGCAACCAACCATCGTCTGTCTCTAGTCTGAGAGAAGGTAGAGTCATATCTTTTTGCTGTGTTTTCGGTTGTTACTAAATGTAAACAGTAAGAAAACCTGAAAAATGTATTAAAACTTGTACTGCTTAGCAAAGTAATTTTTTAAATATTAATGTGATTTCATGATAAATAAAAATCTTAAGTAATAGGTATAATTAATTGATGCTAATTGAAATTTCCCTTTTCTTATATGGTTTATTTGCAAAATAGTTTAAGTATTAATTATACCTTTACTTGGAAAGTGAGCCTCTATAAAAAGGCTATATACATATATATATATATATATATATATATATATATATACACATATAATCTTTTTAAATTTTGGCCTCTACCTACTGCTAAGTTGTGCAGGTCTGCTTTAACTAAAAATAACATTTTTATAACATTGCTTTCTCTCACCTTACCACCTCAACCCTTTTCTTTATCCCTATTTGACCTCCATTCTCTTCAACTCTGCAGCTCTTTTATAGTTCTTCACCCCTGCACTAACTAAACTCTCCTCCCTTCCCTGTCTTAACCCCTTTATGTACCATCTCAGTTCTATACTATCCTCCATCCTAAGATCCCTTGACCCCTTGTCCTTTTGCCAACTATATCTTGACAACCCCCAATTATGAATCACTCTCACCTCTTTCACTCTTATTCATGGTGCAACTGAACAGAGCTGGAGGAACAGAATGAATACGCTTCACAGGTGGCATTGGACAAAGATGCCAACAATTAAAATTCTATAAGATGACGCATACTTACCAACCATGCATCCTCCTCGTCATTTCATTTTTTGCTTTGCTGCTATTCCATTCTCCAAACTGTACCAGGGATCATGCCCAGGAAGAGCTAAGTTACTCAATACTTCTCTTCCTGGAACCATGCATCCTCATTTTCATTTTGTCATTTACTGCTCTGTTGCTAAGTACACATCTCACATCCCTGCCCCTCCCCTCATCTTCTCTAACTTCAACTTCCTACTCTGAGAATTATAATCAAATGCAATCAACTTTACCTTTGCTTAGAGAAGGGACACATCAATGGACTGCTCCATTGTTCAATTCACCATCTTCCAGACTTCCAAAACATGCTTCCCTGGCCACTATTACCCTATATGTGCTATCTTCCCTGGTTAGAATGTAAGCTCCTTGGGGGCAAGGAATGTTTTCCTTTGGTATTTGTATCTCTCACACTTAGCATAGTGATTTTGCACACATTAGGCATTTATTAAATGCTTTTTTTCCCCCATTCATTTATTTACTCACTGGTGGGCCCCATGAGCCAGAAGGGAAACCTGACTGTTCAGGTTTTCCTGTACATAGGCAAAAGTTCACATGTAAAAAACTAGCCCAGGTAGGGGACCAACCCACCTTGCATCTCTGAATAATAGATCAGGGTCCTACTCATAAAAGAGAAACCACAAATCAGCCTTACAACTCCATCACTGGTAACCACCTTTTCAAGGATACACTTGCACTCCATGTGGCCTGAACTGCTCTGCCCAGTCGCTTCTCAACCTGGGCCTTGAAATGTCAGAAAAGTTACCACTTACCCTAAAGCTCCCTTCACATTCTTCCTTGACAGCTAGGTGGTGCAGTGAATACAGTGCTGATCTTGGGGTCAGGGAGACCTGTTCCAGACCTGTGACCCTGGGCAAGTCATTTAATCTGTTTCAGTTTCCTCACCTGTGAAACAGGAATAATAATAGCATGTCCTTCATAGGACTGTTGTGAGGATCAAATGAGCCAACATGTGTAGAGCATTTTGCAAACCTTAAAACACATATATCAGTAATTATCATTCTACCTTCAGGACAGATGAACTGCTACAAGATATGTCTATAACGGATCAGGCATTGGTAAACATTTTGTACAAGTAATGCATCGGATCATTCTGAATAGGGAGAACATTCTAAAGAAGTCTGGGTGGCACTTACTGCTATGTGGCTATTGAAAGTTATCTGCTGACTCAGTATCCCGCCGTTTCCAGTCTTGCTTGTCCACCAGTATTAGGGGAGGTGCCTTCTAGTCCCCTGATAATTGGTCAAGTAGCCAAGTCATGTCCTGCCTGTGACCTTTGTACCCCTATCTGCCAATTGTCTCCTTCTTGCTATCTTGGGGAACTCTTCTGCTGAAGTGATTCTAGCTAAATTGCCTTAAAGTTACCTATAAACACTGTTCCTGCCTTGAAGCCATCCCTAATCTTCAGTGATCAGCCAGTCAATGTGTTACTGCCTTGACTACCCATAATCATCTCCTTTTAATTTTCTTTGTCTTGAGTTTTTCCTCTTTAATCAGGATGAAGCCCCAAAGGAAGAATTTTCCTTTCAACATCTCCACGAGCAAGTGATTTAAGCTTTCTTTGCCTCGGGTTCCTCATCCATAAAATTGTGATGATACCTCTAAGTACTTGTTTCATAGGGTTGTTGCAACATAATGAAATAACAGGCAATCGGGGTTAAGTGACTTGCCCAGAGTCACACAGCTAGTGTCAAGTGTCTGAGGTTGGATTTGAACTCAGTTCTTCCTGACTCCAAGGCTGGAGCTCTATCCACTACACCACCTAGCTGTCCCCTGGTTATTGTTTAAAATGCACTGCTTCTAGCCCAAATCTAGCTTGTGTAAAACTTGAGGGCAGCCTACAATTTTTTAGGACAGGTAGGTGGTGCACTGCATACAATGCCTGGAGTCAGGAAGACCTGAATTCAAATCCAGCCTCAGATACTAGCTGGGTGACCCTGGGCAACTTACTTAACCCTCATTGTCCCAGTTTCTTTATCTGTAAAATAAGCTGGAGAAGGAAATGAAAAACTGCTGAGGTCAGATTTGGGAGAGGGGTTCAGGTGTGAAAGAATTCACTTAGACTTTTTCTGTAGCCATTTATTTGGAGTTTTATTTAATATGTAAGCAGCATAGGCCCTATTAGCAAGAAACTAAGTGAGACCCCAATATTTGGGGGAATTATGCTTAGAGATTTCAGAATGGTGATGTCGTTTTAGAGCTTTTTATGGGGGTTAAAGATTAAAGAAAGGACTTTATGACATAGCGTGAGAGAGACAAGGGGAATTTATGGTTTAAGGATTTAAGGACAGGGCATGAGGACACAGGTTAAAAATGAAAGGACAGGGGTAACACAGGATAAGAGGCACAAAAGCAATTCTTTTGGTACACGTTTAAGATAAGGGGGAAAGGACTTTAGGATGCCTTCAAGTTACAGAATAAGCTATGGGGGTTCACAAAGTACTGGAAAAGCACCCCTTAATATTGTCCTTAACCCTTAGGGCACCATTTGTATCCACATCAAAACCACTCTAACATCTCTGCCAAGAAAGCCCTAAATGGGGTCACAAAGAGTTGGAAACAACTGAACAACAAAAATAATTTTCTCAGTGTTTCTATATAACATTCCTTTCACCAAGATTACATTGTAAAGGGTGTTCTGTATTCAGAGGAATGCAACATATTGGCAGTGACACCAAGATTTGTGGCAAAGGTCAGGAAACTCCTAGTGGGATGAGGGCTGTCTCCAATTTGTCTCCTCCCTTTTTTTCCTTCTTCCCCTCAAAGTGAAAAGGCAGCACATGGAGTAGAAAAGACCTCTAGATTTGGAGTCTGGGAATTTGGGTTTGCATCCTGGCTCTGCTCTTTCACTCCCCGTGTGATCTCCTGACTTTCCTCACTGATAGAATTGAAGAGACTGGACTAGATGATTTCTAAGAGTGTAGTCTGGGGAAATGCACACTGATGTGGGGTTGGAAGACCAGGGTCCAAATCCCAGCTCTGATAATTAAACTCCTGTGTGACCTTGAGTATACTACTTAAACCAATCATAATTAAACTCCTGTGTGACCTTGAGTATACTACTTAAACCAATCTGGCCCTCAGTTTCCTCATCTATAAAATAAAAGGGTTTTACTAGATGGCCTCTGAAGGTCCTCTCTCACTCTAAATGTATGATTCTGTGATAGCTTTCAGATCTAAGTCCTATAAAAATCACTGTCTTGGGAAGGGTCATTACCCCCTGGAGAGCTATTTTTAAATTGAGCTTACCACATTTTTCTGGACTCTAAGGAGAGTATTTTTGGAAGAAAAAAGTTTAACTTAGGGACTCTGACCTCTAATGCATGTGAAATTGAGCTTCCACTTTTGAGTTTACTGAACAATATCAGAGATGTGATTATGCTTGGGTGCTTATGCTTGGGTGCTTATGTTTAGGTGCTTGTACTCAGACCCCAATTTCTCCCTAGCCTCAGAAACACTGTCCCTTGATAATCATTTAAGCTCTGAGTGAACTAAAAACACCCCTTCCTGTGTCAAGCAAATTCCAGGAGCAGATAGAGCTGATCAGTATTCTTCCTGTTTGTTATCACTGGGCCCAGGATGTCTGGGACCAGATACTCTCTAGAATAATGGGATTTTTCTTATCTTGAGTTTCAATTGAGAACTAACCTCTCCTTAACCACTCCCTCATCCCACCCTGAATCCCCTAGTTAGCATATTTGACATATGTTTTATTGTATTTTATCCTATATAAACTTTAACTGTACCTCTCTAAGGTTGCAGGATCCTTTAAGAATCCTTGCCGGCTGAAACGCGTAACAATAAAACTTTGCCACCTTGGCTTAAAGAATGCTTGAGTCTGTGAATTCATTCCAGACTACCTGCCCTGTACTCCGGTCTTTGAGGGGTCACAAACTCTCAACCTCTCAGCCTGCAACAACATACTATATGTGGAGGGATAACATTTATTGCCACATGGAGCCTCAAAGACGGCAATACAATCTGCTCAATTTACCCATGGGAAGGCCTAGAATGAGGAAGTCAGGAAGCCCCACAGGTGGCAGGGCTAAAGTTTAATCCTGCTATTCTGACTTCAAATCTAGTGATCTTTTTACTACACTGTATCTTGTAAGAAAAGCTGGCTGGTAAAAAAACCCAAAAAAACAAAGACAAAAAACCCAACTCCTTAGCTGCTCGGTTCAATCCCACTAAACCTCTGAGGTCACATTCTCCTCCTACTTTCCTCCATTTGGAGACTGATCAGAGTACACCCCATAGCCAAAGCAGTTGGGGTACCAGCATTTAACAGTGTTGGGTCCCTGGACTACACTTAGAAGCTGCTGCTGCTTAACCTGCCTCTGCTGGCAAGAGCTACTAAGGAGACTTTTCAGAGCACTTAGATGCAATCCCTGTGCCCCAAACACCACTGGTGAGCCCTGCTGTGTCCTCCTAGTTCCACTTTTGGTTCTTTCAAAGGCTTTGCAATTTTCTCATAAGTATTTTTTTAAATCTCTTTAGAAGCAGTGTTTCTTCCCTCCTCCTTCTCCTACTTCTTTTTTTGGTACCATAAACTCCTTTGGCAATTCTGGTGAAGCCTGACAGTATTACAAAGGAAATCATTTATACTGAAATAGAATATTCAATATATTTTAAAAACCAGTTCACAGACCCCAGGTTAAGAACTTCTGATCTAGAGTCCCTGGCAAACATCTTGAGTGTTATGAAAATTATAAGCATGGAGAAATAACTAACATGCTTTACACACAGACATCTTTATGTCTCTTTTCCAGATTTGTAAAAGTTTCCTCACTCCATGCACCCTTTTAAATAGGAATTATACATGGATTAGGAACAACAAATTTTCTATAGATTGGTACTAGGGAGAGGGAGGTGGCTTGGAAAAGTGACTGGTAGCACAGGAAGCTAAAATTACAGATACTCTAAAAACCAATAGTTTCAGTCTCATCCATTTTGACTAGAGCAGTTATTAAGAAAGAACTAATTATCTCACACTACTCCTGGGCAAAGGTCTTTATGGACAGTAAAACTGTACTAAAGTCAGGCAAACAAATGGACCAATGGGAACAGAATGAGAAGTGTGAGTAAAAAGCAAGGAACCTAGATAATTCATAATTAAATAATCAATCCCTGAGTCAATCAGTCAATCAATTAAAATTTATTAAGCACCTACTACGTTCCAGGCATTATGCTAAGCACTGGGGCTACAAAAAGAGGCGAGAGATGGTCCCTGCCCTCCAGGAGCTTACAATATAATGGAGGAGATGACATGCAAACAAAAAAAAAATACATATATATAAAACGAGTTATATGCAGGATAAATAAGAAATAATTACCAGAGAGAAGGCACTGGAATTGGGGAAGGCTTCCTGTAAGTAGGATTTTAGTTGTGACTTAAAGGAAGCCAGGGAGGTCAATAGGCAAAGATTGGAGGAAGAACATTCCAGGCATGGGGGATGGCCAGAGTATGCCTGGAGCCAAGAAATGGGATGTCTTGATCATGAGACAGCCAGGAGTCCAGTGTCACTGGATTGAAGAGTATGTGTTGGAGAGTTAAAGTGTAATTAGACTGGAAAGGTAGGAGTGAGCTAGGTTATGAAGGGCTTTGAATGGCAGAGCAGTTTGTATTTGCTTTTGCAGGCAATACGAAGTTAATGAAGTTTATCAAGTGGTGGGAGGGGGAGGGAGTGATATGATCAGACCTGCAGAGTCATGACTTCAGAAAGCATGTACCATCTCTATAACGATTCCTAGATCTACTTAGCCAGCCCTAACCTCTCTCCTGATCTCTAGTCTCACATTTCAAAATGTCTGCTGGAGGGGCAGCTAGATGGCACGGTGGATACAGCATCGGCCCTTGATTCAGGAGGACACGAGAGTTCAAATGTGACTTTAGACACATAACACTTATTAGCTGTGTGACCCTGGGCAAATCACTTAACCACACTGCCCAGCCAAAAAAAAAAAGTCTGCTGGACATCTTAAACTGGATATCCTGTAGGCATCTTAAACTCAATATTGGGCCATCTCCAGTGGTCCTGATCTATATCTGGCCAGTGGACCCAGATAACTCTGGAGGAGAAAGCGAAGCTGGTGACTTTGCACAGCCCTCCCTCACTCAAATCCAATCTACTTGCAAGTCATGGCATCGGCTTCCTGATGTCATGGTCCTCTTCAAGAATGAAAAACAAACCACACACAAACTTAATAGGTCCAAAAGTTAACTCATTATCCTCCTCCCAAACTCTTCCCTCTCCTTGTTTCCTGTTATGGTCCAGGGCACCATCACCTTTCCATGCACCCAGGTTTACAGCACAGGCACCATTCTCAACTCTTCCCTCTCATCCTTCATATCAGATTTTTTGCTAAGTCCTGTCATTTCTACCTTTGTATTATCTGTCGTGTATGCTCCCTTCTCTCCTCTGACACTCAGCACTCTGGTACGACCCCTCAACACCTCACACCTGTATTATTGCAATAGCCTTCTAGTTGTTCTCCCTCCTTCAAGCCTCCCCACTGCAGCCCATCCTTCACTCAGGTGTCAAAATTGATCTTCCTAAAACAAAGGTCTATGTCACTCCCTCCTCCCCCATATAATAGTAGCTCCATATTACTTCCAGGATCAAGTATAAAATCCTCTTTTCAGCTTTCACAGTTCACAACCTGACCCACTCCTAATTTTCCAGTCTTCTTACCTTACTCACTTTCTACTTCTCTACAATCCATTAATATTGCCTTTCTTGCTGCTATCCCTCATTTCCCACCTCCAGGCATTTTCACTGGTTATCCCTCCTGTCTAGAATTCTCTCCCTCCTCATCTCCATCTTCTTGCCTCCCTGGCTTTCCTCAAGCCCCAGGTAAAATCCCACCTTCTACAAGAAGCCTTTGCCAATACTTCTCAATGCTAGTTTCTTCTTTCTGTTACTTCCAACTTATCCTGTGTTACATTTTGTTCATAGTTGTATGCATGTTGTCTCTCCCAATAGACTGTGAGATCCTTGAGAACCGGAACTAGTTTTTGTTTCTTGCCTTTTTTTTTCTGTATTCCCAGTACTTATTACAGTGGCTGGCACACAAAGGTGCTTACTAAATACTTGTTGACTAGCTACCATTTTAAAATTATGTAATTTCTCCTTTAATGTGTACTAGCATAATTATATTGCTTACCTTATCAAGGGGTGGGGGAGGGACAAGAGGAAGGGAATTTGGAACTCAAAACTTTAAAAAATGAATGTTAAAATTTTTTACATGTAATTGGGAGATATTTTCATGAAATAAATAAAAATATATTAAGAAAAAAATAAGTACCAGCACAGAGGCACTGTTGTACCAATGCAGAGACACACTGCAGGGGGCAGTGGGGAAGACACGATCTCTTCCTAGAAAAAGAACACCCATACTGTTTACCCATAAATTATAAAAATACATACTTCACAAGATTACAGTTCTCACTTGTGATCCCAAAGTCCTTTAAATCAAAGTGTGCAAAAGGCAAAACACAGATAACTTTATTTATTTCCTGGTCTTTTGGCAACTGGGGTTGAGGCAATTGGAAATATCAACTAGGAGTCCTTAAGTTCACTTCAGCCCTTCCTAAGACCAAAGCCCTGGACATAAGGGGCATTAAATGCAACAGACAAACTATATTCACATAGACATTGAGTGTACTGCTCATTAGTCACTTCATGCCTGTGTCCAATGTGGCAGGCACCATTACAAAATTGTGAGCTTGTTGTTTTAACTACCACAAATGTCAGCAAATTAGGACAGGCATAGGGTGGTAAGTATAAAGGTTTTGGAATGTGAACAGAAAGGCTAAGGAGGTCCCCACTTTCCTATATATGTGATCTCTTAGGACTTTGCTGGGGCATCTTTCCATTGGCCCTGAAATTCACTAAGCTGTCCACTCTTAGAAGCTGAAGTAAACAAAATCTGAACTGCCAATATCAGAAACATCAGTCTTCATCCTTTACTAGGGTAGTCTCTAAATAAGTACTAGATAAACCAAACTTAATATATAAAGGAAAACACACATGACCAAAGACCTGAAGGAACTGATGGTAACATCATGTAAGGAAATAATAGGTTGCCCTGAGAATCTGAATAGCTCTGCTGTAATAGAAAGACTTCAGGGAGAATGACTTACTCTACTTGGATCTATTTCATCTTCTGTAAATTAAAGCAGTTTAGGTAAATGAGCTCTCTTCAGCTCTAACATTCTGTGAATTGATGAAATATAAATAAAAAGACTGTAGTTTAAACTAAATGGTGTTTTGTCACGATCACACCAGCACTATAGCAACTTGATCTTCCGTGGGGTGCGGTGGGATGGGTGAAGGGAACCCACACCACTGATTTCATTGGTACAGAAAACTCCTGGTAAGGAAATTATCTGCTACTAGACTCCCTCTACTAATGCAGATCAGCAACTGACCTACAGTTTCAGCTGCTTTGTTCCCAAATCCAAAATTCAAAGTAACAACTAAGCTACTAACACCACAGAGAAGCTAGTATTTTAGGATTAATGCCCAGTTTTTGCACTGTTGGTATCCTGTGGCTGACTGCAGGTGTCATGTACACCACCTTCTGGTTGGTTTGTAGAAAAACAATTACATCTGTTGGGGGAAATGGACAGAAGTTGTTTGCATTCTGGGTAGTAACTACAGATTGAGAGTTTGGGGGGTCTACTCTAATTGGTTCTGTCAAAGCACAGCTCCCCTGCTCTCTTACCTCAAACAGCAAAATAATGCCAAATAAAGTAAAACTAAAATGGTGGAGAAGGGCAGTGGGAAGAAAGAAACTCATAACGAAAACCGGGCAGAAAAAAAAAATGGTAAAAACTAAATAACAAACAAAAAGAAAGATCTCATAATACACGAAGAAATGCTAACGGGTAAAAGAATTCTAGGAGAAATCTCAAGCAGTAATAATATAGAAGGAAGGAAGAAGGACAGGGAAAGTAGGGAGGGAAGAGAAGAGAAGGAAGAGAAGTATTTGTTAAGCACCTACTATGCGCCGGGCACTTTGTATTTGTATTCCTAGAGCCTAGCACACTGCCTGGTACACAATAAATTCTTATTAATTACATAATTATTAGTACAGTGGTACATGTACATAACTTATAAACAAACACACATTTATGTGACATACATGCTCAAAAATTACTAATAGGAGTGTCCAGCCAAAAAAGTTTATAAAGACTACCTTACTAGGATGGGGGTCTCCAAATTTTTTTCATTATACAAATTCAGCTACTATTTTGACTGCCTGAGTAAGGTTAGGTTACAACTTCACTGAGAGGTTGTTAAGGCCTGGGAAAGAATGTTGGGAGCTAGTACAGTCTTGGGAGGTGAAGGAGTTGAGGAGTGTTGAGCTGTAATGGATGAAGGACAGGTGAGGGCAAGTTGGAAATGAGCTCCATTGACTACCCGGGGAGTGTGTATGATTGGCTGATAATACATCCCTTGGGTTCTAGCCCCAACCCCCAATCCAAACTTTGGAGACCAATAGAATAGAAGACACCCAACACAAAGTCTAACTCAGGAGATTTTTTGAGGAGCTGCTGTTGGCCTAGAGCCAAAGCACCTTCAGCACACTGACTAGAATGCTATGGGTATTGTTCTGAAGGAATTTCAGAAACATTCAACAACATTCTTCTGGAAACCTGTTTCAGTGTTTAACAACCCTACAATCAAGATTTTCCCATATTTATTCTATATTCATGATGCTAATGAATAATTACATCTTCATCTATTTATAACTATAATAAATGACCAAATTCCTACAATCATTTTATTGGTTATGTAAGAGTCCCCACTAATATTTACATAGTGCAAAAAGCTGTTATTACTCCAAATTGATTAACAGAACACTTATCCTGAATATAGCAAAGAACCAAAAGAATTTTTAAAACCTTCATGTTCTAATTCATACTAAATTTATACCAGAGTATAAGTTTAAAGACATTAAATTATAGATAAATGTGGCATTTCATTAGGAACTATTTAAAATAATAGAACACACTATTACAGGCAACAAATGAACACTTTGAAGGTGAGATGTGCCAACAGTAAGTTTTCAGTACTTGGGATTCAAATTTCAAGTTAAACAGACATTTTGGTAGTTTCTGTGGTGTGTGGTTGGGTTGAAAACCCTATAGTTTTTCATTATGGCTTCACTCTGCTTGTTGAGGGAAAGAAAGGGAAGGAAAGGGTTTGTTTGTAAATAAATCTATTTCATTGCAATTTTTAAAAAAAATCATTAAACCTGGTCCATATTTTAAATAGATTAAGCTAATATTCTGAGGAGTTGGCACAACTTAGAGTAAATACTTAAAATGACAGTTTTTTTTAAAGCAAACAGCAGCTTTTCAACCAGTAATACTCTGTATACATATATTTAAAATAACATTGTATTAAATTTAAATTTTATGTTAAAGAAATTAACTCAATCGTGTATAGCTCATCACCCATTTGCACATAACATTTCCCACTCCTCCCCTATCCCACCCCAGCTTATGTTAAGAAATCAAACAAGTGCATTTTTCTGACATGAACAGTTTCTGAATATTTAATTGACAAACTCCATGAATTACCTTTTGACTAAATTTCTTTCCCAAGTATTGGAGGCATATAAAATACCTTTTCTGTAAAAATGACCTCCAGTCAGCTCCTTTAAAAACTGTTCTTTCAACTATATCCTCACATTATTTTCCCCGTATTTAGCCAAAAGAAATATATTACAGGATTTACAAATGGCTTAAACTAAAAATTAAAACTAATATGAACATTTCTTTTATGAGTAGTTATCTTCACAGCAAACAAAGCTACGTTAGCAAGAAAATCTGTTTTGGGGAGTGTAATAATAACCCACATAGTAAATCATATACTTATATGCTGAAACAGAAATATAACATTTCAAATAATTAATCCCAATAAAATAACCTATCCAAAAATTAGGAAAAAAGCTATGCTTTGAGCGTTGACAGAATCACAATTTCACTATCATGAATTCTCTTCCTTGTTCTTCAAACCTCTCCCCCCCAAACTCCTAATTTTTGGATACCAGACAACCTTCTCCACATACTGTAGTTATTACAATTATAACATTATTATAATTTATCAAAAGAAAAAAGTCCTAAGCACATTATTAATACTTAAGCATAATCTCTCAGCATGGTAGCACATCCTTTGCCAAATTTTGGTTTAGCCTCTAGAGGTGACCTGTCTCCTATTATAAAAAGGCCATGGTCCCTTGGGGTGTGTTGGCAGAATGGGTACCACAACTGTGAGAGGATCTATTGCACACATTATAGAACACTTCTGAAATCTATAGCAAAATTACAAGTAATTGGTGGTCTGAGGATTACCCGAACGTTTCCTGTATACAAAGTCAAAAAACTTTAAAATGACAATTCAAGTTCAGAAAAGATATATAAAATATAAGAAACCATTGCAGTATTTATCTCAAGATCAAGAGTTATCTGAATCACTGACACTGACTAATCAAAGGAAATATACATCACAGAAAGTACTAAAATCTTTAAATTCACTTTTTGAGGGGAAGAGAGATTGTCAGTAGTTCAAAACCTCTATCATCTCCCATACTGGCTAATATTTCTACATGTGTAGAGACAGTAAGATCTGCCACGTAACTATCCATGACTACAATTTTAAGAGGCGTCATTCCTTACACACGGCATTCTTAAATGCCCATTACTTAGTGCCTAGGAGTCTGTACTGGGGAACAAAAGAAAAGACAATAGTGTTCCCCCTTCATACAGCAACAAGGTTAAAAGATTATCAACATTTTTTAGACATATACGTCTCTCAACTGTATTTTCTATAATCCACAAATTTTCTGTGGGTCTCAAACACTCGCTAACATTAATCATTAACCCTAGAACGTTCCAAGAACTAAAAACTGTAAAATACCAAAACTAATACAGTAGTTCCAACGAGTTAAATAAATATTCTGCCCAATTCTCCTCTTCTGGCTCTGTGAGGCACAACCTGCCAGGCAGTAGTGTGGCAAGGAGAGAACTCTATCTCTTCCCATCCCTAGATTTCATGTTTGAACCAGTCTTATTGCCTACGTAGTTATAGCTGGTGAGCAAAAAGTTGATTTGGTTTTAAGAGGTGGGGACGGGATGGTCTGATTCTCCTACCATCACAAACCTGAAATGGTTCATGAGAGCCTGTTAGGGGTCTGACTAGAGGTGGAGAATTGAGCTCAGTAAGTTTAACTCCTCAAAGCAGGTAGTTTCTATGCACACATTGCTAAAGAAGGGCAGTGACATGAACTTTTTTTTTTTAAAGTGATCAGGGAGTAAATATACAGTACATAGAACTGCTTACTCTGGATCATCATCTGGTAAATTTCACTACAACTAAGACAACTTCCTCTCTTCTTCTATATTTGCTCTTCTGAATTTTAAGTCACCAGAATACCTGCTGCAGTTCTGTAAATGCCTTGTCTCTCTCCTCTATGTTAGTAGCTACGGTCTTCCTTCTTTATTATGCAGGAGATATATCACTAGGCTAGTGCAACTGACATGCAAAGATTTCAGTCTACACAAGATCTTATGTGCCAAACCAGATCCTTAACTCAAATTAAGAGGGTCAAGATCTAGAAACATGCAAGATAATATCAGCATCTATCAATATCCAAGCTTTGCCTTTGAATACTTTACATCAAGTGTTTCATATACAGTTACACTTAACTATTAAATATTTACCTGTCAAAACATGCCAAATTCTGTATAATATAGATCATGTACAACAGCATTCCTGAGGTATGTGAGTAAAAAACAAATATCAGAATGAGGGTGATCATGGTTTACTTTACCATAATTGTAGAAAATTAGTATTAGCTGTGACAAGCACAGACCATCATTGGTCACCATGGTTTAAGTTTCCTCCTCTATCATAAAAGTTTTAGAGGTATTATTTCTTCTCATTACAATCTGCATCTTTTTAAATGGATGAATAGCCTTTGAAATATGCTTCCAAAGGCCAAATAACAGCTTCATCAAACTTATCATGAAACATTTCTGGTACTAGTCATCCTTTTCCTTTCAATGGGGTGGGTTGTTTTCTTTTTGATGCATTATCTCCACTTTTTTTTATAGCAGCCAGAAAAGACCCCCCCCCCCCATTGCTTTCATTAGAACAACATGGGCAGAGAAATCAAAATTACAGTGGGATACTCTGAATGAAAATGCCGGTAAGCTGTTGTTGATCTTAAAACTTGTATCTTCTGCTTTCAAAATATGAGCCTAAATAGGCATTTTAAAATTATTTCCCTTAAAACTTATCTTTTAACATTAGTTTCTATCACAGAAAAAGCTGGAACTTATCTGCCAAAATTTTCATAGATAGCTCTTAAAAATACATTTTGATGTTAATTAAAAGCTAAGCTACAGATCATAATGAAACAAGTAACAAAGACAACTACAAAAATATTTCTGTTGGGAATTAAATACACTTATTAAACATTTAACAGTGCAAAATGTTGAGATGAAGCATAAAAGGTAATGGCTGCAACCCTTACAGTTAATTTTATGTATATATACATATACATATATATATATATACATATATATATATAGAGTACATATGTTTTTCTTTTAATTTCCTGAGTTATGCATTTTTATGTTGTAATAGAATCAGAATGCTCTTTATTAAGAGAACTGCAGCTCTTAGGTTTCTCTTGGACATTGCTTGCTTGTTTATCATCTGTCCATTCCTCACTGTCAGTTACTGGATCTGTCTGCTCTGGAACCTCTATTTCCTCTTCTCCACTTTGTTCTGTATTGTCTTCCTCTGCTCCATTAAGGGTTTTCCCAAGGTGAAGGGTTTCCATAGTTCTCTGGGTTTCTGAGACCCATGATTCAATTCTACTGTTGAGTTGCACTTCTACAGATATGGGTTCATGGGGGTAATCTTCATCATCATCATCATCTTCCTCCTCTTCTTCCTCAAGCATCCCTGGTACAAGAGTACTTGTGGTGCTGGTGATAGAAGAATTCAAAATATCTCGACAGCTCCCATCTAAAGACCCTGTCTCTGTACTCTGCTGTGATGCCCACTCGAGGTCATCTGGTTTCACTTCTTCTTTGTCACTCACTGTACATTTCCCAGGGTTTGTAGTTGAGGCAGTGCTGCTGGTAGTCACTGAGGGTAGCTGCTTATTAACAGGAACCTTGTCATTTGGAACTTTATTGGATGTTTCGGGTGCAAGAACTTTATATGAAGCATCTCTCTCATTTTCGGATGTTTCCAGTCCATCTGAGGTTTCTACCATGTTTCTCCAATTTGTTTCTGTAAGTAGCAAAACAGATATTTTCATCAGGAGGTTATTTCAAAACCTATCAACTCTCTATAACCCTAAGTAAGCAACAGGAACTGAACAAATTAAGGGTTGTGTTGGCTCACAATACAGAAATTAAGAATTTTAGTGTTGCAAGGGATTTCAGCAGTCCAACCTATACCCAGAAGAAGTTCCCACCATAAGATACACATCAAATGGTCATCCAACCTCTGCTTGAAGACCTCCAAGGAAGAACCGCCCACCACCAAGGCAGCCCTTTCCACTTTGGGGCAGCTCTAATTGGGAGAAAATCTTATCCTGACAAACAGCCTAAACTGGTCTCTGCAATACCACCTACTACTCCTAGTTCTTCCTTCTGGGGCCAAAGAGAACAAGGCTGATCCCTCTGCATCATAGCCTTTCACATATCTGAATATAGCTATCATACCCCCTTGGTGGGTTTTCCTTCTCAGACTAAACATCCTAGGTTCCTTCAACTAATCTCCATATGGTAAGGACTGAAGACTTCTCCTCACCCTGGTTCTCCTCCTCTGGATGCTACCCATTTTTTCAGTGTCCTTCTTAAAATGTGGGGTACAGAAATGAACACAATAACCCAAATTTAGTGTTATCAGAACAAAATACAGTGGGCTTATCACCTCCTTATTCCTAGAAGTTTTGCTTATACAAAGCATAAGTTACTGCTGCCATAATGGCAAGGTGCCTTTAGCTTTTCTGGCTGCCACATTACATTGCTGATTCATCTTAACCATGTCTCTCCCATTTTTTATTTGTGAAGTTGATTTCTGAACCCAATTCCCTATTGAATTTCATTTTTTTAGATTCACAGCAATGTTCTAAATCTGTTGAAATTTATCTAGGTCCTGACTCTTATCTTCTGGTATGCTAGCTATCCTTCTCAGCTCTGTGTCACCTAAAAATTTGATGAGCTTGCCATTTATGCTTTTATCCAATCAACTGATATAAATGTTACAACACCCAGGGAAAGTCAAGGCCCCAGAGGCACCCTGCTGGAGAGGTCCTGCCAAATCAACCTTGAACTTTTAATGACTATCCTGGGTCCCTGGTGATTTCAGCAGTTCTGAATCCATCCAGCTGTATTACTGTCCAGCCAACATCTCTCCACTTTTTCATAAGAGAAATATGAAAGACTTTACTCTATGCTTTACTAGAATCTAGGTAAAAGTTTGTTACAAAGTTGGGCTTTTATTGGAGAAATGAAAAGAGTTGTGAGTAGCAGCAGTGATAGTGGTACCAAAAAAAAAAAAAAAGAAAGAAAGAAAAGAGAATCAATGAAACCTTAAAATACAAAGAAGAAAACAGATGAAAGTTCAGAAGAGGACACATACAGGAAGGGTAGCATTTGTATTATTAACAATGTTGAAGCTGATACATACTTCAAAAAAACCCTGAACATTGTAGATTCATAGCTTCATAAACAATCCTCTTTTTTTATTGACCTTCTCTGTATACAGAAATATTTACATCTGTTAATTACTATCAAGTTCATAACTTATTTTTCTTAATCTAGGTAAAAAAGTGAAATAGTAGTCCCCCCATCTACCAGTTTAGAAACTCTATCAACAAAAGGAAATAAAATTGACTTGTTCTTGATGAAGCCATGCTGGCTCCTTTCAATATCTTAAGGATCCATAATTCCCCCAGTCTGGTTTACTCCTGTTATTGATTCAGATTTCAAACCCTCTGTGTCTTACAAAGCTTTACGAGTTACTATGGCCAAAATTTAAAAAAAAAATTATCTCATGGCCCACCCCTTCTCTGCACTTAGCTAAGCTCAATCTCTGAGCAAATATAGATATGAATATGACATAAAGTTTGCTGCTGAGCAGATGCTCAAGGCCATTCTAGCTTTGGGCCTTCTGAGAAGGTGCTATACAAAGAGAGCCTTCAAGAACCCAGGATACCCTGCACACCATGATGATGACACTTTGTGGTAAGACTTCAGGGGAGAGATCATGGTCACAGGAGGAAAAAAAAGAACTTCACATTTAATTAGAAGCTAATTTAATCTCATGCCATAAAACCAATATATGCATTAGAATAATAGAATCACAGGATTTTAGAATGAGAAGGATAATCTCATTGTCTAGATAAAAAAACTTAAAGCCAGCAAAATTAAGTGCCTTATTTAAGGCCACATAGCTCACTAGTTGCTAAACCAAGACTAGAAACTACACCTCCTAATTCCAAATAAAATGTTCTTTCCCTTAGCTAAATAAATGAATGAGTAAATTTTTGCATTAGTTTTATCCGCAGTAAGGCTCAACAAGTAATTCTACAGTAGAGAAGATAAATAAGTGAGATCAAGAAAAAGAATAACAGAATGTCATTGTTGGAGGGGACAATCTAATCCAACTCATACCTGAACAAAAATTTTGCAACATACCTGAAAAAAGGTCAACTGGCTTTTGCCTAAAGCTCTCTAGTAGGGGCAGCTAGGTAGCACAGTGGATAGAGTGACAGGCCCAGAATCAGGAGAACCAGAGTTCAAATCCAGCCTCAACTACTTACTAGCTGTGTGACCCTGGGCAAGTCATTTAACCCAAATTGCCTCAAAAAAATTTTTTAAAAAGGAACCCACTTCCCTTCTTAAGTAGCCCCTTCTACTTTAGAAGGTCTAATTGAGAGGAAATCTTTTCCTTACATCAAGCCTAAACTTGTCTCTTTGCAACTTTCAACTATTGCTTCCAGTTTTGTCCACTGAGGCCAAGAAGAACAAGCCTAACTTCTTCAATATGATAGCTCTGAAATACTAGAAGACAAGTATCATATCCCCCCTCCAAGTCTTCTCTTCTTCAGGATAATTATATTCAAATTAATTATTTTTTTACTCCAAAGGAGTCAGTACATGTACAGGGCCAGATCTGAGGAGGCTAAAATGGGATAAGGAATTTAGGTCAGAGTTTGACTCTTTCCTGTTCCTACCCTTAAGGGCTCACTACTCAGGATATTTGGCTCACCATTCTTCCATGCATAGGGAGGTTTCAGAACATTCTGACCAGATCCTTGAACCCTGATAACAAGCAGGTGTGTACAATAGAAAGTCACACATCATGTGGGAAAATTGGAACACTGATACATTGTTGGTGGAGTTGTGAAATGAGCCAACCATTTTGGAGAACAATTTAGAACTATGCCCAAAGGGCTACAAAAATGTGCATACCCTTTGATCCAGCAATAGCACTTCTAGGGCTATATCCCAAAGACATCAAACAAATGGGAAAAGGACCCACACGTGCAAAAATATTCATAGCAGCTCTTTTTGTGGTGGCAAAGAACTGGAAATTGAGAGGATGCCCATCAATTGGGGAATGGCTGAGCAAGTTGTGGTATATGAATGTAATAGAATACTATTGTGCTATAAGAAACGATGAACAGGCTGACTGCAGAAAAACCTGGAAAGACTTATATGGTCTGATGCTGAGTGAAGTGAGCAGAACCAATTTGTACACAATAACAGCCACGTTATGCGATGACTAATATTGTTAAACTGAACCCTTCTCAGCATTACGAGGATCTAAGACGTCTCCAGAGGCCTCGGGATGGAAAATGCTGTCCACATCCAAAGAAAGAACTATGGAAGTCAAATCGCTATCACTTATTTTTACCTTCTGTTGAGTTTTGTTTCATCTTTCTGATGGTTCCTCCTATTGGTTTTAATTTTTACTTACAACTTCACTAACGTGAAAATATGTTTAATGGGTATGTAAATGTAAAGCCTATATCAGATTTTGTGCTGTCTTGGGGAGGGTGGGGGGGAGGAAAAGGGAGAAAAAATTTTCAACTCAAAAGCATATGGAAAAAAATAATAATAATATTATTTTTTTTTTTAAAAGTCACACATGAGGGCTAGGGGGTATGGGAGTCAGTCACGAAGAATCTTGGGAATGCCTCAGGGGTGATTGTTAGCAACTATGCAGCTTTTACTATTTAAACTGTGACCCTCAGATGAATAAACAACTCAGTCTTCACTGACCCACCTGGCCTAGTCTCTTTATTTCGAGCTCTCCCATGAGATGCCTCACTTGTTGCAAGCAACAAATATAGTAAAGTAAAACAACAGAAATCAGGAGACTGGGCTCTGATATTATCTCTGTGATCTTTAGAGTATTATTAATCTTCATTTTACAAATGAGGAAGCATGAAGGATTAGTATTTCAGCTTCCTCATCTGTAAAATGGGACTAAGAATTCCTGCCTTACCTACCTCACAGAGATTTTGAGATGATCAAATAATCAAATATACGTAAAAATGACTTGGAAAATATAAAACTCTAAATAAATATATTATTATTATTATACAGAAATATTTGCTAAGAAAGTAGTGATCTGTCTCATGACAAAAAAAAACCCCATCGAATTATGGGTGAGTAAATGTCAAGAGAGACTTAGTGAAATAAAACACAACAAATAATGGCATTCATTTAAATAGCACTTTACAGTATTTTATATACTTTACTCATTTGATCCTTACAACAGCCTTTACAACGTAAGTTGTACAGATTATCCCTAATTTACAGCTGAGGAAATGGGTTGAGAGTACTGAAATAACTTGCCCACAATCCTATTGCCACAATATGAACAAGGGTCTTTTAATTCAAAAGCCCAGTCCTCTTGCTACTTACTATACCACAGTTAATAAACACCACCATTAGAAGAAAGGGAAATATATTACTTAGGAAAGAACTACCTATTTGATTATAGGTAAGAGATAATTCTTAACCAAATGAGAGAAGCAATTACAAAACACAAAACTGACAAATCTGATTACCTCAAATTGAAAAGGAGGGAATGAGAAGATAATTAATGAGTAAGGTCTCAGAGGAGAGAGGAAGAGATGAGATCAAAGGCATAGACCAAAGGCTCTGCAAGAAGGACGGAGAAAGAATGAGAAATGGAACAAGAAGCAAACCTTTATCAAGTTCATAATGTTATTTATTCTGGGTTTTATGTCTGATGTTCTTACAGGTTCATGCCACCTATATGTATCTACCCTTCTTTTAATCTTTTATAAATGATCTTTTTTTGGGGGGGGGGGCAATTGGGTTTAAGTGACTTGCCCTGAGTCACAAAGCTAGTGGGTGTCTGAGGTCAAATTTGAACTCATGACCTCCTGACTCCTAGGCCAGTGCTCTATCCACTGTATCACCTAACTGCCCCTATAAATGTCCTTTTAAAATATGAGTTCATCAGAAGATTACCTACGTAATCACACTGATTTCTTCAGATGCCTGATCCTTCTTGTTCATCCTGACAGTGATTGGTTTTCAAAATGCCTGTTTCTATCTCTTAGGGTTTTCCTAGCCATCTTGAGGCACATTTTTCTTAAGTAACTAGACAATTAAATAGATAATTAAATAATTCCATGTAATTATTGTTATCTTTTTCTGAATTCTTTTGAAATATGCCTTCCTAATGTCTAGCTTAAAGAGAATACCCAGTATTTGTCTAGACCAAGGGTCAGTGGCATTATAGCCCACATTCCTCAAATTTCAGTTTAAGGCCCTCATTAGGTGAGCAAATCTCTTGCTAAATATCTTCTTCACATCTGAGAAATGCACTTGTCTCTGGTATCCTAAGCCATGCACCAGCAAACCAAACCCTATTTGTGACTGTCCCTTCAGACAGCTATTTATTTTTCATATCTCTCTCCTTGAAAGGTTTTTAGTGTTTTAAAAACTGGACATAATAAGAATGTAAATAAAATATCTTGGGGGAAAAATCCTCCTCTTCCTTTGCTATGTAAGTTAAAAGGCATCAAAAGGAACTTAGGAAAATGGAGTTGGTAAACTAAGGTGGGTTGACCATTTATTCTACCAGTTTAGGGAATATGTCATTTCTCCTCTGAAAATGAGCCCTAATTGTCCTCCAAATTGGAAACAGGAACTTAGCAAACAACCCAAAGGGAGCAGACTTTAATAAGGAAAGATACAATGTTGAAGTAAAAATGGTGTCCACTAGAAAGATAAGACCAAGTATTGGCTCAGAAAAATAAAACTATACTGCTCCTGAACATGTTTATAGTGTTTTACAGTTTAAAAAAATGTTCCCATATATGGATTTTCATAAAAGAAGAGAACAAACTTTAATAATCAGTTAGTGATCACAATTTAGAAAAACAGGAAATATCTATGATGACCAGAGTAAAGATCTTTCCACATTCAAGGGAAATTCAAGAAATCAGAGCAAGACCCCAGGCGATGTAGGGTTTCAATACAGTGGTGGTAGTCTGCTGAGCCATGCTTACAGATGAGAAAACTAAGAAAAAAGGCTACATTGTCTCCCAGGATAGAACGTAAGTCTTAAGGGTAGGGATGGTTGTCTTTGTATCCTCACTGTCCAACACAGTGCCTAACACATACTAAGTGCTTACCTAAAGGTTTGTTGACTGATAAAAGCCTCCCTAATCTGGCTCCCACCTGTCTTATTTCATATCACTCCCTTCTACATAGTCTATTTTCCAGTCAAACAATCTTGTTGGCTATTCCATGAGCTCATCATTTTAGTACCTGTCTCTGTGCCTTTCTATAGGACGACTCCTGTGCATGGAAGTTCCCCCTCATCTCCAGTCTCAGCATCCCTAGTCTCCTTCACAATTCAGCTCAACTAACAATTGCTATTTGAAATCCTTCCTGACTGCTCCTCCTCTGTTGTTAGTGCTTTCTTCCTCTTCAAAATATCTTGCATTTATTTAACTGTATGTATAGCGTACCAATCCCAGCCCAGGAACAGGTAAATTCCTTTAAGTTTACTTAGAAAGTAGCTGTATTCTATACCTTGGGCAGTATAGAAGAAGGAAAGTAGTAGTATATCCAGAGTGGCTGAGAAGTAGGGAAGCAGAACTGATGATTATACTAACTCCAGGGTAGACTATGAAAATTAAGAGCAAGAGAAACAGAGTAGTAGTTAGCAATGGAGTCTGAAGCCCCAATCTCTTTGGGCCCTTCCCTCACACCAGCATTTAGTCAAGATCGTTACATGCTTAGCACTACTGCTAAGCACTGTGAAAGACAGAAAATAAGACCTTTGTCTTCAAAGAGTTTACAAGCTAATTGGGAAGACAAGACAAATATACATGAAACAAGTAAAAACAATTTAAAGGGTTAATATGTGCAATGAGAAGCAGCATGGTAGCAGATAAATGATTGGCTTTGGACACATAAGGCCTGAGTTATACTCTTGCTTCTGATACATACTAGCTTTATGAACATGAGCAATTCACTTAACCTCTAACTGTCCCAGGCACTGTTCTAAGACTAGTTCCTGATCTGCATCAATGGAGGAATTACCATACTGGGAATTCCTTACACCAATGAAATCTTAAGCAATGGTCCCTCTTGTCCCCCAAAAGTATGTAAGACATGAGGAGTCAGAGAAGAGGGTGGTGGGGGTAGAACAGTTAGGGATGGTTTTATGGATAAAGTGAGATTGGAGCTAGGCCTTGAAGTATGAATAGGTAAATAAGTGAAGGGAAAATACCAGCACAGACAGGAATGAATATTTGGTGTGCATATGGTAACACTGAATTTTTTTCAAGTCTACTTTCATACATCAGGGGCCAGTCATTCCTTGTGGTCCTTTGTACTGTTCCCAACTGTTATGTCTGAAAATGTACAAAACAAGGGTGTCCTATAATTCTGGCTGCTACAAGGGCAGAATAGAATTTCTATCCCACATCCAATGGTTCCCATCATTTACCTGGCTTTTTTGGCCAAAGCAACATTTTAATTTGAGCAAGTAGAATTTATTATTTTTCTTTCTCCTCAAACTGACTTATCAGTTCTTGTATTTTTCCCCCCTGGAAGCTTGACATTTTTTATGCAAAAGGGTTTAATTGTCATCTACAAACCTAGAGATATTACCACATAAAATATTTCAGATCACTTGTGAAAATGCTAAATAAAATCTACCTAGTGCTATCTCTGGGAACCTCAAGGTTTTATACTCTCCTTATTTAGTCTATTTGTATATGTAAGCCAGCTTCCATCCTTGACACCATCATTCCTATCAATCCTATTGTACCTTAAAAATAAAAGTAACATAAGATAGGGCAAAAGATTTTAAAAACTAAATAAATCATATCCACTGGTTCCTCCTGGACTATAAGCTTACTTACTCTCAACTGCTCTAGGTAGATTATTTTAGACCCAAATTTCACTTGCAGAAGCCATGAAGGTTTTCTTTTAATACAGAGGTTCTTAACCTTTTCTTGAATCACAGACTCTTGTGGCAAATTGGTAAAGCCAACAGACCTTCTAATTTCATAAGAATGTTTTTTAAAATGCATAAAATATAATAAGATCACAAAAGAAACCAATGACATTGAAATATAATCACAGAAATATTTTTAAAAACAAGTTCACAAACCCCATGTTAAGAACTCTTAGTCTAAAAGGTTATGTATATTTAAGTGATCCTGTTCTTAATTTTGGATTCCAGTACCTTGATCTATCCCTGTATGATCTTCTGAGGAATTTTCAAGTAGCTCTTAATTGGCAGAAAAATTCTCCTTACATCAGAATCGCAATTTTTATGTAATTTGCATACAGTGCTCCCAATAATATCCTCTGCAGCCAAGAACAAACCTAATCCTACTTCTACATAACAGTTCTTCAGAAACTTGAAGGCAATTACCATATTGCTTGAGCTACTATTAACAACTCTTTCAAAGAATTAATTTAGTCTTGGCTATAATTTTCATCCCTGAGTACTGCTTTTGTACTGTCATCAAAAAGTCATTTGTGGTTCTCCAGCTAGCTTCTAGCCTTTGAATTTCTCCTGTAACATGTCTGTCCGCTTTTTCTTGGGACATATTTATTCTGGAATTCCAGTAAGTATTTTTTAGTCTCCAAACTTTACTATGGGTAATATTTTTCTTGCAGCAACTTTCAATTTTTCCCTCTACAGAGTGTTCATATTTTATCGTATTTCCCTTTCCATGAATTAAAGCAATTTTCTGAAGACTTAAGATCAAAAAATTTAGAGCTAGAAAAGCCCTTGGGTATTTCACAATCTAATTCCATTATTTTACTTCTACAAGGCAAGGTTTTGTTTGTCTAATTTGCATTAATATATGTACTTTAAGAATAATAAAATTTCCATGTACAAAAACATTTATAGCCGCTCTTATTATGGTGGCAAAGAATTGGTAATTGAGGGATGCCTATCAACTGGGGAATGGCTAAACAAGTTGAGGTATATGAATGTAATGGAATACTATTGTGCTATAAGAAATGATGAGCAAGCACACTTCAGAAAAACCTGGAAAGACTTGTATGGACTGATGCTGAGTGAAGTGAGCAGAACCAGGAGAACACTGTCCACAGTAACAGCCACGTTGTACGATGACTAACTTTGATAGACTCAGCTCTTCTCAGCAATACAAGGATCTAAGACATCTCCAAAAGTCTCATGATGGAAAATGCTATCCATTATGGAGTTTGAATGCAGATCAAAGCATACTATATGCTCTTTTTTTCCCCCTTCTGTTTTGTTTTTTCTTTCTTGTGGTTCTGCCTATTGGTTTTATTCTTCTTTACAACATGACTAATGTGAAAATATTTTTAATATGAATGTATATGTAGAGCCTATATCAAACTGCATGCTATCTTGGGGAGGGAGGCAAGGAGGAAGGAGGAGAAAATTGAAAATTCAAAAGCTTATGGAAGTGAATGCTGAAAACTAAAAATAAATTAATAAAAAAAAAGAATAATAAAATTTCCAAAAGTGTTCCAAAATTTAAACTTTCCACTAATTAAGGCTGGCTTTCTCACCAATTTTTCTAAATAAAAATGTTATTAGATGTTTTACTCTTTTCACAGAACACTTTAAACACAGAGTAAAGGAAGAGTCAGAGGAGATTTGAGTCAATTAGCAAAGGTTTTCTGGAGGATATAATTTTAAAAAATAGGTAAATAGGAGAAGAGGAGGAATGAGTAGGGCATTCTAGGCCAGGAAAATACATAGGATAAAATTATATGTATGAGATAAGTAGATATGTTTGGTTAGAGAGTTAATTATAGGGAAAATAAGAAGATAGAAAATATATTTATAGCGACAGAGAGACAACATAGTGTGCTAGACAGAAACCCAGTTTTACCTCTGACACATATGGACTATGTGACCCTAGACAAGCCATTTACTTCTCTGTGCAGAGGAGAGGACTATAAGATGCAGAGCAGTTTCTGACAAACATTGGTAAAGGAGTTCCCTAAACCAGAGATGTCAATCACACTGCCTGTGGGCTACATGTGGCCTACAACACTTCCAAATGCAGCCCAAACCAAAATAAAATGAAGTTCTCACTGGATTTTATAGAACTTGATGTATTAATTTTAAAAAGTAACACATAAACATATATGGTTTCCTAAGTCAATATGTGGTCTCCTTGGGAATGGTTTTGTGGCCCCTGTTTCTATTTGAGTTTGATGTCACTGCTGCAGACTAAGCTAATTTGTGAAATCGATTTATATTTGGTTTCTTTAACACTTTTTTGAGGTAGTTCTATTAGCTGTCTCACCAGTCAACATGGATGTCTCCTATGACTTAACTCACATCACTCAACAAGCTTGGGAAACTCACCTTCCTATCTGTATGTAGATGATTCCTAAATCTTCATCCCTAATTCTAACCATTCAATGTGTTTCTAATTTCTTCTTGTATATACCTGAAACTTAATATTCATAGAAAACCAAGCCCTTCATTCTTTTGTTTCAACACCCTGCTTCCTTTTCTAGTTTTCCACAACACTACCATCTTCCTAGTTTTTCAAGTTGGAAATCTCCATCATGTTAGTCTCCATCCAACTCAAGCCCAGGGCCCATATCCTTACCTCATACATCAGAATTACTGCTGCACAATCTCACTTTTTCTCAACTTCCCTTTCTTCTTTCCCATTTTACTTTATGCCATATTCCTAAAATAATCTGACCTGAACATTGTTTTAATTGTACTACTGCTCCCAGACCTACAATGGCTACATTATCAAATCTAAGCTACTGTGTTGAGCTTTCAGGAATCTATCAACCTATCTATAGGTATAAATATATACATGCTTAGGCTAAATGGGTTTTCGGGATTTCTATTAAAAAAAAAGCCCAAATAATTTAAAGCTAAAACTGACTAGAATACTACGCATCTATTTGATTAGTCTGACAAATTCTAAAATTCAGAAATTTATTTAGAAGATATCAAATCACTGTGATATTTCTCACCTTACAAAATTTCTCCATTATTTAAGTTTCTTAATATGAGTCACAAAAAGATTCTATGAGAGCTTTTAAAAAAACATTTCACTGATAGGTAAAGTCATTTTTCTGATGTTCCTTGAAGCACTTCTTTATAGAAGAGAAACAGGATAATCACAGCATCAAATCTTAAATCAAAATTTTACCCTTAAACACAAAGTATTCACCTGATAATTTGTAATTTGAAAACTAGAGCTTAAATTTAAATCAAACAATTAATTAACAAGAGGAAGCATAGAAGACAAAGGATAAATCTGACAAAGAACTCTAGGAAGATCTGATATGGGAGAAAGCACTAGCACCTGGAGGAATGAAGGAAAATCTCAAGAAGGTATCACCTAATATGAGCCTTGAAGGAAGTTAAGAAATCTAAGCAGGAGAGTTGAGAAACCAGTGCATTATAAGCATGAGGGGTCAACCTGTGTGAATATACTGGAGTGGGAGACAAAATTTTTAATTTAAGGATAAGCAAACTATCTCAATTGACTAGTACATAGAACTCATAAACTAGAGCATTGTGAAGTAAAACTGGAGAGAAAGGAAGATTGGAGCTAGACTATGGAAGACCTTATTCCAGCCAAAGAAATTTGTATTTTACTCCAGGCAGAGTGCCACACTGAAGGTTTCTGAGCAGGGGAGTGATATTGTGATGAGTTCTATTTTGGACATAATAAGTTTGAGTTATCATCAATGGGACATCCAATAGGAGATGTCCAGAAGGCTTTAGGATTACATTTTGGATCCGTCTGAACAGATAACTGAATGCATGGGAGCAAAAATAAGGTCACCAAAGAAAAGGGGCTGATAGACATCCTTACATTGGAATTTGGGGGCAGATGATGAATGACCAAAAGAAAACAAGAAGAATTAGTCAAACAGGTAGGAACAGCATGTGGAAAAAGCAGAGTCACAAAAGTCAAGGGAGAAGAGAGTATCTAGGAAGAGTATCCTGAATAGAGTATCCAAGAATGACTCATTCTTCTGATGCATTCAGGAAAAAGTTTATGGACTTCATCATCCAGAATAACAAAATATAGGGTAAGGGTTGTGGAGTAGAGAGGAGGATTTAAATAGCTGGAATAGTTACTGAAATAATGGAGGAAGAGGAGAAGAAATTCAGAAGAAGCTCGCAGGTCACAGGATTCATTAATCCCAAAGGAAAGAACAATATGTGAGAGTCTAGGGAGGAAAACAAGAGTGTCCCAATAGGAAAAAATAAACTGAATAAATCACTTAGTAGATTCTTGGATTAAGTCTCTGGGAACGACATTTCCAGAAAGGAAAAAGACATGAAAGGAGATTACTGTGCTGAGGAGCACACAGCTTCAAGGGTCAGTTCCAGAACCCTAACAATTGGATTCCTAGGAATCCTAAGTTGTCTGATTCCTAAGACTAGTGTGGTATAGAAAACAGAGTAATAGATTTGCAAAGGACTTTGCTTTGAAACTTAGCTCTGCCAGTTACTGCCTGTGTGATCTTGTGTAAATCACTTAACCTCTGTGAACCTGTTTTCTCATCCTTAAAATGAGGAGGCTGAATTAAATAACTCCCTTCCACCACTAGGTATATGATACTATGAACCTCTGGAATTAATTGGGTGCAGTTCTAAATAATGCTGAAGTCTAGAGTACTAATTAAGCTATAATCCCATCTATCCATTCAATCTCAGCCCCAAATCAATTTTTGATTTTCTGTTTAAAAGAAAAATGCATTTTTAAGCCAAATTTAACAAGTTCATTTTTTTAAATATATATGTAATTTTAATTTTGGGAAATCTGATTCTGATTATAAACATAATGAAAAGAGGTAAGACTTTTAAAAAACCTTTTAAAGCACTTCTCCATATTAAGGTAAATGAGTAATTAACTCCCCCAAATTTTTTTTAGACATTTAAAGTTAAAATTAATAGATAAAACCACTTACCATATTCCTTTTCATTTACTTCAGAGATGGGTTCAGAAATAACACTGCAAAAAGAAATTGCACTTGCTGCAGAGGGATTCCTGGAATGGCCCATGTGGTGGGGTACCTTCTTAACATTCTTCAAGGCTTCCTCAGCCTGTTCTTGTTCCATTGCAGCCACCATGTCTTTATAAGCTTTCCTGGCTTCCTCAGTCAGTTCTACCAACTTATTAAACAAGCTCTAAGTAGAGAAAAAGATTTTAGTTAATAGTTCTTCTTGTTACAAAGTTTTATTCAAGTTAATTAAAAACACCTACACTATTTTACTTAATCAAACTAAGGTATACTCTGAGATAGTATATTCAAAGAATAAAGTTATATTCAGTTCTGACACATTCTTGGATCAAACATCCTAATGAACCACTTCCATAAAACATGTATTAATATGTGTATGTAAATACACACACACATACACATATATCCTCTCCCTACAAAAACAAAGACATATTAACACACACAGATTTTCACACACACAAAAGTGTGTGTATAAACACTAAGCCATGAATAACCTGAAAAATAAGACAGACATTGGTCAAAGGGTTAATAGTTTCCTAACTGAAAGGTTAAATGGGTAGATGAAACCAGTGATCAGGGAAAAAAGGTAGTGACTTTATAGACAGGAAGGTAGGTCATTAGGTAGGGGACAGTAGGTAAGAAGTAGAAAAAAAGGCAATTTGGAACTATGCCCAAAGGGCCAGGTTTGTATCCCAAAGAGATCATAAAAATGGGAAAAGGGCCCATATGTATAAAAACATGTATAGCAGCTCTTATTGTGGTGGCAAAGAACTGGAAATTGAGGGAATGCCATCAACTGGGGAATGGCTAAACAAGTTGTGGTATATGAATGCAATGGAATACTACTGTTCCAAAAGAAATGATGAGCAGGCAGATTTCAGAAAAAAACTGGAAAGACTTGTATGGACTGATGCTGAGTGAAATGAGCAGAACCAGGAGAACATTGTACACAGTAACAACCACACTACGTGATGACTGACTTTCAATTCTACAAACACTTAAATGTATTCTATATATTATATTTAGTAAGAGATACAAGGATGTAAAACAATGTAATCCCTACTCTCAGTCTTAGCATGAGTTATACACATACTTTACAAGATAGAACATGATTAAGTGCATGAGAGGGGTCACACAGAATGACTTTGAACTCATCACAATATCACTCCCCTGCTCAGAAACCTTCAGTGTGGCACTCTACCTGGAGTAAAATACAAATTCCTTTGGTTGGAATAAGGCCTTCCATACTCTAGCTCCAATTTTCCTTCCTCTCCAGTTTTACTTCACAATACTCTAGTTTATGAGTTCTATGTACTAGTCAATTGAGATAGTTTGCTTACCCCTAAATTAAAAATTTTGTCTCCCACTCCAATATATTCACACAGGTTGATCCCTCATGCCTATAACAGAATAACTGGAAAGATTCAAGGAGAGATCATTTCCAGTTGGGAGGTAAAGCAAAAGTGGCTCCTTAGCTGGGCCTTGAAGGAGGAGAAAGATGTCAACAGATGAAAATAGGAGAAAAGAAGTCTTTTCCACTCATAAGGACAGGACAAACAAAGGCAAGGAAGCAAAAGTGGACAGAGCAAAAATATTAGATTTTCCCTAAAGTGTCGGAGAGGGAATTATATGGTGAAGCCAAAAAAATAAAAAAGACCATCGGAACATTTTTTTTAAATGCATGGAAGAGAACTGAAAGAAGTTCAGAAGTAACCACAACTGGAATCATTTTGAAAATAACATGCAGAATTTATTATATATATATGTATTTTTAAAAAGTGATATGAAATGGATTCAGTTTCATATAGAATCCTCACCTTGTGTTCTGTTACACATATAAACATTCTTGGTGTTTAAAGTCTAAAAGAAAATTTTTTTTTTAAAAAACACGCAATGGGGCGGGCAGCTAGGTGGTGAAGTAGATAGAGCTCCAGCCTTGGAGTCAGGAGGACCTGAGTTCAAATCCAGCCTCAGACACTTGACACTTACTAGCTGTGCAACCCTGGGCAAGTCACTTAACCCGACTGCCTCACCAAAAAGCAAAAAAACAAAAACAGGCAATGAGGAATGACTTAAAGATTTTTTTTTTTTAGCAGACTGGTGCAGTTTATAAATTACTTTGGCAGTAGCTTGAAATAGAATGAGAAAGGCTGGAGAGAAGAAAAACAGTTAGAAGGTCATTACAATAAGCTATAATGAGAATCAGAAAGAGAAAAGGAATAGCACAAGTAATAGTGACAACAAGCACACATATGAGAAGAAGGGAGAGGATGAAAGGCTAGGAAAGGAAAGTATCAATATGAGAGAAATCTCAGAACAGAGGATGAAGGAAAGGTCAAGAATGACCTCAAGTGTTAGAAGCTTCAGTGACTTCAGTAATATCTATGGAAGAAGGCCAGTATTCATAATCCAGTCTATTTTCCAGATATATCACTACTGTGGAGAAGACTACAACAGGATGTCACAGCATGATGAAAATCTCATAAAATTAACACTCTTTGTCTATGAAAAATACCAGTGAATAACCTTCTAATGTTGATTTATTTTCCCCAGGATGCTTTTCTATCGGGAAAAGAATGCACTGACAGTTGACAAGCATTCTGAACTACTTGGCAAACATTCTGCTTATTTTAAATTGATTCCAGCTTACAAATCAGTTGTTTCAGTAGGCTCAGTGTAAGTAGCCAGCTAGCCTCTCTTTCTCTAATGCTACCTTAATCACAACAAATTCAATATACTGAAATAAATTAATCACACACAAAGACTTGAAACATATAATATCCTCTGAATACATAAACTGAGTACTTTGATAACTACCCTACAAGAAAAATACATGATAGCAACTAACTTGAGATGATCTAAAATAATAATGCTATTTTCTATAATGTTACAGATTTAGAGGAAGGGAAAGGAATTAGCATTTAGATAGTGCCTACTATGTACCAGGTGCTTTTTCACAAATATTATCCTCACAACAACCCTGCAAGGTAGCTGCTGTTATTATCCCCATTTTACAATCAAGGAAACTGAAGAAAAGAGGTTAAGTGATTTGCCCAGGGTCACAGCTAACATGTGTTTGAGACCAGATTTGAACTTAGGTCCACTGTACCACCAGCTACTTCTACAGAGATAGATTTAGTCTACTCATTGCTGTAAATGGATTTATTTCCATAAAAATTCTCTCAAGATTGGGGGAAAAGTATATAGTAACTTTGGAATTTTCTATTTACTCTTTGAAATTCATTAACTCATTTTTTCAAACAAATATTACATTGACATGTGCCTCCAAAATATGCTACGTATAACTGTATATCTTCTGAATTCTTATTACCTCAGCACCACAGTAGTTGAATATCCCAACAACACTGACAGGCACCAGCTTGTTTACACAACGGCCTAGAGCTTTCCGTCCAAGTGCAAAGACAAAAGGGATTTCTTGTTCCCGTGCCATAGCTATAACATTATAAAGTGCCTCATCTAGGCCACCTAAAGAAAAAAGTCCAGTTAACAAATTTAAGTGATTTTACTCCCTAAACTGAGCTAATACTCTACATCTAATATTCCATATGTTCTAAATTGAGCTAATATTCCATTTTTTAAGTGGAAAAAAAAACTTTAAATGACTCAAGTTCTTAGAGCACACTGTAACATAAAATCTCACATCAATAATATTACATTCTATTCTACATCTTTTCCATGTATGTATATCTTGCTTCCTCAACTAAACTGTAAGCTTCTCAAAAGTAGGATTCTTTTCTTCTATGTCTTTTGTAGGTATCTTTTGCCTAGCAAAGTGCCTGGGAGCTGAATAAACTTCAAATCAACAAGCATTTAACTTTTCATAACAAACTACAAATTAGTTTGCTGTTATAAATAGACAAACATTCTTTTTCTCTCGTTCTCAGCTCAATTAATAAACACACTATGAAGTAATAAAGAAAATCACAGACAAATGTTGTCAACATGGTGCCTATGGACAAGCCTACGGTTTATGGCTCCAACCTATTATTCCATTTGAGCAAAAGAAAACCAATGGCACTTCTCTGCTCATTAAGCAAACAAAGTATATAAAAAGGGCAAAATTGCATTTGTTCCATAGACCATAAGTTTGTAACAACAGATTTCATAGTACTAAACCTTTACTAATGACGTTAAGGGTAACATTCCTTCTGTTCCTTTTAGCAGAAAGAACATAAAGGAGAAGAAAAAGAAGCATTTGGAAAGCAGATGGCTTCAAATGGGTTGAGAAACACACTTACTAGATACTGCTACTATTCTTATTTTTATGGTCTTAAGATGGTTGAGCAAATATGTATCCTCATTAACAAAAATGAGTATTTTCTTTGAAATGCAAGCTCCACATTTTAATTAGGAATCCAGGTTTTGAAAGACTCTTATTTTTCTCTTCAATATTTTATAACAATGTCAATCGAGAAAAAGCTATGTCCTCCTTCACTGTGTACCACACTACACACTACAGTCACATGCATATATACCTAGGCACTTCAATAAGTAGGCAAACCACATTCCTACCTTTTGACTGTATTTTTTCACAATTGGGAGAAATAATAACACACTTGATCTTGTTTAACTTCATATGCTTGGTAACCTCCCGAAGGCCCATAACTAGACGTCTTCTTGCTTTTGCTCTTACAGGATCCTTCTGGTAAATGCGCTCCTGAAAACTAACAAGCTCTTGAAGAAGCAGAGTCACACATTCATCAATTTCTTTACAGAGAACCTGATTACAGTACCTGTTAAGAAAAACATTTTTTAAAAGTTACATCTTTGAACACTGGCCCTAAATTTATTTTCTTGCATCTTTCTTCTTACAATGACTCTTAGGAAACATTTACTATAGAAAACCTTAACTATAATACTAAATGAAACATTCCCTTCATCCAACAAATAAAAAAGTATACTATCATTAGATTTGATCAAAAAAACCATAATATTGAAGCTTCTTATATCCTTTAAGAAACTCTTTACTTATATACAAAAAGAGGAAAACCCCAAAATAATGAATTGAACTTTATTGTTTTCAAATTACAATTCTAGCTGTCTTTTGGTTGGGTGACAGATAAGATATCTCACAAATAAAACCAAATTATTCTAATTATGATCCAAATCAAATGTTAAGAGATGTGGTACAAATTCTTGAGTCATGTGGGATAAAAGACATTTTTATTTCATTCCAGAGGGATACTCATAAATGAAACAAACAAACAAAAAAACCTCAACACATTTCAACAACAGAGTTTCATGGTGGAGAGATAGTTGCTCTTAAAATACTAGCACATCTCCCAAAATGGTTCTACAGCCAATTTCAAATACATGATCAACAGGGCCCACTGACTCGTAAATTTATATATTCCTCTTAATGTCATTGGTAAAGGTTTAATTCTATGGAGACTATTGTTAACAAACTTATGGTATGGGACAAATGCGGTTCTGCCCTTTTATATACCTTCTTTGCCCCAGGATCAGAGAAGTATCATTGACTCTGTGTTTAAAGCCACTGCCAGAAAGGGAGTCTGTGGTCCAGAAGGGGATTAAATAATTCCTAAATCACCAGAGAAGCCTTGGGGTGAGACAGAAGGTTACTAAGTTCCCTTACATCCAATGAAAGCATAGACCCAGAAGTAGGGAACCTGTGGCCTTGAGGCCACATGTAGCCCCCTAGGTCCTCAAGTGAGGCCTTTTAACTGAACTGAAACTTCACAGAACAAGTCCCCTTAATAAAAGAACTTGGACTCAGTCAAAAGGCTGCACCCAAGGACCTAGAAGGCCATATCACAGGTTCCCCACCCTGGCACAGAATGTGAAATCAGGGGTGGTCTCAGTGTAGAAAACAGGGAGAAAAATGGACAGGAAGGAAAGAGTCAGGAACGTGCTGTACAACTGCAGAGGACAGCCAACATACAGATTAAGTAAGCTTGAACTTATCTATTCTAGTTTTCGCACATATATCCCACCTTGAGAAGCAGCATGGCATATTGGATAGACAGCCAGCTCAAGGCAAGGAAGATCTTGGTTCAAGTCTCAACTCACCTTTCATACATACTGGCTATGCGACCCTGAGCAGGTCAATTAACTTCTCAGTGCTCTAGGCAACTCTCAAAGACTATAAATTGCAAAGGTTCCTATCTACATAAGTAGAGGAAGTGTCCTAATCCAGGAGTTCCCTATACTAACAAAGTCTTAGGTTCAGTCCCTCTTTCTTTATCCCACCATATTCAGCCATTTGTCAAAGAAAATTAAATTGACTTGATCTGAGGACAGCTATATTTTCCAATTAAAAATGGTAATTTCTAGCTTTATGATGGACAAAATCAAGAAAAAGCATGTTAATAAAATGGTAAAACTGTGTCCCATTCTCTGTTGCAAACCAACATTTTATATGGCAAGCAAATTTTAAAACGTATAAGCAAAAGTTTAATCAATAAGAATAAAAAATATAACTGGATTGACTAGGGAATTGAAAAAAAGATGGACTTTTAATTCAGATAAATAAAGTCAAATCAATTCAACAAGCATTTATTAAAGGCAATGTGCCAGGCACTCTCCTAAGGGATGAGGGAACACAAAGACAGACAAAAATAGTGCCTATTCTCAAGGAACTCATATCCTAATGGGAAGACAACGTGCAAACAACTACATACATATAAGATATATACAAGGAAAACTGGAGGTGTTATTAAGAATTATGTATAACCATGAAAGCAATTTAGCTATTCTTTATTCTACTTCTATCAGTCCTTTTGTGGTGTTTGACTTTATGCAACATTTTACTCTGCATTTGTCAGTCAGCATTTGACATTTTTCTAATCTAAGCAGGAATAATTTGACAATGGCATTAGGAGAAGGAAGAAAAGACAATATAGTTCAAATAAGTATCTAAGTTCCTAAAATATAAAGGGAGAAGATTTCAAGTATAAGTTGCAATATTTTTAACACATAAAACTGAGTTCAGTAGGCTCTTCTTTCATTTTAGGAAGTAATTCATTCCACATATTATTACTAATGGTTCATAGGAAATTACTCTCAGTTGACACATGTGCTGATGATGCACAATGGTCAATTCCTTAAGAGTTTACATGATAGTTTTGAAAACCTAACAAAGGTCTACAAAAAATACCAAAAAAGCTTTTGTAGAAAGTATTTTTTGTAGTGGGGAGAGTTTGTCTCAAAGGTTGATACAAAGTACACAATAGCAAAAGGATTTCATGGAAAATCCAAGATAATCCTAAAAGTAAGACACTGACAAGGTATCCCAGGCATGCAGATCAACAAAGTTTTATATAAAGAATAAATTCATTGTTAAATTATTTCTATGTGAAATACATTTTGATAACTGATGGAAAAGGTAAATGCTTTAACTTAATGAAATTGTTCATTAAAAACAATTTTTCAAATAAGTATTTCCAAAGGACATTAAAAAAATATTTGTGAATTAAAGGCAAATTTTATTCAGAGTTCAATGAAAATACAATACTATACTCAATAAATTCTTGCATATGCACACACAGTAACAACAAAATAATAATATTTAAATTCAGGACTGCCATCAGGATACTACATCCTGATAACGTAGTCACTCTGGTTCACTGTAACTCTTCACATGAATTATTACCAAAACACATTTCATAAGGCACTATAGTGCCTTACGATAAAGACCTTCCCGTTGTAACAAAGAAAAATATCTAAGATCTTACTCTCTAAATCTTTTGCTGTGGATTTTGGTAATTGCTGAAGATGCCATTGGACTGCCTATCCCTGAGCTGGCAGGAGAGCCCTGTGACACAGGTGTCATGCAGTATGGAGAATTCTGACTTGCTGGAGAGAGTGAAGTATCACTAGGCACACTTAGTCCAGTATCTGAAATTTTAAAAAAAATTAGTTTAAAATCTTTCCAAACTCTAAAACTCCAAGCAAACTAAAAAATTTAGTATGGTAGATGGTTACCTCTTCAAAATGTTCAGAAATTATCGACAATACATTAACATCTTTTAGATTACAAAAAAGGAAACATTAATTTTATACTATTAAAATGTGAAATTTTCCTATTTCTACTTAAATAATTTTTAAAACTTTCTAATGGCCTGAAATTAATCTATGTAGAAATATCAAAGGCATGTGGATGTTAAACTCTAAAATATGAATACCCAGATTTACTGCTAGGAACAAAAGGTGTTAAATCCTTTAGCCATTGACTTTCTTCCCATATTTCACCTTTCCTAGCCTTTTCTTTGTACTGCTTCAAACACTTATTCTTCCCATCTACTCCTCAGACTTTAGTCTACTTTATTTGATTTAATAACTTAAAACTCCACAGAACAGAACAAAGCACCAATACAACCATATAATGGTAACTAGGAACAAAAATATGTTTTAGCAAACAAATAATACGTCTCCCTCCAATCTCTGTTATTTTGCAACCATTTTTACATACTCAGTCAACCTGCATACTATTTGAACTTTACTCTGCAGTATTTCCCATCCTTTTTCTAACCTCTCAAAACACTTACTTCAATTGAATAGCAAAGCTTTATCTCAATCTTTCTCTTCCATTTGGCTTTTTTACTTTTTATTCAGACCTTCCCATTTTGTAAGTCACACTTTCTCCTAGTGATTACTTTTCTATTTTCCCTTAACAACTAAAACCAATGGAAAATGCTCTCTCTCCATATCTCTATCTACTGCCTGCTGCCCTTTACTCACTTCAATACTCAGGATTTTAGAGAGCAGCCAAACACTACTCTTTCTAGTACCTTTCTTTCTAGATCTCTTGAATAAGATACTGCATGTGAAAAAGTTTTATATATTATAAAGAGTTATTGAAAGCTAAGTTTACTATTGTTACCTCGGGCACAGTCAACCACTCACTTCTCTGACCAATTTAATGTTTTTTCTTTCTAAAGACAGTATTCCACTTTGAATGAAGCACTTCCTTCAGCTACTCCTCCTTCATCAACCCCAATTTGACTTCATTTTCCCTCCTGGATTCAGTTCTTGATACTCTGCCACATATATAACTCCTCAGGGATCTTATCTTCTACTAATAAATACGATCTAATCTAATTTACAGAACAGTACCTCTTGCTCTCTAGAACAGTACCAGATTATCTTTCTAGATCACAAATAGGCAAACTATGGCCTATAGGTCCAATCCAGCCCTTTACCTGTTTTTGTATAGCACAATTGCTAAGAATGGTTTTTACATTTTTAAATAAAATTATATTTGCTTTTCACTCTGTTCCAGTTGCTTAATGGTAGCAGCCATCTGATTAGTCTTATGCTTCAAGTGATTGTTTAATTCATTTTTTTTCACTCCCAAATTTGAACCCTGCAGCTTAAAGGCTAATTCATGCTTCATTTATTATTTATTAAAAAAAAAAAAAGGAGCAGGTCAGATTTGGTCCACAGGTTATAGTGTGTTGACCCTTGTTCTAGATGACTGGGTACCACATCTAGCTAACTAGAGTAAAAAGAAATTTCCTATTTTCTTGACTATACTTCTACTGACCAGTTCTTCAGTTCCTTTTTTTTCTTTTTAAACAAATAAATTAAATTGATGCCTTTTGTTTTTTACATAAGTCATTTGTAGGTATATTCTTCTACCTCTACTTCTGCCGTTTAAGAATCAAACTCTCCCTTGTTAATAAAGAAAAACAATGAATCAAAAACAACATGATATAGTGATCTTATCTGACAATCTAAGTAATATTCTGCCCTTAAAATTCCACATCTCTAGTGAGAAGATAGAGGTATTTTTCATTAACTGTTCTCTGGGACCATTATTTTTTTTTCCTGTTACACAAAGTTCATTTTCCTTTTAGTAATCTTTTCATTTACATTACCGTAGTCAGTCAAAATTGTTGTTCTGGTTCTGTTTATTTCACTCTACATTAAGTACACATAAATCTTCCCATTGTTTCTATGAATTCTTCATATTCATAATTTTTGGGGATCCAGGTCTATAATTTCATTACAGTAGAGAACTTCCAATGAGGCAACTCCTACCAATGCAACAACTTGGGCCCTTCTCTGCCTCTTATAATCTTAAGTGTATTGCCTAGGACACTGAGAAGCTGTGTGAACTAGACAAGATCAAAAAGGACCTCGATTCACACCCTCCCGACTCAGGTGCCAGCTCTACTGCCTCTCATTTCTAACTGCATTGTAATATTCCATTACATTCATATAACACAGCTCCTTCAGCCCTTCCCCAGTTAATGGACACCCACTTTGTTTCTAGTTCTTTGCTAATACAAAAAGCGTTGTTGTAGATATCCTGCTCTCTGTTGAAATTTTCTGTTTTTTATCTCTTTGGCGTATGAACAGATTAATAACTTTTCTCATATAATTCTGTAATTAGTAATGTAATTTTAAACATGTTATATGTAGTAACTTTTCTCATAAAATTCTGTAATATTATGAAATTAGTAAGAGAGGGTATGATAAGATTAGCTTTTCTCACATAATTCTGAATTGTTTTACAAAATAGTTGGACCAATTCACAATTCTACCTTGCAATACTGACTGATTCCATTTTTATGACCTTTGCTAATGTGCAGAGTGACAGCTAAAAACTGTGACTTATTTTAATTTGCATTTATCTTTTTATTGGGGTTTAGGTCATATTTTCACACGGATACTGATAATCTGCAATTCTATTTATCCATATTCTTTAATAATTTATCCACTAGGCAAAGGTTTTTGATCTTAGATGTTTGTGTCAATTCTATTTCTTCGAATATCAGATTTTTTATCCAACTGATCCAAGATTCTCCCCCACCCCCAACAAATTAAACAGTTTCCCTTATTTTGATTTTGCATTTACAAAACTTTTTCAATTTAATTTTAATTTAATGTAATTGAAATGATCTATTTTGTCTTTTATGGTTACCTCTATCCTTTGTTTGGTTAAGAATTATCTTATTGAGAAACATAGCTCCTTCAGTTCCCTTATAATTTTTTTTTTATGCTGTGACCTGGATATTCAGGCCAATTTCCTATTTAGAAACTATTGTATTATATGGTGTTCCACTGTTTCTGACACTACCACCAACTAGATGGTCCCCTCAACCAGCACTGAAAGAAAGTCATGAGTGGGAAAAGTTTAAGAAGCCCTGCCCTAGACTAAAGCTGAACTGTTCACCATTGCTCTTCACTAAGTCAAATGTAAAAATCAATTACTCTTGTTCCAAGAGAAGCTGCATAAATCTGCCCTTTCCTTTCCATTCCAACCATAAAAGTAGGTCCTCCTGAAATTCTAGCTGAAGTTATCACCTCTTCACCAGCTTCTTCACTTCTATCTAAAAAGTTACTGTCAAATATCAAGTATACTTTGATCTTGTCAGTTCTGCATCAAAACTGTAATTCATCTCAACTGTTTTTCAAATAAATTTCAAACTCTTGACAAAGTTGAACTTCAAGCTATTATGCCAGCTGACTACGGTTAACGGTCTTCATGTTCTGCTAGTCATATGTATCCACCTAAAGTCCCCAGAGTTCATTAAAGGATGATAGAGGATACAGGTTATTGGGCTAGTGGAAAAATTCTCTTCCCAATGGCTCCAGCCTAAAATCTGCTCATTTGGAGCAGAGTGTCACCAGTTAAGGGAAGCTCTTTCTACAATGGTCCCAGTCAATTGCACAGAGCTATCCAGTAAAACAGAGGCCCACAAGACTTATGATCTTCCTTGACAGCAGGTCCAAAGGCTCATTTACACTCTAGGATCACTGAGCCTTTTCATCCACACTGCTGTTTATTCTCCCCCAACTAGAATGTAAGTTCTTGGAAACAGAGACCTTTCCTGTTTGTATTCTAAGCACTCTGCTCAATGCTAGATACAGTCAGCACTCAATAAGTGCTTTTCCATTTCATTCCAAGGCCTAGCACAAATATTACTTAGTCCATGAAGTTTTCACTGAAGCTACCTATGATTTTTCTCCTTCCAATCTTGCATAACCCTTTATATCTCTTATGTGATGGATTAGTTATAAAAATATCAAGTAATTAATGAACATATAAATAAACTATATGTAACAGCAATACTATACAACCATCAACTGTGAGTGACTTAGCTATTCTCGGCAATACAACGATTCAAGACAATTCCAAAGGACTCATGAAGAAAAATGCTATCCACCTCCAGAGAAAGAACTAACGGAGTCTGGATGCAGATCAAAGTATACTATTTTTCACTTAAATTTTTTTTACCTATGTTTTTTTTTCACAACATGACTAATATGGAAACATGTTTTACATGACTGTACATGTATAACCTTTATCAAACTGCTTATCTTCACAGGGAGGGAGAAGAGGAGGGAAAGAAGGAGAGAATTTGGGACTCAAAATTTTAAAAAACAAATGTTTAAAAATGTTATATGCGGGGCAGCTAGGTGGCACAGTGCATAGATTACCAGCCCTGGAGTTCCTGAGTTCAAATCTGGCCTTAGACACATAGGACCTGAGTTCAAATCCAGCCTCAGACCAAACACTTGACACTTACTAGCTGTGTGACCCTGGGCAAGTCACTTAACCCCAACTGACTAAAAATTAAAAAAAAAATTAAATTAAAATTTAAAAAATAAACAAAAATGTTACATGCAAATGGGAAAAAATAAAATATTAGAAAAAAATATACTGTACTATGTCATATATTTGAGCGCATATATATATAAATATATATATATATATATTTTAACCATACTAGACTGTAAGGGACAGGGACCAGGTCTTACTTATCTCTGTAGCTCACATAATGCCTTATAAATAGGTACCAAATAAATCAAAGGTCACTTTACCTGAAAAATCTTTCTTACACTTTTTGTCAGTCAGGATATTCAGGACACATTCTGGGAACAGTGAGTTAACAGTTTGGCTGCAGCAGAGGTTGATGTAAGGGAGTAGTGAGAGAATGGAAAGGTGAGCCTGGGCCAAATTGAAAAACGCTTTGAATTTGAGTGGAGAGTAGAAGCTCTAGTCCCATAAACATAAAGGAAGATTTGTGGTTGGGAGACAGACATGAGGAAAACTTTTTTTTTTTTAAGAAAGACTACTCTGGCAGCAGTGTTGTGCAGCGTTGTGGCATAGCAGATAAAGAGCTAGCCTCTACATGAAGAATCAATCGACAAGCATTTCATAAGTGCCTGGGATACAAAGAAAAAAACAAAACAGCTCCTGCCCTCAAGGTACCTAACGAATACAGGCTATGTAACTCTGGGCAAGTCACTTAACTTCTCAGTGCACCCAAGAACAGGGGCTGAGCTGTTTGATGGAAGCAGTTTTCCATCAACTCTAGACCATGCTTCATATCCTATCCAACTGTCTATCCTGGTCATCTCTTTGCCATCTGCCCTGCACTGTACACATGATGTGAAACATAAAAAAGAAACACAGGAAAGCAAGAATCTGCTGGTGACCAAATAAAAAGGGTTAAATCAAAGGTGATTCCTCTAAGTCTCTGATCCTCTCTGACTAGAAAAATGTTAAAGATGGTTTGAAGAATAAAATTTCTGTTTTAGACAAACTGAATTTGAAATGCTGACAAAACATAACACTGTTATGTTTTGTGCTCATCATGTCTGGTGCACATTCAAAAGCATGGGTGAATCAACGGTGGTACAGGAGAAAGCACTAAATTTGGATTCAAAAGACCAGCTTGGAAGTCCCATTTCTGACACTGATTGAGCTTTGCAACTGCGGACAAGTCATAATCTTTTTCATTCTGTTTCTTCATTTTTCACATACCATTCTGGTTTAAACACAGACAATATCTCAAAATGATGCTTGAAAGGAAAATAACTGTACATAATTAACATACCATACCCTGTTGTCTCCAAGATCAAATCCAAAATCATTCCAAACCCTTTATAATCTAGCTCTCTCCTACTTTTCCAGTCTTCTTTATTCCCCTCTACATACTCTGATCCAGTGACACTGGCCTCCTGGCTGTTTCGTGAACAAGATGCTCCATCTCTTGTCTCCAGGCATTTTCTCTGGCTGTCCTTCATCCCTGGGATGTTCTCCCTCCTCATCTCTGCCTACTGGCTTCCCTGGCTTCCTTTAGTCTCAACTAAATCTTATCTTTTACAGCAAGACTTTCCCAACCCCTCTAATTTCTAATGCCTTCCATCTGTTAATTGTTTATCCTATTTATCCTGTAGAGAGCTTGTTTACACACACACACACACACACACACACACACACACACACACACACACACACACACACACACACACACACTTGTCTGCATGTTGTCCTCCCCATTAGATCATGCATTCCTTGAAGGCAGAGACTATTTTTTGCCTCTTTTTGTATCTTCAGTGCTTAGCATAGCATCTGGCACATAGCAGGCACTTAATAAATGTTTAATGATTGGTTAATACCGAAAAATATATTGTTAAAGCTTTAAAAAACTCAAGTCAAATTAAGTCATTCTATTTAATCATAACTTAATTTCTGTCGTAATTTTCAGTGTATAAGATTTTTGTACAAGCAAAAGTCTGAACTATGTTAGGTGTAATACTTTGTGTCAATCAGTCAACAAGCATTTATTAAGTGCTTTCTCTGTGCCAGGCATTGTGCTAAGTTCTGGAGATACAAAGAAAGGCAAAAACACTGTTATCTGCTCTTGAAAAAAACACATTCCAAATAGGAGAAACTTCATGTATAAAATGATACATATAAGATACATATAATGTAAATGGAAGGCAATCTCAGAGACAAGCATTAAGGAGTAAGGAGAACCTGGAAAGGCCTTCTCTAGAAGGTGAGATTTAATCTGAGTCTTAAAGGAAGTCAGGGAAGCTAGGAGTTGTAAACAATGAGAGAAAGCATTTGAGGCATGACATTCAGTGAAAAGGCATGGAGTTGATAGATGGAATGTCTTATGTAAAGAATAGCAAAGTCACTGTATTTCTACAGCATATGAAGAAGAGTAAAGTATAAGAAAAGTGGTCATCTAGCCTCTGCTTTAAGACTTCAATAGGAGGAATCCATTAACCCTTGAGGTGGTCCCTTCCACTTTTGGATAAATCTAATTGGCAGGAAGTTTTTGTTTACATCAAGCCTAAATGTGTCCCTTTACAACTTTTATTCATTGTTCCTATTTGTACTTCATGGGATCCAGAAGGTCAATATAATCCGTCTTCTATGTCACAACATAAGTGAAAACAGCTATCATATCCCTCCTTGGTTTTTTCTTACTCAGACTAAATAGCCTCACTTCCTTTAACTAACCTTTGGGCAGCATGATGACTATGCCTTACAACCCATTCAGCCATCCAACCAGGCCATTTTACCATCTGTCCTGTTACTACACATGTACCCTCAACTCCATCCCCACCAGTTTTCCACCTCTTGCTCTAAGCACAGTAATCAATTAATACTACCATTTCTTCAGGAAAGAATGTGTCAATTGAATGTCCTATGGCTCAACTCACCATCCCTATGACTCACCAGACCGAAATCCGCCTTCTCAGCTACCATTTCCCTACATATTGTTTCCCTCTATTAGAATGCTCCTTGAGGAAAGGGACTGTCTCAGTGCTTTTAACTGCTTATCTAGTGCTAAACTAGCACAATGCCTGATGCATAGTGTTTCATACGTGCTTTCTGTGGATTCATTCATGATCTAAAACCATTCACTGTTCTGGACTAGCCTTTTCAAGATTTATCTAGCATTATTTTTCTTAGCTCCTATATGATCATTTGTGCTGAGTTTGCAGTACAGTAAATCCTCCAGAACTTCTTCAGATGAACTACTATCTAGTCATGCTATTTCTTCAATCTTGTGCTTGTGAAACTGATTCTTTAAACCCAAGTGTAAGATTTTATACTTATCCCTACTAAATTTCACCTTATCCGATCTGGCCCAATGTTTAAATCTGTCAAGATCATGAATTTTACCAAGTATGTTAGCTATTTGCAAATTTGTTCTCTCTGTCTTTATTCCAAGTCAGTGAATACAATTTTAAACAGCATATGACTAAGCAAGATGCCTAGGGCATGCCACTGGAAACCTGCTAACTAACTGACAAAGCATGGTGTATTGGGTAGAATTCCAACCAGAGACTTAAGTTCAAATCACATATATGTACAACTATGGTCAAGTATTTAACTTCTGTAAGCCTCAGTGTCCTCATCTGTGAAATATGGATAATAATAATAATAGCTACCTCACAGGGTTGCTGTATGGTTTAAATGGAATTAAGTCTGTAAAGAGCTTTGCAAACTTTAAAGTACCATAGAATGTCAACTATTACCATTACTAACATTGTCATTAATGACAACATTTTGGAATTAGGTGTTCAATAGTTTCCAAATCCAGTTAATTTCTGACTAGCCTTTACCTTCCTATCTTTTTCAATAAGAATAACTTGAAAGACTATTAAATGCTTTGATAAAATCTGAGTTAACAATGCTACAGTACTTCCTTGATTAACCAGTTCAGTGACACTGTAAAATAAACAACTGAAGTCAGTCAGGTCTGTTATGTGTTATTCCTGATAAATCCATGCAAATTCTCTGTGATCCCTGTATCCTTTTCTAAATGTTTACAAAATATTCCTTTAATAATATGCTGCAAAAATTTAAAGTTAAATTTAGAAGGCTTTAAGTTAGGTATCTCATTCTGTTCCTTTTTTTGAAAATTAGAACACTATTTGCCCTTTTGCAAACTTGCAGTATTTCTCCAGTTCCCTGTGATCTTTTTGAGGTCACTGGCAGCGGCTTAGTGATAATATCTACCAGTCCTTTCAGTACCCAAGGACATAGTTTTATCTGGGCCAGATGACAAACTCAAAGACTGCTAGGTCCTCTCTTATTATTTTCATCCCTATATCTGGCATCAATTTCCTATTAACCACTTTTATCCCTCTCAGGCCAAAGAACATTCTCCTTAGCAGAGGAAAGAGAAGCAAGAGATGCTCTTCACAACTGTCTTTGAATTTCATCCTAACCCAGAGCAGTAGTCATATTCCTTATTTGGTTCTCTTATTTTTCTCCCAGTAAAACAAAAAACAAAAGACACTGATCCTTTCTTTTATTACACCTGGCAATCAGTGCCAAGTTCAGCCCAAACCTTAATACTTCTAACCCTATTTCTATAGGTCTGTCCTGTTACCTGCACTTGCTTTTATCTTCTGTACTTGTCTTTAAAAAAATTTAAGTTGTGCTGAGTTCCCTCTTCATAAAACTGGTAAGCCTCCTTAAAGAATCCTTTTTTCTACTCCTTATTAGAATGGTTTCTCAATGTAATTATCTTCAGAAATTCATTCCTGAGTGATTCCCATCACTCCTGGGCCAACTCCCACAGTAGAAGATTAAGCCATGAAAGCCTGCTTATACTTTTCTTCAACACCTGCTCTCCCCAAAACTTGGATATATGTCAAACTACTCCCAGCCTTCCCCTTTCTCTTTATCAAAAAATTCTATGCTGGAATTTCTATGATACTTCATCTAAGTTTCTCATCATTTCTACTTCATCAACCAGTTCTTTCCTGCTGTTGAGGATCAAATCCAGAATATGATTTCCCTACTTTGCTTCCCTTGCCTTTTGAAAGATGAAATTATCATTAAATCAGGTTGAGAAACTATTAGCTACTCTACTTCTGGCAGAAAGGAAATGTTCTGACAGATGTTAAATAATGGAAATCTTTCATCACTATCATATCATGCCAAACTTATGATATTCATTCAATTTCTAAGTTATTTTCATCTTTTGGGTCCTCCAATAAGAATATTACTTCTGTTTCTTTCTCCAGTGATCATCACTCAAATGTTTTCCAGTATGTTTCCCTCCTCTAGCTCCTGGATTTACTCTACCCCTCTCCATCCCCACCCCTGTTTTTACATCTCCTGTCTCCTTTTAAATAAAGTCCTTCTAGAGCTACATTATAGCCAGAAGTGGTATCCCACAGTCTCAGTAATAATTACAAAGTAAAATTTTCCTCCTTTCATTAGGATCTCAAATTCACCTTGTTGCTTACTTTGTGCATAGACATTTGACACTATAGGTTTTTGTTTCCTAGAAATTTCCGGGCATTTCTATTGCTCTTCTTTTTCCAACATTCTAGTCACCCTCTAACACAAGGTTCAGCAATCTATGGCCCAAAGGCCAAATCCAGCCTGCCATCTGTTTTGGTATAGCCCACGAAAAAAATAGTTTTTACACTTTTATACCTAATTTTACTTAAAATTAAAATATAAGCTTTACTTAAGCTACAAAGTTCAGATTTGAGGATTAAACAAGAAAGCAAATTAAAAAGTCACTTGGAAAAAGAAAACTAATCAGATGGCTATAACCATAAACAACTGAAACACAGCAAAAAGTGAATAAAACTTCATTTAAAAATGTAAAAAACATTGTTGGCATGTGGGTCATACAACAATAAGTGGCAGGCCTGATTTAGAACGCGGGCTACAGTTCGTTGACCCAACTGCTCTAATGTATCTAATCTGGTGGTGATGTGTGTGTATACATATAATATCACGTGTATATCTTTTTGTTGTTCATATTTCATACATATCATATGTCATAGTATTCCCACTTTTTTAAGGATCATAGGTAGGGGCTATGTGTTTCTTCAACTTTAGATACGAAATATCCTTTGCACTTAAAAACATGTTGAATTCAGCTGAATTTTGTTAGTCAGTATTTTTTTCTCTAGTTATATATAAAATCAAGGGCAGATACTAAAAACCCAGTATAATTCTACATATTCCTACATATTCCCTCAGCTCTACTGATAACCTACTTAGCCATCAAGGCTTAAATCAAACACTACCTTCTCCATAAAATAAGACACAATTTTCCCCTCCTTTGTTTGTACCAATCCTACAGCAATGTTTTATAGCATCTTCTCATCTTTCCTAATAAATTCTAGAATCTTTAGAGGATAGGGATCATGTCTTACACATTTATTTTTACATAGCATTTAGCATGATACCTTAATAATATTGTAAATCTTCTTAGTACAGAAAAAGTTTCAAAGTGCTTTCACCTATGTTACCTCATTAAAGCCTAATAACTTCAAGCAGGAGAGGCCACATGGCAAAGTAGACAGAGAGCTGGCCTCAGTCAGGCAGACCTGGATTCCAGTCCTGCCTCTGACACATACTACTAAGCAAATCATGGAAGTTCTTGGTGCTTCAGGCAATTCTCTAAGACTCTAAATTGTACAACAGTTGCTAAATAGCATTAATAAAGTAAATTTCGTTGGTATCAACGAAATTACAGATCCAGACATCCCCCCAAAGAAAATCAACAACAAGCAAACAACAAAACGACTCCAAGCTAGACATTATCTCTCTCCTCAATCTTACAGATGAGGAAACTAAAGATCAAAGTCTTTAAATAATATATCAGAGGAACTCTCAATATTTGCTGAAATGTTAAATAAATGAATGTGCCTAAGAACTTCTCAAAGGAGAATGGTGAAATCAGATATAAAGGATAATCCCGATAAGATGTATGGAAGATGAACCATCATTAGGAGTAATTTTTCAAAACTATGGAAAGTATGCCAGTAGAGAAGGATCAAAGATCACACACATTCTCAAAGAAATCACTATCAAAAGTAAATAAATGTGGAGATCCAACATGGTACGTGCTCTAATCAGCCTCCAATAAGCACCTATACATGGTTTCTTTCTCTATAAATTACTAATGTCCTATGAACAATTCCATTAAAAAAAAAAAGGAAAAAGTCAAACTCTTTACCTTCCTGGGAGGCAATCTCCTGTGGCAAATCATCAATAAAATCTAAAGGCATCTCTATTGGCTCCTCAGATCCCAGAAGACTATGGTCTACAGTGAAACGCCCTTTCTTTTCCTCTCTCTCTTTCAAAATAACCTAAAAGCAAATACCAGTCTTCAGTTACTAATCAAACAAATATGTCTCTAGTGCCTAAAAAGTACACTATTTAAAAGTACAGAATGGAAAAGACTCAGCTGAACAATATAACAGTTCATATAAAACAGACCTGGGTGTTTTAGTTGACCATAAGCTCATTAAGAAACAGAAACACATTTAATTTTTACTTACAACTTCACTAATGTGAAAATATATTCAATGGGTATGTAAATGGAAAGCCTATATCAGATTGTGCGCTGTCTTGGGGAGGGCAGGGGGGAGGAAGGGGGAGAAAAATTTTCAACTCAAAAGCATATGGAAGTGATTGTTGATAAATCAAAATAAATTAATAAAAATTTTTTTAAAAATTAAAAAAAAAGAAACAGAAACACAATATGGTTACTGGAAAAGCAAATATAATCCTTAGCTAAATTAAAAGAAGTACATCTCTACTGGTTAGATTATATTTCAAAGTCCAGTGATCAGTTCTGGGAATCATATTTTACGAAAGATGCCGACATAATGAAACATGCTCACAGGAGAATGACCATGACAATAAATGGCAAGAAAATCATTTCATGTGAGGAAGATTGAATAACATTTTACACATGTAAGGCAATTTGTTTTGGGGGGATTATAAAATGTTTTTATTCAAATAATCACACTTTAAAGTACACTGGGCAGCCACTATTTGTCTCATTTTATAGATGAGCGATATTATTTTCAGAAAGGTCACATGACTTGGCCATAATTACACAACTGCTACATTGTATGAATGAGACTAGAACCCAATCTAAGAGTAATCTAATTTTAGGCCCAATGTTCATTGAATACTGTTTAGCTTGAATAACAAAAATCTTAAGATTATGACAGGATAGTGATTAGAACTGTGAGTTCACTGGTCCAGGGAACCCCCTTTACCAATGCTGGTTTGTACCTTCTCTGCAATTTAGGGCCTCAGAGAGATGCTTAGAACCCTGAGAGGTAAAGCATCTTGCCTAGGGTTACACAGCCAGTATGGATGCAAGAAGTGGGACTGGGGTCTTCCTAATTTCAAGGCCAGCTTTCAATCTATAATTCCTCCCTGCTTCTCAGAACTGATAGGTACCTTCAAATACTTGAGAGGAAATCACCTGGAAGAGGGCTTGGACTTGATTATATAAGCATCAGAAAATTGAATCTGAACCTTTGGGAAGAATTTAGAGGGAGTCAAATTTCAGATATTTTCTAACAATTAGATTTGGCTAACAATAGAACAAACTACCTTCAACAGTCTACCACAAGAAGTACTCATGCAGAAGTTAGATAAGCACCTAATGGAGATGTTATATAAGTGATTCCTTCATCAGTTGAGAAGCTAAGCTTGTCCCCTCTAACTTTAAGATTCTATGAATTTATGATATAGCACTGCACTGGAGATTTGGGCTTATAAATTACATATACTTCAAAGATGGGATGAAGTTAAAAGACTGACTGGTAATTGAAACAAAAAAAATGCACTTTCAAATTATTCTGATACAGAAGTCTAAAAAAGGACTTGGAACTAGAGCTTAAAATGTGCTTGACAATTTCAAATCGATATTGGCCAGAAAAGGTTGCTTATCATATGGCATTCTTAAAATATTAAAGGCCTCAAGAATCATACATATGAAATTTCCATAACTATATGTACATCCCAGAAGTGGCAGATTACTTCTAATTAATTAATATTTGGACATGAAATATTAGCTCAAATATTCTATAAATAGGATTAGTTTTATACCAGAATTCATTATACTACAGCAGAGAGCTTGGGTTCTTTTTGAATGCTTAGTATTCTACCATTTATTTAATCTTTAAGAAAGTAGCACCAACTTTCCAGTCTTTTACTCCCACAGGATTAAAGTTAGCTATAATAATTTTCTTCAATCCCAAATCAAACAGCCAAAATATGGAAGCAAACATCTAAGGAAAATCCAAAAAGCAGCTGAAAATACTACTACTACTACTTGGTAATTTAGCCCAAATGTATATATACTATCAGTATTCTGAGGATTAGTTTGAGAGGCAACGTGTCCTGATAGAGGGCTGGCCTTGGGAGTCAGGAATCCCAGGGTTCAAGTTTGGCTTCTGCCTCATATTAGCAGGTAACCAAAGGCTGAAATCACTTAACTGCTCAAAACTCTGGGCAACTCTCTAAGGGAAAGGTAAACTACTAACTTCTGGGGAAGAGTTTCCATACTAGGAGCTCTCTACAGTGATGAAACCATAGGTCTAGATAAAAAAAAAAAAGTTTCGGTTTACCTTTTTAAGTGCTGTGGGTCGTTTAAGTTTTGCAATTTCTTTCTCTTTTCCTCTTTTAATTTTGGGGGAAGTAGTGTCCAAAGGGTTAAGAGGTGCCAAACAGGGTTGACTTTTGGTTAAAGACTTTCTGTTGGCAGAATCTTTAGACTGTAAAGGAACAGCACTGACCACTGAAAACAAACAAGGACATTAGTTTCACTACAGAACATTCCTGGAGCCAGTTTCACACGCTTTCAAAATTCCCAGTGACAAAACTACAAAAACAAGAACATCCTCTTCCTGTGGGGGAAAAAAGGCAGATAATGACAGTAGGAAGCAGCCTGACCCAATGATGCTTTTATCCACCTTTCTTATCCTTGCTAAGGATAAAACAAGACAACTGTTATGGGCCTGGTATCCTAAGCCAATGTGGCACCACAGAAAAGTTTTCCTAAGTGGGTATGAAAGTGTAAAATGCAATGGAATTATGGAAGTCAGAGGTGAAAAGTACAAAAAAGCCTGTCCTGCCTCAAAAACCTGCTTAATCACTGTGCTTCTTTTAGCCTTAACTCCTGCAATCCTGATCCTGACCATCCATTCAGTGTCAACCATTTGACACTTAAGTTCTGTATCTGTATCAGGATGACACCTGACAAGTCAAAGGAGTCTACCTTTTCAGTGTCACTGTATACTACCTCCTTTTGATTCAATCCAGCAAGAATGGATTAAGCACCTACTCTGTGCCAGGTACTACGCTAGGCACTGGGGATAAAAAGCCCCTGCTCTCATGGAGCTAACATTCTATTAGAAGTTATGTAGAAAATTAAGTACAAAGTCAATGAAGAGGGAAGAGCACTTACACCCAGGGCAGAGGTGGGGGAAGACTAAGGAGGACAGGCTTCTTAATAGGTGGTGCTTCTTGAATCCTAGGTTCCAGCTCAACTGGATAACAAGCTGTTCACTGTACTCTATATCTGGTCTCCCACATCTGTGCCTTTGCATAAGCTACTCTCCATGTCCAGATTGCACTCCTTACTCCTCTCTACCTCACAGATTCCTTCCTCATCCTCTTTTTCAAGGCTCAACTTGGATGCCACTTTGTGATCTATGATCCATCCCAGTTGTTGGTTTGCACACTCCTAAATTCTCTACGCACTATTCTTATTTGTAATATTCTACATCTCTCCCAACTCCACACCTGGCACTCCTCAGCAGAATGTAAGCGCCTTGAGGGCATAGATGGTTTTGTTGCTTTGTTTTTGTCTTTGCATCTCTAGTACAGTGTATATACTGAGCACTTAATAAATGTTTGTTGAAATGAACCAAATCTTCTTGGGGCTGCCTGGGATAAAAAAATATTCAAGACCTAGAATAAAGTCTAGCATATGACATTTCTAAATCATTAATCTTTCTAGTCCTCTAGAAATAAAGCTCTGTATCTTAATAACATCTTATTACATATGCTATTATGCACACTATTACATATACAATATGCATGCTATTGTGTACATATTATGTATGTAATGCTGTCTTAAGCATCAAATATTAAAAGCAAAGCCTCATATCCAAAGAACCCACAGAATAAAAAACTAGATACTAAATTAGATGTTCAAACTTTTTGCCCCAGTTCAGCTCTTATTATCACTTAATTATGACTTAAGTTGCAAGTAAATAATAGTCCCTATACAAAGAACAAAGGGATAAAAAAAAGAAATTTCAATGCTATTTCACATCAATGGTAATTTTTTGTTAATGGGGAAAAAAAAAGAGAAAGAGAAAGAATGGAGAAAAAAAATTAAAGAACACATAATAATGCTGAGGTAAAGTTCTAAACCAACGACCAAATCTGCCAGTGCCCCTTTCAGGTTCTCTCAATGACATTTCATTGAAGACACAGGTATATAAAATTCAGACGGCACATTTTACAACAGAAATTGTTTCGGCAGAAGACAAGCCAATTTCCACACAAATATCTGATGAATACATTTTAAATCACCAGTTAGCTTGCACTTAATTAATTAAACCTGGCCAAATTAATGCGATTTAAAATTTATGAGATTTCAATCTACTAAATCACTTTCAAAGAAAATATACAACATCCCAAAAGTCTTAGTGTAGTTTTAAGCTCTAATGGGTTTCTGACACTCTCTGTTAATACATACTTGAAAAACAAATACATCAATATAAACACACATAAATTTAAATACTTCTAAATATTGGCACCACTTGAGTATATATCACTAAAGCAAGATCTTTCTTTCTTCCACATAAATAATGTTATCACCTGTATATGACAATGGTCTGGTGTTTGTGATCTGCCGAGCTCTCATTGCCTGCTGTTGCTTTTCCAGAGCTGCTAACATATCCCCTAAATCAAGCTGCACAGGAGTCTTACTCTTTTTGCCAGCTGCCTTTGATAAAGCTTCCTGCAACATGAACAAAAAATGTTTACCTATACATACAATATAATATATTGGCAAATTTAAGCCTGTTATATTTATTATATCCCTCCCAACCTTTTTTCACTTAGCATTTGGCAAATTAAATATTAAAAACCCACGAATGAAAATTATTTTTAACAAACCTGTATTTTTTTTTGCTCCATACTGATTTCTGAATATTCCTGAGCTGTGGCAAGTGCTGCTGCTAAAGCCTTCTTCTTTTGACTTTTTGCACGTTTAGGTACAGAGGTTGTAATAGGAATTGGAGTCTGAACTATGTTAATTGGTGAATTTTCAGGTAAGTCATCCAACTAAGATTTCCAAAACAAAAATGTAAAAAAAAAAAAAAGAATGAGGTGTTCAATTTAAGGATTACTTAAGGATTCCTGATACCTATTAGAAGAGTTATTTCCTATAAATTAAACTGACTAAAATAAAATAGCTACAATAAATCAAAGTGTCAATATGGATATAATTAAGATAATTTATCAAGATGTTTTCTAAGACATGAGTTTATCTAATGACACTTTGCAATACTTCCATTCTCCACCTCTTAACTTCAAATATGTATAAACAAAAACAAATTCTGTGTATTTTGTTGACTACAAATATTGACTATAAAAATCTACTTTAAAATCAGTATCAAGAAACTATCATGTGACCTATACTATAGGTTTTGCCAATTATAAGATAAATTATATATTAATATGTAAAAAATATACTTGATCTGTTTTATTAATGAAACACTGGTTCAAAAAAATGTGCCTGATAAGGGGATTTAATACTTGTGTCAATGGCTATATATAAAATCAACATTAGTCAGCAATTACGCTAGTCTGTCCATATTTAGGAACAAATTATTGCAAGAGTCAATCTTACTACTTTTGCAGAAATTTTTTGTTGAATGTTCTCATCTTTAGCACTTCCAGTCTCATTCAGTTCTGTAAATTCATCTTCATCCTAAAACAAAGTAATGAATTTTGAAGTAAAAACCTAAACAGTACAAAGCAACAACAAACTAACTTAGGTGATTTTTTAATTCTTTAAAAGCATTGAAAAAGTCTAAGTTTCTTTTCCAATAGCTTTTGCCACTATTCAGGCCCTCATTATCTATAGCCAAGTATACTTTAACAGCCTCTCAACTGTTCTCTTTGCTGTCATATTCTTCCTCTATGTGAGCCCTCCCTTCTACACACTGTAACTATAATAATCCTCCTAAAACAAAGTTCCTCTTCCCCTGATCAAAGACATTCAATGGCTCCCCGAGGCCAAAATGAAATATGTCCAAATACAGCCTAGAATTTATGGCCCTATATAATGTGAGCCTAACTTTGTTTTAATCTCATTCTCTTTGACTTCTCTGTAGCCTTTGACACTTAATCATCCTCTTGTCCTTGGTATTCTTCTGTAGGTTTTCAGTACACCACTATCTCCTGGTTTTCCTTCTAGGTATCAGACTACTACTTTTCAGTTTCCTCTGCTGGATTCTCATCCAGATCACATCCTCTAATCATAGGTGTTCCAGGGTTCTGTCCTGGACTCTCTTCTTTTCTCCCTTTAAACTACTTCACTTGGTGATCTCATTAGCTCCCATGGATATTTACCATCTCTATGATGATGATTCTTTTTTTTAAAATTCAATTTTATTATACTTTCAGTTCCAAATTTTCTCCCTTCCTCCTCCTCTACCCATTGAGAAGGCAATAAAAATAGAACTCATCAAAAATACGTATGGTCATGCCAAACAAATTTCCATATTGGCCATGATGATGATTCCCAAATCTACCTATCCTGTACTAACCTCTCTGCTGTTATCCAATCTCCTATCTTCAAATGCCTTCAGACATTTCAAACTTGTTGTCCAGTAAACATCTCAGCTTAAACTAAACATGTCTAAAATAGAACTCATTATTTTACCCTCTCTAAACCCCATCCCCAACTTCCCTATTACTTCAGAGGGCTACATCATCCTCAGTTTCTTAGGCTTAACCTAGGTATCATCCTCAATTCCTTATCAATCTGTTGCCAACGTCTGTAGATTTCACCTTTGCAATATCTCAAGAACATCCCCCTTTCCTCTGACACCACCGCTACTGATGAAGGCCCTCATCACTTCACACCTACATTATTGCAATCGACTATTAGTGGGTCTGCCTGCCTCAAATTTCTCCTCCACTCCACATTCTACTCAGCCACTAAGGTGATTTTCCTAAAGTGCAGGTCCAACCATGTCATCTCCTTACTCAATAAATTCTAATAGCTCCCTATAGCTCTCCAGATCAAATAGGAAATCCTGTTTGGCATTCAAAGCCCTTCATGAACTAGCCCCCTGCTAGCTTTCCAGTCTTCTTACACCTTGCTCCCCACGACATATTCTATCCAGTGACAATGGCTGCCTGGCTGTTCCACAAGACACTCCACCTCCTGGCTCTGGGAATTTTTTTTTGGTTGTCCCCCATGCCTAGAACGCTCTCCCCTCCTCATCTCTGCCTCCTGGCTTCCTTTAAGTCCCAACTAAAATCCTATTTTGTATAGGAAGCCTATCCCAGTCTCCCTTAATTCTAGTGCCTTCCCTCTATTAATTACTTCCTACTTACGCTCTACACAATTTGTTTGTGTACATGTCTGTTTGCTTGTTTTCTTCCTCAACAGATTGTGAGATCCTAGAGGACAGAGAGTGAATTTTGCCTCTTTTTGTATCCCTAGCGCTTAGCACAGTGTCTGGGACAAAGGAGGCAATTAATAAATGTTTACTGATTGACTGACCTTCAAGATTACTTCAAATGCCATCTCATATTTCCCTTCTCTGAACCCCCATAGCACTTTCATCTTGTCTTCTATCAGTTAATTACTGTATTTGACTTATCCTCCTACCAAACCATAACTTCTTCAAATACAATTTCTTTACCCTTAACTTACAGTGGTGCCCTGCATATGATGCTTAATAAGTACTGGATGATTCAAAATAAAAAATATTTGGAAAAGGAAACACATTTAATTCTACTCATAAGTGTTCTAAACAAATATTTATTGAAATAAATAGGCAAGACACTGTGCTTAACAGTGTTCGAAAAATTCTGACATTTTCTGTCTCTTCAAATACTTTTAATATTCTACTTTTCTATACGACTTATCCATTTCCTAAATCCTTGCCCTCACTGTGACATCCAATCTCCAGCCCTCAGTACTTATTGAAATTCTGTTCTAACTTGAGTTTTCTACTTTCTTAATCTTAATCCTATAGTTAACCAGTTCAACACCACAATGTCTTCTACTCTCACATTCCTTGCTCTCCCCCACACCTCCTCCCCCATGTGATTACCATGCTGTACCAATCCTTAACCCTGGACTACTGACTTCATTCACTTGCTCTTTGTACTCTACTAAAGAGAGCTGGAGGAAGCCCTAAGAGGATGATATCTGAGGGCAACCCTTGACATCATCTTCCACTATTTCCTCATTTATTCCGTTCTGACGAAGACGAAGGTCTTCTCCCTACCAAGGCTTTACATATGTTTTAAACCCCAAGCCCTCCCATTTGCGCCAGCAAATTGCCCCTCCTCAATCATCCCCAATCTCTCTTTTTCTCTCTCCCCTCCCCCCTTCTCCTTCATTTTCCTTACCCCTTCTCCTTTCCTCTCTTCTCCTCTCTCTCTCTCTCTCTCTCTCTCTCTCTCTCTTCTCTCTCTCTCTCTCTCTCTCTCTCTCTCTCTCTTTCTTCAGTATCTCCTAAACTCCTGGTTTTTCTCTCCTCTTTCTCCCAATATGCCCAAATCTCCCCAACCCTTAAAAAAAACATCCTTGGAGTTCCTACCATCTCCCACTAGTTAACTATCCCTACTAACGAGCATTCTATCTCTCTTTTTCTATCATAGCCAAACTCCTTGAAAAAGCCTTCTTTCTCTTCTCTCAGCTCTCTTCTAAACTGTCTGTAACTTTGCTTCTGACCTCACTCAATAGAACATGTTTTCTCCCAAGTTTCCAGTGCTATATTCACTGCAAATATGATAGCCTTTTCCTCAATCCTTAGTCTTCTTAACACTGTTGACCACACTCTCCTCTACTGGAAGCTCTCTTTTCTCTGGCCTTTTTCTGGCATTATTCTTGTATGGTTCTCTTCCTTCCTGTCTAACTTCCCTTTCTCAGTCTCTTGTGCTTGGATCATCATCCGTATCATACCCACTATGGATAAACCCCAAACCTCTGTCTTGGACCCACTTCTCTTCTTTTCTCCCTACACTATCTCACTTGGTAGTTTCTCATCAGTTTATCCATCCAGATCTAAATATTCAGTCCCAGACTCTCACCTAAGTTCCAGTCCCATATCACTGTCTAATTTCAAACTGTACATACCAAATCTAATATATCCTAAAAAAACCCAGCTTGTTATCTTTCCCTCCAAAAAATCCTGCCCTTTTCCAAACTGTCCAATTTCTACTGTAGGCATCACCATCTTTCTAGCCTTCCAGGTAACTTTAACTCCTCATTTTCTCTCTCTGCACATATCCAACTAGCTGCCAAATCCTTCTACTTCTATCTCTACAACATCTCTTGCACTGGTCCCCCTTTCACAACTCAGCCCTAATCACCTATTAAATGGATTATTTGAATAACCTTCTAACTGGTCTCCCTGCCTCAAGCCTCTTCACTCTCTAGCATCTGCTCCATGCAGCTGCCAAACTTTACCTTTAAATGTAGGTCTGCCTATGTTACTCCCCTAATCAATAAATTCCTCTGGCTCCCAATTGCCTTTAGGGTCAAATACAAATTTTTGTTTGGCTTTTAAAACTTTTTATCATCTGGACCCAACCAACTTTTTCAACTATTTCTTAATACACATAATTTCTCTTCCCATGCTCTAGAGTCCAATGCAAGGCCTTCCTGCAGTTCCTAACATGTGGGACTCCTCTATTCTCCAAGACTTTGCACTGACTGTCTTCAATGCCTAAAATGTGCTCTCTCCTTCCAACCTCCATAATCTTTCAGCATACCTTACTTCCATCAGCACTCAGCTCAGGCACTACCACATACCCAAAGATTTACCGAATCCCCATACCTGCTGGTAGCATCCCTCCCTAAACTAACTTGCATTTATTTTGTAGTGACTTATATGTGTGCACATTGTCTCCTTCTGCTAGAATGTAAGCTAAGCTCTTTGAAACACTGTCACTAAGCTAAGACTGGAACTAACATGAAATCATTGTAGTCCTTGTAGATACCAAGAATGTTATCTACAAAACAATAATTGGTGTAGCCAACTGAAAAAAATGGATTGTAAGCAGCATTAACCTTCACATCTTAAATGATGATATCTGTAATCTCTTTATCTCACTTGTTCTTCAGTCTTCACAAAAAGAAAACACTAAAAGTTAGTTCCTATTTGCCATTTTCAAGTTGGGATTTTTTGGGTTTGCTTTTTAATGGCTTGATAATGCAGTGGTTGCTACATTAAAATTGGCCTATTAAGCATAACCTGTATTTCAATTTTGAATCAACACATAAAAAAAGAAACAAAATAATGGAAAGAATACAGAATTTGGAATCCAAGAACCATGTGGCCTACGCAATCAGTTACGTTTTATGAGCTTCAGTCCCTTCATCTGTAAGATGAGGAAACTGGCTCTCATATCTAAGGTTTCTTCTGCCACTAACATTATGACCCTAAAAAGGTACTTCTTTTAACCTCAAGAAATTTAAAATCTAATACAGGATGTATGTTTAAAAATATCATATGATCAGTGTACTCATACAACAACAACAACCACTTATTAATTACCTCTGTATCAGGTGTCACATAAGTGCTAGGGATATAAATAACAAAAATTAAACAATTGTCGAGAGAGTAATGAAAGTAAAATCCAAAATAAATGTCCCATGGTACAAATCACCAGCATCATACAGAGGAAAAAAGAATACCTCAAAATACAATGGGTCGGGACTTGGTTCTACTCTGTGAGATTGGCTGCTTAATGGTTTATTGTCTTGTCTCTTCTGCAAACTCTGTCTTCTTTCTGAGGATGTGCTATGTCCACGGCATCTGAATCCAACCTAAATACACCCCAAGAACAAAAAAAAAACAAACTAGGATTTCATACTACTAACCTTTAAAAATTACTTAATTTAATACAATAATCACAAATGAAAATGTTAATAAAAATGTTTTTTTCAATATTCACTATCACCACCATTTTTAAATTATACTTTAAAAAAATCTTTTTAAATCTGGAATTTCCAAGAAAGCCGATATATTAAAATAGCTTTTTCATTAAAACACACTCAAGTAAAATGCTGTTACTGTTTACAATACAGCAAAATGCTCAGCTTTAAAAAGGGCCAAAATAAACAGCACATTAAACAGTAATTCTATAATTAATACCTATTTTCAAATCACGTCTTTTGAAGTACTCAATTTTTTACAGTGTTAGACACTTTCCTTATGTAGAAAAAAATTAAAGGATTAAAAACTATAGTCTCTAGGTTCCCTCAGCTACCAAAACTTTTAACTAAACTCAAACAGTGCGATTACCAGATCAAGAAAGACCTTAAGATGAAAAGCTTTTACACATGCCTTGAATTCTTTAATCTGAAGCAAACCCAAGAGGGCTCTGAAACTTTTTTACACTCTTAGGAGCTAATTCTTATTTCTAAGAGATAAGCTGATAAGGGTACTGAGTCTTTGTGTTGCAGGCTCCTGTCACATTAACAGTGAGGATACACGACCAGACATTGTTATAGTCAATATGGCTCCCACTGGGCTATAAAATACATGATGACAGACTAATGAAAATATCAGGCTCCAGAAAGCAGAGTACATAGATTGCAAAATATGGCATCAAATTAGCTAGGATGTAATCCTAGCTCTGAGACTTTAGAGAAGTCATTTAATTTTTCTGGGACTCAGTTGCCTCATCATGTAAAATATAAGAACTGGACTAGATGACATTTAAGATCTCTTCTGCTTCTAAAACTATGAGCCTATGAGCTTAAAAATGGTAGATTTGTATCAATTTGGGTTTCTCTATACAAAGTATTGATCTAATATTTCATCATGTGGAGGTGACCATGAGTCCTAAAAGCAAAAACTAAACTTATTCATTTATAGGTTTGAGAACCCTTAATAAAGATGAAAGATATCATTTATAAAAATCATTAAACTGAAAATATAAGTTTCACTGAAGGTAAACATCTATAATTTCCAGATTGTTATTTAAAACATTAATGTTCTTGTTAAATGTTGTATGTTAAAGTGGTTTAAATCCTTTTTTTTAAAGGATTTTTTTTTTTGCACAAACAAAGCCAATGCAACCAAGATCAGGAGGGAAGCAGAAAACCGGGAAAGAATTTTTACAACCAGTGGGTCTGATAAGAGCCTCATTTCTAAAACATATAGAGAACTAAGTCAAATTTATAAGAATATAAGTCATTCCCCAATTGGTCAATGGTTAAAGGATATTAACAGGAAATTTTCAGATGAAGAAATTAAAAAGCAATGTACAGTCATATAAAAAAATGTTCTAAATCACTATCGATTACAGAAATGCAAATCAAAACAACTCTGAGGTACCACATCACAGTTATCAGGTTGACTAACATGACAAACCAGGAAAATGATAAATGCTAGAGAAGATGTGGGAAAATTCAAACACTAATACATTGTTGGTGGATTTGTGAATTGATCCAACCATTTTGGAGAGCAATTTGGAACTATGCCCAAAGGGCTATAAAAATATGCATACCCTTTGACCCAGCAATAGCACCTCTAGGGCTGTATCCCAAAGAGATCATAAAAATGGGAAAGTGACTCACATGTATTCATAGCAGCTCTTTCTATGGTGGCAAAGAACTGGAAATTGGAAATTGAGGACATGTCCATCAATTGGGGAATGGCTGAACAACTTGTGGTATATGAATGTAATGGAATACTATTGTACTATAAGAAATGATGAGCAGGCAGACTTCAGAAAAACCTGGAAAGACTTGTATGGACTGATGCTGAGTGAAATGAGCAGAACCAGAAAAACACTGTACACACAGCAACAGCCATACTGTGCAATGATCAATTTTGATAGACTTAGCTCCTCTCAGCAATGCAAGGATCTAAGACATCTCCAAAAGTCTCATGACAGAAAATGCTATCCACATCCAGAGAAAGAAATATGGAGTTTGAATGTAGATTGAAGCATACTATTTGCTCTTTTTTTTTTCTTCTAGTTTGTTTTTTTTCTTTTTTCTGGCTCCCGCTATTGTTTGCAATTCTTCACACATGACTAATGTGTAAATGTATCTAACAGGAATGTGTTTGTAGAGTCTATATCACATTACATACCATCTTAGGAAAGGAAGTAGGGAGGGATGGGAAGAAAATTTAAAATTCAAAAGCTTATGGAAGTGATTGTTGAAAACTAAAAATAAATTAATTAAAACAATAAAATATGCATTTAAACTGCCCACAGAAAACACTAGAAAGAGTAAAGAAAAAGTCCAATTGACTACAAAATAAAATTATCTGCTTGTGAAATAAATTTAAAAAATTATTTTTTCAGCTTTGCAAAATAAATTCTTCCTGGTTGAGACAAAATATATACAACAATATAAAATCAATAACAAAAGTTGTTTGTGAGCTTTATTGTTCAATTATAAAGCCTAAAGTAGAGTAGGTCAGAATAAAGGGTTGCATAGAGCTTCTTAAGAAAACAATTAAAGACATGATTTGACTACTATGATAAATAATGAGATAAGACAAAAAAAACAACACACACACTAATCTTTAGGTATCAATATTAGAAATATTCTGTTCAACATGATATTCACTAACACACTATACTTCTCCCAACCTTGCCAGTTTTATATTTCTTATCCTTCCCACTGAGGAAAAAATACAAGATTTTTTTTCTCCCCTCCATAGACTTTCTCAGAGGCAGGCTGCCAGCTCAAAACTGAAGCCTTCAATTTCTGAAAAGCTTGGTAAAATCAGAATTTATAACCTGAAGGTAGGAATCTGTGTTTTTAAAATATGGCAATGAAACTTAATAAAGTTAATAAAGTCTTTCATCTGGGTTTAAAAAACTGATTTTATAAGTACTTGGGCTTGCTAAACAGCAGTTTATCTAAGAAAGATCTACAAGTTTTAGTGGCCTTTAAGCTTAATGAATCAACAGAATGATCTGGCAATAACTTTAGGCTGCATTAAGAGTCGAAAACTACGAGGTAAGAGCCACATTGTACTTAGCTATGGATAGACTACACTTGAAATATTCCATTCTTCTGTGGGTGCCACATTTAAGAATGATACTGATAAGCTATAGACTAATCAGAGGAGTATTGAGGATTGCTAAGGACCTTGAGTCCATGCCATCTGAGAATCAGGTGAAGGAACTAGGGATATATATGATAGAGAAGAACAGGACAGTTGTCTTTAAGTATTTAAAGGGCTGCTACATGGAAAAATAATCAGACTTGTTTTGTTTGCCCCAGAAGGCAGACCTAGAACAACTGGTGAAACTGCAAAGAAGTAAATTTAAGCTTGATTAAAGAAGGAATTCTTTTTTGTTTGTTTGTTCATTTTGTTTTGTTTTTGGTTAGGCAGTGGGGTTAAGTGACTTGCCCAGGGTCACACAGCTAATAAGTGTTATGTGTCTGAGGCCAGATTTGAACTCAGGTTCTCCTGAATCCAGGGCCAGTCTCTATCCGCTGTGCCACCTAGCTGCCCCTAAAGAAGGAATTCTTAACAATTCAAGCTTATCTACAAACATGGACAAGGCTCTCTTGGAATGCAGCAGATTCCCCCTCATTTGAGGTCTTCAAGGAAAGGCTGAATGACCTTTTGTTGGATTATAGGAATTCTTTTTCAGCTACCAGCACTGGAAAAGACCACAGACCATGAGGACTCTCAAGTCTGACATTCTACCGATATTTATCTGTTAACAGAAACTAGAGAGTTGCTTACAATTCCTGCTTTAAAAAAAAAAAAAGGCAGATCTTTGCCTAATAGGTTTTCCATAAACAACAATTTGTTCTTACAGAAGTAACCACAGGTCAGTTTTCCAGTGTGAATTCACAGTAAAGATACCTTAGTATCAGCTTTCCTAAATTTCACCAAGACCAGACTAAAGCAAAGATTCAGATCAGTAAGTCATTTAGGCAGCCTATCACCCTACTGACATCAAAGAATGTGATTTTTTTTCTTTAGAAATAAAAATGGAATTTAAAAATTCTAGGTAAGTTCATTACAAATCAGGGCTAGTTACCAGTTTAGCAATTTAATAAGCATTTGTTGCCAGGGGATTTAAAAGCCTAAACCCCTCAGACAAAGAAGTTCCAGGTGGCATTAATTCTGCTTCCTGGAAAACAGCTGATTCTTCCTAATAAGGACAAGCTGGCTGCTAAAGCAGAAATGATGGGAAACAACTGGAGGAAGTGACCATGCCATGTTAGAGTTCATAATAATCAGTAAAGAGAAAGCTGGGCAGAGTTTGATGCCCACTAGATTTTGGATATTCAATTTTCAAAGTTCTAGTTAAAGCAAGCAGAATACTATGACCTAAAATTCTACAAGGAAAGCTAGCCAAAGAGAGATAAAATAGAAAAAATTTTAAAATCCTGACAATTCTTGCAAAGAAAAAAACAGAAGTTCTATTTAGAAACTAATGTAAACACACAGGGAACTCACCAAACAACTTTGGTTTTAAAAATACACATAACATAAAATGGAAGCAAGGGCAAATAAATGACAATGAATACAAAAAGAACAGCATTGTACTGTCCTATGAAAAGTCAAGAATGCTAAAGCTTAGAACAAGTTAAAGTGGATAACTGCTGAAGGTAAGAAACAGATTTTTTAAAAAGCTATTTTGCAGGCAAAATGAAGACCTAAGAAGGGATAGAAATGATGTTCTGTCCCCTAAAGAGAAGGGAGCTTTACACTCTAAAGAGGAAGCAGCTGCTTGTTCTCCAAGGAGTGATACGATCAAGTTAGTAGAGAGATTATCCAATGAAGATCACAGGAAAACGTGACTACTAGCAGTACTTAGTAACTCCTTGCTGAAGGGTACTGAAACAGATATTTATAAATCTGATAAGAGATGTCTGGTATCTTCCCGAGTAGTCTGCTCCTTTCCCAGGCAAACCCGAGACATTTAAAAGAACCATCCAAGACTTGTCAAATCAGATTACCACTACCAACTTGTCACCACTCACATAGGCAGTCAAAAAGAACAACCTAAAAACAATTATCAAATATTGCAAAGCCCTGGGTAAAAAAAAAATTGAAGGCCTTAGGGTTATAAGCAGTGTTTCTATCACTTCTGCTCATCAAAGGCAAGGGATTAAAAAAGAAAAAAGCAGATTTATGAAGTGAAAAGCTGGTTAAATATGATTATCTCTGAGAATGGATTTCAGAACTGGATCTGGACTATGGCTAAAAGTATAGGAATGACAAGTTCCTAAACAAGGACGGCACCTAACAAGTGCTAATAAGGATATTCTTGCTTAAAGTCTTACAAATCTAATCAAAAGAACTTTAAACTGAAAAGGAAGAGTGAAGTAGAAAATTTCTTAAGCATATCTACCAAGCTAAATAGAGAACTGCTAGAAATATAGGAAAAATAGTTGAAGCTGAAATGCTCAGAGGATAAATACAAAAAAGAAGCCAATAATACAACCCTAGGCCTCAGGTGTCAAAACATAAATGCACAAAGTATAGATATTGGCAAGATTTACTAGGGGACCTAATATACAGAGGCAAATTTGACCTCACAAGTATCATATAAGACCCATGAGCAGAATATGGCTTTAGAAAAATCTCAGCCAAAAGAAAGATGATAGATTAAGGAGTGGAAAGCAAGGGAATAGGGACAAGGGAGTAGAACAGTACTGTATATTAAAAATATCTAATCAGAGAAGGAAATCCAAGAATCCGAGAAATAAACACAGTTAAGAACATCTGAATAAAAATCAATGAAAAGCATGGGGAAAGAAATTAAATCAAAGAAATCAATCAAAAGAAATGGAGGCCAGATTTTTACTGGATAAAAAAATAATAAATGAGGAGTCTGGAAAAGAACCAACAAGGGAAGAATATCTAAAAGATGCAGTAGAAAAAGGGGATGAATAAAGGAATCAGAGTCCTATAAGAAGTGGGAAACAATAAGATCAGGTAGAGGAGATTAACCTTACTGAAGAGTAAGGACACCTTGGTCTTTGGTTTAGAAAAATAAATGAAGATGTTGAGATAGTATTCCCCATTCAATGGCCTCAATCTTTTAGTGAAGTAGGTTAGATCACTTATCAATTTGAAGGGTTAAAGTACAGTTGGGTTTGGAAGAGTCTCTATGAAGAATAAGATAGAAAGCTGATAAGGGTAGAATAGGATTTTTGAATAGCACAGATTTTTAACTTGGATTCTACGAATATGTGAAATAGAAGTTACCTGTGAATTATTTCTTTGCTCAGTTTGCCTTCCACCTCTAGAAAACAGCTGATTTTTTTCCATCCAAGGTTTTTTCTGAGTTGCCTGAGAAGTTACATTGGACCAACTTGTTCCACCTACAAGTTATGATAAAAGATTCAGAAAAAGAAACAAGAAGGTCAGGGGGATGGGAGTAGGGGAAGGAGGAGAGGAGAATTATTTCCTATGTTTCATAATTTAATTAAATTCCATGTCATAAAAGTCAGACAGACTTTTTAATCCCATATTTAAACATAGAATATAACATAAAGTTGGGAAAATTATCAAAAATTTTTTATAACATTCTCATTTTGAACACATGCTGTAACTTGCCACATACTTTCAAAGTTTTTTAATTTGCTCAGGGCAATCATCTGAGTTAATTTTAACTTTCTGGGAAGACTTCTAGTTTTTTAGGTTTTTTTTTTTCCATTTTCAAGTCTCATCTCTAAAAGCTAAAACCCTTAAAGGATCTAAAAGGAGGAAAGAAGAGCAAGAAGGATGAAACAATATGGAGATTAGTAGCAAGCAGATAATAGTATCAGAACTTAGATAAATACCTGAACATAACGATGGTTCCACAAGCTAAAAATAAGGAAAAAAAGTGTTAGAGGTTGCACTTTAAAATAAACACTTTCAATTCTGCAAAAAGCTTCACACCATAAATATAGCACACTCATTACAATTTTAAGAAAAATAAATCTCACTCTATTCATTACTTTAACAATAAATTTAAAAGGAAAAGTAAATTCAATGTAAAATAAATTTTCAACTAACATCCTCTCGTTTCCATAGCAACTATTAGAGAAAGTAAAAACTTAAGCACAGTTACATGCAATAAGTGTATAAATCTAGGCAATGGTCACATACATTAATTGTTCCAGAATCAGTATTTCTGGAAGTCATTGCTGTAGCCTGATTGTTGCTGTGTTTGGGACTGCAGTAACCACTATCGCTGTCAATGTCAGCTTCACTAGCTCCTTGCTCACTAGAGGATTCTGCTGTAGGGTGGGATGATCTTCTCCTTCTTCCTTTTGATTTCCAGAGCATTGTAGAAGTGCTCTCTGAAAGAGACTTATTAGCAATATCTGATGGGAAATCTGAAAGGTAAAGAAAGCATAACAATTCTTTGTGACAAAATGTCATTTTTATGAATATCAAAGTTTATAAATCATCCCAAAATAAAATATCTGGCTGTAAAAGAAAAATGCAAGTATGTATCAACCCTTTAAAATGGAGGCCCAGGGGCAGGTAGGTGGCTCAGTGGATAGAGCACTGACCCTGAAGTCAGGAGGACCTGAGTTCAAATCTGACCTCAGACCAAACACTTAACACTTACTAGCTGTGTGATCTTGGGCAAGTCACTTAACCCCGACTGCCTTAAAAAAATAAATAAATAATTACATTTAAAAATAAGAAAAAATAAAATGGAGGCCAAAAGGTCACTGTACCTTCTAAAGTTACGCATCAATGCCTCATCATAGCAAGAAGGTGGTTTTTTAAGGCATTCTGGCACAGCATAGCTCTGAAAGATCTTGACTAAATTAGGAAAACTTTTGGTATGGATGTGGTATGGATTATATTGGTCCTCTGAAAACTCTCCTAACCAAATACAGAAAGATTCAACATCAAGATAAACACTCAAAAGGTCACTCAGCCCCAGATAACCCCATGGTATAGTGTATAAAACACTACACTTGGAGTCAAGAAGCCCTAGGTTTGAATCCTGTCTTCAGTAACTACTACTTGTAAGACTGTGGGCTCGACATCTCTGAACCTCAGTTTCCCATTTATAAGATAAGGAGGTTAGAATTATCAGTAACCTTTAAGGTCCCTTCCAGCTATAAATCTATGATCTACATTCTATAGTGATGATGATGAAGCATCAAAAAAGCATAAAATGCCAAGAATTACAGTTTCAGACAATCTACAAAACATTAATTTAATCGTTGGTACTTAAAATGTGATTTTTCGGGGGCAGCTAGGTGGTGCAGTGGATAGAGCTCTGGCCTTGAAGTCAGGAGGACCTGAGTTCAAATCTGTTCTCAGACACTTGACATTTACTAGCTGTGTGACCCTGGGCAAGTCACTTAACCCCAACTGCCTCACCAAAAAGCAAAAAAAATAAATAAAAATGAAATAAAATGTGATCTTTGTCCAAAACAAATGAGTTAAAATAGACAAAAAATAATTAATTTCAGGAATGACATAATTACAGATTCAGTTACCTGTAAGATTCTTAATTAGTAAACACCAATTACATCACATGCAATTATGGAAGCTCCAATCAGAACAAGATGTTGACATTTTAAAAATGGAAAATGGACAAGAGTAAAGGCATTGACTTTTAACTGATGCTAAACAGTTAAAATGAGGCAGTCACAAAGCCCTAGAAAGGCCCTCAGCCTCCCTGCTAAGAAAAGAGAAGAAGTAGCCAAGGATAACACTGGTTTAGAGCACAAGCTTATTTGCAAAACGCTACCAAAGACAATGAGCAAAATTTTTGTCAAAACAGCAAAAAGTAGTTGAAAAAGTGACTTGATAGATAGCTTGGTATTATATACAAATTATTCCAAGAATATTTGTTGATGAAACTGGAAGTAGGACAAAAAAGATGTTAAATTGAACAGGTTATCCAGAATTTTTATAGTCATCTATTGTCTTTAATAAAAGTCAAATATCATCACACTATTCTCATCAGAAGTAGAACCTCAATACCCAATGTACAATGTAAGTAAGTGACAACAGTAAAGAAAAAAAATGAAGTTGGGAAGAATGGATGGACCTGATCAAATACATATGGAAGAAATTAGTAAGAGAAGCAGTCCAATTTAAAAAAAACTCAGGGAGCTCAATATTATTTTATACTCCGCGACTACAGAATGCCTTTGCCAAAAAAAAGAGACCAAAACATTAGCAACTATCAACTCACAGTTCTCTCATCTAAATAAAATATAAATTTCTGTGAGAATGCAATATACATGCATTACAACCATACTTGATATATGGAGTAGAAGTAAGCTTTTGCAAACTATTTTCTTACATAAACTATATTTTTATGATCACACAAATGAAAGAAAAATATAGAAAATAAGATTCCATTTTATTATAAAATAGCATTATACACTGTAGCACAAAATGCAGTTTTGAAGGCTTAAGCAAGAGAACACTTAAATTACACAAAGTTATGATAGTTGCAATTATGGAAATAACATTGCTCAATGATGTGACACCATGAAAGCTGTGTGAAACTATGGAAAAAGTACTTAATCTATAATGAGAAAAACCTGTTTTCAAAAAACTCCTTTACAGTTTTACCACCTGTATAACCTTGTGTTGTATAACTCACATAAACTCCAAAGGCCTCAGAGACTTTGTACATATACAAAATGAGGTTGAATTTGATGGACTCTGAGGTCTCTTCCACTCTAGAACTACAATCTGCCTAATGTGTTTGCCATTGTCAAGGAAAAAGTCCCACATAAAATTCAAACAAAAGGATTCACAGGTTCTAACTATTTGAGCCCTAGAACACTTTTATAAAGACTCCTCAATGAAATCCACTGGAGTGCAGACAAAACAAAGTGGATGAAAAACACACACCAATTCTACTATATGGCCAGACCTGCAGCTGTACAGACAGTCTCTCAAGTTTGTCCAAAAATGTGTGTATTGTATCTGGGATAGGCACTGCAAATAGAAAATCTAGGCTCAGAATTGAGGAGGAAGAGGAAAAAATAAGACTAGATTGAATCTGAAAAACTTAAATTATTTCCAATAATCTCTACTTGTTCCCAGCTACAAAAGCCCATCTTTAATAAAAGCATTCCTCCCAATGATGAGACACTCCAATACCAGAAGAATTAAAATTACCAATAACCCAAAGGGCAATGGAAAGATGTGTAGTGGGCGTAAGTAAGGTATACACAGCATGTTAATTGTGATTTGTAAGGAAGTGGTATAAAAGATAATATTGAAAGGATCCACACTCAAGGACCTAGAAGGCCACATGTGGCTGCAGTTTCCCCACCCCAGGAAAAGATCATTTCTTTTGAGATGCAGGAAAGGGGGTGGGGTATTTAGGGAGCCTTAGGACTGACTAAAGGCGGGGAAAGTGGGTGGGCCTTCAGGTGTGGCTGAACATATTTCCCTTGAACAGTAACTGGCATGCTAATTGCTTTATGGGCCTCAACTACCGCTAGCAATCTTAACTAGAAAAAAAAATCACCTAAATCAGGGCCCCCTCTTTAGCTGTCCCCTTGGGGGAGATCACACCATCCCTATAAGCACAAGGAAGGGCAAGGACGAAGACCTCTCCATGGGGAGGGGCTCCAGTTTAAGCTGGTCCACTGTTTACAAACAACAAACAGAAGTCCCAGGTTAACCCAGTAGGCAAGCAAATGTCTCAGGGGCTAGTTGCAGGAGTTCATTCCCTTTCTACTCTTAACACTGGGAGAGACCTCATTTTGAACAGGTGAGTTCAGGCAGATGCTAACCATTATAAAAATCAATACAGTATAAAATCATTACATTGCAAAATCAGTACAGTAGAAATCAGAGGAAATATTAATTTCTATCTTTTCAAATTTCTGATTGGTTTCTCTGCCTCAAATAAAGACTCCAATTCATGTTCCATACAGCTGCCAAAGCAATTTTCCTGAAGCACAGGTTTGACTGCACCACTCACTTTCTACTCACTATAGTCTCTAGTAGCTTTCTATTTTCTTTAGGATAAATATAAACATCCCTCTTTGACATTTAAAATTCCTCACAATCTGGTCCAATTCTAATTTTCTCACCTTATGTCTCAATTTATTCTTTTTCCTTTAAGGAAATTAAATATAATTTCATTATTTAAAATTTTATATAAACCAATGGTTCTTTAAAAAAAAAAAAGTCAGTGCCAAAAGCCTAGTACATAACAACCACCTTAAAATAACAAAACAATCTGTGCAGACAATGGAGGAAATAAGTTTAAAAAATAAAGGAAACAGATTGTAACTCCCTACTTCCAAGGAATTTTATAAACTGGCAGACCAAAATAAGGAAAGAATGGGGAGGCTTTCTATAATAGTAAAGTACTATTTTACCATATACTTTAAAAATGACATAAGCAATTTTTAAAATTAAGATTCCACCTCCAGAAGTCTAGAACCTCCACATGTACCGCTTTCTCTTACCTGTTTGCTGGGCAGCATCCACCAGAAGCACAATTTTTGACCGATTATCAGGTCCTGCTGCACTGGTTTCTTTCTGAGTAGCTACACTTTTTACTGGTGGCCTTTTACTTTTTACTTGTTGCTGTAAAAGCTGCTGCTGCTGATTTAAATTGAAAAAATAATATACTACTTCAATAAAATAATACTGTGAAAATAAATACAAGTAAAATGAGGAGAATGGACTAAATCAGAGGTGTCAAGTTGGAGGCCCATAAAACTCTGGAGTGCCAACCAGATTAAAATGCATTGTTTAACAGAATAAATAAAAAAGACAATATGACATAAAGCTAATTGGTGATTTTCTAAGTCACTATTAAGTCAGGGTTCCTTAATAACTGACTGATGATTCCTAAACCCCCTTTTAACTACAGAATTCTATTATACTAAGTACTTGACACAGAAACTTACGATCTAATATTAAAATAGATCACCCTTACCAAGAAGCTGACTTTTTGTTTTACTAAAATATACTTATCATGGGGTAAGAATTTTCTGCTGAGAACAAAAAAGCATAAAATGATTTCTGCCAAAAAAGGAAAAAAAAGGAAAACTCTGAATTCCTATTATATGGCTATTCTTTGCTTAACAATAACTGACTTGATAGAATTCTGAATTTAAGGAACTGAACCTAGTTATTAATTCCCTCTAACATAGCATCTCTCATTTTTTGGAATGTGTGCTTCATGTGCTCTCACCTTATTTTCACCATCTCACAGCTTCCATTCCTTAGAAATTCCAAACGGACAACTATCAATGCAGTGTAGATTTATTTGGGACAGAGACACACCCAATGTTTTTTTTTTTACAGCAACTGCCTACTTCTGGTTTCTATCCCCCTCCCCCTCCAAGCACACTGTAATCAATGCAAGTCTTTTCATGGGTCAGGGAGAAAGTAATGGCTTGCTGTGCTGATAGACATGGCAACTGAGAAGTCATCTTTTAGGCTTCTAGCTCTATTCAAGATTAATTCTGTCAACTCTAAGTGACTGAGCAGGACAGGATTTTTATTTGCCAGTTGAAAAATTAAGGCTTCAAGATAGGAAAGTATCCTTTACCTAAAAACCCTTAAAACAGAATTTGTTGTCTTGTTTGCTATAACTTAGATTCAACAAATTCATTTATGCTCTCAATGACTCCATTAATTCAAGGATATTTAGTCAAAAGTGGGGGGGAAGAAAGAGAGAGGAACTGTTCTATTTCAAAAGACTATCTTGATCATTTATCTTTAGTCTCCATCATAAACGGAGCAAATGACTCACCTTCCCTACTCACCTGCTAGCCAGCTTCAAATTTTCATTTTGAAGCTACTCAAAGTTGTACTGAGAAGGTATGATTCTATGGTATTGTTAATACTGAGTAATACCATTAATGATTTAATCAGTTTAAAAAAAAAGGGAAAAAACTCTTCCTAGTGTATGTATCCAAAGTCTTCATGCAGATGTCTGTTTACTTTGCACATCAAACAGACCCATACAGAAGGTCAACCTGAACTACCTCTAATTGATGAGTAACCACAGATGATGGAATATATAAGAAGGGAAGGAAAAGACAAAAACCTAATCCTTGGGATGGGGAAAAAAAAGTTGGACCAAAAGGAATAGTTTAGGATGGCACAGAAGCAAAAGGAATAAGCAAGATATTCTCAAACTACCTGATTTCCTCTGAAAGGTTATTCAACATTCTAAAGTTTGATTTCATTTTCTAAGGTTTAGGAAAATTTATTTTCTGCTAAATATGGTGGAATTTTTATTTAAATAAATGAGAAAAACAAGATGTTAACAAAAATTCACTTTTGTAACTAAACTTTGAAGAAAATGTATTATTCCCAATATAAAGCAGCTATAGAAATGCTTCTTTACTTATATTGTCCAGCATTTTATGCAACATATTTTTTTTCAATTCTATGCAATAATACAAACAGAATCAACATAAGAGTGGAAGGGAAGAACTTAAGAGAAATTCATAAAAACAACATTACAAGAGGCAGCTAGGTGGCAGAGTGGATAGAGCACTGGCCCTAGAGTTAGGAGGACTTGAGTTCAAATCCAGCCTCAGACACTTAACACTTACCAGCTGTGTGATCTTGGACAAGTCACTTAACCCCAACTGCCTCACCAAAAAACAAAACAAAACAAAAAACCCATCACAGCAGATATGGGTGCCAGTCAGGCACCTTTTAGAATCCCAGATATTGTTTAAGTTTCAATTTTCATTACTAAATTTAGCGAATTGCATTAATAATGTATAAAATATTTATTTTTTTTGCTTAGCATGACCCTAAGCATATATTAAGTAACTGCTTCACAAGTGATTACATTTAAATCCTTTGGAAGCACAAGGATATTATGATTACATAAATTTATTTGAAAGACTATGAGAGGTAACAAAAAAGTACTCATAAAGAGTTCATTGAAAATAACTGAAAGGCAGAGGAAAAAAAATTTAATAAATGTTATTTGTCCTTGTATATGATACAACACATGTCTTTTGTCCAAGGACCAGTCTAGCTAAATTTGGAAAGGCGCATGCATCACCAGGTTGGTGACAGCACCAAATAAACTCTCAGAAACTATCAACCAAGTCAGAGAAAGGCTAGACTTTGGGATGGTGGCAGAAGTGCCTATGCTGACAAAAATCAGACAAAAATTGAAATAACTGATATTTGCCCTGGATCATGGCAGAAGAGCCTTTCAAAAGATTTCACTTACTACATTTTTTTTTAATTTTAGTGAGTAATTGGGGTTATGTGGCTTGCTTGGAGTCATACAGCTAGGAAGTATTATGTGTCTGAGGGCACATTTGAACTCAGGTCCTCCTGACTCCAGGGTCAGTGCTCTATCAACTGTGCCACCTAGCGGCCCCTACATTCTTTAATATAGTTTTAAACTGTAAATGATAAGTTATTTGCACCAACAATAACAAAACATATTCACACTTTTGAAGAAGTCAAGGAAGTTACTTACTTTCTGCACAATGGGACCTTTGTTACTACTTCTACTTCTGTGGCTGGACAGTGGGAAGACTTGTCCAAGTTGATTTGGACGGTCTGTGCATTCTGTGGGAACAGTATTTAAAGTATTTGCTGCTGGAAAGGTGTTCGAGTAAGGTGTAGGAAAAGGATGATAAAATCCCATAACTTGGGCACATGGAGCGGGCATCAACTGGTAATATGTATATTCTGTAGAGACAGGTGGCTGAGCAGATATAATGGGATAAGCAAGGTATGGTCCTGGAGGATTTGGATTTGGTTGCTGCCATCGTAGGTCATTGTTATATAGTGGAAATTGTCTGTAAAGCCAATAGAAAAGGAGAACAAATTTATTCAATAAACAAGTCTAAAAAATCATGTTTAAGGTCTAAAAGTTTTGGTCTAAATTTAAAATCTAAAGTAAAAACAAGGAACTTTTTCTATCGTGAAAAAGAAAATAGTTCAGTAGAACCTCCAGGTAATGCTATCATGGGAAACAAAGTTTACCTTGCCTTGCTCTAGTGACTCAAATGTTATATATACGTGAAAAGATTTATTCTGTATTAAACATAAATCCAATATGGCTTCTAACAGAGTTCAACTGCATCACAAAATACTGAACAGAATCTACCACATTTACTTAAGCCTACCATTTTCTTGAGTTCTCACTGTTTTCATCTTAAAATCTAGGAAATATAATTTTATTTAAGCAACTAACTCTTAGATCTACCAAGGACAGCATCCCCAACCCCCAACAAATTCCAAAAGCTATAGCAGTATTCTGTAAAGACTTATGCTAAGGTCATCATATAAAGATCATATAAGATTCTACTTTTGCTTTTTTACTCCTTTCTCAATACTCCTTCCTTAATAACATGGATAGACACTCTCTTGTGTGCCACTTCCCTCCTCTAGCAATAGAAATGCTACCTAAGCGCAAGAAGAGAAGTAAAAATAAAAGCAATAAGCCTGTCTATTCCAGCAGCACTAATCTCAGTAGGGCACACTTTTGAGGTTCTCAAATACAATGGAGGAAGAGGGACATGCCTCCTATTTTATATTTACAGCCTCTTCAAGGATTCTTCTGATGAGGTGTGCAAGGGGCTTAGGTCTAGGACTTCATATAAAACAAGGTGGCTGGGAAGTAGGGGAAGGAGGCAAGGGGCAGATGTTAGAAGAGGAAAAGAGAGAACATTATAAAGAAAATCTTTTTTTCTTTATTTTACTTTCCCAAATATAGGAGATATGCAAGCATATAGGAGATATGCATGCACAAAAGATACTGGCTTTTAAAAAAACTACTATTCAATATAATTTCAAAAATATTAACAAATATTTATTATTATTGCTTTGTTTATGAATTCTCCAGGATAATATGCTAAGGTTGTTAAAAACGATGCCCTTAATAAAAACAAAATATATGCTGTCAAAAGTTAACTAAAATCCAGAAAAAGCACTCAATCACATGTAAATGACTATATTAACATATATCCCATCAAAGGAAAAGTTAAATGCTGTCCTTAATTTTCTGTTATTTCTTTTAAAATTGTTTTCTGTTACTTCTATCACTCAGTAACATTTATGAAATACTAGCAAAATCCCAACTAAAACAATTCCTTCAGACCCCATTATATAACCAGCACAACAATACTCAAAATCTAAGAGTCTTCAACATTTGGGGACAATTAACTTGAGTGCATAATATTTCTGGAGTACAGATTTACCGTCTTCAGCTCACATATTTTGTGTAATAAATGGACAAATTGAGTAGCAATGACATTGCTAGTTATGACTAGAAAAGTCTATACAGATGCAAAAACAAGTAAGTTCTAATCATTAGACTGTAAAATAGCTGATTGAGAAGTAAATATTGCACTAGCACCCAATACCTAGAGCTTATGATAAATGTTTTCTGACTGAAAATAAATGCTAAATATTCATACAAGATCTTATTGCTAAATCAAAGATTGGGAATAATTTATCACTGTATTAAAACTTATCTTAGTGGGATGAAATAGAATACAGACCCAAGAAGTTTTTATTGGCTTCTTCCTCCATCTTTCATTTCTCTCCTCTCATCAATTCAATTTTTAATTTAAAAAAGACTGAAGAATTTCATGGAATGATGAAAAAACATTCCTATGGTCATCACTTTAACATGAGGTGTATATCTACATATACACATAGAAACATTTCTGTTTGTACTTTATAATATAAAAATACTTTTAAAAATTGATTTTTCAAGCTTCAAGCAAAAGTTTAATTCTATAAGGATCGTCAGTCATTTTTATGAACCAGAAAAAGTGCCAATGTTATGTCACCAATAACGACAATTAAGCCTAAGAAACATACTCTGCTTTCCCCCAAAAATACACACACACACACACACACACACACACACACACACACACACACACACACACTCTCTCTCCAAAAGTACCTATTAGACTGGTTTTCCTGCACAAAGGGATAACAAGTTATCAGGTAGCTGGGAATTGGAGTTGGTTCCACTCCACTCACACTTCCACTATCACCAGGAAGTGCCATTGGGATCATAAGTGTATCAGGAGTCTTTTTCTGAGGAACAAACGGCTCTACTTCGGCAGACAGCTTGACATTCTTAAGAGAAAAATAGAAAAATGAATTAAAATCTGATTAAAAGAAATGTAAAAACCAATACAAATTTGACAAAAGAGAAAGTCTTTCAGAATAACAATGAATTCTCTTTATTCAGAACCTTCACAGAACATTTAAGAGAAACAGTTGTGTCACTTTAAAATAGCTGAACAACCACCGAGTTATTCATGCAAATCCATCAATTAAAACAATGGAAAATGCATAAAAGGTCACCAAGTTTCAATGAAATCACTTCTTCTTGCGCAATCAAAGCTGTTAAAGCAATCAAGAATACAAGGAAGTCATACTTCAGAGACTAAAAATAAACTTAGTAGTAAGATATTTAATTCCACAGACAAAATAGTTTGGGCTTTACTAACTTCTGCCTTTTGCATTGGGATTAAGGCTAAAATAGTTACTTCAAAAATATAAAAGCATGCATTGAGATTTCAATACACAATATAGACATCTAACTCAAAAGAAAGCAACTAAGGTGAAATAAAACTTAAATATTTAACACAAAGAAACAACTTTCTTAAATTGATAAAAATTGCTGGAAAACTGAAGATGAATTCAGTATAAAAATTCTGAAACTTCAAAAAGTATATATTCTATATTAAATGTTTATTTTTTCTAAAAAAACTTGGATGAATTAAAATATGGTATCTTTCTTTGAACGGCAAAGTGTCACTAATGTAACAATACACATTTTAGAATATTTAATGTTACATTACTGTAGGAAAATTCTGAATTATTATCAAGTTCATTAACTTGAATGTGAAATCTTCAGCAATTATAAAATCACAAAAGATTTTATGCCACAAAATTTCAATGAAATTTGTGAGAGAAGAAAGTTTCAGCACCCATTACTTGATATCAATTTAATTCATTTGGGTCAGAGATTAATTAGAGACTCCTTTTGAAGTCTGGGGAAACCTCTGGATCTTTTCTCAGAATAATGTTTTTAAAAGCATAAAAGAATATACATAGGATCACAATGGAAATCAATTATATTGAAATATAATTTTTTTAAAGTTCAAAGACCCAGATAAAAAGCTTGATTTAGGTTTTAAAAATCTGTGAAAACCTGACTTACAATGTCATTAGCTATTTTTTTTAAATTTTTTTTATTTTTAGGCAATTGGGGTTAAGTGACTTGCCCAGAGGTCACACAGCTAGTAAGTCTCGAGTGTATGGTCTGAGGGTGGATTTGAATTCAGGTCCTCCTGACTTCAGGGCCGGTGCTCTATCCACTTCGCTACCTAGCTGCCCCTGTTGTTAGCTATTAAAACCTACATGGCACAGGCTTCTCAACACCATTATGAGTTAGTGTCAGGCAATGCTGTCAAAAAAATATTACGAGGTCCCTGTACAAAACATAAGAATCTGTAGTAGAGTAGTAGCCCTAGACTCAGAGTGAAGAAATGCGTGTAAGTCCTACCTATGACACTTCCTAACTATGAGGCCCTTTAACATCTATGAGCTTGTTTCTTCAACCCTAAAATGGGCTTGAAGAGCACCTGTAGTACCTAACAGGGCTACTGTAAATTTCAAAAGATAATCTCTAAAAACCAGTTTGCAAATGTCAAAAGACCACGTTAATTAATACAAATAGTAATTGACATTGATATAGATCATATTCTTCTTTCTTATATAGAAGTCAAACAATATTTACTTAAAAAAAGGAAGCGCAAAAAACCAGATCATTAATTTGATATTTTTTTCCTTAACAATCTTCAAGCTCCTTACTCAATTTTGCTCTTCTCCCTAACACTAACTCTCAAGTAACTGAAGTAGATATAATATTAACGATATGCTATCTATAGTGGTATAAAAAATGCTGTAAATCACTACTGATTAGAGAAATGCAAATTAAAACAACTCTGAGGTACCACCTCACACCTATCAGATTGGTTAATGTGACAAAATAGGAAAATGTTGGATATTGGAGAGGGATGTGTGAAAATTGGGACACTAATGTACTGCTGGTAGAGTTGTAAATCGATTCAACCATTCTGGAAAGCAATTTGGAACTATGGCCAAAGGGCTATAAAACTGTGTATACCTTTGATCCAGCAATACTACCGCTAGGTCTATATCCCAAAGACATCCAAAAAAAAGGGAAAAGAACCTATTCGTAGAAAAATATGTACAGCAGCTCTTTTTATGGTGGCTAAGAATTGGAAATCAAAGGGGTGTCCAACAAGTGGGGAAAGGCTAAATAAGCTGTGGTATATGATTGCAATAGAATATTACTGTGTTATAAGAAATGACTAGCAGGATGATTTCAGAAAAACCTGGAAAAATTTACATGAACTGATGCATAGTGAACAGAGCCAAGAGAACATTGTACACAGTAACAGCAATATCGTTCAATGAAGAACTGTGAATGACTTGGCTAATCTCAGCAATATAATTATCCAAAACAATCCCAAGGGACTAATGGTGAATATCTGCCTCCAGAGAAATAACCAATATTGTCTGAATACAGACTGAAGCATACTATTTTTCATTTTATTTTTTCCCCTTTTATTCAAGTCTTATTGTACAAAATGACTAGTATGAAAATGTTTTACATAATTGCACCTGTATAACCAATATCTGATTGCTTACCGTCCCAAGGAGGGAGGAGTGGAGGGAGAGATAGAATTTGGAGCTCAAAACTTTAAATAAAAATATTTTTAAAAGTATTAATGTTTTAAAGTGGTTAAATTCAGTGCTTAAAATTCTCATTTGATTTAAGGACCTTTAAGAAGGCAAAATTTAGACTATAGCTTACCTTAACCATAGGTAAACAGAGGGCAAAATGTCACTACCAAACTATCGTCCAAAAAGTTAGCACTTCTTACCAACAGAATTTTAAGTGGTAGGAGAAACACATCAAATGGCTCACCAATGAACAGATAGCAAGGGACTATTATAATAATTGAAAGTTTCTCTAAATCAAAAAAAAGTCATACCTTCAAATATAGTTGAAAGAGTAGTAGACACGGGAGTTGAAGAATATGGCTTCAAGTTCTGTCTCTACTTACTATCAGACCTTGTGCTACCTTTCTAAAGTCACCAAAGCCTCTCTTAGCCTCAGTTTCCTCATCTCTAACTGAACTAGACAACTTCTAAAGTCCTTTCCAACTCCAAATTTATGCTCCTATGAACAAGAAATTCAAAGATTTGGGTTCCCTCTGCTTTGATAATGCACATGTTCCTGCAGAGTTGTGTTTAAATAATTTTTTAAAAGAAACAAACTGTTTAATGAACCAGAAATAAGTTTAAAATCCTCTTGCAAAACAATAAATTGTTTTGAAATGTGAATAATCATAATCTAACAGGACTGTTTTGTAAATCTGCATTTGTGCATATTAATGTATTTTTAAAGCAAGGAATATTTCCAGATCAAATGGACTATATTTTAGCGATACTAAAAACTAATAAAAACAAAACTCCCAAATGAAAATAATCAATATAAATGGTAGTAACCTCTCTACAAAAAAATATATCTCTGCAAAATATTTCTTTTATTTGCGGTTAAAGTCTTGTTCAGTTCAGAATAAGAAACAGTTCTCACTCATTTCAGTTTGTGGTGCCCAAAGTACATTTTATAAGACTTTTACCAACCTGATCAATGAAATGCTCAATAGGTCACATGTATAATTTAGAACAAAATTTTTTGCAAGCAAAGAAAATTCATATTTATTCAGTTTTAAGCTTGTTTCTCCTTTGATTTGATATGCTTTTTTCAATAGCACTAGTTATATATATTTCATTCCAACAATTAAAATAACAATAAATACAAATGACTCCTTTGTTCTTTGCCTCAAAGAAAGCTACTGTAGTCATCACCAGCTGCAAACACAGAAGATGTCACTAGTAGGAACAGACTGGTAAACTATATTCTACAGTTACAGCACTGGATAGTTTTTTTTTAAAAAGATCTTGTTTGTTTTTAAAGATCTTTAGGAAGTTCCATATCTCAAATTAAAATGTATTATCTCCCCTCCCCCAACCCAGAGATCAGGAAAGCCAACATTAAAATTTCTAATTGTTCTCTCATATACCACAATTTGATAAAGCAGATATAAACAATATGTTGGGAGTGATTATAGCACTAAACTAGAGAAAACTAGAGAAATAATCCACTTGTATTTGTTTGAAAGTGAAAAGGAAAATTTTGAAGCCAGCAAGAAAATGTAGTGTGCTACGGGAATGTAAGGGAAGGAACATGCTACATAGGTATGTTAAAATTTGGTTTTATTACTACATATTTGAATTTGGGTTTTAATTAGAGGTTAGAGAATAGTCATTATTTTTCAAGATCTATTTTTCAGACGTCAGAAATCTCACATCAAGAATCTGACTCTCTGAAACACAGCTCTAAAAATACAGTAATACATCCAGGGAAAAAACTAGTATTACTAATGCTAAATTATACTTTTGCCTTAAGTTATCTAAAAAAAAACCAACTATGAAATTTAATTATCTTTCATTCTCCAAAGTTCTTCAGACTCAGTATATCTTAAATGAAATTATTTCATAATTTAAAAACTATCACTGTAAAAATTATGTCCATATAATTACACCTATAGTAGGTACATTAGGGAGTTTACTCATTTCTTCATTGTAAACTATCTTATGGGGAAATTACAGAAGTAGAGGCTATTAATGACATTCTTTCTGCAGCTAGCATATTCAAGTTACCACTTCCCAAAATTGAGAACTTAGAAAGAGATAAAAGTCTTACTTCAAATCCATTTCATTAGTCTACTCAAACATATTCAATGGGCTACTAAGAGCCCACTTAAATTCAACAATTGCTCACAGAGGCAGCTAATGCTAGGCCTGCTGTGGGAGGGGATAAATACCATCTATATATTTATTATTTGTTGGTAATCTACAATGCACATTTTTTGGTGATGAAATTACAAAAAAAGAAGGTAGACTTTTCCTCTATACCAAACAATGTAAAACTAAGTCTCAATGTTTGCATTAGAAAATAATGTCTCACAATGAAGTTTCAGAAGAAATTATACCTCCCACTTAAAGAAAAGGAAAAAAGTCAGATCACAAAAACACTTTGTATTTTGTCCATTTTAGAATGGAAATTGAAGTCACTCTTTAAGATATTTTGCCTCTTGTAGCCAAAAGTACATTCTGAAGGAAAGTGTGATATAATGAAGTAAAGAGTACTCAAGAAAATCCCAGAAGCTATCCTCCTAACTGCCTGGAGATTTACTCAAAATGTTTACACTGACTAAATAAAGCACTTGCCAAAACAAACTACAGGAGTAACTTCAGTCTAAATGTAAAACTTTTGCAAGACTTCAGAACACATTTAGAAAAATCAAAGTCTGAAACTTTAACTTGTTAACAATCAGTTTTCCTACCCACTTGCATTCCTATTCACTTGCTTTTTTTTGCTTAAAAAAAAAAACCAAGTAAGTAGACATAACCTAATCCAATTCAAATAAAATATGGGATGTAGTACAGTATGTATACATACTATTTACTAGTACTATTTATTAGTCTGTATTTACTAATTATTGACACAGTGACAGAACAGCCTTGAAATCTGTGTCATTTACTTTTACATTCAGACATAGAAGCCAGTACTGGCTACCCTAACTCTACAGTTTAAAAATGAACACATTTTGGGTTAGTATTTTTAAAGCACTGGGAATTATGAAAACGCACTTTTAAAGGGAAGACATCATAAGAAATTCCACTCCCTTATAATTCCTGCTATATGCATACATAGACCTCACAGCATTACTGCTTTCTTTAATTCTTAGAAAGTAACAAAACAGTCAACAAATTCTAAGTGCAGAATTCTCCATTAGTTACTCATTGGAAAGCAGGCCAATTTTTTAACTTTGCGTACTCAGTTCTTATGTCTGTGTAAATAAATTGGTTCATACTTCAATTTCCAGAAACAAGATTTCTTTCACTGTGCGTAACAGATTATGATCTGCAATTTTTGTTGCCATGTTTGAAATCAAACATTTAATAAAATAAAATCTAGTTATTAATTCTTCCTATCTCTCCTCACACTACTTTTTTCAAGAAAAAGCTACACATTGTACCTACTGTTCTAGAACACAAATGAAATCTAGAAATCTGCCTGTTTTTCTTGGCAATTACAATCAAAATATATGCTTTTATATAAAAGTATCTTAAAAACTACTAGAATTTTCTAGGACATAGTCTCTTCCAAATGTTGTAGTCATTATTACAATTAATAATATTTACAGAATCACAGTACTTTTAATGGCTAATAGGTTTATATTCTTAGAAATCACTTACTCCAAATCCCTCATCAGAAACTCTTAAATATACTCTTTTACATTAAGCAAAAAACATCACAGGCCAGTCTAACCAGATAGAGAATTAAGAGAATACTTATCAAGAAAAGAACCAACTAAGTTTTTGGGTAGAAAGATAAACACACACACAGAATACACACACTTGGTACCAATCTCCAGCCTTCACCAGAAATTATTTCCTCATACACTTCATGTTACAAAGATGATCACATTCAATTAAATAGCTATGTTAAAAGTTGTTGTTTAAATGGTTAATTGCACTTCCTTTAGGATGAAAGGGATTTTAAGTACACACTAGCATTACTAGTTACTGCTCTGGCATCCTGGTGAATAACCAAAATATTTAACCCTCTCATTAGCTTACACCTATAAACAAGGAAATGGTTCAACAATCTCTTATTTTGTCACACTTCAAAAAGTCAGCCATCTTTGATAAATACTTTTCATACTTGAGTCAGACAAGCCACAAAAATTAAGGCAAAGGTATTAACAAGGTCAACAGAACACAAAATATATTTGCCAAAGCCCTTTCCTATGAATATTCCCTTATGTAATTCCATATATTATTCTACCAAATCCATTCATGTTTTTAGATATGTGTGTGCATATACACATCTAAAAGTGAGAGGGGGAAAGGAGAGAAAAAAGAGAGGGGGGGAGGGAGAGAGGAGGAAAAGGTGAGAAGAAAGAGTGGGAGCGAAAAGAGAGGGGGGAGAAAAAGTGAGGGGGAGGGAAGAGAGGGAGGGAGGGATCGGAAAGAGGAAAAGAGAGGGAAAGAGGGAGAGAGAGGCAGGCAAAGACAGAAAGGGAGACAGGGAGAAAGAAAGGGAGGAGAGGAAGAGAAGAGTGCCTAGATCATAAAGTCCTAGGAAGTTGGGAACCCCTTTATTAATTTGCCTCATGCTTTCCTACCCCCAAGAAAGATCCACATTGAATCTCTCTTCTTCCTCCATCCTATTACTAACCATTTCATTACTTAGTTAAGGACTTCAGCAAAAGACACGCATGGAAACGAAGTATATCCATCAAATTTGCTTCTCGTTAACAGCTCTAGGAGGAAGTTTTGGGGAAGGGAGAAAAAAAGGCTAAAACTTTTGACTGAAATCCCCCCCTTTTTTTTTGGACTGTGCATTTCAATTGTTCCTGTCAACCAGTCACTATCATCGCTCTACAATTACTAATCAAGACTTCGGAATAAAAACAAATAAACCAAACCAAAATAAGTCCTTCTCGGATTTAATTTAAAAAAAAAACCACCAAGTAACAAATTAATTTGGTTCGCTGAATGCCCCATCTCTTTACAAACCACCATTCCGAACTTTCAAAACAACCAGGTTTGTTTTGCTATTTTTTAAGTGTGCCCTACAATCCCTCCTGTTTAGGGTCTGTACCCGCTCCCCCACAGAGGGGAGCGCGAGAGGACGTCACTATGCAAGAGGTGGACCGCAGGACCACCTAAAATACCCGCAAGCACCTAGGTGCAGGTATCCCCCAGACTGACATTTCTTTCTAGGACACCTCCGCTGAAATGCCCTCTTTCTCATGTGTGCCCGCCTTCTGACGACACATCCCTCGGACTGTCCTTTCGAAGCTCAACACTATTGGGGTGGGGGTGGGGGTGGGGGGACTGGGGGAACTAAAGACAAGCCCACGGAAGGGGGGGGGTACCTGAAATCACGCAGGTGCCCAAATCAGCTGTCAGACCCGCCCCCTAAGGAGAACCCTCGGGGCGGGGGGCGCGGTGAGCCCCCCACCCTCCGGCCGGCCCGAGGTTGGAGCACTAGAGGGGCTGCGGGCACCAGGCGGGGGTAGGGAGGGGGCCGGGAGAACCAGCCCAGAACGACGGGAGAGCCCGGGGAGGGGGAGCTGTCAGACGCGGCCCCGGAACGAGGCTTTCTTTCCGCATCCACACCGGGCCTCGGGCCTTTGCAGGCTCCGGGGCTCGCCCGGCCTGGCCCCGCGTACCTGGTCCCCGGCTGCGGCGGCTCGGTCCATGGCGCCTCCTGCGGTAGCGGGAGCCGCTCTCAGTCAGCGTCGAGAAAGCCCAGGGCCGCTTCCCCCATGGCCCCCGCCCGGGACGTGACAGCGATCCGGGCCCTCCCGTCCCTCTCGGTCTAGCCCAGACACAGAGTCCGGCTACGCCACTGACCGTGGCGGCAGCTCCTGCTCCGGGAGATGATGGAGAAGGAGGAGGAGGTGCGGGGAGGGGCGGGAGCAGGGGGAACAACCGTGTAAGGAGGAGGCGGAGGGAAAGAAGAGGCAGAGGGAAAGGCGGGGAGACGGGGGAGGGGGGGGAAGAGATTATCTGGGACGGGAGCCCAGGAGGCTCAAACGATTGCGGAAGGCGTTGTCAGATCAAGAAAGAAGCCGCCTTCTGAGGAAAGAACGGGGCGGGACCCAGGCGTCTGGAGTGACAGAGTTTCCCGGCCAATGGATGGGACTCACAGCAGAAGGCTCAGCACCCTGTAGGCTGGGGCCTGGTCAAGGTACAAGGCTCGTGATAAAAAATGCTATCCACCTCCAGGGAGAGAACTCGTGAACTTTGAGTGCATACTGACGCATACTTTTTTCATTTTCTTTATTTTTTTCTTGCAACGTGGCTAATATGGAAATAATGTTTTGCATGACTTCACGTGTATAATTGATATCTCAATGGATGGGGAGGGGCTGGATGGAAGGAGCAAATTGAGGCTGAACTGGGGACGGGTGACTCGTATTTGAACGTGGATTTCATGCCTGTTGGCGCCCGTATTGTAAAGGTCTGTGGTTTGGGAGGTGCCCCCAGGGCCTTGGTATCTAGGACACTGTGATTCTGCCCCAGAGTACACTCAGGATCCTCTCCTGTCCCTTCTCTGTGTCGTAGGAAGGAATAATTTGTTAAGTTAATAGTGTTCAATAAGTTAATATATAAAAGACATTCTTTATTCAGTTCAGCAAACATTGGTTGAGCACCTGCTCCATGCCTCACCTGGTTCTTGATTATGGGTATCTGAAGATTTATCGGCATAGTTTTCACCCTCAAGCAAGTCTAGTAGAGGAATGAGACATGCAATTCCACTCTACAGACGTTTATTTATTGGGGCCCTACTATGTGCAAGACAAGGTGCCGCTTGCTACAGTGTGGCTCTCATGGGACAAGGAGGGGTCAGTGACCTGAAGACAAGTCCCCAGACTGACACTTAAAATTTCAGTGACTTTAGTAAGGTCACTTGACTTATACCTCAGTTTCTTCACCTGTCAAATGAAGAAATTGAACTAGATGATTTTGTAGTATCCCTTCTTACTTTAAACTGAAGATCCTGCTATCAAACTCTTCTTAAACTTACCATTGGAGAGGAAATGACATGTACACAAGAGAGAATGAGATAAGGGCAAAAGAGAGGCCCAGAGTGCTAGAAGAAATTTGAGGAGGGAGAGATCACTTTCAGTTCATGGAGGAGGTGGCACTTGAGTTGGACCTTGAAGGAAGGAAGGAATCTCAATAGATAAAAGAATTGGGGGGTGGGGTAGTCCATTGAAGGCTTGAAAAGCTATGTACTATATGGACAAAGGCACAGAAAGAGAAGAAGGTACAAATGACAAATAGACAAAATACTATACTACAAGGTTACAATATGACCAAACACATTTGCATTTTTATTATCAAAGCTTACCATTTATTTATTTTAAATTAAATGTTGTACTTTACCTAAACAAATGAAAATAAGCTTGAATTTCACAATTATTTTATAATATCCCATTTGGCCTTGCATTTCACAAATCTGACTCTAGGTTCAGCCTGTTACATGGTAGTTAAAAGATATAACTTTAGTAGATAAACAGATACTAATTCTTCTCATTGGAAGGATTAGTGGAATCCTGAATTTCCTAATTTGTTTTTTCAGTGCTGCCAAAAAATTATACTCTACTGGCCTTTGGTCATAACATAACTAATCCAATGCAATCTAATCCACAGTTTACTGAAATATTTTACCTTTTTAGGAAAAAAAGTTCAGTTATCCTATTAAGGGAATGAGCTAAAGAAAAATACTATAAATGACTTTTATGTTTTACTACTTTTATTTCAAAATATATTTGTAAATATGTGAATTAATAAGTTTCTGAGTGTAAATGAAAACAGAACTAAAATTAAATTAATATATTCTCCTTTTTATGATCTATTTAAATTTTCATTTGTGGAAGGGAGAAAACTTTAACTACATTTGCTGCAGATATATTGAAAGTAACAGAATTACAGAGGTGGAAGTAACTTCAGAAGTCTTCTAGTCCAACTCATACCTGAAATTAAATCTTCCCTATAACACCCTAACAAGCAATTATTCAGCCTTTTCTTTAAGATCTCTAATGGAGGGGTGGAAGGTGGCAACTACTTCCAGGGAGGTCCATTCCACTTTGGGACAGCGCTAATTTTTAAGAATGTGTTCCTTACACAGAATTAAAATCTGCCTCTCTGTAGCTTCTAAACTTTGGTCCTGGTTGTATCTGTTGAGCCCAAGTAAAGCAAATCTAGTTCTCTTTTCACATGGTAGACCTTCAAATATTTGAAAACAAGTATTGTCTTCAAAAAACCCCAAGTCTTTTCTTCTCCAGGCTTAACCTCCCTAATTCCTTCAATCAATCATCTTATAGCATGATTTCCAGTCTCCTCACTGTTAAAGTTGTCCTTTGAATTTTCTCCAGATTGTCAATATCTTCCTAAAAATATGGCACCCAGAATTGAATCCTGCAGATGTGGTTTGACTATTGCAGAGGACATTGAGGTTATCATCTCTCTTGTTATGAACACTATTTTTCTATTAACATAGCCTGAGTGTCCGGTTTTTGGTTTTGGGGGTTTTTTTGGCTGCTTTATCATACTGTTAGGTCAAATTGAACTTACAATCCACTAGACCTCCTTCATAATAAATGTTTATTGATTTATTGATATGAACTATTGCCTAAACATGCCTCCACCATCCTGTAATTATACAGTTTTCTTGAACCCATGTAGGAATTTTTTATTTACCCCTATTAAATTTCATTTGATTATACCCAGCCCATTCTTATAGTCTGTCAAGACTTTTTTGTGTCCTAATAATGTTGCCTACTATTTTAACTCTCCCTCTCATCTTCCTATTATCTACAAATTTGATTAAATAAATATACCACATATCTCTTGATTTGTCATTGATTAAAAGATTGAAAAAAACAAGGACAAGGAAAGATGCTAGACAGAACTCTGAATCTGGCCATTCATGTGTTTCCAAATACATCTAACTTTACTAAAACCTAGCTTCCATCACTTCATCTTGTCCATAGGGATATTATGAGAGAGACTCTGTCAAATGCTTTGCAGAAATCTATATATGCAAACTGCATTCCCCTCACTAATCAGTCTAATAAACTTTAAGACCTGTTCTTGATGAACTCATGTTAGCTCTTAGTGATCATCACTCTCCTTTTTAAGTGTTTACAAACCATTTCTTTAATCCTTTTAAATAATATGTTCCAGAAATTTGCCAGAAACCCCATAGATTTCTGAGTTCTCTTAATTTCATTATATTGGAAGATATGTACACATGACTAGAAAGAGGGAGGTTGTATGCAAAAATATTTATAGCAGCACTTTTTGTTTTTGCCAAGAAAACAAGAGGAGTATACATCAAATGGGGGAATTTCCCTTTACCACTATGCCATAACTCCATCTCTGGAGGGGGCTTTTGAGGTCACTTAATCCAACCTTCCACCACAACATTCCTAACAGGAATTTAGATTCTACTTGGACATTTAGATTCTGCTTGAACAATAAACTACTTCAGAAACAAAATGCAAATCTAGAAAGATAACAGTCTACATCCAAAAACCAATTATGGCAATGTAAAAGTAAAAGTATGTCCTGTCAGGACTTGGAAGAAGACATGCAAGGTAATTAAAGTAGAATTGCAACAATTGCAAAAGAAAATTCATAGACAAGTGCCACAGGATTTACACCAACTGATTGTAAAGAGGCAAGAAGAAATAATGATTGCAAAATACTGAAAGACAAAGATTACACTAGAGAGAAGCTGAAAACAAAAATGAAATTGCAAAGTGAACTAAGCACTGAAGATACAAAGAGAAAAAAATTCCAACTTGTAAGGGGCTCACAATCTATTCAGGGAGACATGGCATGTGTGTGTGTGTGTGTGCATGAATGATGTATAGTCTTAGAAGGCACTTAGATTAAGGAGGACTGCGAATGTCTTCTTGCAAAAGGTGGGACATCTGGTGCAAACATTCAGTGTGGGGAAATTAAGTGTTGTGTTCCACGAGGCCAGGGTCACTGGACTTCAGGGTATATACAGAAGGGAGTAAGGTATAAGAAGACTGGAAAGGAAAGAAAGGGCCTGGTTATGAAGGGCTTTAAAAGCTGAATAGTGGATTTTATATTCAATCATGTAGGTAACATGGAGCCACTGGAGTTTATTAAATGGTTTAGGAAGCTCAGTTTGACAGATGAGTGGAAGATGAGCTAGAGTAAAGAGACTTGAGGCAGTGAGAAAAACCAGCAAGGTATTGCAGTCATCTACAATGAGGTCGTTAGGGTCTGTACCAGGGAGCAGAATTGATGGAATAGAACAAATAAATTGTTGTGGACAACTAGTTCACTTGGCTACAGAGCCTACCTAGGACCTAGGATTTCCCAATCACCTGAAGAATCAAGACCAGCTTGATCTTTCACTCCCAGCACACATTGATGAGGCGGGAGAAAAGATGGCAGCAACTCCGTTTATTTTTAGCAAAGCATTTACTTATATAGCAAAATAACAGGAACTCTTTCTCAAGTTACAATGACGTAAAACCCATGCTGTGCTCAAGGACAGTGCATGCACAGTCCGTGCACTTACCTACCACCAATCACAAATGCACTGCTGATGACTAATGAGTAACTAGGGAAGTTAGAGATGCATAGAATGGAACACCGAACCAGGCGACCTTTGCTCATAGATCAATCACCCAAGAGGGGCCTCCACCCATCAGTAAGACCTCATGAACAGCCTGTGGTCCTCTACATCCTTACAGATCCCCAACAATAAATCAAGCATACTATCACAGAACTTTAAAGCTGGAAAAGATCCCAGAGATCATCTAATCTAATGGTTCATAATAAAGGGCCTAAGACCCTTGGGTGATGGCAGATTTTTCTTTATAAGGTATTCATTAATCTACATGCCAGTCTATAACTAAGCAAACATATTTTCTATAGACCTAGTAAATAATATGTCCGTTGTAGCCTTTATAGACTATGGGGTCATTCTCCCAATCTCATACTTCAAACTGTCCCCAGAGATTGGTTTAATCTTCATTGTGACCTTTCTCCAAGTTACATACCAACTCAAGACTTTGAATGTTTTTCTCTACAGATGAAAACAAAGACCATACCCCCAACCTCATGCCCTTTATTGAGTGGAAAAACAAAAATTTTCAGTTTTACTATCCCACGGTCCTATTTGTGTTGTTTCAGAATATCCCATATGGGGTCTCTCCTCCTCACCTTTCCTGCTCTCCCCAGAATTGCTTATGGGTGGATTTCCTTGCTGCTACCCAAATCCATTCAGTATTATAGAAATTCTCTTGCTGAAGCCTGAGGGCTTTGAACTATTTTCTTTTTCATTTTTCTTTTTTTTCTTTTTTGCTTAGGCTGTTGGGGTTAAGTGATTTGCCCAGGGTCACACAGCTAGTAAGTGTTATGTGTCTGAGGCCAGATTTGAACTCATCTCCTCCTGACGCCAGGGCCAATGCTCTATCCACTGTGCCACCTAGCTGCCCCAACTTTGAGCTATTTTCAAAAATATTTTTGTAACTGTATTTCAATATAACTCATTTTCTTTGTAATATTATTCTGAGGAAGAGTCTATAGGCTTCACCAGACTGGCAACAGGGGTCTAAGACACAAAGATGTTAAGAATCCTGTACTAATCTTTCCCTTAGAGTTGAGGTCAAGTGACTTGTCCCAAGGTGATGACCTCCTCTGCTACCAAGCCAAGATTATTCATAGTCTGTAGGTAGTACCTACCTATGGTAGTGTAGTCTATAGAGTCCCTTCTAGTCTCAGATGTCTCCTAGTCTTCCATTGGGAAGTTCTGGTCTTACTGTTCTACCACTTCCCAGATTTCAAAAGGGAATGTTGACAAATTCCAAGTCCCATTTTGGTTTGAAGAGGTGGGCAAGGAAACTGGCTGAGTCATAGTTTCTGCTCTGTCCACCCCTTCCTAACCTGTCTTCTCATTTGTTCATTCTTACCATATGGTCAGCTAACAGACTGACTATATATGTGTATGTGCATGCGTGTGTGTATGTGTGTATGCATGTATGTATGTTTATATATGTACACACATATATATCGGGTTATATAAACACAAACAGGAAGTATAAGGTCAATTTATATATATATATATATGTATATGTGTATGTGTTTGTGTGTATATCAGGTTATATAGACACAGGCAGGAAGTATAAGGTCAATTTATGAATATATATGTATACGTGTGTGTGTTTGTGTGTATATCAGGTTATATAGACACAAGCAGGAAATATAAGGTCAGTTTCAGCAACCTCTTCCACTCTTCCATGAGGCTTATTCCTTCTAGGTGAAAAGGGATAAAATATATTTAAAAAATTCTTAGTCTATGAGCTCTATCTCACAGTACAGCTTTTGGGAAGGAAGGTTCCTTCAATATTGGCAAACCCTCAGGATTGCCAATAGGAAAAAGTAATTTTTATTCAAGGCCCCCATTGGTGGACCAGGCAAAAATATAGCTAATATAACTTTCAGTGATTGGGAGGCCCTATTTCTAACCCATCAGGGAAGAAAGTCAGCCTAATACTACCTGTGCAACATTGGGCGAGTCCGTTAGTCTTCTTCCTAAACCTCCATTTCCTTACCTATAAAATGAGATAGTTGGACGAGATGGCTTCTAAGATCCCTTTCAGCTCTAAAGCTATGATCCTATGAGCTTATGAATCCTCACTAGGGCATGATTCGGAGCTGCTGTATCTGATACAATGAACCTCATCCTTGGTCAGCATTAGCCCTTGATGTCAGGGTCCTTGCCATCCCTTGGCTCAGGACCTCTTCCATTCCTCTAGGTAGCTGAAGGTTTCCTAAATGGAGATGCAGTAGCTCTCAATGCAATAACAATTACAGAAATGTTCTTCCAACAAAGGAAAGGTAAGGCACAAAAAAACCAACAGGAATAGAGCTACTAGTAATACAGTGCTACAAATCACTTTCCTGGAATCAACTCAGTCCTCACCAACCCTGTGAGGTAGACCCTACAGATAGTATTATCTTAACTTTACAGATGGGGAAACTGAGGCCCAGAGAAATTAAAGTGTCATGACCATGGCCAAACTGTTAGCTAGTGACAGGTATGGGATTCAAACCCAAGTCTTATGATTCATTGTCATTGTATTATAGCTACTTCTATTTTTGCCATTGTATTATAGCTACTTCTATTTTTATATCCCTGAGCCCAGTACAGTAATTTTCACAAAGTCTGTATACATCTAGTAAATTAAATTAAGTAAGCATTTACTGAGCACCTACTATGTGTCATGCCCTGTAGTAGATGATGGGAATACAAAGATAAAAACAAAAACCATCCATACGCTCAAAGAACTTAAATTCTACTAGGGAGAAATAATGTGTACAGATAAGGAAATACCAAAAAATATGCAAAATAAATATAAAGTAATTTGGGGTAAGGGGAGTACTAACAACTTGGAGGATTAAGAAAGGCTTACTGAAGGAAGTGTCTTCTGAGTTGAGACTTGAACGAAGCTAAGGATTTCAAAAAGCAGAAATGAGGAGGAAGAGGATGTGGGATGGAGATGGCGCCTGAGGGGGACAATCTGTTAAAAGGTGTGGAGGAAGGAGATGGGATGCTGTGTATGGGGAACTGCAAAAGGCCAGTTTGACAGGAACACACATGATGCAAAGGATGTGTAATCATCCAGGAAAAAATAGGCTGGAGTCAGAATGGGAAGGATTTTTGAACACCAGACATTGAAGAGTTGCATTTTATCTTAGAAGCAATAGAGAGACATTGGAGCTACTTGAACAGAGGAGTATCTAGACCTGTACTTTAGGAAAATCAGTTTGGTATCTGTGCAGAAGATGGATTGGGAAAAGGAGAAACAAAGTACAGAGACCAATTATAAGGCTCTTGCAATTGTCCAGCTAAAATGTGATGAAGGCCTGAATTAGGGTAGTGGTCATGTGAGAGAACAGAAAGTAGCATGAGGGCCAAATTTCTGTTGAATCAGAACCTTTTAAAGTCCTGATTTAAACTCTTTTTTTAAAAAAAAGTTTTATTGATGTTTTTAATCTTTACAGAATACCTTTTTCTTTCAGATACATCTCAAGCATCACCTTTTTACATGAAGATATTCCCAGCTGCTGGTCCTTTCTCCCAAATTACCTTGCATTTAACTACTTTGTATTTACTTGTATTTATTCTCCTCATATTTATTCCGTATCACTTATATATGTACTTTTTATCTTCCCCATTAGAATGTAAGTTGCTTTCGAGTAGGGATTGTTTAGCTCTTTATATTTGTGTCCTCAGTGCTAACACAGTGACTGACACTTAGTGGTCATTCAATAAATGCTTGTCTGTAGATTGTATAATTGATTTACATTAAAGTCCTTTCCTTCCCCACCACTCTCCAGTGCCCTCTCTTATAACGCATAAAAATAATGAATCAGCAATATGCAATTCAGAATTTTTTCTCTCATAGTGTATATTCCATCCTAATTTCTCACCTCCACAAGGAAGAAACTATATCTGTATCTATGTACATATATATACACACACATGTATATTCATGTGCACATATGTAAGTATATATAATTCTCTTTTTCTAAGACTTTAGTTGTTGATATTTTTAATTATTCAGAGTTGAAGTTATAGTGATTTTTTATCTTTTTTATGCTGCTATAATAGTTTTGTATACTGTTCTCTTGGTTCTGTTTACAGCCAGCAATTAATGCAAGTTCAAATAATGCAATTTAGTGTGAATTATAAAATGATATTGGGTCTCATTTTATGCAAACCCAAATTCAATTGAAGTGACACCATGGGTGATAGTGGAGGGTTGTCTTCAGTTTGCACTTTCTTATCGTTGTGTGTGGATGTGATATAGTACTTCATACTATATTGCCAATAGGTTGTGTTAATCTTTTTTAAAAAGAGCCCTTATGTGTGACCCCGGGCAAGTCACTTAACCCCAACTGCCTTAAAAAAACAAAAGCCCTTAACAAAATGGACAAGAAGAATATTTCAGATAGAAACGCTGTAATACAAAAGGAAGAGGAGGAGGAAAAGGAAGAGAAAGAAAAGGAAAAGGTGGAAAAAGAAGACTAGGAGAAGGAGGAGAAAGAGAAGGCGAAGAAACTGCTTGCTATTACGTTAGAGCAGGTTATCTGATGTAACTGATCGGCATAGACATGGTCTTAATAACTCTAAAACAGGACAAGATGTCAGAATGCTTGAACCTGTGGTACAGAATGTTATAAAGCACAGAGGAGAAGTAAAAGAAAAAGGCAAAGTTGTGTCGGCTTTTGTTGGTTTGTAAACAACTACGAGGAACAGAAGTGTAACAATGATAGAAATGGAGTCTTTTAGCTCTCTGGTTTGACAATTGTGGGAAAAGCCCATTCCTCTTAGTAGAGCAGCCATTTAGGCGAAAGCTTCAAGTTTATTTAAGGTAGGGGAAGAACACATTAATGAAGCAGATAATGAAAAAACTTTTACTACAAGAGTTGGTTGGTTTAACCGCTTCAAAAATCAAATTCTATTGCATAAGATTAAAATTACTGGAGAAGTGGCCAGTACATATAAGAATATCATAGCTGAATATCCTGATGAAAATAATCAAAGTTGTATATACACTGATCAGCAATTTTTAATGTGAATGAGACTGGTTTATTCTGGAAAAGGATGCCTTCCATTGCATAAGAAAAAACAATCCAACCTGGATTTCAAGTGTCTAAGTATTGCTTACCACTTTTGTTGGGAGGTAATGCAGAAGTAAGGGAATTTTAAGTTAAAATCAATGCTTGTTCACAGGTCTCAAAATCCGTGAGCTCCTGAGAGGCCATACCTGTCTATTGCTTCCAATTCTTTGGCATAGATGACTAAAGCTGTTTTCAAAGACTCATTTTCAAGTTATTTTAACCCAGCTGTTGAAAAATATTGCAAGGACAACAGTATCATGTTGAAAGTATTACTGACTTTAGATTATGCCCTAGGTCATCTAACTGCACTTGGTTCTTTGTGTGAGAATGTCAGCATGCAAATTTACTGATATGTGGATACAGTCCTTTGTACCTACCAGCATATTTACATAGATTTAAAGAAAGTGAAGACAGTTCAGCCCATGCTGCTAAAATATTTTAAGTGATGGTAACAATGTTTTCATCATATTGTCATTGTAGAACATATCTTTAGGTACAATATTCAGGTACTTTAATTTTTTAAATTTTGCTTTCTATGACTATTACTTTGTAATAAGCTTGATCAGAAATATGCTTTTCTTATCCTTTGCTCTTATATTGCATTGATAAACAGATGAAAACTTATCTTTAACATTTTTTCGTTGGGTATTTTCATTGAGCTGGAACCAATTAGCACATTTTACTTACAGTTATAACTTAAAATTAGTGCTAGTTTAAATGTGACCACTTCATGGGACTGATTATTTGCACTTATTTGGACTGAGCTGTATTTCTTTCTGTCATAAATTCATACAGATTTCATGTGCCTCTGAATTCTTGATATCCATAATTTCTTACTGTATGGTAATATTTTATTTTCCTTTTCCTTGGTGATCAGTGCCCCAGATCAGTGGACACCCATTTCATTTCCAACTCTCTGAGTTGGGGGGAGGAGGGTGGAGAGGGAGGAATAAGCATTTATATATCACCTACTATATGCCAGGCACCATGACAAATGCTTTACAAAAATTATTTTACTTGATTTTCACATCAGTCCTGCAAGGTAAGTGTTTGTTATTATCCCCATTTTTTGGTTGGAGAAACCAAGGCAGAAAGAAGTTAGGTGACTTGCCCAAGGTCATAAAGCTGGCATCTGAGACTGGACTTGAACTCAGGTCTTCCTGATTCCAACCTAGTGCTCCACCCACTTTGCCACCTAACTGCCTACTATGAATATTTGGGAACACACTGAATCTTTGTTTTCTATCTTTGGTTTCCTTGAAGTATATGCTTGTTAATGGAATTGCTGAGTTGAAGAGTATGACAGGTTAGTCATTTATGATAGTGAAGGCAGATTAGCCCTGGCATTTCACTTACATATGGAAAATTGTATAATTTTATTTTGTAAAAACTCTTTCCACTGCATGTGCTCATTTTATCATTTCATCAACAGCTTTTTTGCTCTTGCTTGGACTATTTTAATAATCATTTAACTAATCTCCCAATCTCCACTCCTTTCCCTCTTTGCCCCCATTCCCTTAAATACAGAGTGAGAATGACCTCTCCTTCCCAAAGTTCCTTTTACTTTGTACATTGACGGAGGGGAAGATAATAGCTTCCAAATCAAATTAACACCAGCAAACAGACATTTAAGCAGCCACAGAGAAACAAAAAAGAAATTGAGCACTCAAATTTAATATTAAAACATAATACTCATTTGCTAATTTTCTCCAACTTGATCTTTCTTACACCATTTTCTTCCCTTTTCTAATCCATCCTTTTTTTGCAAGTAGTTCCCTGCTCAAAAGCCTTCCATGATTGTCCATTATCAACTAAATAAAATATAAACTCCTTAGTATTGAATCCAAAGCCTTTCACCATCTGGTGCCACACTCCCTTTCCAGTCTTATTTCGCATTACTGTCCTTCACTCACTTGACTTTGCAGCCCAACTATCCAGAGTACAGGCTTAAAAATTCCTATTTTATTTAATAAGTAATGGAGGGCCATTGACTTTTTGTTACCCTTTCCAGAGGCCATTCTCTAGGCTTGGAATGGACTCTTCACTCCACCAATAACCTATCTCCATGTATTGACTCCTTCCCTTATTTCTATTCCCAGTTCAAGTACTTCCTTGAAGTCCTTTGTGGCTCTCTCACCCACACCATAGCAGGAAATGAAAAAGGATTTGATGTCCTATCAGATAACCTGTATTCCAACTCCTAGGCCTCTGTGACCTTGGGCAAGCCAATTAACTTCTCTGGGTTTCAGTTTTTTCATCTACAAAATAAAGGAATTGTACAAGACAATCTGGAAGTCTCAACTTTAAATCCTATATATTCAGTTTCTAACCTGTGTTATTTGTATATATGCCTCATTCCTCCATACAAGATTGTAAAATTCCTTAAAGAGTTAGAACAATATTTTCATCTTTATGTCTCCAGTACCTAGTACCATACTGTACACATAGATGTTTTTGACATTTGTTAAATTGCATTACATTTCTTACTTTTTCACTAAGAATATAACACATCTTTACTTACAGGTCAGAAAACATCAGGCTTTTTCTTCCTTCCCCCTCCCCACCCCCCCTTTTTTTTTAAGTATAGTAAGATAACCAGTAAAACGTGATTTTCAGAGTTAGGATTAAATGAAGCCAGATCTGCCGATGTGTAACACTTGGTGTTGGTCCATCACCAAGTTTCCCTAAGGCTTCCAGTCTTACTGACCTGACAACCAGCAGCACCAGGCCCAACAAGGCAAAAATAAGAAAAGGCTCCAAAGACACTAGGGAAAGTAGCTACTGTTCTGGATTAGTTTACAGAAGCAGAAATATAATTCAGGAAATGTGGACGAGACAAATACTAGGACATACCATCCCGTTATGTCTTCCATGTCTCTTCAGTGGAGAATATTTATGGAATAGCTTGGGGAAATGTTAGGGAATTTTTTTTTTCTAAAATCGTCTTCATCTTCTTCTACTTCTTCTGCTTCTTCCTTCTTCCTCCTCTTCCTCTTCTCTTCTCCCCACCATCTTCTCATCAGCCTTATTTCACGGACCACAGGCTAAGCTCTGGATAACTTAACTCAGCCACAGAGCTCTTGCCTTAAAGTGTCCAGGTTCTGATTAGTTACTACCTCGTGGTCCACTATATGGTCCACTATATCAGTCCAGCTGCTCCATCAGGTCTTCTCTGGTCTCTCTTACCATCCTCTTATTAGCACTTTTTTGGCCTTGCACATTCCTTCTTTGCTTCCCCTGCTTCCTCTCTTCACACGCACACACCTCTCTCCACCCAGCCCCTAAAAAATGTCTAGTTTTGGAACCAGACTGAATCAGCACTTCCACTGCTACTGGAAATAGTGTTACAATCTATTTTTCCCTTGAGTCCACTCATTATCTCTATCACATCATGAACCACAATGTACCTCCCTGGCCACCACTGCTCTCTGTGTATCACTTTTCCTTCTAAGGATGTAAGCTCTTTGTAATCAAGGGCTGTCTTTGTATTCATAGCATTTAGCAGAGTGCTTGGAACATAGTAGGATCATACGATTGTAGATTTAGAAATCACTAAGGCAGTAAATGGCAAAACCAAGGTTTGAACCCAGGTCCTCCTACTACAAATGTAGCATTTTCCCACCATGCCATACTGCCTCAAGTGCTTAAGAAATGCTTTTTCATTCATTCATTCATTCCTCATTCCTCTAGGATCACAGATTTAGAACTAGAAGGTAGCATAGTGGCCATGTAGTCTAATCCTAGAATATTAAAGATAAGAAAATAAAAACTTGAGAGGTTCAGTGGTTGGTCCAGGGTTTTTTTCCTTTTTTGATTTTTTCCCCTTTCTTATTCTCTGTCTCTGTCTCTTTTTAGAAGAACCATCAATCTTCAGGGAATTAGACAAACTGAACTGAATTGGGAAATTCTGCATTCTCTTCACACAAAAGTACTGCAGACACTGTAGGATATGCTTGCCATAGCGGGTAGAAAAAAAATTAAGCAAAGTCAGGTATGACGTCTTATCACATTTTCACGTTGCAGGATTACTGTGAGGAGAAATAAGATTATATATGTGAAGTACTTTGAGATGCCCTGAAGAAATATGCTATATTACATTAATATTATGATTTGGGGGAATTAAATCAACAAGAAAGCTTTTAGACCAGGTTTTAAAAAAAGATTTTTACAAATCACATTATTTTGGAAAAGAGAGTTTAACAGAGCAAACAGCTGTTGCTGTGACAGACCTGAAACCACAGAGAAAAAATTAAGAATGCTTAGTGACTGATTTCTACTTTGTTTCAACTCTCTGGAGTGCATATGTAATCAGGTTATATACCATATTAGTTTGCATGAAGTTGCATGCTCTGGAATCTTATTTGCCTGATTTATTGCATTGTGCATAATAAGGGCTTAATAAATGCCTTTTCTATCCTTAGCTAGGCTGTAAGTACCCTGAGTTTAGTGACCACACATTTTATTTCTTTGTGTATTCATATAAAACCTAGTATAAGTCTTAGGACAATGGTGCATTTAAAAAAAGCAATTTATAGTTTGATTGATAGGTGAAGTTTCACTGATCCCTCCCTCAATTTAAAAGTTGTTTAGGCAATTGTTGGCTGTGTGAAAGGAGAAAAGCCAGAAATAATTTCTCTGGTCTCTACTATGAAGGGAAGGATGAGTCTGAGAGGATTTGGGGAATCTTTAACTCATCTTTCTCTTCAACCGTAAGTCTTGATGCTTCCTTTGAAACATTTTGTATCTATCTTTTTCCATTCCCACTGATAACCATTCTCATCCCCTCACACTTAAATTATGGCAATAGCCTAGTAGCTTGTCTTCCAGCCTCATTTCTCTCTATCCAACCCATCTTGTACACCATTGCCAGAAGAATCTTCCTAAGACATTGCTTTCATCATTTCACTCCTCTGCTCAAAAGCCTTCATTATCTCCTTTTGCCCACTACATCAAGGACTAACTCTCCCACCTTTCTTTCCAGGACCTCCAACACTAGACCAACCCTGCCTATAAAACCATATTTTTCCCTACTTCCCATTATATATTCCATGCCCCAGTTAGGTCACCCCTCCCCATTAACCTGCTTAATTGCATTGCTTATTCCTTCCTCCATGGATTGACCGTGCCCACCACCGGAAATGCCCTCCCTTTGCTCTACTTATTCAAATTTTGTCCACCTTTAAAGGTTTATTTTTAAGGGCCATGTCCTTTATTAAATCTTCCCTGAGTACTGCATCCCACATTGACCTTTCCCTTAATTTCCATAGAACTCAGAATTTGTAGTACTTAATAGTATCATATTAATTCTCTCTAATGGTTTTATGTGTGAAAGTCTTACTTAATGTGATTTGGAGGCTTTTTCAGGGCAAAGGATATTTCTAACATGTTTGTTTGCATTTCCCCACAATATTTAGCATAGAACTGGGCATTCAATAGCTACACAATTGATTGATTGACCTCAAATAAGATACTGGAGCTCTGCTGAGAGGCTAGAAGACAAAAGATTCTTTACCAAAAGAGTTGGAGAAAGATAAAAATAAATATCCCTCTCCAAAGAACTAACAGGAGTCAGGTTGGTTTTCCACATTTTGAACAGAAGTATATTGTATACTTATCAATAAATGGAAGCTCTTTCTAAGAGCACTCTTTTATTTAAATCTTCAAGTATAGATCATTCACATAAAATAAGCTATAAAAAGAACTATTTCCACATTTGGTGAAATTTTTTCTTTAATAATAACTTACAATTTTTTATTAATTTAAAAAAATTCTGAATTTAAAAACAGTAAGTAAAATGAGCATTTCCAAAGTAGAATATAGAAAGCAGGTTTTATATGAAACTTCAAATCTCTCTTAAGAACTACTTTCTTTTACTTTTAAGTATGTTAATAACTTCAGCATGAAACTTTCAAAGTTGTCCAGCTTGTCTGTGTTTCCCAATTGCTTTCCTTCTGTTCTCTTCTGTGCATTAAGAGAAAAAACTGCCTCAGTGACCCTCATTTCTTTTTCTTCTCCTTCCTTTTTTGGGCAGTCTATCACTGTCACACACACCCCCCCCCGCCCGAAATCAAAACCTTTGTAACCAACATGCACAGTCAAGCAAAAAAAAAAAAAAATACCACATTAGCTGTGTTCAAAAATAATGAGAGTTGAAAAACAATCAAGTGTGTTGGTTATAAGACATACTATTCACTATTACCCAATCCTGTTTTGACCTTTCTTGCCTTTAATCTTTATGCACACTCAGCACTGTAATGTGTACAGAATGGGTGGTTTTTATATGGTGGTGGGCATGCTAACTTCTTCCCCAATATGACTGTGGTCTTCATAACTATTGTCCTCATGCTTCTTCTCCACTTCTCTGCTAGCTCATGCTACCATGTGGCAAACCACTCCTAGACTCCTGCCCCACCCGTGGTTCTATCACTCTGATGGCTCTTTCATAAGGCTGCCATCTTCCCCAGCCCCTAGGGACTAAGGAAAGGATTGGACCACCCATTCTTCCAGAGTGACTGTACTTGTGGTCAGCCTATCTTCTGTGCCACTACCTGCCCCAACTGCTTGTCCCCCACATGAAAATATTCCTAGGTAGGGCCTATGCAAACATTCTCCCCATGCCTGTCATGATCTTTTCCTGCTGAAATAAGTCTCAGATTAAAAATGTTGCTCCCTTCTCAAATTTCACCCACTACTCTGTTTGGACCACTCCTAAACTTCAGGCTACATTTAGAGAGGCAGTTTCTAGAAACAAGAAGACAACAGTCCTACTGTATTCTGCCCTGATCAGATTACTTCTGGAGGTTTCTGTTAAGTTCTGGGTACCATATTTTATTTTATTTTTTTTATTTTTTGGTTACATTTTAAGTTATGAAATGGCTCCTTCCACCCCTCCCCACTCTATACTGGAGAAGGCCACCATTTATCACAGAGATAGGTAGATAGATAGATAGATAGATAGATAGATAGATAGATAGATAGATGTAAATAGATATAGATAGATAGATAGATAGATAGATAGATAGATAGATAGATAAATAGATACACATATGTAAAACCATACTATGCATACTTCTATTTATCAGTTCTTTGTTTGGAGGTGGATAACATCTTCTTTCATAGGTTCTTTGTAGTTGATTTGATATGATACTCAGAAAAACAGTTGTTCACAATTATTCTTCGAACAATATTGTTGTTACTGTACACAATATTCTCTTGGTTCTGCTAATTTTACTCTTTATTATTTCATGCAAGTCTTTCCATGTTTTTCTAAAATCAACCTGCTTTACATTTCTTACAGCACAATAGTATTCCATCACAATCATATACCACAACTTGTTTAGCCATTCCCTAATTTATGGGCATCTTCTCAATTTCTGGTTCTTTGCCACCACAAAGAAGGCTGTTATAAATATTTTTAAACATATAGGTTATTTTCCTTTTTCCCTCATCACCTTGGGAAATAGACCTGCTAGTGGTATTGCTGGGTTAAGGGATGTATACAGTTTTATAACCTTTTGGGCATAATTCCAGATCACTCTCCAAAATGGTTAGATCAGTTCACAGTTCCACCAACAGAGTATTAATGACTCAATTTTTCCACATCCCCTCCAACATTTGTCATTTCCCCCCTTCTGTCATTTTAGCTGATCTGATAGGTATGAGATGATACCTCAAATTTGTTTTAATTTGCATTTCTCTAATCAATAGTGATTTACAGCATTTTTATATAACTATATACTTTGATTTCTTTATTGAAAATTGCCTGTTTATATCCTTTGACCATTTATCATTTGGGGAATGACTTGTATTCTTATAAATTTCACTGAGTTCTCTATATATTTGAGATATGGGACCTTTATCCAAGAAATTGTCCATAAAAATTCCCCCCCAATTTTCTGCTTTCCTTCAAATCTTAACTATATTGGTTTTATTTGTATAAAACTTTTAAAATTTAATGTAATTAAAATTATCCATTTTATATGTCATGATGCTCTCTCTCTCTCTCTCTTGTTTATTCACAAATTCTGCTCTCCATAAGACTGATAGGCAATATGTTCCATGTTTTTTAATTTACTGCTGATATCTCCCTTTATATCCAGGTCATGTATCCATTTTGATCTTGTTTTGGTAAATGGTGTAAGATAGTGGTCTACACCCAATTTCTGCCAGACTGCTTTCCACTTTTCCCAACAATTTTTATCAAAGAGTGAGTTCTTATCCCAAAAGCTTAAATCTTTACATTTGTCAAACACTGTGTTGTATGTCTGCTCTGTTCTAGTAATCTACCTTTCTATTTCTTAGCCAGTGCCAGATAGTTTTGATAATTACTTCCTTATAATACAGTTTAAATCTGGTATGCTAAACCTCCTTCTTTCACCATTTTCCCCCACTAATTCTTTTGATATTCTGGACTTTTTGTTCTTCCAAATGAATTTTGTCATTATTTTTTCTAGCTCAACAGAATAATTTTTTGGTAATTTAATTGGGATGGCATTGAATAAGTAGTTTAGTTTAGGCAGAATTGTCATTTTTATTAAACTGACTCTTCCCACCCATGAATAATTAACATTTCTCCAATTATTTCAATCTGACTTTATTTGTATGAAAAGTATTTTATAGTTATGATCATGTAATTCCTGGATTTGTCTTAGCAGGTATACTCCCAGGTATCTTATATTATCTACAGTTATTTTAAATGGATTATCTCTTACTATTTCTTCTTGCAGTGTTTCATTGGTGGTATATAGAAATGCTGATGATTTATGTGGGTTTATTTTATATCCTGCTACCTTGCTAAAATTATTAATTGTTTCAACTAGCTTTTTAGTTGAATCTCTAGTATTTTACAAGCATATCATCATATCATCTGCAAGAAGAGATAGTTTTATTACCTTGTTGCTCATTCTGATTCCTTCAATATCTTATTCTTCTCTTATTACTATTGCCAGCATTTTTAATACAATATTGAATAATATTGATAATAATGATCATCCTTGTTTCACTCCTGATCTTATTGGGAAGGCTTATCTCCATTACAAATAATACTTGCTGATGGTTTTAGGTAGATCTTATCATTTTAAGGAAAAATCCATTTATAGCTATGCTTCCAAGTGTTTTTTAATAGGAATGATTGTTGTATTTTGTCAAAAGCTTTTTCTGATTTTTGTTACTTTTGTTATTGATGTAATCAATTATGTTATTAGTTTTCCTTATATTGTACCAGCCCTGGATTCCTATTAAAAATCCCACTTGGTCACAATGTATAATCTTTGTGATATATTGTTTTAGTCTCCTAGCTAGTATTTTATTTAGGATTTTTGCATCCATATCATTAATGAAATCAGTCTATGATTTTCTTTCTTTGTTTTTGTTCTTCCTGGTTTAGGTGTTAGCACCATATTTGTTTCATAAAAAGAATTTGGTAGGACTCCTTCTTTGCCTACTATTCCAAATAATTTATTTAACATTGGAATTAATTTGGTAGAATTCACTTGTAAATCCATCTGGTCCTGATGCTTTTTTTGTTAGGAAGCTCATTTATGGCCTGTTCAATTTCTTTTTCTAAAATAGGATTATTAAGATGGCAGAGTGAAAGCAGTGGCTTGCTTGAGCTCTCCCCCAAACCCCTCCAAATACCAATAAAAAATGGCTCGAAACAAATTCTAACGCAGCAGAACCCACAAAAAAGACACAGTGAAACAAATTTCCAGCCCAAGACAACCTGGATGGTTGATCAGAAAGGTATATCGCGCCAGGCTGATAGAGGAGCACAGTGCGGCGTGGGCGTGCAGGGTGCAGCAAACCTAGAGCAGGCCTCAGAGGACTGAATCACAGGCAGCTGTGGTGGCTTCCAGACTTCTCAACCCATGAACACCAAAGACAACTGAGAAGGCCAGTGGGAAAAGTCTGTTTCTGCAGTGCTGAGAGATGAGCTTGTGGTCGCAGCTCCAGTTCCCGAGAGCATGGCCCCCCGGGGTGGCGGCTGCCTCCTGAGCTTCCAGCCACAGACTGAGGGGGAATCCAGCAGCTGATCTGAAGGGGATTGCAGGGATCTTTCTGCTGGTGCTGAGGCAGGAATCTCTTGCTTTGCCCGTGCTTGGATCTGGGTCACAGTTCTGGGCGGCTGTCCTGGTGTGAGGAGGAGTGCTGATGTGGTGGAGCTTGTAGTGGCTGTAAAAATGAAACCCTTCTCACAGTTCCAGGACAGAAAGGAGTGCTTGTGGTCACTAACAGACCAGAACACAGGAAAGGAGTAAACACCTCGCTCCTTATCATACCATCTTGCAAGAACTGAAAATTTACAGATACCTACAAGTATCTCTGAAAACAGCTGTACAAACCCCCGAAGCTTGGGACAGTACATTCTCCACATTGGAAGCAGACTCTTACCTTAACAAAGAGTTTAAAACTCAAGTAATTGGCCAGGATCATGAGTAAGCAGGTGCAAAAAGAGTCAGACTATATTATCTTACTTTGGTGACAAAGAAGATCAAAATATACAACCAGAAGAAGACAACAAAGTCAGAGTTCCTACATCCAAAGCCTCCAAGAAAAATATGAATCAGTCCCAGGCCTTGGAAGAGCTCAAAAGGGATTTTAAGAAGCAAATAAGAGAAGTAGAGAAAAAACTGGGAAGATAAATGAGAATGATGCAAGAAAATCATTAAAAACAAGTCAACAGCTTGCTAAAGGAGACCCAACAAAATACTGAAGAAAATAACACCTTAAAAAATAGCTTAACCCAAATGGCAAAAGAGGTCCAAAAAGCCAATGAGGAGAAGAATGCCCTAAAAAGAAAAATTGGCCAAATGGAAAAGGAAGTCCAAAAGATTACTGAAGAAAATACTTCCTTAAAAATTAGAATAGAGCAATTGGAAGCTAGTGACTTTATGAGAAATCAAGACACTGTAAAACAAATCCAAAAGAATGAAAAATTAGAAAACAATGTGAAATATCTCATTGGAAAAACAACTGACCTGGAAAATAGATCCAGGAGAGAGAATTTAAAAATTATTGGACTATCTGAAAGCCATGATCAAAAAAAGAGCCTAGACATCATCTTTCAAGAAATTATCAAGGAAAACTGCCCTGATATATTAGAACCAGAGGGCAAAATAGAAATTGAAAGAATCCACGATCTCCTCCTGAAAGAGATCCCCAAAGGAAAACTCCTAGGAATATTATAGCCAAATTCCAGAGTTCCCAGGTCAAGGAGAAAATATTACAAGCTGCCAGAAAGAAACAATTCAAGTACTGTGGAAACACAATCAGGATAACACAAGATTTAGCAGCTTCTACATTAAAGGACCACAGGGCATGGAATATAATATTCCGGAGGGCAAAGGAGATAGGATTACAACCAAGAATCACCTACCCAGCAAAACTGAGTATAATCCTTCAGGGGAAAAAATGGTCATTCAGTGAAATAGAGGACTTTCAAGCATTCTTGATGAAAAGACCAGAGCTGAATAGAAAATTTGACTTTCAAATACAAGACTCAAGTGGAACATGAAGAGGTAAACAGGAAAGAGAAATCATAAGAGACTTATTAAGGTTGAACTGTTTACATTCCTGCATGGAAAGATGATATTTATAACTCATGAGACCTTTGTCAGTATTAGGGTAGTTGGAGGAAAAAAAATATATGTAGATAGATAGATAGATAGATAGATAGATAGATAGATAGATAGATAGATAGATAGAGAGGCACAGGGTGAGTTGAAGATTAAGGGGTCATATCTGGAGCATAAAATTAAGGGATGAGAGAGGATTATACTAGGAGAAGGAGAAAGGGAGAGGTAGAATGGGGTAAATTATCTCACAAAAAAAACAGAAAAGAAAAGCTCTTACAGTGGAGGGGAAACAGGGGAAGGTGAGAGGGAATGAGGAATCTTATTCTCATAGGATTTGGCTTAAGGAGGAATAACATACACATTCAATTGGGTATGGAAATCTGTCTTACCCTACAGGAAAATAGGGGGAGAAGGGGACAAGAGAGCAGGGGATGATAGAGAGGAGGGCAGATTGGGAAAGGGGTAATCAGAAGCAAATACTTCTGAGGAGGGACAGGGTCAAAAGAAAGAATAGAATAAATGGGAGGGCAGGATAGGATTAAGGGAAATAGAGTTAGTTTTTCACAACACGTCTACTATGGAAGTGTTTTGCATAACTGCACATGTATAATCTATATTGAGTTGCTTGCCTTTTCAATGAGGGTGGGTGGGGAAGAAGAAGGGAGAAAATTTAGAACCCAAAGTTTTAAAAACATATGTTTTAAAAAAATGTTTTCACATGCAACTGGGAAATAAGAAATACAGGACATGGGGTACAGAAGTCTATCCTGCCCTACAGGAAAATAGAAGGGGAAGGGGATAAGAGAAGGGGTGGAGAGATAGAAGAGAGGGCAGACTAGGAGAAGGGATATTCAGAATGCATGCCATCTTGGGGTGGGGGGAGGGGTGAGATGGGGTGAAAATTTGGAACTCAAAATCTTGTGGAAATAAATATTGAAAACTAAAAATAAATTTAGATTAAAAATAAATAAATAAATAAATAAAAGAGGATTATTTATATATTCTGTTTCCTCTTCTGTTAATCTGGGCAGTTTATGCATTCTTCCATTTCATTAAATTGTTAAATATATTGGCATACACTTGGGCAGAATAACCTTGATTTCATCTTCATTAGTGGTAAACTTGTGCTTTTAATTTTGGATGCTAATGATATGGTTTTCTTCTTTTTTAAAAATCATATTAACCAATGGTTTATTTTATTATTTTTTTTCATAAAACCAATTCTTAGTTTTGTTTATTGATTTGTGGTTTTCTTATAATCAATTTTATTAATCTCACATTTAATTTTTAGGATTTCCAATTTGGTATTTAATTGGGAATTTTTGATTTGTTCTTTTTCTAGGTTTTTAAAAATTGCATGTGTAGTTTATTGTTCTGCTCTTTTTCTATCTTATTGATGTAAGCATTTAGAGATATAAATTTTCCTCTGATTACTGCTTTTGCTGCATCCCATAGATTTTTGTATGTTGTTTCATTATTATCATCCTCTTTAATAAAATGATTTACTGTTTCTATGACTTGTTCTTTAACTCCCTCATTCTTTAAGATCAAGTTATTTAGCACCTATTAAATTTTTAATCTGTGTTTTCATGGTTTCTTTTTAAATACAATTTTTATTTCATTATGATCTGAAAAGGATGCATTTAATATTTCTGCTTTTCTGCATTTAGCTATAAAATTTTCATGCTCTACTATATAACCAATTTTTGTAAAGTTACCATCTATCATTAAGAAAAAGTATATTCCTTTTTATTCCCATTCAATTCTCTCCAGATATCTATCATATCTAGCTTATCTAAGATTCTATCCATCTCCTTGACTTCTTTCTTATTTATTTTTTGGTTAGATGTATCTAGTTCTGAGAGGGGACAGTTGAAGTCCCCTACTGTTATAGTTTTGCTATCTATTTCCCCCTGTAATTCATTTAGCTCTTCCTTTAAAAATTTGGATGCTATAGCATTTGGTGCATATAGGTTTAGTATTGATAATTACTTCATTATCTATAGTACTTTTTTATCATAATGTAGTTTCCCTGTTTATCTCTTTTAATTAAATCTCTTTTAGCTTTAATTTTGTCAGAGATCATGATTGCTAGTCCTGCTTTTTTTTTTTATATCAGCCAAAGCATTATAAATACTACTCTAGAGCCCTTTATTTTTACTCTGTGTATATCTCTCATTTTATGAATGTGTTTCTGGTAAACAACATATCATTGGAGTCAGTTTTTTAATAATTTCTGCTATCCATTTTCATTTTATGGGTTGGTTCATCCTATTCACATTCAAAGTTGTAATTATTAGTTGTATTTCCTTTAATCCTATTTTCCTCCACTGTTTATCCTTCTGTCCTTCTTTTTACCCTCTTCCTCCTTAGACATCTAATTTGCTTCCGACCACTACCTTCCTAATCCACACCTCTTCTAAGAATCCTTCCCTTATCCTCTCCCCTTGTAGTCCTATTCCTTAATCTACCTACCCTTCTGAGTCCCTCCCTTATTTTATCCCCTCACCCTCCTATTACTCTGTAAATTAAGAAGTTTTATACCCTCTTTAACCCAGTTCTGATGAGAATAAGATATTAGCAGTACCAGCCCTCCACCTGCTCCTGCCCTACACTGGAATCGTGCATCCATTCAAGCCTTGTGCTCCATTTTACCCTCTCTACCAATTTTGTTTTTTTAGGGTTATCCCTACATACTCAACTCAAACAAGCCTTCTATCTATGTATGCTCTTTCCAACTACTCTAGTAATGGTAACATTCTTAAGAGTTACAGAAAATATTTTCCCATATAAGAAGTAAACAGTTTGACCTTATTAAATACTTTATAATTTGGTCTTTCATGTTTATCTACTTATGTTTCTCCTGATTCTTGTAAGTCAAATGTTCTATTCAGTTCTGGTCTTTTCTTCACCAATACCTTAAAGTCCATTTAAGTCATAAAATATCAGTTTTTCCCATGCAGGATTATACTCAGCTTTGCTGGGTAAGTTATTCTTGGTCACAAACCCAGCTATTCTGCTCTTTAGAATACCATGTTCCATGCCCTGCAGTCTTTTAATGTAGAAGCTGTTAAATTTTGTGTTATCCCACACTCAGAAATTGTTTCCTTCTAGTTGCTTACCGTATTTTCTCTTTGTCCTAGGAGCTTTGAAACTTAGCTGTAATGTTCCTGTGAGTTTTCATCTTGGGATCTCTTTCAGGTGGTAATTGGCAGATTCTTTTTTCAATTTCTATTTTATACTTTATTTCTAAAACTTCAGAGCAATTTTCCTTAATAATTCCTTGAAGTATATATAGTGTCTAGATTCGTTTTTTGATCATAACTTTCAGGTAGTCCTACAATTCTTATATTATCTCTCCTCAATCTGTTTTCTAGGTCAGTTGTTTTTCTAATGAGATAGTTCACATTCCTTTCTATTTTTTTCATTCTTTTGATTTTATTATTTCTTAAAGTCTTATGAAGTCAATAGCTTCACCTTGTGTAATTCTAATTTTTAAGGACTTATTTTTTCCTGTAAGTTTTTGGATATCTTTTTCCAGTTGGTTGACTTTGTCTTCATAATTTTCTTGATTTTCTTATGTTACTCTTATTTTTTTCCCTAATTTTTCCTCAACCTCTCTTATTTGATTTTTAAAGTGCTTTTTTAAGCTCTTCCAAGAACTCTTTTTGGGCTTGTGACCATCTTACTTTTTTTTTTTTAAAGTAGAAGTAGCTGTTTTGACCTCACTGCCTTCTGAGTTTGAACTCAGATCTTCTCTTATCACTGTAGTAGCAATCTATGGTTGGGTCCTTTCTCCTTGGCTTACTCATTTTTTGGCAGCTTATTTCTTGTCTATTAACTTTGTGTTAGAGTTGGGTTTTAGTGCCAAGGTGTGGGGAATAAATGTCTCAAGCTTCATGCTTTTCACGCTGTTGCTCTCTGAGCTCTATCTGGGGACCTGACCTCAGGTATTCCTTTTCATCCCTGAGCTATGTCCACAGCCAGCAGGGCCCTGACCCTCTGCAACTCCTCTCACTGGCATGTACTCATTCCTCCTTGTCCACAGCCACAGCCTGGGACCACATCTGGTCAGTACACTTGGGCCCTGTGTCCAGTGCACCAACAGAGGGCCCTGCAATCTTCCCCTGATCAGCCACCTGACACCCAAATTGTCCATGGGGCAAAAGTTCCTGAAGCTGAGGCTGCCACCAGAACAGCTGCCCCCAGGGCTTCTTGTTTGTTGATTCCTCAGTATCTAAAGGGAGGTATCTGCACTTCAATCAGGGAGGTCAGGTTTTTCCCAGAGTCCTCCCAAGTTGTCTTAGGCTGCCCTACCCTGACTTTTAATTATTTCTGCTACTCTATAGTTCACCTTGAGGCATTATTTTAAAGTATTTGTGGGGGAATTTGGGAGAACCAGGTAATTTCCTGCCTTATCCTGCCATCTTCCTAGAATCCTTTGGGTGTCATATTTTAGCAAGGACATTGATAAATTGGAAAGCTTTCAAAAGAAGATAACCATAATGATAAAGGGGATCCAGTCCATGCCATTTGATGAGCTTGGAGAAGAGAAGATCAGCAGAGGTATAGCTGTCTTTAGCTCTGCAAGAAGCTGTCCTATAGAAGAAGAGGTAGATGTGTTCTGTTTAGCTAGAACCAGAAACAGTATATGGAAGTTGTAAAGACAAATTTGGGCTTGATATCAGAAAATATTTCCTCATAATTAGAGCTATTCAAAAGTGGAATGGGCTATTTTTGGAGAAAGTGGACTCCTCCTTTTTAGAGGTCCTTAAGCAAAGACTAGATGGGCACTTGTCAGATGTTGTATAGTAAAGATTCTTCTTGGGGTATGGATTGGACTATATGGCTACTGAGGCCCCTTCCAATTCTTAAATTCCATGTTTTTATAACAAGTATAACTTGTATTATGGTTCTTTGTCTTCCTTCTTTCTTTCCTTCCTTCCTTCCTTCCTTCCTTCCTTCCTTCCTTCCTTCCTTCCTTCCTTCCTTCCTTCCTTTCTTTCTTTCTTTCTTTCTTTCTTTCTTTCTTCCTTCCTTCCTTCCTCCCTTTCTTTCTTTTCCTTCCTTCCTTCCTTCCTTCCTTCCTTCCTTCCTTCCTTCCTTCCTTCCTTCCTTCCTTCCTTCCTTCCTTCCTTCCTTCCTTCCTTCCTTCTCTTTCTTTCTTTCTTTCTTTCTTTCTTTCTTTCTTTCTTTCTTTCTTTCTTTCTTTCTTTCTTTCTTTCTTTCTTTCTTTCTTCATTTATCTGAGAAGCTCCTAGTGAGTGAACCCTCTCCAGTGATACAGATAAAAAACTTACCTGTAATTTATATAGGTTAAGTGACTGGTGCAGTATCATACAGCTAGTATATGTCAGAGGCAGGACTTCCTGGGTCCTCAAACTCAAAGTAGGTTGTGTATCAACTACACCAGGCTACTTCTCAACAAACATAAAGGCCACTTAAGTGTTTGTTGAAATGATTTGGCCAAAGGCCCAAACTAACTGAGAAAAGTAAAACAAGTGATGAAAAAGATGACTAACCTATGTAGACATTCAAGTTCCTATCAATTAATATCCTTTGAGAGCTCATTGTTGGCATAGTATGATTTTACACCCCTTTAACAGGAAATACCAAAAGGAATTACTAAAGACATGTTCATCTTCTTAGGGGCTTACACTCCAAAACAAAAACAGGGAGGCTTCTATAAGGAGAAAAAAATAACCTACGAAATAACAGCACATAGAGAGTTGGATGAACATTTCGGAAATCCATTTCAACAAACAAATATTTATTACCACTTATTATGTACGAGGCACTAATTCCAGGCTCTGAAATCATAAAGGAACAAAACGAAACACTCTACAGGAGAGGAATATGGTAGATCTCAGAAGAGCATATTATTTGAGATGGGTGAGAGTATGAAGAGCCGGGGACAGGAGGGAGAGGGTGGGATCAGGGAAGGCTTTGTGAAGAAAATGGTATCTCAGCTAAACTTTGAAGGAAGATAAATAAGGAATCAGAAAGTCATTAATTAGGGGAGATTCCTATGGTTAGGAATTCTAGGCATGGAGGGCAGACAAACAGTTGATGCAAATGTGCAGGGGTAAGAGTTGGAATTTCAAGTTTTATAAGTTTTCATTTTTCAGAGAGTAATAGAAGGGCTCTGTAGTTGTTATGCTGAAATGAAAAGGGGGAGAGTAAAAGGATATGATTAACGCTCAATTACTTGTGGTCATCTAGGGACAGTGATTATTGAGGGGGAAAATTAGACATTAAAAAAATAATTTTACCCTTTAGCTTCAAGTTCCAGTACACCAAAACTTTTTTTTTAAATCAGAACTGCTAATAGGTAACATACTAATTGACTTGAGTTTCACCCTTTAAATAATAATAGCAATGCTATTAGCAACTCAAATACATAGCACTTTATGGTTTACAAAGTGCTTTCTTCAAAGCTTTCAGAGAAAGGCAGTATATTATTATCTCCCCTTTATGGACATGTAAATTGAGACTGAGAGATTAAGTAATTTGCCCATTGCTAGCATGCATTCTGACTTCATGTACAATGCTCTTTCTAGCATTTCATGCTGCTTTCCTCTCTCCTCCAGAAACTTCTGTTCTAGCTTTGAAATGCATAGGGGAAACCTTCTGCACCTGAAGATTCCAGATTCAGTTTCTGTGCCAACCCAAGTTCTTTTTTTCTTCAATTTGTTTCTAGTGAACATAGGGGCTCTACTTACACAAATAAGGAAGGGGAAGGGAGGTAGATGGTGTATTCTGTGCCACCAATTCCATGTATCTTACTTGGTAGACTAGATAAGGGTGCTGGAGGAAAGGTAATAATGGAGAAGGTAAGGAGCATAGGAAGCTTCACCTAAATAAAAAGATCTCCTTCACGCATTAGAGATTGATTTCAGATAACAATGTCCTCTTTTAAAATAAAACATTCTTTGGGATCATAAACCTCATTTATACCCCAGTCCTCTGAATTTTTATCATAAAATCAGAACACTTTGCTGCCTCGAGAACTGGTGCTTTAATATGCAGAAGAGACAGTTTTGGAACAGGAGGACAAGCCTGGGTGGAGGAGGAGACTTTGGACAGTGGGAAGATAGTGTGAAGGAATTATTGCCAGAGACACAAGGTAGGCTGACAAAGGCTGACAAAGACAAACGTTACCTACTTTCAGAACCAAGATAAACTCTTAGTCCAGATCTGAAAATTGATTCCTGTTTGAATCTCTACTAGAGTGAATGTGGTAATAGGTCCCAACATAAATGCCTACTGTGCCAGGGAGAGGGGAGTTTTCTGGAATTAAAAATATGCTCCTTTGTAAGAGAAATATGTAAAAATTCCGTGTGGGCTGGGTCCTAGGCAGTTTCCTCTAATGTCTGCGCTAAGTCTGGACTCTGCCTGCTTTATCCTGGGGCTTTAGGGCCTGGAGGCATTTGTGAAGGTTTGCTGCAAGGCTGACAGCTTCAGGTTCCTCCAGTTCAACCCAGTCAGTCCAGTTTGACTGTCCCCAGGTCATTCTATATCTTTCTATCCAATCCCTGTCCTCCCCCTTCTGGAGGAGAAGGAGAACAGGGACAGGAAAAAAAAAGAAAAGAAAGGAGGAAGAGGCAATATTTACATGCACCCAGAGTTCCTCCTTCCCTCTTTCCTTATCACCAGTTTAATTTGATTATTCTAGATGCACTCCTTTAGAATGTGTCTCCCGGGAAAGCCAGGGGCTTGCTGTGACCAGCTGACAAAAAGAGAGGAGTACCAACCCTTAATCAAGAGTTTCAAGTAGTGAATGTAAAAAGAAGTAATGGCTTGGTCTCCATTATGGAGCAAAGAAACTTATCTTTTTATTGTAAGCATTCTCTTACATAGCAATTCTCAATTAATTGACTTACATTAATTGGACTCTGACTCCTGGAGAGCAAGGACTGTTTTTTTGTTTGTTTGTTTTTGTTTTTTGTTTTGCATCCCTTATGTTTTGCATTCCCAGAATTTAGCCCAATATTAAGCATGTATTTAGTGCTTAATTAAACTAATTTACTTGTGAGAATTAATTAATTGTATCAACTAATGTAAGAATTTTAAAGTATATTTATATAATTTTGCCTTAATTTACTATAACCTCTCCTATCTTGTGCAAATATACTTTAAATAGAAAGGATTGTAAGCAGATATTATAATTTTACTCAGAAATAAAAATTTTCATCCTACTATCTCTAGTATGTGCAAATGCAGTGTGTTCATTGACACAGCTTGGTCCTTCAAGGTATTCTTAAATTTTTGGTTCTTCTTGCTTGTTAACTTGTTTTCCTCGGTTGATCTTCCCTGTTATACCATAGATCTCACCATGATCACCAGACCCTTGAGCAGAAGGTATTAACAGAAGCATTTGAATATTTAAAAAAATTTTTTTAATCAGATCTGTGATTTCACAGGATGAGGAAACTCTAATTAATGCAGTTCAGCACCCACTTGCTTGGCAACTTACAGTCGTAGAGAGTTGCTTGAGGCATTGAAAGGTTACATGAAATGCCCAGCTTCTCATTGCCAGTTTGTGTCAAAGGTCTTCCTAGGTGAAAGTCCTTCTGAGAGCTCACTTGCCCAACCCATGGTCTTGGTCTTCACCATGGTCATAGTAAAGGTATTGCAATCTCTTTAGATAGGTTCAGAGATTCACAGATTTAGATTTGTAGGTTATCAATTCATAGATTTATAGGTAATCAAGAAATTACATCAAAGTCTAAATTGCCCAGGGATGATAGAGAACCTAGGTCTTCCTAACTCTGAGGTGGACTCACTAGCCACTATTCCATGCTACTCTTTAAAAATCTTTATTTTATTTTAAAATATAAAACGTTTCCCAAATTGTATGGCAAAGACATTCCTGCTTTCCTAATGTTTACACTTGCAAAGAAGTAAGCCAAACACAGCCCCCTGAAGGCAACAACAGTCAGGTAGCATAGAAAGGGTACTTTGATTTGTTGCTGTCCTGGAACATTCATCTAATTTGGCTATATAGTCTAGGAAGCCCCATTTTCTTTAATGGCCCTGTCTCTCTCCCAGTTCATGAGATTGGTTTTTTTTTTTTAGTATTTTATTTTTCCGCAGTTACATGTAAAAACAATTTTTAACATTCATTTTTCATACTTTGAGTTCCAAATTCTCTCCCTTCCTCCCTTCTCACCCCCCCCATTAAGAAGGCAAGCAATTTGATATAAGTTATACATGTGCAGTGATGCAAAGCATTTCCATAATAGTCATATTGTAAAAGAAAACAGAAAAAAAATTCAAGAAAAATTAAAAAGTTTAAAAAATATGTTTCAGTCTGTATTTAGACACCGTCAGTTCTTTGGGATGACAGCATTTTTCATCATAAATCCTTCAGAGTTGTCTTGAGTTATTGTATGGCTGAGAATAGCTAAGTATTCACAACTGTTCATCTTACAATACTGCTGTTACTTTGTACACAGTACATTTCACTTTGCATCAGCCTATGCAAGTTTTCCCAGGTTTTTCTGAGAGCATCTTGCTCATCATTTCTTATAGCACAACAGTATTGTATTACAATCACACACCACAATTTGTTCAGCCATTTCCCAATTGATGGACATCCTCTAAATTTCTAATTCTTTGCCCCCATAAAAGAGCTGCTCTAAATATTTTTGAACATATAGATCTTTTTCCTTTTTTTCCCCCCTGCTCTTTTGGGATACAGATCTAGTAGTGGCATTGCTAGGGTATGCATGGTCTTATAGATCTTTGGCATAGTTCCAAATTGCTCTGCAGAATGGTTGAATCAGTTCATAACTCCACCAACAGTTCCTTAATGTCTCATTTTTCCCACATGCCCTTCCAACATTTGTCATTTACCTTTTCTGTCCTATTAACCAATCTAATTAGTGGTATGAGGTAGTACCTCAGAATTGTTTTAATATGCATTTCTCCAATCAATAGTAAGTTAGAGTATTTTTTCATATGACTATAGTTTGCTTTGATTACTTCATCTGAAAACTGATCATTTCTTTTGATCATTTATCAATTAGGGAATGGCTCTTATTTTTATAAATTTGACTCAGTTCTCTATATGTTTGAGAAATGAGGCCTCAATGAGGCTTCAAAATTTTTTTTCACAATTACTATTGTAAACTGTATTTCCCTCCATCCTATTCTCCCCCCACTCCGTTTATTCTATCATGAGATTGTTTTGATGAGAAATGAAGCAACTGATGTTGCTGGCTAAAAAAAACTTTGCTTTTACTTATTTTCATTCAAAATGTAAAGGTAGTGACTACCTAGCAAACCACGGAATCAGATTTAGACTTTGGAAGTTTAACCACTTTGGAAGACCCACTGTTTTGGAAGTAGATGTTTGAATCCAGTGCCATTATTTTACTAGTTCTAATGTCTAAAGAGTAACATATATTCTTGAGTCGCTCATGGTCAAGATATAACTAGTCTCTTCAGATAGGATCAGAGATACATAGCTTTAGAGTGAGGAGGGATATTTTAGGTCATCAAGGGATTGCATTAAAATCTAAATTGCCTAGTGAAGACGGAGAAGAATCTTCACAAGTGTTTTTTGACTTGGCAGCGTACAGTGACCACCAAGTGCTGTCTGTCTGGCAGTAACAATCAATCAGTTAATCAACAAGTATTTATTAACCACCTATTGTGTACCAGGCACTACAATAGGTTCTAAGGACACAAAAATGAAAACAAAAATATTCCCTGCCTGCAAATAGTTCACTTCTTTTAAGGGGAAACAATGTGTGTACATAAGATATATGCAAAATATAAGTATATAGGGAATTAATAAAAGATAATTTGGTAGCTGGAATATGGAAAAGCCTTGTGTAAGAAGTGGCTTTAGAGCCGAGCTTTGAAGGAAACTGGGGGTTCATTCTAGGAATGGAAGGGGTGAGGGGAATGGGCAGCCTATGCAAAGGCACAGAGACAGAAGAAATGACATGTGTTAGGATCATCAGCATGATCTATTTGATAAGACCAATAAGTTTGTGAATGGAAATAATATATAATAGGGAAGGAAATAAACATTTATACAGTGCCTACCATATGCCAGCCACATAATTGAGTGCTTTTACAAATATCTGATTCTCACAGCAACCCTGCCAGGTAAGTGCTATTATTATCATCACCATTTTCAGGTGAGGAAATTGAGGTTAAGTGATTTGTCCAGGGTAACAAAGCTAGTAAGTGTTTGATGCCAGATTTGAACTCAGGTCATCTTGACTCCAGTTCCAACGCTCTATCTACTGTGCCACCTAGCCTCCTCTCTTAAGGCTGGAAAGACAAAATCTGCGTGTACTACAGAAGCTAACATTTCTGTTTAGGGTCTTCTTTTTGTGTAAATTATTCCTCATAACTCTGCCATGACATAGGAAAGCCCAGTTTTACTGATGGCAAGGCATTGTGTTGTCGTGGAAAGAACACTAGACCTAGCATCAAATAGACATGCATTTGAACCCCCAGCTCCGTACCTCAATTTCCTCATCTGTAAAATGAGAGGATTGGACTAGATGATCTCTATGGTCACTTCCAGCTCTAAATTCTAAGATTCTATTACACACAAAAAGCTTCATTGATTTTGTTTGGGGATTTGAATCTACTCCAGTCTATGAATCTAGTCCAGTGTCTAACTCATGCTGGTATCTGGCAACCTAAAAGGAACTGGAGAGGAACATAACTTCAAATCCAATGGGGTAACTTGATTAGGAAAGAAAGAATAACTGGGTTTGTTGGTCAAAGGTTTTCCTAACAACTGTATAGCCCAAGGAAATGGTTGAGTATTTCTCAATCAGTTGGGAACAGAGAACATTAGCAGTAAAGCAAAATTGCTCCATAGTCAAGAGGTATCAATGTTTCACTTTTCCTAAGGGAAATTTCTAATGGAATGCTGCCACACTGTGCCTTTCTCCTCCTACCACACACACACACACACACACACACACACACACACACACACACACACACGCTCACACTCCTCTGCCTCTCTTCCTTCTTTCTGGCTATTCCCCCATCCTAGTTTTTTTTTTCCTTTTCCCCCTTTTATTTTTTAGCCTCACATGTTCTTTGCACTTGCAACGGATGGCCAAGATCACCAGGTATTTAGCCTTACTGGTCAAACTTGATGTTAAAGTAGTTGATCACTCTTCTAGTATATGAGTTGTTTGGAATCATGTTACATTTTGTAAATGAGTTGAGAGAAAGATCACAGCCATGAGAAATAAATCCCCTTGTTTGCATGAGGTCTTTTAGTCTTCACATTTCACAGTGCCTCAGTATGCCACAGCGCTTTTTAGGAACAGGAGGTTGCTACAGAAGAGTCAGATTAGCCAATGAAGTTAAACACAATAGGCTTCTGTTTGATGTATTTGAATAAGGAAGGCCTGTGGTCAAGCTTGAGATATCAAGGTCCAGGAGGGCTGGGGAAATAGGTGGAAGGATCCATCCAGATTAAAGTCCCTGGAGGGGCCAGGATTTGGAGTGTCTGAGTCAGATGATCTTTGGGTCAGTGCAAGAAGAAAACAGAGATCAATTATTCAGCAAGAACAGCCTTTCCGACCTGGCACTCAGGTCCTGTCAGGCTCTCATCATTCCTGCTAGTTAGGTGAGGGGACATCTGGATTATCCCATACAACAGGGCTGCTTGGCAATATGGACCAGGGCCGAGGGATTTATTCTAAAGGGCATTTATACTAATGTGTCTCTAGTAGCATATCTGATTAGTTTCCTACCACAAATGTCACAGGCCTGGTGGTGGTAGTGAGGCAGTGAAAAGTATACAGATATGAGTGAGAAGGTCTTGAAAAAGGGGCAGGGTGGGGATACTAGGTACCAAGAAGGGGAATGTCTAGAGCAGAGGTAACCAACTATTCTTGATGATTATGACTCTCAAATAAGATTCTCTCCTTCCTCCCCCAAAACAGCAGTTTTTCAGACTATCACAGATAAAATCATAGCAATAATAGAGAAAAGTGTTCTCTGTAGGACATGACATTTAAACCCTGCTCTATACAAGAGAAAAAAGAGTAGGAAACATAGGCATCTCAGAACTTTTAAGAGTGTTGAAAAAAGGCCTGGTTTCCCAGGGAAGACTCAGGTTGGTGGACCCCTTTAGTTCAAGGATTCTAATTTGTAGGAGGGCTAAAGTTGATCATGGGTCACTACTAAGCCCAGCATCAATATTATGAGTACTAGTGATGCCCCTTAAGGAGGGGGAATTGGAAATTGGAAGTTCAAATTTCTGTACCAATCAGCATGAGAATTAGTCTGCTGCACTTCCAGTCCTAGTGAGATAAGGAAACCCATCTTAAAAATAAATAAATAAAACATTGGAGGAAGAAGGCAGGCTTTTTTTTCCCCCTTTAAAGACATTTTTTCCCTATATATCTTTTGTTTTTATGTTACCTACATCTCACAATCCTTTCCCCTGCCTACTCCCAGGGAGCCATCCCTTAAAACAAGGAATAAAGAGAAATAAAAGCAGCAAAACTAATGAACATGTTACCCAAGTGTGACATTATGTACCATATTCCAGACCCATAGTTCTCTACCTACACCAGGAAGGGAGGGAGGTGTCTCCTCATATCTCTTCTTTGTTGGTAAGCTTTGTCATTATATTTTCACAACATTTTTTTATTCGTTGTCCTTTTCATTTACATCATGGTAGTCAATATGCATATTGCCTTCCTGCTTCTGCTTACTTCATTTTGTGTCAGTTCATATATCTTCCCATGCTTCCCTGTATTCATCACATTCATTACAAGGAAGTAACATTTCATTATATAACTTGTTTAGCTATTCTCCAATCAGAGGGCATCTACTTATTTTTTCTACTTCTTTGCTATATGTACTACAATGGTCCTAAAAAGTTCTTCTATAAGTATTTGGCATATATGGGGCCAAAAGGTAGCCTTTTAAATGCTCTCAGACCCTAAGACCCATCTCATTTGGGGAGGGAGAGGTAAATGGACCTATGGTTTCATTGACATGGTGAATTCCCATTCAAGAAACTCTTAATGAAGATCAGTAACTCTTCTGCAGTTTATAGTCTTAGAAAGTTAACTCAGGCACTGAGTTTAGTGACTTGCCCAGGGTAGCACTGCCACTATTTCAGAGACTGGACTTGAAACCAGGCTTTCTTGACTCAGAAGCCTTCTCTCTATCTACTGTGCCATTTTGCTTTTCTGGCATCTCACATAACTTCAAAATCCTTCAACACCTCATGGATCTGTGGTTTCATCAATGTGGGTACTCCTTCCACCAACTCATCTGTGCCTTCGTCTTCAGGGGCGTGTGGGGTATTTAGAGAGGACTAGTACCTCTGGTATGAGGATTCCCCTTTTCAGGGCTTCTCATCTACCTTTGGTATTTAACTTCACTCAACTCTTACTTGTGGCTCCAAGAAGCTGTAGCATGCAGAGTGGCCACACCATGGTAGAGCATTTCAGTAGACAGGCAAAACCAGGTTGAGGGTAACTGACAGGCCTAAAACCTCTGGGTGACTTAGGGGGATGTCTGTCCCAAGACCGTGAAGATTTCCTCCAGCAGAATGGACAGTGGAGAACAATTTGTTCCAATGGCCACAAAGACAGCTGAAGCAGGTGCTGTCGAATGTTTAGAGCTTGGTCAGCTATCGAAGCTGCTGAGGTCATCCACTGCATTCCTGGCCATCACCAGTTGTCTTGACTTTTGTCTTGCTACTGGACTTTGATGACTCAGGAAGGGTGAGGCTGACACTTCTGCACAACTCTGCCTCATTTAATCCAATTCATACACAAGTCAAGACATCACCTTTAATGTCATTGGTCTTCAAAAAATGAAGAATGAACAGCAACAAGATAGTCTTTAAGAGTTGCTGTGGCCAAAATCCAAAACTGACCGCCTGGTGGTCAAGTGATGAGCTTTCCTACACTGGGGAAGTGATGAGCTTTCCTACATAGAAAAACCATCAATTGGTTCTTTCCAGCCTGTGTCTTTAGTCATAGGAAGCAAACCTGTTCTCATCCCCAGACTCTACAACTTAAAAATAAGTTCTTATAGGTTCTTGTCCCACTCTTACAAATGATGCTGCTTGCTCTTTTTGTGGTGGCAAAGAACTGGAAATTGAGAGGATGCCCATCAACTGGGGAATGGCTGAGCAAGTTGTGGTATGTGAATGTAATGGAATACTATTGTGCTATAAGAAATGATGAATGGGCTGACTTTAGAAAAACCTGGAAAGACTTGTATGAACTGATGCTGAGTGAAGTGAGCAGAACCAAGAGAACATTATACACAATAACAACCATGTTGTGCGATGACTAATATTGATAAACTTAACCCTTCCTAGCAATACAAGGATCTAAGACATCTCAAAGGCCTTGCAATAGAAAATGCTATCCACATCCAAAGAAAGAACTATGGAAGTCGAATTACTACTTTTTTTCTCTTCTGTCGAGTTTTGTTTCCTCTTTCTGGTGGTTCCTCCTATTGGTTCTAATTTTAACTTACAACATCACTAATGTGAAAATATGTTTAATAGGAATGTATATGTATAGCCTATATCAGATTGTGCACTGTCTTGGGAAGGGTGGTGGGGAGGAAGGGGGAGAAAATTTTTCAACTCAAAAGCATATGGAAGTGATTGTTGATAAATCAAAATAAATTAATAAAAAATTAAAAAAAATAAACAAATGGTGCTGCTTGACTCTATGAAATGTTGAAACATTCTACCTAATATATAACAGCTGCCACCTTAGGCAGCCTCTTCCATTATTGTGTAGTTTTGCTTGTTAGAAGTGCCTGGCATATAGTAAGTGCTCAATAAATGCTTTCCTCTCCCTGTCCCCCCATTCATTTCTCTAACCTGCTTATAGCAGATTATTGAGACACAGTCTATCCCTGGTCCATTCTCCAAGTTGTCCACCTTGATAGAATCTCATTGAACTTGGGGATCACCGGATCACCCTTTGAGACTCCAGGGTGAACCCCACACCCCAATGTGGCATTTCAATAATGTAGGATGATTTCACAATAATGGTCCTTCAATATAAGGCAGGCAGTTCAAAGCTGCCCTCACTCAGTCAGAATCTATTTGATTTCATCATCATACCCAGCAAGAGACAACTCTCCAACGCCTTACAAAGTTTGGGAAAATATGATGTCCACTGGGTATGTTAGTGTTTTGTTTTTTTTTTTAATTTTATTGATTTATTTTGATTTATCAACAATCACTTCCATATGCTTTTGAGTTGAAAATTTTTCTCCCCCTACCTCCCCCCTACCCTCCCCAAGACGGCACACAATCTGATATAGGCTTTACATTTACATTCCCATTAAACATATTTTCACATTAGTGAAGTTGTAAGTAAAAAATAAAACCAATAGGAGGAGCCATCAGAAAGATGAAACAAACTCAACAGAAGGTAAAAATAAGTGATAACGATTCGACTTCCACAGTTCTTTCTTTGGATGTGAACAGCATTTTCCATCCCGAGGCCTCTGGAGATGTCTCAGATCCTCATAATGCTGAGAAGGGTTCAGTTTAACAATTTTAGTCATTGCATAATGTGGCTGTTATTGTGTACAAAGTCCTCCTGGTTCTGCTCACTTCACTCAGCATCAGACCATATAAGTCTTTCCAGGTTTTTCTGAAGTCAGCCTGTTCATCCTTTCTTATAGCACAATAGTATTCCATTACATTCATATACCACAACTTGCTCAGGCATTCCCCAATTGATGGGCATCCTCTCAATTTCCAATTCTTTGCCTGGGTATGTTAGTGTTAAATGTAAATATAGAGAAAAAACATGCTACACAGTTGGTAGGAACAGAGAGTTAAGCAATGAGAACAAGACAGTAAGGAGAGTTACAATCCTAGGCATTGTGTTCCCTTCAATGCTGCATCTCACTTCTTGGGCGGTTGGGCTTGTAGGACACAGATTTTGTGGGGGTGTGATGAAATAAGCTTTTCATCCTCCCTGAATAATTAAATCAAAAAGAAGACTGTCTTGGAACTGTCCGAGAGAATTTGTTTATGTTAGAAAAAAAGAAATAGCCATATAGAAGCTTGAGAATATTCCTGAATCCAGCTTTAGAGATTTGGAAGAGCCACTTTTGACTACTTATTACTTGCGTGACCTTAGAGAAGCTATTTAATTTCCTTGGGGCTTAGTTTCCTCTTCATTAAAATGGGGGTGAGTGTAAGACTAGAAAGCTTCTGAGGTCCCTTCCAACTCTAGATTTAAGAACCTATGATATAAATTAGGGCAGTGCCTCCTGGAAGAGGACAAGAGCCTGTAGAAACCTCTTTAGAGTTGTGTAGACTGGGAATAGGAATTGGTCTTTTCCCTGTGACTAAGTGGCACAGGATGGTGATCAGCTTTGCCTATTATTTCCCAAAATTCAAAATGTTAAGAACTTCCCTAGATAATATATGTGGGACCTCTTTTTCAGGAATTAAAAAAATCATCTCCACTAGTAAAATGCTTACAAATAATGGTTCTGGGCAAATGAGTTACTTAACTACCCCAGAAATGAAAGTACTGTAAATATGACCCAAATAAACAGCCTCTAATAATTTGTATTAGCTGATAACTAATATAAACAGACTGACAATAAATCTTTATTTGGTAATATAAATATAATTCAAATTTCCAAATTGGGTAAGTCATAAGAGCAATGATTTAAACAATTTTTAAAGATGTTTAACAGAGCAGATTTAAATAATTTTTTTTACTAAAATGACGTTTAAAACCTCTACATATACTTTTAGAATAAATCGAAATACTTTATTGTGAGATTACAACAAGCCACATATGCTATGTTCAATTCATTTTTTATAGAACTGAAGAATTTTAGAATTGGAAGAGACCTTCAAGGTCATATAAATCCAAAATCTTCCATTCAATTCAGGAATTCCATGTACAAAATCTTTCATAGATGGTTGCCTAGTCACTGTTTGAAAACTTAAAGTGTCCTGTACATGGTTGGTGCCCAATACATATTCTATGAATGGAATCCCAATGAAAGGAACTCACTGATTTTCTGATATATATATATTAATAAATAGTACAATAAGATTTGCAAATCATTTTACACAAATTATTTCATTTGAGTTTCACAGTCCTGCAAGATAGGGGTCATGGGTATTGTTATCCCTGTTTTAAGGATAAGGCAAACTGAGGCTTAGGGAGGTTTAATGATTTGTTCATGGTCAGCTTAATAGGCATCAGAGGCAAGATTCAAACCCAGACCATCCTGACTTCACATCCAGGACTCTATTCACAACTGCCATCCCAGGCGGTACTGTTATTGTTTGTTCTTCATTTTCAAAGAAGACCAGTGACATCATGGAGTATGTATTGAATTGCTCATGAACTGAATTTAAGCGAGGTAGAGTTGTACAAAGTTGTCAGCCTCACTCTCTCTTCCTGACTCATCAAAGTCCAGTGGCGAGACAAAAGTCAGGATGACTGGTGATAGCCCAGGATGCAGCGGATGACCTTAGCATCTTCAAGGTCTGACAACAGCTGCCTTCGTGGCTGTTGGAACAAATTGCCGTCATCCTCCCATTCTGCTGGAGAAAGTCTTCATGTGCTTGGGGTAGACATCCCTGTAACTCACCAACAGATGTGAGACCTGTCAGTTACCCTCAACCCAATTTAGCCTGTCTGCCAAGACAGTTTACCAGAGTGTGGTCACTGTGCATACTACAGCTTCTTGGAGCCACAGGTGAGAGTTGGGTGAATCAGATGGACACCAGAGATGGACGAGCAGCCCTGAAAAAGGCTTCACAAGCCCTCACACCAGAGGTGCTAGTCTTCCCTGAATACCCCATTCATCCCCCTAGGCAGTGTATTCCATTATTGGATAGTTCTGCTTGTTAGAAAATGCTTGGTATACAGTAAGTACTTAATAAATGCTTTTTCATTCGTTAGAAAATCCTTCATTTTAAACTTGTGTCCAAAATTGAACTCATTATCTTTCCCCCAGAAACCTCCTCTCTTCCTAGCTTCCCTATCACTATGGAGGGTACCACCATCCTCCCCTTCAGCTCAGTGTCATCTTTGACTTTTTACTTTCTCTCACTCCCCAATATCCAATTAGTTGTCAAGTCTTGTCATTTTTACCGTTGTAATATATATTCCTTCCTTTCCTCTAACAGGGCCGCTACTCTAGCATAGAGTCTCACCACCTCACACTGGGACTGTCACAATACCCTGCTGGTTAGGGTGCCTGCCTCGAGTCTCTCCCCACTCTCTTTCATCGTCCATCCACTTGTCAAATGGCTCTTCCTAAAGCACAGGTCTGACCATATCATCTCCTATTCGATAAACTTCAGCAGCTCCCTGTTACCTCCATGATTAAATATAAAATCCTGGCTGACTCTCCAAGCCCTTAATGATCTCCTGCTTCCTAATTTTCCAATCTCCTCGTACCTTGCTCCCCTCCACGTACTCTGCAGTCTAGTGGCAATGGCTTTCTAGCCGTTCTTGCGCACAACGCTGCATCTCCAGACTCAGCATTTTCATAGGCTGCTCTTCCCTGATGCCTGGAACGCTGTTCCTCATCTCTGCCTCCTGCCCTGAAGTCTCAGCTAAATTTCCACTTTCTGCAAGAAGTCTTTCCCAGTCTTCCTTAATCTTACTGTCTTCCCTCTGAGACTACCTCCTCCCAATTTATCCACATAGATCTTATTTGTACATAGTTGTTTACATGTCTTCCCCATCAGACTGTGATCTCCTCGAAAGTAGAGACTGTTTTTCTCCCCTCTTTTTATCCCCCACACTTAGCACAGTGCCTGGCACAGAATAATCTCTTAATAGTGCCAGCTGACCTGACTTCATTACATTGAACTAAAATCTTTCCCCCTAAACTTCCATTTTTTGATACTGATTTGATCCTTTGGAATCTTAGATTGTAAATCTACTCCCTCTCCCCCTAATAGTTCTTTGAATTTTTGAAGGAAACTATCAACTATTATGCTCCCATTAAATCAAGGAATTGTGTGTAGTAGAAAGCCTTTGGATTTGGAGTTGGAAGGCCTGGGTTTGAATGTTGGCTTGGCTATTTATTTACTACATGCATGGCCTAGGTGAGTGACTTCCTCTCTCTAGGCCTCAGTTTCTAGTTTTTCTGGGCCTCTGTAAAATAAGAGATTGTGCTAGATGAATCCTAAGGTCCTTTCTGGCTCTGAACTTTCTTGTCCTTTTGTCTTTGCACTACATAAATCTCTGTGATACGTTTTCAAACTACTCACCGTCCTAGTGACTTTTCCTCTATTTTGTCAGGGCCCTTCTAATATGATATGGCATATAAGAAACAGGTGTAATCATTCGGGTCAGGATGTAGTGGGACTGTTGCTTCCTTTGATCTGGACATTATACTTCTCTTAGCAGCCTGAGATTATTTCCAGTCTGAGATTACATTAGCTTTTTTTTTTTAAAGACTTGTACAATAGGAAGATTATTTTGGCAGCTGTGTGAAAGACAAATGACAAGGGGCAAGAAGGCCAACTGATTTTCATCTTGTGCATTTTGGCCTATTGTTCCAGCTTGTCAAAATCTTACATGAGTATGTCTTCATGGGAGTGAAAAAAAAAAAGATGTTAGAATAGGGCCAAGGATGGAACCTTGTGGGATGTGACTAGCCATGCCCCTCCAGTCTGACATTGCTTCATCTGGATCCTGATTTGAGATTTCGTTAGTATTGGGAAATCTCTTTTTGGAAATTCCTTCCACTCCTAAGGGCCAGGAGCCATTCTGGAATGAACAGTTGCAAAGGTGCTTAGGGGCATTACTAAAAGTGAGAGGCTCCCTTAATTCAAGGCTGGTTCTCTAGCTACTAATCATGCTGGCTCTCCCGTTACTCCATTAATCAGTTCAATGCAACAATTCAACAAACCTTTATTAAATGCTTACTAACGACAACAATGACAATAACTCACACTTATATAGGACTAAAGGTTAACAGAGAACTTTGCTCACAACAACCCTGTGAGACAGGTATTGCAAGTGTGTTGTGATCTTCAACAGATGATGAAACTGAGACAACAGAGAAGTTGGGTGACTAGCACGAGGTCACATAGCTAGTAAACAGCAGAACTAGAATACAGACTCAGGTTTCTTGACTCCATGTCCAGGGGTTCTTTCCATTACTTCTGCTTCACAACTGTGTGCAAAACCGAAAGCTTAGTCAGGTATAAAAACTTATCTAAGACACAGTTCTTAGGCCCATAGAGATTACGTTCTATTGAGGCATATGACACACACATAAACTACTGTGGCACAATTATAGTACAAAGTAATTAAAGGTGGTACATTGAGTGAAGTGCTATGTTTGGTCTGAGAAAAGAAAGGTCATACTCACTGCGGGAGGGGTGCTACAAAAGAGAGCTTTCTGGAGGTGGCATTTCATTTGGAGGATAAAGGACGAGTGGGAATTAAACAGAGGAGATAACATTTCAGCAAGAGCAAAAGCACGGAGGCAAGAAGGGGCATGATATATACAGGAAAACAAATATTCCTATTTGGCTGGAGCATAGTGTACCTGGAGAAACATGAGGTAAGAGTGGAAAGGTGGGGTAGCATTAGATTGCTCTGAAGGACAGGCAAAAAAATCTGAACTTGACCTGAGGGGCAGGAGGAAGCTAGTGAAGGGTTGTGAGTATAGAACTGCAAAGACTAGCTCAACATTCTTTAGGTATGATTGATTTGATTGTTCATCCAGCTATAAATTCATCTAACCAGATTGTCATCCAAATCCTGGAGCACAATATGGAGAAAAGTAGGAATCATTCATTCTACAGCAAAAATCTAACCATTTTATTAAGCGCCTGTTGTGGTAGTAACAATAGTAATTAGTGTCATTGAGATAGTGCCTTAAGGTTTTCGAAATGCTTTACATACATCAAATTATTTGATTCTCATGACAATCCTATGAGATTAAATACATGGGTATCATTATACACACTTTACAGATGAGGAAGTTGATGCTTTGAGAAGAGGCAGTGTAATAAAATGTAGTGGAAAGTGAGCTGGATTTGCTGTTAGAGGACTTGGGTTGGAGACACAACATTGCTACTCACTTCTCGTGTGATCTTGGCCAACCTGTTTAATGTCTCGGACCCTTAGCTTTCTCGTAGGAAAAACAAGGTTGGAGGGGTAATGATGGTAGAATAGATAGATGGTCTCTGAGGTTCCTTCTACCTCTAAATTCTATGATTCTACGTGATTTGACCATTTTCATGCTAGTAATTGTCAGTGGAAAGATTCAAACCTAGCTCTCTTCTGATTCCTAGTCCAGCACTTTCTCCATTGGAATAAAGCTCTGCCTCTCCAAGCACCAAACTGCACAATGAACATACAAGATAAATAATTTACAGTCTAGCAGAGTGAAAAAAGATGCACACAAAAAACCTTTCTCTGCTGCAGTACTAGAGAAGTCTCTCTGGATGGACCCGAGTTCAAATCCTGAATCCGCTACTTGCTATTCCTCTGTGGGCCTCAGTTTCCTCATTTGTCACATGAGGTGGTTTGACTTAGTGACATCCAAGCTATAAATCTATGATCCTATGGAATAACCACAACCTAAATATGATAAGAAAAAATTTTTAAAATATTATTAATATGGGAGATCAGGGTCAACCCAGACAGAAAGAAGTCATCAAAGAAAAAGATATATTGTAATACTGAAATTATAATACCATAGAGTTGGAAGTGACCCTACAGACTGATCATAGCACATTTCAGAGTGAAGAGTAAATAATATGAGAAATACATGTTTACTGATGATGTTTTAAAGAAAGTCACACCAGTGCAAATTATTGGCAGTCATTCAAAAACTTGGATTTTTAAGAGATCATTGAAGTGAAAATAGGCTTTCAGAAGCAAGAATTATTCGGCAGCTGTGGATAGATTTATCTGCTTTAAATGGAGATGACTAACTGAATAGGTCAGGAATTTCATCCTTTTTTTTCCCATCCCTCCTCATTTTCTGAAAAATCAAGAAAAGGGTGAAAACAGAGCTGGCTGGCTGCTGAACCTAGTGGTTTTGGTTGCTTGTTTTGGACCTGCTAAAAGTCTAATTTTTTTTTTTTAAAGAATGCATTTCCCATTTATAATTTAGAGGCCACTCAGTGTTATAGTAGATAGAAGTCTGGAAATGGAGTCAGGAAGACTTGAATTCAAATTCAGCTTATGGGCTGTATGATCTTGGGCAAGTCATTCAACCTCTGACTTTCTCCATATTCCCATCTATAAAATGGGAGTGATAATAGCATATACCTTTCAGCATTGCTGTGAGGAGAAAATGAGATATTTGTAAAGTGTCTTGCAAATCTTAAAGTGCTATATAAATGCTGTTACAATTCAAAGTTTAAAATTAAAAAAAAAACCCATGCTTTCATTAAAAACTTGTGGTTGAAGTAAATATCTGTAATATTTGAAACCATCCACTTAGGTAAATAAAAACACTTAAATGGTGCTAGGAGATAACATATCATAGCAAAAATATTCTCCAAATATTCAGATTTCACTTGTTGAGTCAGAGAAAATTCGCCTCACTGATTCTGCAAATATTGCCCCAGTTAGTTTTGGCAATGAAATAACAGAATCATCATTAAGTTTCATAATGCAACTACAAAACTGTAAATTCTATCACTGCTTCAAAACGTAGGGTTGGGTGGCTTCTAAAAAGTTAACTGAGATAGCAGCATTATTTCAGTTCCATAATGCTTTATGGAGCCCTTTCTTTATGACATCCCTGTGAGGTAAGCAGCATAAGTATGATTTTCCTCATTTGTCAAATGAGGAAACTGAGGAACAGGCTGATTAAAGTGACTTTCTAAGGTCACATGGCAAAGCTGAAATCTGAACCTAAATCTGCTGTCCAAGTTGAGTGCTCTTTCTATTATACCAAATTTCCTATAAACAGCCTGCTTTTTAAAGAAATTATCTATTTAGGTGTCTTTCCAATACAATGACCCCACCCTCTTCTTTTTATTTTGTTTGTTGCTAATGCCTCTGTCTAATAATGTTTTCTTTTGGGGGTCACCCCTCAAATACTGAGAGCCAGAAACTAGTAATACTTGTCCAGGGTCTACTACTTTCTTCCCCTGAGTGGTGTTCTGAAGTAAAGAGTGCCTGTTTAAAAAAAAGTATTCTCGTTGATATCTTTTGTTTTTACATCAACTATATTTCCCAATTTCTCCCCCCAATATTTTCCTCTTCCTCCTCTCCATTCTTTTGATACCCACTAAACCAACATAATGATAAATGCTGTTATTACAATCCATAGACTTCCATCATCCCTGCCCCAGAAGCAGTGGGTCAACTTAGTACTTAAGATGTACAGATTTTTATCACATTTCTCTGTTATGCTCCGGAATTCTCAGGTGAGTTGGCACAGTTGTGCCCTAAAATTGGAAGGCCAGAAGAACGAAGGGCTTCCTTAAGAGCAAATGAGATTCAGCAATCACAGCAGCATAATATGGCACATGTCTAAACAGATAAAGCCTCTTCCCTCCTACCTCTGCATTGGTTTGATTTGGATCTGAGAAGGGCAGGTCTGAACCTGGAGGAACTTAAATGTTCTGTCACAAATTCAGGTAGCCCAGAGTAGTCAAGTCTACTTGCGGGTAAAGTCAGGTCCAGAAGAGTAAAGCCAAAAAAGGATGAGAGAGGGCAAGTCAGTTACAGAGTTGATCAGGGCTTTGGCCTGCCCTGGAAGGAATTTAGGGATGTCTCAGAGAGGACTTGAGCATACCAGAAAGTAATGGAATCAATTTGACCAGCCCCTATGGCTCACCCTCAGGGAAGCCAGAATCATAGCAATCAGAAGAATGGTGGACAGACACTAGCTTTGGGTGTCCACAGCACCAGCCTCAACAAGTCAGTGCTACTCAGTTCAACTCAAGGAACATTAAGCACTTTCTGTGTGCAAACTGAATGAGATACTAAATGCAGAGAGGTAGAAAAAAAGACGCAGACCCTGTCCTCAATGCGTCCTCAATGCAAGAAGAGATCCAGATAAAGTTCTCTAGAAAAATTTTTTAGAAGGAGCAAACATTTGGGTAGGTCATGTCATCTTTCTGAGCCTATTTCCTCATTTGTTAAATGAGGGAGTTAAGACTGCATGACCTCTATGATCCCTTCTAACTTTTTCCTTAGGTTCTATAAGTATAGAGAAGGGGATATATTAGATGAAAGTCCAGCCTGCAAGATGGAGAAATTAAGCAGGGAGTCATGGGCAAAGTGAACTTGGGGAGGAAGGGAGAAAGCTAGACCAAGTAGAATTCTGCTTACATGCTCCAAAGTAGATTGGTTTGTGTTGGGTTGTCAGAGCAGATATAATGCTAAGGAAAACTATATGGAGGAGGTGGCAGCATCTTAGTGAAGCCTTGAAAGAAGAGGGTTCTGGAAGTTAAGACACGAGGAACAGCACATTCCAAACATGGGAATAGCCTTCCCAAATGAGAAGAGCACCACAGGAGAATGGAGAGAGAAGAGGGCCTAGGACAGGTCCTTGCTGGGTAGGCAGGGATACAGATAATTAGAGGATGAGAAAAATAACTAACTTGGGAAGAAGCAATTAGACAGGTGGGAAGAGAACCAGGATAAAAGCACTTGGGGAAGGAAAAAAGTACGTAGGAGATGGTGGTCTAAAATATTGAATACTGTAGAGAAATCAGAAGAGGATACTGCATTTAGCAATGAAGAGGTCATCCATAACCTTTGAGCAATTTTGGTGGAGTGGTGGTGGCTTGGACCCAGACTGTATGGGAGTACTGACAAGATGGAAACCTTCAAATCGTATATGTGTGTGTGTGTATACACACACATACGCACACATACTTACATATATATTATATATGGATGTTATTATTCAGAATATGACTCCTTAATAATCAGCTACAAGAAATCTTATAGCTGCCACAATCAGAGCATCGGGGGCAGAGAATCACTCGATTGTATTTCTAGCACCTTGTGCTTTCTTTGTCAGATACTTTGAATAAAAGGAGCATTGAGGAACAGTTGGATGGCCAGCTGAGGGAAAGAAAACTAGAGATTTCCTGTGTCTTTTTAAAAGCCAATGAACCATTTTTATTTTATTTTGCCTACAGTAGGAAAAAAAAAGACACAAAAGTGCTTGACAAATACTATCTTATTTCATCTTTACAACAGCCCTAGGAGGTAGGTGCTATTATTACCCCCATTTTACAGAAGAATTTCTGAAACTAAGGACCAAAAAAAGTTAAGTGATTTGCCCAGGGTTTCATTGGCTGGATTTGAACTAAGGTCTATCCAGACTGCAGGCTGGGCACTCTAACCACTGAACCACCTAGCTGCCTCTAAACCTTAAATGCTTTTTATCTTAAATCACTCTAGGACCCAGGATTTGGCCCATGGCAAAAATTATGAATTAGACATTTGTCTTTGTCCCCGTTTTTTCCCCCTCAATTCCCAATGGCCTCATACTTCCCTGAGGCTTTTCTGTTAGCAGGAAAGCAGACCTGATAAACGAATTCACACTAAAGTGTTAGTAACTTGACACTTTACTTCTCTGAGGGTTAATTAAAAATTTTAGGAGAGGTTTGGAGAGGTCAATATTTACAAAGAGATGGTACTTCTTTATTGGCAGAATTTTCAGGTACCTTATCAAAGATTATTTTTGGACAGAGGGTACTTTCCTGAGCCCCCTCAAATGCAAGCAATCACTTATGCTCTCAATAATAGGAGTTGTAAAAAGCATTAATTACAGAAGCTTGGATGATCAGAAACTCTTTTTCACTAGATTGTAAACTCCAGGAGGACAGAGACTAGTTCTTATCCAAACATTACTTATTTATCCTCTAGTACCCAGCACAGTATTCTACACAATGTAGTTAGGTTCCAAGCAGATAATGCAGATGCCTTTATTTCTTTGGGTAACCTAAAGCAATCTGTTCTGTTAATGTTAATGTTTTTTTAAAGTGTTCAGCAATTAGTGTAGTGATCATTTGTATACATAAACCACCTTTTCTAACAACATATATGCAGGAACATCTACCTGTTTACAGATAGGTATACTCACCTACAAATCATTTGAAGCTAGCTCTGATTACAAGTTCAGCTCTCTATTGATTACGCTACCACATTGTCTCAGTAGGTTGCCAGAGATGGGGCATATTACATACAGCAAAGAATAGGGATAACCTAGGATTAAATCAGCCTTGATAATTCAAAACACACTGATGTTCTTTGGAGTGTTTAACAAAACGTATATTATCTCTCCTTTTCTCCCGAATGCACACTGCCTATAACTCAATACTGAATTTCCACAGATAGACCAAAAGACCACGCCCAAGCTCCAATGAAAATTATTAAGGCAATCGTATCTGACTTAAATTAAATAAACCATTCCCTGACCAGTGTGAACTAGTTCAGCTGGCCTTTCAAAGGAAGAAACAAACAAACAAAAAAACCCACACCATTTAAAAAAAAATTATTTCAGGCACATTCTAATGGATGGTTTTGTCTGTTTCATTCACACTCTTGATATTATGGTTTTTAGCGACCCTAGGTGAAGGCATTACAATGTCAGTTCCCGAACTGGGTCTTAACCAGAATCATAGAACACAGCCCCGGTTCCTCTAGTTGAAATTACCTCCTATGTTCATCTTTGGGTAAAGGCAAACCTACACCATATATAAAGTAGAAAAGAGATGACAGCAAATTAGTTTCTGCCCTGAGTTCAGGTTCACTTTTGTGATCCTATCATTGACTGACGTCAATGGAGGTTAAGTGACTTGCCCAAGGTCACACACTTGCAGTAACCAGATTGGAAACCTAGATTCCTCTGACATCAGATTCAGCATTTTTCCCATCATATTGATTTCTGTGAACTTCATCTGATGCCTCTATATCTGGATCTAAAGCTTGGTTACTACCTTCCACCTTGTTGATATCCGTTTCTCATTTTCAGGTTGGTCCCAATCATAGATAATTCCTACCGCCTCCTTAGCCAGTCTTGGTCTCTTGGCTTCTAGATAGATATTCAGCTTATTGTTGGCATCTAGCTTACATGGAATGTTGACACTCTCCTGCAGGTCATGATCTTGATACCTATTTGGCTTTCTTTCAGTCCTAGTCCCTCCCTGACCATGCCTTGTTGAAGTGATTCTATACCCTTAAACACGACTCATCTTACCAGTCTAGGAGAGGTGTGTCTACAGTCAAATAACAATAGTTCACTCATATTTATGGTTTTATGGTTTGCAAAATGCTTTAAATACATTATCTCGTTTGATTCTCAGAACAAGTTTCTAAGGACTGTGTTATGTTCCTCCCTTAACAGATAAGGAAACAGGCTGACAGAGGATAAGTCACTTGCCCAGGATCAAACTTGATAAACGAGTGTCTGAAGCATTATTTAAAGTTGGATCTGACTCCAAGTTCAACTTTCTGTTCAACACACCCACCATATTGTCTCAGTAGGTTCTCAGAGATGGGCCATATCAAAAACAGCAAGGATCAGGGATAACCTAGGACTAAATCAACCTTGACAACCCAAAACACACCGATCCATTTTGGAATATTTAACAAAATATACGCTAATGTCTAGCTTTCTTTTTCTCCCCCAAGCACACTTTGCCTATAACCCATTACTGAATTTCTCTGATTTTTTTATGGGCATATTACATAAAAATGACCTCTCAATACTTATATACCCGAAGGAGTTTTAAACTCATAGTAAACACTGGCATATTTAGTATTTACACAATACTTCTGAGTAGCAATGTTTCTGCCAATTAATTAGAGAAAGGTCTGCCTTTTTAGAGAGGACCGTGCCTAACACAATGTCCCCTTTGGTACTTTCCATCTTGGCCAGTGTCATCCTGCCAAGTGACGTGATTAATTGCAAGAACAATCAATCAACTAACCAACCAAGTATCTGAGTAGCCTCCAAGTGCCCACAATTGTACAGGCTCGGTATTTTGAGCTATACGAAGGAAATGTATGACATACTCCTTGCCTTCGAGGACCTTGCAGTCTAATTGGGGACATCAAACGGATGAATATGAAACAACTGTAGCAATTTTTTAGCATTAAATCTAAGTACAAACAAAAGACATGAGAAGGAAGAGACCTGTAGGGGCTAGTTAAGTTGCTTGAGAAAGGCTTTATGGAGATGGCTCAACTTAATCAGGCCCTAAAGATGGGTTGCATTTCTTGAATTGAATGGGAAGAGGGAGCACATTCCGCCAAACAGAAGCAGTGGCCATAGTTCCAGTATCTTCTCTTGCCATGACCATTGTAATTTCCTAATTGGTCCTCCTCCAGGCTATTTCTTCTCCAACATCATTCTTCATGTAATCTTTCCAAAGTAATGAACACATTATTCCTGCTCAAGAATCTTCAGTATGTTCTCACTGGCTACAAAGTAAAGTACTTTGTATTTCCTTCCAATTTATCTATTATTTGCTTCCAATTTACCTTTCTATCCTGCTTCTTTCATATACTCTAAATCCCAGCCAAACTGGACTACTTACCATTCCTGCAATGGATTTCTCCCTATTTTGTACATCAATTGAAGACCCTCTTTCCCCTCCAAGAGTGCTACCTCTTCCATGAAACCTCTATACCAATATACCCCCTGGATGAAAGTGGTTTCTCTTCCCTTCAAATTTCTCATAGCCCATTTCCAGGACTTCTCTTGTGTACTCACCACACTTGCCCTAGTTATTTGTACAGAAGTAATTTCCCCCTCACCAGATTGTAAGTCCCTTGAGGGCAGAGTCTATGTTCTATCTATCTTTGTATCCTCAGTGCTTAGTAATAATAATAGCTGAGATTTATATTGTAATTTGTTTGTATAGCACTTGATATATTATCTCATTTGATCCCATGACTATCTTGTGAGGTAGAGGGTATTGTTATCCCCATTTCACAGATGAAGAAAGAGGCTGAGAGAGGTCAAATGATTTTTTCTAGGGTCACACAGCTAGTCAGTAATAGAGGTAGAATTAGGTTCTCAAAAAATGATGAATTGAATGGTGTATGTAAAGAACCATACAGGGGAATCTGAGTAGAGAAAAGAACACATACACAGAATGGAGTAAATACAATTGAACTGGTAGGACGGGGCCAGATCACAGAAAATTTTGAAATCTGCAAAAAGAAGTTTGGATGGTAGGTAATAGGAAATCATTGTATGTTTTTTAACAGGAGAATTACACAATGAAAGCAGTATTTGGTGTTGGTATTTTGGATTGATTCAATTCTGTTCCTTAAACATTGAAAAACCAAAACCCAAACCCAAACACTTACCCAAGTACCATTGGGCCAGGAGCTTGGGGATACAATGATGATACTACTCAGGGAGGGGATCTAGTAGGAGGGAGGCTAAATTTTTTAAAAAATGCACACAATCATAATACAAAATACAAAAAAGTAGAGAGATCCTTAGTGCTATAAGAAATTAGGGAAGATTAGCTGGGGGTGGGGGCAGGAGGAAGATTGGCTTCATTCACCTTTCATGATCCCTGAATTGAGCCTTGAACAAAAGGAAACTCTACAACAGGTAGAGGTGGGGTCAACAGGAGAGGTTGGATAGATGGGGAGAGAGACAGTGGAGGGAAGATCAGCTTGGAAGAAGAGAACTCCCTTATAATGAGTGCTATGCCAAAGTGGAGGGGCTGCCTTGGGAAGAACTAGATTCTCTTTCACTGACGGTTTCCAAGCAGGGGCAGGAAAACCACTTGCCAGATATTTTGTAAAGGGAAATTCTTCATCATATATAATTGAACTAGAGAGCCTGAGATCTCTTCCAACTTTGAGGTTGCTGATTTGTGATGAGTGCTTGTCTTCTGTTCAAATAAACTGTTGCTTTCAATCAGTAGGCCAAGACCAGAAGGTGGAACTCCGACCCCTAGCAGGCATTCCTTTAGAGGCAAGTTAGGTGGCACAGTGGATAGAGTGCTGGGCTTGAAGTCAAGAAGGCCCTAAGTTCAAATCTAACCTCAATTATTAGCTTTGAAACCCTGGCCAAATCACTTAGATTCTGCTTAACGAAAAATGAAGATAAAGCAGCACCTGCCCGACAGGATGGCTGTGAGGATTTAAATGAGATAGTGGTTATAAAATGCTTAGCGCACATGCCACCATAGGAGGTGGTACATAAATGCTTATTCCCCTCCCATCATCTACCCACTCCAAGTCCAATTTCATTACACCACACTGGTGCTCCTGTCAATGTTATTTAGTGGTTGAGTTTGGGAGCCTGAATATTTGGGTCTTAGCCCTAGTCCGTTTCTGATCTCTACTCTGCTTTTAGCTAGTGCAATGTTTCTTTGGTTGGATTTAGAACTTGTAATCTGGGCTCCCAAACTCAAATCCTGAGACAATGATCTATTTCTTCATCTGTGGTTTTGGTCAGCAGTAGGGTCTCTCCCAGCCCCTACATTCTGTGATTTTAATTTTAAAAAGTAACTCGCCCTGCCCCTTCCCCCTAAACATTTAGCTTCAGTTGGAAAGAGCTTCTTCTTAATGGAATAAAAAATATGGTAGCCATTGTACTGGTGCTAGGTCCTAAACCTCAATACTCTTTTATTAAATCTAATTAGCTACCTAAATTTAGGTTAAACTTTTCAAGATTGTGGACCTAAGTGAGGGAATCTGGAAAAACTACCATGTTATGGTCTAAGGTCTAAAGTTTCTAAAATTTTTGTGAGTAAAGTTTTCAGTTCTCTCCCCCTAATTGTCTGAAAATGAGCTCTGCTTTTTTTTTTTTAATGTAGGAAGTACACCCTTTTTAACACTCATAGCTGGATTGCACTTTTTGGCTCTGGAACATTTTGGTACCTGAAGTGGGTTGTGGCTCAGAAATATGCAATAGCTACAAATATTAAAGATGGGAAGGATCTTAGGGGTTGTCTGATCTAATTCCCTCATGTTGCAGATTAATTTAGGCTTAGAAAGGCATAATCATTTGCTCAAGAGCACACAGCTAGTAATTAGGACTTTGAAGATTTCAACAATACCAGACTGTTTCCACCCCCAAGCCTTCTAGGATGGCCACTTTAGTGTTGCCAGATCTTGGTCTCAAAGTAAGAGGGGTCATGGTATGAAAATGTGCTTCCGTGGCCTGCTTGTGGATGGATCTGGAGGTGCTAAGGCAGAAAGTGAAGTTGTTGGGCAAAGTAGAAACTGAGAACTGCCTGGCTTTAGCTCTAATTCTAGCCAATCTTCTCACAATGTGTTGCCCCCATGCCTTTTTCCTTTTTTCCTATGGTACTGCTGTTATAAGTTTAGCTTGAGGGATTCATAAATTATTGAAACCTCAGGGCTTTAATAATGATAATAACTCTTTATATTTGTATAGTACTTTTTATTCATAACACTTGAGTCTCTGGCTCTTAGTTACACTAGACAAATGGTCACCAAACCTTTTTGATTCTGCTTCCCTAATGTGTATATTTACTTATTTATCAATTACATACATGTATCATGTGCCTTACTGTATATTATGAAGCTTGCACAAAAATAGAAATTAAAAAAGGATGAGATAAAGACGAAATACTCTTTGATCCTACGGTTAAAGCCACGGGGATGTACTGGGTAGGAGAGTAACATAGTCCAACCTGCACTTTAGGAAAATAACTTTAGCAAATGTGTAGAAGATGTATTAGAAAGGAGAGAGACTTGAGGCAAGGAATGCAATTAGAAGAATATTGCCATAGTTTACATGAGAGGTGATGAGGGTCTCAACGTAAGGGGCCACATTGTGAGTAACGAGAAGGGAGTGAATGCAAGAGATGTGGTGGAGGAATTAATGGCAAGATTTGGCAACTGAATGGTGACGGGCGGACAGCATGGGGAATTTTGTCTGCTTAGCTATTGCAGGTGCCTAGGTCAGTTTAAGACCTCCCTGAGAAGCCCATACCTTGGGTGGGTCTCAGGAGGCCATCAGTTAGGGTGGGTGGGACAGGCAAATATTGGAAGGGATAGGTTATTTGGGGGATGTAGATGGGGAGAATGAAATACAATCCATCTTCCCACCCTCCAATTGGCTGGTCACATACCCACTTCGGGTCAAGCCCCTACTTTGGATATTACTGAACTAGACAATGCCTTCTCAAGCTAACACCATTACATGAGACAACTGTAAACAAAACTAGGTAGAAGAGGGATAAGGGACCACTACTAGCACTATAGTCCCACTGGGTTACTACAATTCTCTGTAAATTATGCCATACTCACTATTGCACCAGGTATAGATGCCACATTTGACAAAAGGAAAACATTTTCGCCCACTATATCTGCCTAGCCTCTCCATTCATATTCACTTACCTCTCTAATCATATGCCTACATATCTGTATCCACATTCAGATACCCCTACATATTTAAGCATATTCATTTACCCATAAGTACCAATACTTATGCAAGAAAGAAGAAATATGTGAGAATAGCTAAAATGAAAACATACACACAAAAGAAAATGTGCACATGGGTAAGGAATGAATCAAAAAGCACCTATTAAATGCCTTTATGTGCTAGGCACTGGGGAATACAAATAACGAGGAATGATTCCTATTCTTAATGTGCAAGAGTGTGAAAGAATAGAAGAGGAAGATAAGGCAGAGAGCACCAGCCATTGGCAAAATCATGATGATGCTAATATCCAATATTATCACTATTTTAAAAAATGAGATAAAATGGAATAATTTTTAACTCATCTTAAGATGAACTATTATTAACATAAAATGTAACCATTTCTGCAGTGACTGAACCTGTTTGCCTTGAACCAGTCACCTGCCCAACTACCGGCATTAGATTGTGAGCTCCTTGAGAGCAGGGTTTAACTTTTGCCTCTTTTTGTATCCCCAGAACTTAGCATGGTATTAGGCACTTAATAAATGTTTATTGATTGATACTGATTGATCTGACTTATGCACAAGGAAATTCTAAATTACTGTTATTCCAAATTCTGTCAGATCTGCTTAATAATAATTAATAACCACTTCAGTTCAATAGAGCACTACACTAGGACAATATATTAGAAGGCACCATGAAAAAACTGTAAGGTTACTGAGGAACCCTTGAAAGTCAGTGAAATAGTAATGAAAAACTGGGGACAAGAACAAACTTGAAAAACAATTCATATTTGTATTGCAGTTTAGAGGGTCTCACTTTCAACAGAACCACAGTGTGAGGCAATGTAGTGGGCTTTCTAAGGAGCTTGCTTAAAAATCCAATTACATTCAGTTGGTTCATATATCCTGAACAACATGAGAATTTCCCTGACCAAATAAGTTAGTGAAATATCCTACTATTAGGTAGTAGTGAATTCCTACAATCCTTTCTTTGTATAATGAATGAAATTCAGCATGGAACACAATGGAATGGGAGAGGAATCCCATCCCCAGTTATGCTGACTCCACAATCTCCAATGACATTTTGCTAAGATATTTGCTAGATTAAAAAAAAAATAATGAGCTGTTGTCACATACTGTAAAAAAACCCTTCTTGTGTTCCTGCCATACATAGCAAATTAAAGGTCACTTTAAAGGGATTTTATGCTGTACTCAAGAACAAAATATAAAGCTTGGAAAATGTCCTTTTGGGTTGTGGGTGCAATGCTGCCATGCCTCCTCTACAGCAGGGGTTCTTAACATTTTTTTTGTGTTGTGGATGCAGTTGGCAGTCCAGTGAAGCCTATGGACCGACCCCATTCTCAGAATGAGGTTTCTGATTCCATAAAATATATATTAGAAAAGAAAATGAATTTTAGTGAAAGTTATAAAAATATTCAAAAAAATAAGTTTGCAGACTCCAAATTAAGATTCCTTGTGAGTTTATAGGCTTTTAGTATAGGCAAAACATTTAGGGTGAGGGTAAATGAAACAATTCTGTTAGCTGAAAAGGAAGGTTTGAGGGGGGAAGGGTGAATAGTATTCTAAATTCTCTAACTTACAGAATAAGTAGAATATAGAATAAATGTTTTGGTTTATGCACAAGCAAATACTGGTAGGATTCAAGCCGCCCAATGGTATCCTCTTCCCAAATACAGGATTTAAGGTATTTCCATGAAGTTAATTATTTCCAAGTTTTCACAGGATTGCTTTGTAAATTTGCTTTTTTTTTTTTGTCCTATGTCATTTTAATATAGATGGGTAAACAGCAAGGGAATTCAAATGCTGAAGATGCTTTAAATCTAAGACAGCTCAACAGATGGAGGACTGGGCCTGGGGTCAGCAAGGCCTAAGATCAGATCTAGCCTTCTCTACTTACTAGGGTGTGATTTGTGACACTGGGCAATCACCTAACCTGTTTCTAAGTTTCTTCAACTGTAAAATGAGGATAGTAACTTCTCAAAGTTGTTATGATGATCAAATGAAATAATATTTGTAAGTTGCTTAGCATGGTGGCTGGTATATAGTAGGCATTATATAAATGCTATAAAACTTCTTTACTGATTACTTACAGAATTAGTTATCCACTTATTATTTTCCTTTTTGGAACTACTCAAAACATTTCCTGCCAGCTATTTATATAACTTGTATAGACTAGTTATTATCCAGGCTCTAATGGTAAAAGATACTAAGTTTCTGATCCCCATATTGACCAAAAACTTATTCCCTAATTCCTTCTTTCCATTTATTTTCAAGATCTCCAGATACTGTGACAGGGAGGCCAAGCAATTAATTAACTTTTAAATGTCATATGTATTTCATTAAAAAGTAAGAACATATAATGAAATCTCATGACTTTTCCAGTCAGAAAATACCTGAAAGGAAAAAAGAAACTTATAAAAACATGCAGCATAAACAAAGCTATAATCAAGACTGGATGAAAACAAAGGCCCTTGAGGATATAAGGAGCCACAGGAACAGATAGGGGAAAGAAGAATTACTTCTTAAAATCAAGAGTCCTTACTCAGGCAAATGTAACCATCTACATATAGCAAGACTACAATACATGTAGGTGTTATTTGTTTTTAGTTGTATTTTAATTTTTAGTATTTGCTTAAAGAGACTTCAGAGAGGTCCTTTGGTCCAAAGGAAACTGATGGCTACAGTTTAAATACCTTGCCCAAGGTCACAGGTGGTAGAACTGGGAATCAAGCTTAAGTCCTCTACTCCAAATCCAGAGCATCACACCACCACTATCTCATGTTTCCTCCAAGAGGACTCAACCACATGATCAGGGTTCTGTTGATATGAACAACAGACACAAAGACCTATCACTGGGTCTGAATTCAGTCTTTCCAGCGTGGTAGGATCAACCTGAGATAATTTCTACAGCATGATAACCACTGCATAACCATACGTGTAGCATGACAGCACTACACAAGTCTTCCAAGCTAGCACCTGTTTAAAAAGGCTATCTACATCTCACCCCAATGGACTCCCATTTTTCCACTCAGCAGTGTTAGTTGAGCCTGCCTATTGATTTGCTAGGGAACTCATGGGCTAAATGAAGCCAGAAGTAATCTTTTTATAAAGGAGCAGCAGTTTAAAGTCTCCACTTACCATCCTAGCTCCAATCTGAGTCCTTTACCAACTACCTCGTCTCACTTGAACTATCCCTTTTTCATCAATCCCATTGTTAATTCCACTTACTCCTTTTACTTCTACCTGATTTCCCTGTCGTAGCCCATACTGGTTGGCCCCATTCCCAAGGTACAGACATTGTATTTGAATAAAGTAGCATGGACCTCTTGGTGTTCCAGGTTTTTTTTTTTCCCAGAAACACATTCTACTAAAATAGGGAAGGGAGAACTTTGAACACACTGACTGATACTCACAGGGAAAAATCAATTCTGGTATAAAAAAATGAAGAAAAAAACCCAAGAAACCCCTAAACCTAAGGCAACCCATGTATCCTGTTTCGGGGAGACTTTCTTGTTTCTGACTATCTCCTTCTGCATAGACAGGTATCACCTATCTATACCCCACAATGGAAAAATATGTTCTCCATATGCTTGACAGTGGAAACACCAGAGCCAGTGTCACTTGTGTGCCTAGAGGGAAGATAGAAAAATAAGGGATAAAGGAAAGAGAATCATCTCCATGCAGAAAGCAAGAAACACCTGGCGGAAGGGTCCTCTGACTTGACTCTTGGTATGAAGCAATAAAGCTAGTCTACATCAAGGCATGAGTGAGGGGATTCTGCCTACAGACCACAGGAGAAAGGTCATAATAAAACTGTAGCACTGTGCCTAGTGAACTATGCAAACATTATACTATACTTTTAATAAAACGTAGTATTTTCAGTATCATGATAGAGGAAAGCTGGGAAAGGAGAAGTAGGACGAAAAGCTGGGTGAAGACAACAAGAGAGGAGAACAGCCAGAAGGAAGAAGGAATGAAGGGGGCTTTACTGGGATTTGGGAATCTGGTCACTATAATGAGACCTGAGGGAGGGGCTATTACTACACTCACTACTACAGGCTCGAACCACATTTTACCTGACCTGCCAAAGAGCACATGTTCTAGATTGAAGGAAAAAAAAAATACCCAACAAAAAACAAAACCAAAAACGAATCCCAAAACCAAAACTACTGCACAGATTTTAAGTTTATCCTGCTAACGCTAGGCAAGGATTAAAAAGCAAAGCCATTAATATATTTGCAAAACTGGATGCTAACAAAGTTTCCTTTCTGAACTAGTACAAACCGTAGGAATGTTTCTTTTAAAAGTTTCTCTAGTGTATGTTCTAGAAGTACACACAACGAAAACCTTCACACACTAAGACCATGATTCCTATATGTCAAGATAATAATTCACTTTAAGGTTTGCAAAGTGTTTTACACAAGTGAATTTGATCCTCAATCCCGTGATGCAGATGCTATTATTTTTACAGATGAGAAAACTGACTCAGGAGTAATTTGCCAAGAGTAAAGGTAGGATTTGAATCTAAGTCTGACTGCAAAGTCTAGCAACAGTGCTCTATCCAAAATGCCGTAGACTGAGAATGAGATAAAAAATCTCAGTTATGTTCTCCCTTTGGTGAGTTTTAAGTAGGTAAGCACATGATCTTGGACTTAAAAACACAAAACCAAGGGTTTTCTTCAGGGGCTTTGCTATTTCATTACGGAAAACTTTAAAATTCAAAATACTGAGTTCTGTTCCTTAAAGATAATGATCCTAGATGTTTTCAAGGTTCATGTTTTAGATGACATATAACTCTAATTCTGAAAGAACTCTGTAAATATTAATATCCAACTTCACTAATATTTAAGATGTAATGAAAGCTGATAAATAGGCTTTGTTTACCTAGATGAATAAATACTTCATAAACCCATGAGAGTACAGTTCTGTGGAAACTATTAAATGTTAGGTAAATATGATGGATTTGAGATGATTATTGGTTACAAGAATTCATAAAAACTAAATTGCAATTGTCTGAAAAATAAATTTTGAAGATACATTTTAAAGTGTACTTCCTAAAGGAGTGATACTTCCTAGAGGAGAGAGAAAGGGACTAGACTTGTGGATTTCCTTGATATGAAGTTCTCCCAAATGAGGAAATTTCCTCCACCAAGGTTAGGTCCATACCTTCTCTTGTAACTTGGAGTTGCCTAAAGCATTGAGAAGGTAAATAACTTGTTGAAGGTCACAAAGCCTGTGTAAGTTAGCAGCAGGGCTTGAAACCAGGTCTTGGTTCCACTCTCTATCCACTATGCTACACTGCCTCCTGAAGGTTTATGAGTGTATGGATATTAAATTTTAACCTCTAATATAATTTGTTCTTGTTTTACTTAGTTATTATCTATACAAAATATAGCAAGAGGCAAGCATTTTTATCCCTAAAATATAATGTAGAAACTGTATGAACATAGAGGATTACTGAACTATTCATAATCTGTAGTAGGAGAACCTGGATAAGAGCTCTTTTCTTACCTAACAAATCTGAGTAAAGGAGGTTGGGGCATATAGAAGGTCTGTTTTTCCTTCCAGTCTTTCTAGCATTCCAACCGACTAGGTCCTTGTTGATGTGGTGTGGACATCAATATGAAGGACTTAGTAATAAGTCAGAATTATTCATCTGAACTAGAATGTCTGTGCTTACTACAGCAACAGTAGTTCACATATATCCTATCCCAGTCTTCTACTCAATTTCCAATTGAGTACTCCATTGATGAGATCAAGGGTTAGGGAAATTTTATTTTTTCCTATTTAAGGACACTAAGTCAAGGGGAAAAATCACTTGAAGGTAACACAGAAGTTTAAAAGCAAATTAACTTAGTTTTTTTTTTTAAAGGAACTATATAATCTTCCACTTACTTATAAATAAAGTAGAAACAAAATTACATTTAATCACAATACACACAAAGGTGAAACTAACACATACACATAGAAAGATGGAGTGGAAGAAGAGATAAAAATCAGAAAATATGTTGGGGAAGATAGGTATACAAAAAAAAGCAAGGTGGCATAAAAAGAGCTCAGTAAGCTGTAAAGTATCAACATTAAAACGTTCTTATAGTTAACTCAGGCTATGGTTATCTTAGTAAATTAACACCTGTTATCATTGTCCTTTGAAACATAGCCCTTTTTGTAGTGGGAAGTAAGTTGTTTGCTCTCCTTTTCAATCTTCTAAGCTTAATTTGAGGAAAAATCTGTTTTGCTTCAGGTGTATGATTTTTATCAGTGGGGTTAACTCCATGTGAATATTCTTTATTTGGTTTTTGAGACCTGCCTTAGGCACAGCGTTACTGAGTAACTTGCCCATGGTCTTGCAACTACAATCCTGTCAAAGGAAGGCCTTAACTCAGGCTCTTTCTAACTCTAAGGCCAGGCCCTTGTTATCTACTTTCACACCTCTCTTTATTTTTGAAAGTTTTATTTTAAAAAGGGAATTCCAAAGATTTTTTTCAGTGTGTGACAAAATAACTTAGGTTTTAGAAATTTACTTTGCAACTTTAAGAGTTGTTCATCCCAGAGCTTTATCAGTCTCATAAACTTTCAAAACTTCTTTGAGAAATTAGGGATGTCCTATTGAACAATGTTACAAGTTGACTTGAGAACATTATTAGCTCTTGGTGAAATCCCCAGTAGTTTAAACTATTCATTTTCATTCCAAAAATTCAAAAATTGGTATAATATTCTTTTTCCAGTGGCATTGTGACAATGAGTTTTTTCATTAAACTTAAATCCTTAATTAGAAATTTTAATCTTTTATATTTGAAGAACATTTACTAAGAAAAGTTATTTTAGACCAGATTATTAACAGGGCTGAGGAGAGGCAAATTCTACCTCCTTGGATGTTTCAAAGTAGACAGAAATACAATCTTGGAATGGAAAATACTCTACTCATGATCTCAAAATCCAACAGAACAGACCAACTTTTCTTCTATGAAAAAAAGCCATGATTAAGTAAGGCTTTCTGAAAATTTTAGTATTAAAAATGCAAAAGTACACTCTTAACAGTATAAAACATTGAGCTATGTAGTCAAGGATATAACTTGCATTGTTTACAGCTATTATATTTGTCTGGTGCTAAGAGTAGCTAACCAAGATTTACACAGTAAATGTTTTTAGAAACTGGTTATGCAGGGGGGCAGCTGGGTGGCACAGTGGATCAAGCACACCGGCCCTGGAGTCAGGAGGACCTGAGTTCAAATCCGACCTAAGACCAAACACTTGACACTAGCTATGTGACCCTGGGCAAGGCACTTAACCCCAACTGCCCAAAAACAACAAAAAAACTGGTTATGCAAATTTTTTAAACATACAAGTAATTTTTCTTTTGATGAGTCAGAAGTCTTGTACTAAAAGTATGACATGAAAGCCTTGTGACTCACCCTAAATATATTAGCCAATTCTCGATTATTCATTCAAGGAAAATCCTCAATAGATGTTTAGTTATTAGCTGGCTTTTTCTGCCATGCAGCAAACTCATGGCCGCCTGTCCCTAGTACCTAATCAGTATGAACTCTGGGAATACAAATGAATTTAAATATTAGGCTTAAGCACAACAGAAGTGGGATAGCAACTCATATAAACCATTCTAAAATCAAACATTATGTTGATATCTATGTTACTGTTTCCTTCCATTGCTGCAGATTATTGATGATAATATTTTAGTCAAATTCCTATCATATGCTCTTTTAACTATACAGTATAGGTCTGAAATATGACGAGCAAAACTGTAATAAAAAAGAGAAATTCAATATATACAATATCGAAATGTCACTGGTATTCACCATCATTAGAACGTGACTAAGTGCAGGAGAAAGTCTGACAACAATTTCACATACGATCAAGTGTTATAAGTTATGAAATGATCAAATCGATTGATCAAATGATCAATAAATGTGTATTATTTCATTCATCAAATAAAATCTTTGGCAATAGTTTTCAAGAAATTAAAATAATTAATGCCAAACAAGTAAGCTACTTTTAGCATTTGATGACAATATCTTATGAATTGTACAGGAAGGCATAGAGGAGTATTATCTGTGCCAGTGGAGGGAGTACTCATTCCATATTATAACACCAATGCATCTAAATATGTTAGGAACTATTTCAAAATACATTTACCTTCTCCAGATAATTTCATGCATCTACAATTCACGGCAATGAGTTTTCCTATGGCAATACTTTTCAGGCTTCCTGGGTAGTATAGGTGAAAGATTACTGGCCATTTGTCTTCATATGATGTTACATGATGCTGTTAAGAACCTACTCTGAGCTAGAAATGAAGATCATGTTTTCCAAACTATACAGCATGGCTAACCTGTGCTAATTCAAGGAACTAATTAAGTTTTATATATTTACGTGTTGTATTGGTCAGCCATACTGAAAAACAAACCATCATTTATAATTTCATGTCAGTACAACTATTTGGGCAAACAGTGTAAGATAATGCATTAGACCAGGCCTACACAACCTGCGGATGTTTTCCTTTACATTTTTCAGAGGCTGCCTGAAATCCCTGGCACTCCCATGGTCCGAAGCTGCAGATTGTGCAGGCCTGAATTAGACTAAATGCAAGGCATTTACAGGTTTAGGAAAGAGGTGGTACCCATCCTTCATAGTACAATAAAGAACTTTAACTCTTCCTGAAGTAAAAGAACCCTAGAACAATTCACGGGGATGAAATCACATACTATTTTTTCCTATGGGATATTACACAAAATTTTAAAAATAAGATATTTTTCCACAGGATTCAAAAGAAAACAATTATTACTACATTTCAGTTTTGGGAGCAAATGTCATGAATCACCAACAGCAAATTGAATTTAGTTTTTATTTGTAGGGCTTAGCTTCACAAAACATAAATCCTCTTAATAGCATTAAAATTCTGACTTAATCAGCACTTTCCCATACTCCATTGCAAAAGATTCAGATGATTACCATAACACTCAATTCCTACTTAATGATTCAAAATAAATAGTTTTAAACCACAACTTAAGAACCTTCAGTGTGCACACTGTACTTAGAAAATACACAGACTTTTAAAAAATGGTTCTAATAAGAGAACTCCGGATATGACATTATTAGGAATTTCATGGAGTTTTTATGTAGAACCTGAATCTTGTTACCAATACATGAAGTTGCCTAAAAACGATGCTGGTGTAATTAAAGCCCAAAAAAACCCAGAGGAAATGTTTTGTTCTTGGTCGCACAAATAAAAAAAAATAGCGAGCTGTGTGATATGACACCTAGTTTCTTGTTCTAACTACTGGTTGTGTTCTCTAACACTCTGGGACGGAACAGGTGAAAGTTAATTCCTTTTTTAAAGAAATTAGCTGTGTGGACTCTAATTCAGAATTCTATTCTTTCCAATGGTAAACAGAAGAGAAACAGAAGAGTATAATGGAAAGAGCACCGAGCTTAGAATCAGAAAACCCTGTGTTTAAGTCCTGGCTTTTTCATTTATCAACTGTATGACCTTGGTAGGTCACTGGACAGTTCTGAGACTTGGCTTCCTCATTCATAAACTTGGGGTAATAGTATTTGTACTATATACTGAAGAGGGCTATTATGTTACCACAACTTAGTAAACAAAGTGTTATAAAACTCAGACGTTATTACACGAATAATCACAAAAAGAATGAAATTCTTTGCTCTATTTAGGCATCTAAATGTTAACAAGCACAGGAATTACAGGGTTTTACTTTCAATGCCTGAATAAGGTTTAAAAAAAAATACAAAACACAAACTTTCAAACGTGTGTTTTCAAATAAAAGCAACATCTAAATAAAAACAATTCCCTCCCACTTGAAGTAAACATTTTTAGAAGCATAATTTCAATTATACAGGTTAAAAGTAACTTTGCAATTAATTTAATATCTATTTCCCTGCACCTATGAAATCTGAAACATTATTTCAAACTAGGTCAAAATGCAAGGGCTTAAAAACAATTCTGGCAAAAATAGTTCCTGTATTTCTTCTTCAAGGCACCTTTACTGAGGGAAACTCAAGTGGGTAAAATGCCCACTTGATATATTAAACACTTTATTTCCAAAAAGTTTACTTACCTGCGTTCACCACCACATCACACAAAATACTGATAAAAAAATTTATTTTTAAAAAATTTCTAAATTAATGGAGATGTTAAATAGTTACCATATTTTCTAACAATACTGCCAGATGAATGAATGGGTCTTTTGTCTGGAAAAGGTCTATGTTCTTTCCCCTTTGCAATGATATTGTAAATAATGTGGCCCATTTAAAATAGGCTTCATTTAAATTATACTCACAAAGTGAGATCAAATTTTCATGAGTCTTGAAAAGATACACCATCACCTAGTTAATTATTAGTTAGAACACCATACTATAATGAAATCAATACATTTACTAACATTCTAAAAAATTTTTAAAGTGCCAAAGGACCATTTATAGTACATTCATATTAATTTTTCTATTTTGTAAAAATGTAAACCAAATATCATAGTGTGAGCCAAAAAGAAAACACTGAAATAAACAAGTGATATATATATATTTGTGTGTGTATATACTCACACTCACGCACACATAAATACTTCTGTGTGTCTACAGATCTACATTAACCATCATTATAAAGTAATCATTTTGAGGGGATGACGCAGAAGCAGAGAAACCATTCATATACACACATATGTATATAGGAATGACATCAGCCTAAGTTTGCAGCAGGGCAAAAGATAACTACTAAATTTGAGTGTAAAAACACTAGGTGAAACTATTACACTATAATTTAAAGTCAAAAACTGTGTTTCATTAGAACCATGGATAAATCTATCAACAGACCACTGTCATAAGTTTGCCAATCTAGCACACTTGCCTGTCAAAATACAACTTAAATTCAATCTCTAATCCATACTTCAGTCTTACAAGATTTGAAGAACAAAAAACAAAGCAAAACACAGAGCTTCAACCAAACAAATACTGTTCCAAGTGTTAGTGAACAGATATTAAGTGCATATTCTAGATACAAGACTAAATTATGTAATCTAAATGATTAAATTTAGAAAAATATATCTTGTAAACACTGAATTAGGTTTACTAATATTGAAATAACTACATATAAATTAAAGATTTTAACAAAGAGACACATTTAGACTAATTCTCCAACCAAAGGCATGAATAAAATCAAAGTTATATAGGGATGTTCTTTGAGAATTATATTGGATGTGAAAATATAGTTCCTTCCTTTAACATTAAGAGTCTGTTGATAATTTTCTCCCTCATACAAAAAGGTGTACTACTGAACAAAAACCTGGAACAAGAAAACTGGGAGATTTGTTGTACTAACACTGGAAATCCTGAGACAAATCACTCTGAAATCTAATTCTATCAACTGGTGGAGGGAAATTTTTGTTTACCATTATCTTAATTGTGGGCAGGTTCCTTTACTTGTTTACCTTTCATTTGACAGCTATTTTGGGTAACAAAGGGTCTTCCAAATACTAATGATAAATACATTTCTTTTTTATATATTAAAAAATAAGCCACCCCTGTAATAAACAACACATTATTCTGTAAAGGAAGGATATAGTATGTAAAAGAGGAGAAAATACACATAATATGATAAAATTATCTTCAACTCTTTTATTCCCTACCATAGACATGACTTTCATTTTTGGTTTTCTTCCAATGTTCTACAGTTTCCAACTTCCAACTGTTCATTCACACTGCTTTAACTTGATAGACATTGGTTATTGCCTTCCTAAATCTAGAGATGATCGAGCTAGAGTATAAATATATACCACAAATCTCCATAAAATGCTGACAAAACTGAATAAGCATGCCTTGTGTTTAAGTCCATGCTGGTACCGCTGATTATAAAATAGGATTTATCCACCAACAACACTGTTTTTACTCTGAAGGTTGTAAAGAGGTTTCCTGCCACTCACTTGTACTTTTTATGTCAGAAAGAGATGATATTCAAAGAAAAAATAAATTAACCACATTAACATTTCCTCTTGGTTCTGACTGTTCAAAATGTAAAGTAATAAAGTTTTTTAACAAACATACCAGACCTTGGCTATCTGAATGAGCATTCTTCCATTTTAAAGTGGTCACCTTGTGAGGCAATATACTCATTCCAGCAATGCTGCCATTGCCTTACATATTTGTAAATCCCCTTTGGATACTGCTCCCATGGTCTTTGACACATTGTTTGAAGACCTCAAAAGTAGAAAATCTTTGCCCTGCGAGGATGGATTTAATTTCTGGCAATACTCTAAAGGCATCAGGAACAACGTCTGGTGAATTCGGCAGGTGATCAGCATGTAGTCTGGGGGTAAAAATAAAGTGGGATTCAAAAGTATTTAGACTGATTTTAGTCTGTGGTTCAATTTGATTCCAAAATCAGTTTTTAAGAGAGGGGTACCAAAAATATTCTGCACAGCTGCAGCATCATTAAAATAAGTATCTTACTTCCCAAGGTGACAATTATAAAGTTCTGATATGGTTGTGATTAAAAAAACCAAACAAACAAACCCAAAAACCTCACGTTGTATAGTTACAGCTTGTATTCTATCCCACTGCAATATATAGGATTTACTATAGAATTTAAAGCCTTTTAGCAATATTTGAAATTCAAGAGACAATAAGAAACATCCTGCCCATTACTTTTGGTAATTTTTTCCCCCAAATTTTATTCTACTAAGTTGGTGCTACCCAACTTCTGGCTATTAAATATCTAATTTTTGTTTCTCTTCATATTGTTAATAGACTACTTCAAAAGCAAAAAACAAAAACAAAACAAAACAAAAAGGCCAAACCTCAAAAGTAGGAAATCAATTCATTTATCCCCATGTAGCTTATCATTAGATGGAGATAAAATAATTTGAAATCTCTAAGATACAAAAACAAACAAAACAAAACTCAAATATAATAAAAAACACATCAAGAACCAAACTGTACAATTTCTGAGCTGCACTGTTTATTTTGCTGCTTGAAACCTAAGTGACAGTATGCCACTATCATTATGGGGTTTCGTCTAAACCTTTACTACACTGCAGGTACAGAAATATACGGACACATTTTTGGAGAATTGACATTTTGCAAAATGCAGCAAACATTTTAATTTATACATGAGAAAAGGAAGTGTTCAAAAGGGTATGCATTTCAAGTTATTGCAGGTTATTTCTGTGAGAGAATTTCTGCAGGTAAAACATGTTTAAATTTAACCAACAGTAACGTGTCAGTGTATTTAAAATCATGACAAAAATCTTCTCTCTGGTCATCAGTTGCCCGTGACAAATTACTATGGTGTTGTATGTCTAGGGCAAGATGTCAATACAGCATAAATCCCATGGCATTTTGGTTTTCTTCTGGAGATTAAAGCTGTTTTTCTTGGGATAAATGCAGCAGCAAAACACAAACCAGCTGATCAAAAAAGCACTTCTGCCACAACTCCAATAATTTTCAGGGCACATCAACTGACAGTAGTTTTGCCATTCCCAGTTCTTTTAAGGTTTACATCACTGCACTGTTGCCTTAAGTATGTCTTGTAAAAGCTTGTTCTCAGTTAAGCCAGTTTACTGACTACAGCTTGGTTGAGAGAATTTAGCTGGTTGGTCCATTTATCTAGTGCAGTATATCGGGCACCACCCCTCTTCTGATGATCCAGTTCAAGGAGCTGGTTGACTTGATCAATTCGGCCATGAATAGTGCTAGAAATAAACAAAAGACAATTTGTCTACAAAACACCCACTATGCACATGTCTGGAATGTTGTTTCAGAAAAAAGAATAAATTACCAAAGAACACAAAAGAAAAAACTGCTGTCTGTATAAACTGACATTATTCAAAAGTGTTGGGGTTTCTATGCTGCCTTACAAAAAAATTAGCTAGAAACCAGAATGTAGGCACATTTTCTCAAGTTGATCCAAATGTAAGGAAAAAAGTAGTATCAGAGACATGATCATCAACGTGCTTAGATGTAACTAGTTAATGAAGATTAACTGTCATGTAACACAAATAATGCAGTAGTTTGGTGGTGGTGGTGGTATGCTATAATCTAATCTCCCTACGGTGATGCACATGTGCCTTACACTTGATGGTTTGAAGAAGACTCAAATCATTCTCAAGCTGAAGTATGAGCTATATAGTGATAAAAAAAGCTTCCCAAAGAAACAATTTACAATTTTTTCCAGAGTTCAAATGTCAAAAAAATTTACCTGTTATAAGCCATTTCTCTAATCTAACCTGGCTTTAATAATGCAAATATATATATTTTACACCCACCCACCCACCCTCATAGTTTTTATCAGAGGAAAAGCATATCCTCATAGCAGTTCTTTTAAGAACCGCCCCCCCCAAATCCCACAACTATCTTTATCATTGAAAATTTTACATTTTTACAATTAAAAAGTATAAAAATGAAAAAGTACTTACTTATCCAATATGCATTGTACCAGCAAGCTCTCCACATCAGCTACATCTATGTTTAATTCCTAAGAGAGAAGACTCATTATGTTTCCACTGATTAATTTCACTGCTTTTTGATTTCATGCAAATTATGATATAGTTTTCATTTACTAGACCTTAACAGAAATAACTGCACACAGAAATGTCTGCGGAAGTTTTCATTGAGACTTCTAAAATACTTTTTAACATAAGCCTGACAAAAAAAATTTAGCTTTGTAGTTTCTCTTTTAATTTACTGAATTCTACATCTATGCATTAAAGGCCATTCTTTTTTTTTTCTTTTCCTCTTTGGCTAGGCAATAGGATTAAGTGACTTGCCCAGGGTCACAAAGCTAGTAAGCGTCAAGTATTTGGGCTGAGGCTGGATTTGAACTCAGGTCCTCCTGACTCCAGGGCCAGTGCTCTATCCCCTATATCACTTAGCTGCCCCCAAAATTTAGCTTTGTAAAACTGTAAATATTTTACTTTTTCATTCCCAATAGTTTACTGTGTTTGAAGTTAATATTTCATCAATAATACATTTGTCAAGAAACTCAATCTTCTAGCATATTAATTTAAAAATTTTCTATATTAATAAGTTTATGCCAAGGAAACATTTCAGTATCATTTCATAGTAAATGCCCAATAAGATGTTATAACTATGATGATTAATGAATATAGATGAGTCTTTCAAACTGAAGGTATGTATGCTTACATTCAAAATTATAAACTATTAATAAGTGATAGATCCTGTTAGTGACAAGTACCTTAGAAATAAAAGGAATATGTATTCTTGTGTAAGGCTTAATTAATTTTATAAGCACTTGTGTTCTGATGTTTCGCAAAAGCTCTGGAAGAAAAGACAAAAGTTAAAAAAATAAAAATAAAAACCAAAGTCAACATTAACTACAATAGGAAAAGGACAGACTGTAAATACATAAAGACAATGTACACTTTTGTTTCATGACAACAAACTACTTTTTCACCAATCTTATAAAAAAAAAACACCAAACAACCATTTTAGTCTGAAAACTAAAAGCATATGTTAAAGTTTTTATAAAAATATTTTGGTCCAACAGACATACATTTCTCAGATGTGGAAAATCATAATCCTTAAGGAGTCTCTGCTTAGACATACTGTTTGTGTTCACCTCTTAATTTTTCCTCCACATACGTCAAATTTTCATATATTTCTTCTCTTTCTATCCATTTGTACATATAATTTTTTAAAAATCAAAATAGGCTATAAATTCCTTGAGGAAAGAGATTATTTTCTATTGTTTTTGTATCATCCACAGTTCTTAATACAGTTCTGAGTACACAGTAAGTACTTGACAAATGCTCTTTGAATGAATGGAGTTAGAAAGAAAGAAGAGGAAAAGCAGAAAACTATCCACTATGGAACTAGCTCTGGGCTTCCTTAGAGAAGCTGAGTTATACATAGGCACCGTTATGAGAAGCCTGCTACATAGAAAATTGCTGCTGTTGAGGGGCAAAAGCTTAAAGCTATGTCCATAAAGATGAAAAGTCCTATGTCCATGTACTAGCAAGTCCCACAACTATGTGGGACACTAGTGCAATACCAGAAATGTCAGACATTAATTCACTCCATAGTATATTTGGCTTATGAGTTACAGCTTATTTATCCAAGCATACCTTAGCTCAATTTGTACTGTTTTAGTTTCTTTTTAAAAGCACATTCTAAAAATTAACTTTAATGCAACAATCAATAAGAAATATAAGCAGCAAAATTAAAAAAGGAGTAATACTAAAGAGATCTTAAAGGAAATAAGATAGTAATGAATAGATGACAGTAATTATCCTTGGGCTGACAAAGCAGATAATTCCTAAATGTTAAGGAATATCATGCTCTATTTCATGTGGTAATAAATACAAGAAAAAGAACTAAACATTATATATATCTTCTTCAGAAACACATCACATCATATCTTATATCCCAGAGATTTCAAAATAATGCCTCTAGACTACCAAAGAAATCTAGGTCCAATTCATCAGTTTTCGGAGGGAACGTACCTTCAATGTGCTCCCTTATGAAGGGATCGTCCATGATGTTGCTGTGATTTGTTTTCAGAATCTTCTCAAATTCAGTGATGTCATTATTCTGATAGGCACTAAAAAAAAGGGGGGGAGGGGGTGAAAGGTTGAATTATAACCTTGACAAATGTAAATAAACTATACACAAAAACAGAAAATCCAAAGATTTTGCCTGTCAACTCTGGTGTGCTAATACCTATGTTACTGGATTCTCTAACTCATATAAGGGGAAAAAACCCCCCCAAATCATGGTATAATGGAAAAAATAACACTGAAACTGAAGACTGGAGGGCTGAGTTTGAACCTCTACTTTTCTGATAAACAGCTGTATAACAGAAGGCAAACGACTTAGTATCTCTGGGCCTCAGTTTCATTATTTATAAAATGAGGGTGTAGGACTATGTGATATATAAGGACTGAACATCCTATGGGCTAAACACATTCTCTGCCCACCTTTCTTCTTCCCAGACCTTCTCTAAGTAAAATAAGTTTTTTTTCCTTAACACTTTGATTCTACCTACAGAAAGGACAATAAATGTTCTTTCCTTTTTGTTAGCTGCAGAACTATTAAAATGACCTTTGAAGACTTCAATTTATTTAGCCACAATTAAGAGCTGACTGTGACTTAGTATTTAAGCACAATTCTTAAATTTGATGTTTCTAATTATGATTGTACTTTTATCTATTAACAGTCATCACTGAAGAAATTCAGGATATGTACATATTTATTATTACATAGGAGTTAAATCTCCTTTAAAAAGGATGCACCCTCTGTAAAAGTTAATCAGAAAGTTTTGTGTCTTGTTTTTCATTTTTTAGGAAATCATTAACAGCTATTCGAACCTTTCAAGTAAAACATCTGATTCTCTTGTTCCTAACCATGAAGTTCCACTGAGATCTGAAAGATGGAACATTACAGTAGCAATCATAAAAAACTGCTGCCAAATGGGACACACGTACAAAGCAGAGAGCAGTGATGGAGTCCCTTACTACAGAGAGCCAAAGGCCTTTTACAGTCATAATTTATTGAAGTGTATGGCGTCTACTGTTGATACCAGTTCTGTCAGGCACTGTATAAATCTTGCTAACGGTGCTGAGAAGGAAGAAGCCAACCTTCTGGATATGGCACCACTGTCTGCTTTATACATATGTCATATTCATCAGCCATTCTGCACGACCTCTGCTGTACTTCCATCTGTTGGATCGCAATGTAACTTCATTTTAGGGAAAGCAGATTCAAGAGCTTCAACAGGAATTTTTTCCCTGTAGTCTGCTGCCAACTGACTAGGAAGATAAAATTAGGAAGCATTACTTTCTTACCTATCCAAAATGCATCATTTGAAACTATTATTATGGGACAGAATAATTAAGGAGTAGTAAAAACAAATATACATTTTAATGAGGAAATGTTTTATTATTTATAAATTTTTTTTTAAAAAAAAAATCTTATGTAACATCATAGACGCTTCCATAGTGAATGTTACAAGTTATCATCATTAAAAAAATCTGGTTGCTCTGTCAGTTCATTACAACCAAACAGATGGAAAGCTTTATAGCTTTCACTCAAAACATTTAAAGATGTGATCAAAATCTATCATTAACTCTATTTAGACAAAGTAAGTTTTAAATTAAAATAGGAAAGGTCCTCACTGAAGTTTTCTCAAGAAGTTTAGACTGAACATAGATAGGATAAGCCCTCTCATATGGTAATGTGGTAGGGTCAAAAGAACACTGGACTAGGTGTCAGATGCCTGCCCAAGCCCACTGGACTCTCATTGACAGTTTATAACCCCCTTAGCCTTTACTTGCTTGAGTTACATGATATTCATTTGTACTTAATCTATAAGTGGTTTCAAAAACAAACAAACCCAACAAGCATTGTTGTTATTGGATATATAGTTTTCTTGACTGTTTTAACTCACTCTTCATTAATTCATATAGATCTTTCCATGCCTCTGTGTATTCATCACAAACATTATTTCTTACAGCATAGCAATATTCTATTGCAATGCATGTACCACAATTTACTTAGCTATTCCCCAAGCGATGGGCATCTACCTTGCTTCCAATTCTTAGCCATCACAAAAAATGCTGATATAAATATTTTGGCGTATATAAGGATTTTTTTTCTTATCAATGGCTTTCTTGGGAGTAAAAGCTCAGTAATGGAGTTTCTGGTTCAAAGGGTATGGACATTTTAGTCATTTTATTTGCTTAAGTCCAAACTGCTGTCCAAAATAGTTGTACCATTTCACAACTTCACCAGCAATGTATTAATATGCCTCTCTTACCACAACCCTTCCAACACTGACTGCTGTCATTTTTGCCAATTCATAGGTTATGTGGTGAAACCTCAGGTTTCTTTTGCTATACATTTTTCTTATTTGCAATTTGGAGTACTTTTTCATGTGATTGTGAATACTCTGCAGTATTTGAACAATCTGTTTATACCTTTTGATCAATTACCTACTGGGGAAACTATAAGTGTTTATATGCCATTTCATGAATATGTCACTAGACACCATAAATTCAATGGTTAATGCAGACAGCATTATGTAGTGGAAAGAGAGTTAAAACTTGGGAGGTCAGGAGAGTCATGGATTCAGAACCTCTCTTTGACACTTAATAAGTAAGTGACCATGGACAAAGTCACTTAATACTTTTGAGTCTCAATAAAGCAGTGTGGTATCAGAGAAAGAACACTGAACACTGGAAGTGGAAAAATGGGTTAAAATCTCAGCTTCAATGCTGTCATTTTGGGCAAGTAACTTAAGCTCTCTGAGATTCACTTATCCCAAATATAGGATGGAGGCAGCTGCAATAGATGATCACCGAGGTCCCTAAATAAAATAAAATTCTGCTACTATCCTTCTTTTGTGAATGATGAAATGTAAGCTTTGAATACAGTCTACATATATTCTAGAGTCTAGACTTTGGGGAATTTAAGGACTGGGCTAGTCGAACTTTAAGACCCCTTACCCCTCTTAAATTAGATGGTTCTTACTATAGTCCACTTCCATACAAAAGAACCACTATGTATTTAACTACCTTGTATTTGTTGTCTTTATTCTGGAATTCCCATTTCATACTGAAACAAACTTCTTTTCATTCTGAACCACTTTCTCTTGTTCCTTCCAAGCATTCACTGAGACTTGAACCCTCCCCATCAACATCCCATCCTCTGAAGTGCTTTTACTGTAGTTCCTTCAACTCATATTGTCTCATCTCCCTTTTACCCACTAACCAATGGCTGTGGAGGGACAGTCAGAATAGTCCTTGCTCCACTGCCACTTCTAGACACTTTACTATCATCTCCTCATTGAAAATTCACTCAATGAAAATTTTTATCCAATCCACATCATGGTAGCTGTTGTATCACTACTCTCCTCCCCTTATCCCCATTCTTCCTCTTTTTTTTTCTTCTTTCTTTTCAGTTTGGCACCTGGTTCCAAATCTTCCTCTCCATCCCAACTCCTTTCCTCATGCTAGGTTGACTTCAATATTCATAATGATGCTCCCTTAAAATTTTCTAACCCCTCAATTTCTCAATCTTCTTAAATCCCATGACCTACTCCTTCATTCTACCTCAGCAACACATAAGGATGCTCTCATCCTGGATATCACCATTACCCATGCATTATACTTTCTTAAAAAGTTTCTCTGAAACTGACATTGCTCTTCCCATTCCATCTCTCCCTATACCTCATCCCTTCCAAACCTGTTTTTCAACTTCACTAAGACCTCTAATTCCAACCCCCTCCCAACTTTCTCATTACCCTTACTGACTTTACTTTCCTCCTCTCCGATTGCAACCCTTTCTTTAGCCAATTCAATTCTGCCCTGTCCTCTATTCTTAAATCTCTTGTGCCTTTTTCAATCATCACTCATCCCTTGCCAAAATTAAGCCCCTGATTACTCTAACCTGCAGTCCCTGCTCCCTACTCAGTCCCTGTCCTACATCCTCTTACTCCACACATCCAATAAATCGCCAAATCTTGTTTCTACCTTCACCTCACCTTTGTATGCGCTCCCTATTTTTCACTCATGCAACTACAATCCTAGCCCAGGCCCTTATTACCTCTCCCTAGTACTACTGCTGCCTCAAATCTCTCCCCAGTCCAATCCACCCTCTACTTGGTTGCCAAAGTATATAGGTCTGACAACGTATGTCCCCTGATCAATGAACTCCAGTGGCTCCCTATTATTTCTAGTATCAAATATAAATTCCTATTTGAAATTTAAAGATCTTAATAAACTGACCCATTTCTAACTTTCTAGTTTTTTTTTTACACTTCACTTTTCTTCACATATTCTATATAATCCAGCCTCACTGGCCTCTTACCATCTCTGTGCCTTTGTGTTGGATATCCCCCATTCCCGGAATCCTTTAGTCTCCTTGACATCATTGAAGACTTATCTTAAAAGATATCTTCTGCAGGTCTTTCTTGATCCCTCTAGCTGCTAATGCCTTCCATTTTCATATTTTCTTCCATCCACTCTGCATATACCTTTTATTTATATAGTTATTTATATACTGTCTCCTTCATCAGAATATCCACTCTTTGAGGGCTGGGACTATTTCCTCCCTTTTTGTAGCAAGGTGCAGATAGATAGTAAATGCTTAAATAATGCTTGTTGACTGACTCTCTGTGTGACCTGATCAACTCCCATGGATTTAATTATCATCTCTATGTTGATGATTCACAGATCTATATAATCAGGCCCAGTAACTTCCCTAAGTTTCAGTCTCATATCACCAAGTACCAGAGGATTTCAAATTAAGTATCCTAGGGATTTCTTTACTATGCTGACTGGCATTGCCATTCTTCCAGTCTACAAGGTCCATAAACAGTTGAGTGACTCTCCATATATTCAGTCAGCTGCCACATATTGTTACTTCTACCTCTATTACATCTTTTGTAGCCAAACCCTTCTCTCTACTCACACAGTCAACCCACTTGAGTTTAGGACCTCATCACCTCTCTTGGCCCCTTAATTGTCTCCCTGCTTCAAATATTTCTCTGCTTCAGGCCATCCAAAATGATTTTTCTTAAGTGTAGATCTATCCATGTCACTCCCTAATAACTCAATCAACTCTAGTGGCCCCTTACTGTCTCTAGGATAATATATAAACTCTTATGGTTTAGTCTTTAAAGTCCTTCATAATGTGGCCCCAACTTGTATATTCCTTCAATCCTGTCCTCTGTGATTCAGCCAAAGAAGCTATCTCCCTCTTCTTAGCAAAAATTCCTATCAATTTCTGTTTCAATTCCTTTGCAATGGTCGCCTTCCACACCTGAAATATTCCGAGCTCCTCCACCTCACTGAATGTCTCTACTCCTTAAAGATGCCACTCAAGAACCATCCTCTATATGATGCCTTTCCTGATTCTCCCAACTGCTGGTGTTCCTCTGTCCAAGCTGCCTTGTCTTTAACCTCTTTGTATAATTTGTATTTATTCTCTTAATTTACAAGTATTTCCTGTTTTCCCTACAGAATGTAAGCTCCTTGAATGTAGGGACTATTTCATTTTTTTTGTGTGTCTAAATCCCCAGCATCTAGCATAGAGTAAGTACTTTAAAAAAGTGTTTCTTGAATGATTTTAATATGCAGGTGGGAATTACGGGTGGATGGTGAAAAAATTGGTTGAAAATATGGTTGAACATTAAGACATAAGAAAAAACAAAGACTTGTAGACTACTCAGAAGTCTAAATATTGCGGGTACTTCACGAAAAGCGCCAGTACTTATATATACACGACGGATACTTATTGCAGATGGACAATGAGTGCAACTTTAGAAGGGAGAGAAGCTGGAGTGTATGTGGGAAATTTCAATAATCCCAGACACAAAACCCCATCATTTTAACACTATTTGTTGAATGCTTTGTGATAAACTGGAAATGGCACTAAAGAAAACACAACAAGGAAAATAGCTAGATCAGACCAAGTATACAGAGAGGAAATCAGTACTGGAGATGACAATTTAAAAGGCGTCAAGGGCTGATTCAGTACAATAACAAATGATTAAGAAAATATCACAGAATATTTTTCTACTGAAAATTAGCAATCAAGAGGACATGAATAACTACTGACCCATTTACCTGCTTTTTCACCTCTATAAAATCTTTATGAGGATTTTCACTTATGAGACTCTCCTTGATGAAAATATGAGATGGGAACAAACAGACCATGTCTGCATAATCACACAATTTACTGAAAAGTACAGCAAATACAAGATCCCATTATGCTTACTGATAATAAAAATGCATTTGTTTTAGTACTGCAAAATGTGGACTTAAAGACTCCTTTCTCAAGATGCCTCCCATGCATAAATTAATATCATACAAGATTTTTGATAGCTATAACAGCTGAGACAATTTTTTTAATAATATGGTGATCATCAATATCAAGCCAAGCATAAAACAGTAAGATGTTTGCTTCTATACTTCAAGGCATCTAGTAATATTAAGCACAGAGGACAAATGGAGAAGAAATTCCTTATATATGGCAAAATCCTTCAAATGTTCTCTTTTTGCAGATGGTATTCTTACTACATCAAGTTCTAGAATTCTAAAAAGAATGCTAGATTAATTCCACAACCATCCAAACAGAAAAAAAACCCCCAGTGGATGAAGAGTATCTGTTGTTGAGATTACAGCAACCTCACTAGTGGGCATGTATGTATGTAGGTAGGTAGCTGGTGGTGCAGTGCTGGACCTGGAGTCTGGAAGACTCATCTCCTTAAGTCCAAAACTGGCCTTAGATACTTACTAGCTGTGTGACCCCAAGTCATTTAACCTTGTTTGCCTCAGTTTCCTCATCTGTAAAATGAGCTGGAGGGGAGGCTAGGTGGCACAGTGGATAGAGCTCTGGTCTTGGAGTCAGGAGGACCTGAGTTCAAATAAGACTTCAGACACTTGATGCTTACCACCTGTGTGACCCTGGACAAGTCACTTAATCCTGACTGCCTCACCAAAAAGCAAAAACAAAACAAATTAAATGAGCTGGAGAAGGATACGGTAAAACACTCCAGGCTCTTTGCCAAGAAAAACCCAAATGGAAATATGAAGAGTTGGACGTGACTGATAAGACTTAACAACAGCAATAACATGTATATATGTGTGTGTATATATGTAAGCATGCATGCATGCACATATGCATGTATGTCTATATCTCTTGAACAGACACTGCAGAAGGACAATGACCCTGGCACAGAATGAACAGGAGAAAGAGGGTAAGATGGACAGATTCTATATGGGGAAAATTCTCAGTGCTTTTAATGACCTTAAGCTGCTCTCTGAAATAAAGATGGATTTTTTTCAAATTCTGTTTTCAAACCCCTAAAGAGATACACTGATTATTTAGTAGAGTAAGGAATAACTGGATGCTAGCCTGGCTAATGTGCTGGTAATCAGGAGAGATTAAAAAACCTAGAAAAGTCTCTCAGAAAGTTGAGCACACTCTCTATGAAGGCCTCTGTGGAGGGACCTTGGAAAAAAACATAACAGATGAAGAGGCTGTGATCTGCACTGGTGGAAGGTGTCCTCACATCTATAAGATCATAGATGCACTAAATCAAATACATTACCTCTTAATTTTTCATACTGTCTCAGGTTCTTCCATTAACTGATTGATTTATCATAGGAAGGCCTCAAAGTAATTCCATAATCCTTATTTTTCCACACGACATTTCCCTTTTGCCTGTTTCCCTTCCTGTACTAGTAAACTGTTACGGATAATCTAGGATATCAGACCTTGGGAAACCAAAGGGTTCCCCTTTATCTCTAATGTAGTTACTTAAAAACTTTGGAGCTCTTTTGACTGGCCTCTGTAGGCAACATTCATTCCTCTTACCAGAGGCACCATCCCTATCTTCATGGCATCTGCACTGAAGCTCAGGAGACTGTGAGTAGGGGTGGGGGAGATTAGAAAATGAAGGGAAGAAATTCAGCCATTGGGCCACTTTCTGCCTAATGAATCTTTGTCATTTTCATCTAGGTGAAGCCTTCCCTTTTCCCAAATTATTTTGTTTTGAATTGCTATAGTCAAGGTAGCAACCTTCAAGTAATTTCTGAGTTTCTTAACCTCACTGAATTACAAATAAAGACAACTAAATTTAAATAAAAATAAAGGGTAAAATTAATCTACACATCTTATAAGATTTCTCTTTCCTACTAGTCATCATGCTGGAAAAGGCCATTTGGAAAAAAAAGAAAAAGCTAAAAAGCATGGAATCACAACAGTGAGCATGTCAGTGCACATACACATATGTTTATGACAGAGAAAGAGAAATGATTACACAAAGAGACAATAAGAATGCCAAGTTTTCAATGCAGACCTTTAATAAATACTTTTGAAAAAAAGATTTAAGTAGCTCTGACAGTTCCTGGCTAACTATTTATAACTGTTCATCTTGTCATAGGGTTACAAATATACTGGCGGCACAAACAAATGCCCCTAAGTGCAACCCTGCTCATTTTCTAATTAAGCTCAGTTTGATGAACTCAATCTAGGGGAAATAGGAGGAAAATTGAATTTAAGGAGAAAAAAGGAAAGAAATAGCTGAGTAGGAGGTATGCAGGCTTTCCTCTCCATGTGGACAGCTAGATGGTCTTTTAATTTAAAACTTTTATCAACCTTGGTTAAGGATAAATTACATTCCACTGTGTTTTAATTATGTGGATGGGCAAAGACAAGAGAAGGAAGGAATAAAGTGGAAAAGAAATTTCTTTCTTCTGTACACATTGTACTGGGGGGACACACTGCACTCAGCTCATCATTCAACAATTAACATATATGTTAAGGCTAACAAAGCCGATATTTATCTCAGAGAATATCACAACTAAGACCTAATGAGTGCAGGTAGAACTTTATCATGATTACTGATTTCTAAAAGGAAAAAAAGGCTCAAGTATTTTAATACTACTATTTTGGCACATTTAAGATTAGACAAACTGTAAAACTGTGATTACCACAAAAGAGAAGTATTTTAGAGTCAAGATTTAAAAGTGCTCTATTTAAATTCTTAACTTGCTGTTTTAAGTAAATTTCCCCAATCAGAGGCAAAATCTTACCTTACTAAATTCGTCATCGCTAGAATCTCTGGATCATTTTTATACGGCTTTGCCTAAATATAATAAAAATACATATAGTTATAAAGAAAGTGATAGTAATTTATTTTCCTAAGAGACACTTGGAAATAAGAACATAGCAAAGGACAACAGATACTATAGTATAAACATACCTCCTGAGAGTCAAATGGATTTATTCCCGATTTCATTAGCATGTTTGCTAAAACCAAGTATTTTAAGCAAGTGGTTCGTCTGGGACTCCCTGATTCATCATAATTCTTGAATGCTTCAAAAAAATCAGTGTGAGCCTTCTCAAATTCACCTTCTCTTAAGTGCATTTTACCACCACATTCTGTGAAGGGAAAAAGGGAATGTGCTGACTATATACTCACAAGAGTGAATACTGTCTCACATTCACATGGAATACATGTCAGTAGCACGCGGTAGGTCATTTAATTCAATATGCTGACTAATGTTCTCAGCGTGTTCATTTTTATTAAAAAATAAAACAGATCTCTTCCTTAGGCAACTGACAAGAGGAAACCATCAACTTGTCAACTTTGCCTACTCACCTGTAGCTTAAGTAGAAAAGAGTTTTCTTTGAATTATCAATTTCTCATATATTTAGTTTGTGGTAATGGCATGAACTTCACAGGATAAAAAAATGTAATTTAAAATTCATTTTGAAGCCAACCATTTTACTGACCATGGATTATTATAATGCATATACAGTACGTTGTTGTTTGGTTGTTTCAGTTGTGTCAGAATCTCTGTGACCACTCCCCCCACCTGGGGTTTTCTTTGCAAAGATAATGGAGTGGTTTGCCATTTTCTTTTCTATATATACAGTATACTGACAGAATATATTTATTGAAAGTAAAATAATTTACCAGTTATATATAATAACAACATTTTTATATCACTTACTATGTATAAGGCATTGTTCCAAGTGATTTCCAATTATCTCATTTGATAACCACAAGAACCCTGGGAATGCTATTACTGCCCTCATTCTCCAAATAAGGAAACCGAGGTAAAAGAGGTTAAATTACTTGGCCAAGTTCAGAGAGCTAGGAAGTATCTGGATTTGAACTAAGGTCTCTTCTAACTCCAGGCCTGGCACTGTGGCCAGATAGTCTGCTAGCTGCCTATTTGTTATGTTAAATGTTTTATAGTTTTTCTTTCTGTTTCCTTCAAAAGACTTTTTCCTACTTACCTCTAATGACACCCATGATCAGTGGATGGGGGATGGCTGATTTGATGTGCAGTGACTGTTCATACAATGCTTTAAGTTTTTTGTTATTTTTCTGTGCCGTATACATTTGAATTTCTAATGCATAAATTTCCAATAATTGTGTACCCTTTTTAAGGTCATCTTCTCCATCATCCGTCTAGGGAAGAGAACATTTTTAGTGTGACAAACTTAATTTAAAAACAACAACAAAAACCCCATACATACATAGTTTCCAACTTGAAAACACTTATGTATCAAATGTTTATTTTTAAGTCTGTTATTTGAAGCTCAAAACTTATTTCCCTTCAGAGCCTGTTTAGGTGAATTTAGCTCCCCAGGCTAGACCACAAAAGCCTCTTTTAGCCCATAATTCAGCCAAAATGCAGTACATTACTATCTATGGATTAAATAAGAATTTGTAAACTAGGCATGGAACATAACCTTCCATTTATAACACTGCATTTGCAAGAAATTGCAAATTCCAATTTAGAATGTGATGACTCAGAAAACATACTATTCTATACTTTTTAGTGCCATTGGTCATGTGTAAAGAAGGGAACCTATGCAATTGTCAGCTTCTAGCCACCTGCAAGAAGGGACTCCTCTACTATAGCTGCAAGAGTTCCTTGGCCAACATCAAGAACTATATGTAGGGAAAGAATGTTTGGGTTGTGCATTTGTATCTTGAGGCTATATTTTCCCAAAATAATGTACATGAAATACATCACAAAACAATACCAAATACTAGAATAGTATTTACAATGCACAAAAGACTTGTTCTTGTTTTTATGTCTTGAAATAAATGCCAAAATTTCACCAGATGTGCTTTTACAAGACTTTATTTTGCAGCTTTCGTTCCCTATAAGTATTCAATAAGACACTAACTGTAAGCAGATCTATATGCTCCCCTCTACTCTGAAAAGCTCTTTAAGTCTATGATGGCTTCTCTACTATTTCCATTTCACTCTGATGTTGGAACAAATATTCTTTCTGATGAAGAGTAGACTAAAATTTATCATGAAAAACACTGAAGAGCCAAGAAGTAAATTAAATAATTTTTGTGACGTTATGAAAAATAGTGAAAAAAGGTAGATGGTGGGCTTACTATGTGGTCTAACTGCCTTTACTTTTAAGAGAGAAGAGCTACCCATTTTTTTTTCTCCTACTAAGTTTTTCCTCTTCTCTTCACAGAAGATAATGCTGATTATAACTAAAAGAAGAGAATACTACAAGTCCCTAGAAGAACTTCCGAAATGCGCAATAAGGTATATTTAATAAGAACTCTAACCTAACAAACACTTGCCACAGTACTAAGAGGGATAGATGAGAAAAATTTCCAAGTTCTGAAACAGATTTTACTCTTAATTGGAACTTGTATACTGGCTTAACAAATTAAAGGAAAAAACAACAACAGGTGCACAACCTAGTATACAATTTATGCTTTTAATTTACAAATTATTTCTGCTTTTTAAAAATATATTTTATTGATGCTTTTTAATACCACCATTATTTGCCTCTGACTCTCCTTCCCTTGGTCTGAAATAGAACTCTCTGTGACAAATTGGTATAGTTAAGCAAAATAAAATCCACACAATGTCTATGTCTGGCATGTTTTATCATCAGTCCTCAGAATTTATCTCTTCACTGTATGAGGTTTGACTACTTTAACTATGCACCAATTTATTGCTATATTACAAAATAATGAGACAAACTCTCCTTTTAATTAGAAGGCTCCTAAATTCAGATGCATGGTTATGGTGAATTAAGATAGGAATACTAGGATACAATGGAGATGTGTATGACTTCTGCCTTATGCAGTCTCACAGAACTACATTCCAAATACTCATCTCTAAGTAGTTTCATTTGGGGGTCACATTTATATGAGATTAAATAAGCATTAATATTATGTAGACAATTAAAACTAACAATTTACAACTCAACTTTTAAGTATGCTGTTTTTGGTGACCTATAAGAAACTATGGCATAGATTTGATCTTCCCTTTGGGAGCACTTATTTTTAAAATTTCTACTTCTTTTAGGAAACTTAGCAACATAAAATATTTTTCACCTGTCGTTACTGTTTTTGTTCTGGAAAATGCAGTTATTTCTTGTGCTTATTAAAATTTTTATAAGTATATATTTATATATATGGAAAGAGAAAATGATGGATGCTACCTGGCATGACTGATGCAACTGGCGCAAAATTTTTTGAAGCTTTCCATATTCTTCTCGTTCTAGATACAATTTTCCAAGCTGTAAGAAAGCAAAGTCTTTAAAACCATTTAATTTGTAAATTTTGAAATGAGAGATTTGCGTCTTTAGGATATACAATGCCAAAACAATTAACTTTAAATATTACCTTTGTGTTTGTCTTAAACCACAGCCTATCATTCTTAGCATCTTTCAGAGCTTCCAGTGTTGTTTCATAGAATTCCTGCAGTAAATCCATCTGACATAAAAAATCAGAATTCTATAATTGTAAACAGCAAATTCATACCTGTTAATAAAGTTAATCTGAACAAACTAAAAGTGCACGTTTGAATTTCAACACACAAAAGATACGGTATTCCGTTTCTTATTGAATGTCTGCTTACATAGAGTAAAAACTAATGAAATTTATGTGGAAGCAGCCTCTCACTTATGACTGAATTATATTTCATGACCTAGTTTCATTAAAGTGGGCTGCCTACAATTTGAAAAGTATTTATTAATCATGAAAGATACTTAAGTCTCTCGGGCAATCCATAAAAAGCTTTTTTCACCTATAATGTAGCTGTGAGCTAAACTACAGAACTAAGAAGTTAAGTACTATAGGTTTTATTCTACTAGTAACATTCACGTTTTATCCTAATCACATATATTTTACTTGCCAGGGAAAAGGTAAGAAAAATAAGATAGCCATCACATACAAAAATACTTCAATGACAGAGGGAATGAAAGAGGCAATATGGCAGTAGAGCTGCAGAGATCTTTCTACTGAATGGAGGAGCAGGACCACTGGCAATGAGGCAGGGATAGTCTGCTAAATTATCAATTTGATTGATTGTCTTCCCCTTCCCCCCAAAAGGGAATGGTTGTTTTCATGTCAGAAGAAAGCTTTATGGCTATTGCATATGTTCCTGCATTTCATGTCTGGTGAGATTTGAGTCATTAAGATTAAGAAGTCAGTGGTGGTAGAAGGTAGAAAGATTTGAAATGCTACTAAAATGTATATGTAGCATGTGCCTTCTACCAACAACAGCACCACAACCCAAAATGTAACAATGCACACAGTAAGTAAGCACACATTTTTCTCATCTTTCAAAGTCAATTACTTTCTCTATCCCTAAATGAGTATATAAAGATTTACTGCAACACAAAATAACAGAGTAAATTGATTAAAATTTAAGGCTATTTTGCTTAGACAAAAAAAAAAGCCTTACTAACCTGAAATTGTAACAAGAACTAAACATCAAAATCCAAACTTTGACAGAATGTGAGATTTGGAAGGTACCTCAGAGGCCTACCCAAACCTCAACAAGAATTCCCTCAGCATTCCCAACAAGCTGATTCAATCTCTCCTTAAAGACCTTTAATAAGGAGGAACCTCCTCCTTCCAAAGACAACCCATTCTACTTTTCAAAAATTTTACTTGTCAGCAGTGCCTCCTTAGATCAAATCTTCATCTGCCCATTTGCAAATCTACCCCTTGGTGCTAGTTCTGACCTCTGGGGCAAAGCAGAAATGATTCTAATCCCTCTTTAACAAGACTGTTCTCCAAACAACTGAACAGTGATATCATGTCTCCCTTAAACTGTTGCATTTCTAAGCTTACATTTTCATATTCCCAATCCCTTCAATTCATCTTCATATACGGCAGAGTCTCAAGGCTACTCACCATCTTGATCACCATTTTCTAAACTCACTCCAATTTTACAAGAGCATCCAAAACTGAACATAATACTCCAGATGTTGTCTGATAGACAAGAGTACAGCGTGACTATCACTCCCGTCATTCTGGATATTATCACATCAGCTTTTTTGGCAGTTAGGTAGCACTGTTCACTCATTATGAATGTATAGTATACCAAAGTGCTCAGATCTCTCTCAAATGATCTATGTCTCAACCACATAGCAAAACTGATTTTCTGAAGCCAAATTTAAGCAACTGACCTTTCTGGACTTCAGTTTCCTTAACTGTAAAATGAATGGTTTAAACTAGATGACTTCTATAGTTCCTCCCAGCTCTATGGTTTTACATTAACCTCTACTACCAATTGTTCTTGCCAATCTAGATCTTTTTACAGCCTTATTCTGAAATTCAATGTGTTATTTATCCCTTCTGGCTGTATCACCCGGAAATTTTACAAACAAACCATCTATATCTACATCATATCACTGGAAATGTTAAACAGCACAGGACCAAGGGCAAATCTCTGGGAAGTTCTATTTAAGATTTCTCTCCAAGTTGATTATCAACCCATGAATGACTATTCTTTAATTCCAGTATTTCTACCAGTTCTATATCCACACAATTTTATGTGTCTAGCACACATCACTCCACGCTGTCCACAAGAACACCATGACAACATTCCTTTGACCTAACAGTCAAAAAGGAAATGAAGTTAGTCTGTCATGACCTGTTCTCGATGAAATTCTGCCAGTTAATAAACTATCTCAACATTCTAAAAGTATAGCTGGGAATTGAAATCAAGCTGATAGGGCTTTTATCTTTGCAAATACATTTCATCTTCTCTAGTCCTGAAAAAAACCATCGATAATGGCTTAGTATTTGTCAGTTTCCTGGCCCCTGAGAGGCGGCTCATCTGGGCCAAGTGACTTGAATTAATCAAAGGTACTTAGGTGCCCTTTTGCTATCTACCTACTTATCTTGGATTCTGCTTCCATATTATCCATTTTTATTTCGTCTTTTCTAGCAAAAACAGTATTATTTTGGGCAGAGAAAAGAGAAGGCCTGACTTCTTTCATCTACTACTATTGTGCCATTCAGCCAAAGGGTTTTATCCCTTTCTTTGATCCCCTTCCCTCCAATACTTTTTTTTCCTCAATCCTTGTTTCCCCTATTTATTTATTTTTGCTAGGCAATGGGGTTAAGTGACTTGCCCAGGGTCACAGAGCTAGTGAGTGTCAAGTGTCTAAGGGTAGCTTTGAACAAGTCTTCCTGAATCCAGGGCCAGTGCTCTACCCACTGCACCATCTAGCTGCCCCGTTTCCCTTATTAGTCATTATCAGACTCAGCATATTTTGAGGTTCAGAATTACTGATATGACCCTCACAAGGCCATTCCATAATTTGTATTTATCTTTTGCTATTTAACCTCGCTTTCATCTTCTCTATGTCTTTTGCCTGGTGAATTTCCTATGTAACTACACTGTTCTACTTAAACAGTCCTTTCTTTTCTTAATAGAATTATTTTTTATGCCAAATCATTTGTATACACTAACTTCTTTGCATTCACATAGCCACTTCCTAGTTTGGGTTTTTTGTAACCCCTTGCCTAGACTACAGCTACAACATTCTTACTGGACTCTCTACTTCCTTTCTCTTCTCTAATCTATCCTTCACAAAACTGTCAAATTGATATTCCTAAAACACAGATCTGACAAAGTAACTCCCCTTTCTCAAAAATCACTGGTGGCTATCTATTTCCTGTAAGATAAATTATAAAATCCCTTCTTCCACAATCTGGCCTCAATCTACTTTTGAGTTTATTTTATATTGCTCACTCCATGTATATTCTTTTCTATTCAGAACTACCTGTTCTCTACACCTAACATTCTACCTCCCACACATGCCTTTGTATATGCATTGATCCCCAAGACTGAAATGAACTTCCCTTTTCACCTCTATCACTAGGAACCCATGTTCCTTTAAAAGCTCGGCTCAGATGTTAACACAAGAACTCGCCTGATTTCCCTTCAGATGTTAGTTAGGTCACGGAGAGTTAAACACAACTGAAATTACTGAAGAACTACAAAAATTGCTCTCCATATATACCACACTCTAGCTAAATTTGACTCTCTTCTTTCCTCTGTACACTACCTGTGCTTTCTCTTCTCCCTACCTTTGTTAAAGTTATTGCTCTCTAGAATAGAAAAGCTTTTAAAAACTCATCTACAACGCCACTCTTCCAGGACGCTTCCTGCCCAAAGGACGGCATTCTCCTACTGGCCTTCACAAAGCACTCTGCTTTCACCTTTTGAATTACTGCTGTGTATTATTATCCTTGTATTTATTCACTTTTTATTTTATATATAATTACATGTTTTGCATGTAATTATTGTCTCACTCAATAAAATGTAAGCTCCTTGAGGGTAAACACTGTTCAATTTTTGTTTTTGTATCACAAGTGCCTAACACAAGTGGGCAGTTAATCTGCTAATTGATATCCCTCTACTAGACTATAAATTCTGAGGGTTGTGTCTTATTTGATCTTTGTATCTCCCAAAGAGCCTAACACAATGCCCTTGCACACAACTGATGCTTAAAAAATGTTTGCTGAATTTAATTAATGACTATAATTGTTCAGTGATGTCTCTAGGTTTAGATTTTTTAAAATATGCACAAAGTCCACTGGAAACAATGGACATGTAGGTAAGCACCAAGATGGAAAAAACTGAAGCTAACCTGTTTGGAAGTAGAGATATAATCAAGAATAGAGTTAATAGACTTTTCAGAATAATTCCTTGTGACTGCACTCCGAATGTAGGTCAATAGTTGTTTATATCTATTCATCATTTCTGGATAGTTTGTCTGTGAAGAAAAAGACATGAGATCTTGTTTAAAAATACTTTGGATAATCTTATTAACTGCATTTTACTGATTAAAACACAGAGTTCAAGTAATTACATAATTAAAAGTCATAAATATTTTAGAGAAATGCACAATCTGTTAGGAATATTATAAAAGTTTAAACAACATACTTAAGTCACTGAACCCAAATTAGTGCAACTAGATTCTAAAATAAAAATGGTGGCGAAAACTTGGTAACATTCTAAATCTTAGATTCTATTCTTTAAAATTTTTATATTTCTACTATGATAACAGGAATACATAATACAGAAAGAACCCTCAAAATTCAAAGCAATGGTCAAGCTTAAAAGCTTGGAAGAAAAGTTCCAAATCAATGCCTCTCACAATACTTTGCAGAACACCAATTTCTTTCTTCTTTTTTTTTTTTTTTAGAACACCAATTTCTTAAAGTAGCATAATTATCAGGGAGATTTCAACACTATATAATTCACAAGAGAAAGAAGTTCTTCAATACACATTGATAATAGTTGTTACCTACAAACTTACCACCCTCATGAAAACTGCAAAGTAGATGAAACTGAAGGGTCCTTGAACCTCACACATCTGTTTCAATGCCCTAAAAAGTTTTAATCCTACTTGGTGATTATCTGTTAACAGCTGATTAATCTTCAGGCAGTATACCATCCAGAACTATTTGTACTGTATTTCATGGCTCTGAAAAGCAGCATGGCACAATGTAGAGAGCTGGCCTCAGTCAGAAAAACCTGGCTTCGAGTCTTGCCTCTAATGCATGCTGGTTGTATGACCTTGGTTAAGTCACTACTTCTCAATGCTCTGAGCAACTCTCTATGACTATAAATTGCAGATATGGTGCCAACTTGCATTGGTGAAGAGAGTTTCCTTATCTGGGGTTCATAGGTCTCGTCCCCACATGACTCTTCAAGAATTAAATGTCCTCGGTATCTAAAGAAATTAATCTTCAGATTTTCAGTGAGTTTTTGGCAGGTAGATCTTTTCAGCAAAGGGGAAATCTTCCCTGAATGCCTCACATTATACAATGCAGGACAACTTATGAAGTTAGTTCTTGTCATTTAGCCCCATTTTCCCTTTGTACTTCTAGGACTCCATTTTTCCTGGGTTCTACCTTACACATCTCATCTAAGGGCAGGTATATAAATAGGTATTATGCCTTTTGTCCTTCCAAAATGCAAAGTTCATTTAAGGATTACCCATTCTAAAGATCTTTGAACGACAAATTTCTTTATAGTCAGTTAAACTGAATCAATATCAAATTTCTGAAAATAAATGCCGTTAAATTGTCTTTTAATCAGAAGTGAGAGATTAACTAACGATATTAACTTCCCTGACTTCTCTTTCAAAAAGGTATTTCCTATGCACACATCAAAATCCTGCAAGAATTCTTGAAAAATACAAGAGCTCCTTTATAACACTATGAATATTAAGATCAGGTGAAGTACAAAAATAGGAAGATAAACGCCAGCTAAAGGTAATTTTTGTTTTTGTAAAAGAGATCTAAAGCACCATCTGAGTTGAAGGAGGATTCCCTATAGAACAGAGGTTCTTGATCTTCTTCATGTAATGTACTCCTTTGGTAAAGACTACAGATCTCTTCTCAAAATGTTTTTAAATGCAAAAAATAAAATGCATGGATTACAAAGGAAACCAATTATACCGAAATTAAACTGTCAAAATATTTTTTAAAAAGAAGAAGCACATAGACCAGATTCCAAGTTAAGAAACCCCTTCTATACATGGTGAGATCTAGATGTTTCTGCCTATGGATATCATGCTAGTTGTATCAACTGCCTAAACAGGACATAAATCCACTGAAAATACTATACACACAGGAAAAAACCAACTGGATAAAAAATGCTTATTATCTAGATTATGACACGAGGTTAGATGGATAACTCATAGGACTCATTCATTTCTGTCTCTCGGTATATTACGTACAAATATTTACATATAATGCACCTGTCGCATATATTATATATATATATTTGTGTATATTCTCCCCCCCCCCCCGTAAAATAAGGTGATCTCTGGACTGGATGATCTCTTGAGTTCACCTTTCCAGCTCTATTATGATCCTTTAACTGACAGAAATTTATGAACATATGTGTCACGTATATTTCATTGAACAGGATGTACGGTAATCACACTACTAAGAAGGAAAGCAGTGTTAGCATGGAAACATGTTTTTATATAAAACTTCAAAGTATGTATTGCATAGAAAGAGCAACGGACTTGGCATCAGATGATCAGGTCTTGATTCTGGCATTGAAATTAAAACCCATATGACCAAGGGCAAATTAAGTTATGCCTCTCACTCTCAGTTTACTCATCTGTAAATTGGGAATGATGACTGAATTCTCAATCTCACAAGGCTGTTTTTAGGAAAGCTCTTTGTAAACTTAAAGCATCATCGTCTTGTAATACAATATTGCCATGTAATGCTAACTTGCATGAAATGGCAAGATACAACTAAACTCTACCTGTACAATAAAATTATTTCTATGTCTCCCAATAATTCTTACCAACTTGAAGTTTATTTTAATCATCTGTTTCAGTGCTTTAAATCCCCACTCTCCTTTTTCACCTTCAAGCTCTAAAACCTGAAAGAGAAAGGCATTTTCCTCAATCCATTATTAATATACTATATCATGGCAACATTTAGGGTATGAAAACCACTTACATAGGAATTGCTTCGTTTTTATCCTAGGGATATTTTAAGCAAATAATGCAAATACAAGACAAAACAATATAAAAGACTTCTTCAAAATATGAAAGCAAAAATGAATTTGCTTAAAAGTTCTTTCAGGAAAAAGCAAAGAAAGATTAGTCTACTATGGTTCTAACTCTGAACAAGTATTTTCATAAGTTCCTCAAACAGAATTCCTAAAACTGTGCCTATACGATGTAATTTAATGTACTGGAAAGAGCACTGGATTTAAAGGCAAAGGACCGAGATTCAAATCCTGGTTCTGAAGCTCATCTTTGTGACCTTGGTCAAATCATTCAGCTCCTGTAGGTCTAAATTTTATCATCCATTAATGAGATGGTTATTTTAGATCAGAGTTTTTAATCTTTTTGTGTCATAAAGCCCTTTAGAAATCTAGTAAAGCCTGTGAATCTCTTCTCAGAATATTTTTAAAAATTCATAATTGAAGGAAATGCTAAAGTTCAGACAGTAGTTAATGGTTATCAGCTAATGGAAAATAAAAGATAATCCCCACTACATTTCTCCCTCCATCCCCATCCAAGGTCATGGATTCCCTGAAACCCACCAAGAACTTGACCTACATGATCACTAAGGTCCCTTGCAGCGCTAAATTAAGATATTATGACCTAGTCTAGGATAAATTAAAATGATAAAGAATAGAATGGAGCACAGCCAAAAGAGTCAGGAGACTGCTCTCCTAAATCTCACTTACGACACTACTTGTGTTATTTTGGGCAATTCATTAAACCTCTTTGGGTCTCAGTTTCCTCAACTATGAAATGAGGATTTGGACTATCTAGTCTCTGAGGAATCTTCTAGCTCTAAGTTCTATGATTATAAAGACTAAAGACTTCTATGACTAACTGAAGAGGAAAACATGGATACTGCTCAAAGATTCTCAGTATTCTGGGACACCTGCCCTAAACAGATTTAGCGGAAAGCTATTTCACAATTAACAAAGAATGAGACAGTCCTTATTAAATTTTTGCTAAGTATTTAGAATGCAAATTTATGTTAACAGTTTTATTGTGGCTACAGAATAATACTTATAATATTTTGAACAGTTGTTTTAAGATATTTGTACATATGTAATAGTCTCATTTGTTCTACATAACTTATATACACATGTGTATATATTCACAAATAAGCTAATAAAAGTAGTTTTAAAAAGTAAGTACCTTCTGGAAACTGCTTAATGCTGCTTTTGGGTCATCTTCCTTCAATGCTTTGGAATTGTAGTACTGGTTTTCCAAATCCACATTTGGTTCAGAGTTACTATCTTCAGAATATTCCTATATTTTAGGAAGAAAAATGAACATAGAAAATCAAGATAGTAGCAAAAACTTCTCTTGAATTCTAATGGAAAATTAAGTATAAATAATCCATTGACTGCTATCCAGTGTAGAAGTAAAAAATCCTGAAAAAAAAAATACAAGTGCTGAAGTTGTCTGTGACAACTTAGTTAAGGCAAACAAACTCAAATTAGAAAAAAAGTTACTTTCTCAGCTTCCTCCCTCTAAAACTTCATAATGGTAGAAAGTTTTAGAGGCCCACAGGATGTATAGCAAGTATAAGTATTATACAGGTAAGTTTTGATTATAATAAGTTATAGTTCAGTTCACTTCAAAACGTATTTACTATGGATAAGAGCTGTGTTATATTGCAGGGGTGTGTGAAAATGAAAAGAGGGGTAAAGTAAAACAAGGCATATGTTTTGAAGAAACTTAAATATAATAAACTGTTTCTAGAAAAAAAGGGGGAATTAAAATTAGGTTGCTAAAAGAAGCAGGCTTAAAAAAAAATAAAAGAAGCAGGCTTATACAATATAAAGGTCTCCAAAGAAATGTAAATCTGAAGTATCCTGTGAATTACTTGGACAGTAAACTATATACCTACAAACTCTTTTTCCTTCTTCAGAGCAAAAGAATATCTTCTACAGCTTGAAAGCACAGAAACAAAATGGGGGAAAAAATGTGAAGTTCTTGGGAAATGAGCAGTAAATTTACCATCTTAACTCTCAATCCTCCAGTGCTTTTGTCTTATTTACTCCTTTTCAACTCTAAAGCCTGGGTACTGAAATAAAAATTTTGTAGACCTGTGTGTATGGGAAGAATAGGCAGTCTCACCCACTTTTACAGATCAGCACCAGGGTAGCTGTCCAAACAAGTTTTATACTCTCTGCTGCTAAACAGAATTCACTTTCCTTTCCATCTCCTGGTGCAGACCAAACCTCTGCTACCCTTCTCAGATGTCTGCCCTGTAGAGTCACCTTGCAGCAACCTTTGCTTTCCTTCCATAAACCCCAGTTTCCTTTTGTTCCCACCTCACCTAGCAGCAATGAGGAAAAATCTTCAGTCAAAGAGATGAGAAAAAAACAGCCGTACACTATAGTGCGACCGATGCTTCTCCCTCTTTCACTACTAACAGCAACCAGCATTAGGGACTAGCCAGGCCTAAAAGAGAAGGCTAAGTGACAGGGGAAGGATGGAGTGCTGGGCCTGAAGACAGGAAGACCTGAGTTCAAATTTAACCTCAGACACTACTCACAGTATGACCATGGGCACTTCAACCTGTCTGCCTCAGTTTCCTCACCTATAAAATGGGGATTATAATAGCTCCTACCTCACAGAAGTGTTGTGAAGATCAAATGAGATAAAATCAATAAAGTGCTTAGCACAGTGCCTGACATGTAGCAGGCCCACATTTAATAAATCCTTCTTCCTTTACCCACCCACTTTCCCTTCTCCTCAACCCAGTGAAACTATGACTTAGAAAGTTTTTAGAGTCATTCACTAATCTCTAGCTCTTATTCCTTGGAGCAGTCTTTTCTTCCTCCTCCATCTATAGCCCTTATCCCAGCCAACTGGAGTCATTATTGTGGCCTAGGGCTTGGAGTCCCTGTGTGTACCTAAGATCTCACCAACTTTGCCGGGTTGTTGTGAGGATCAAATGAAATAGTATTTGTAAGGCACTTAGCACAGTGCCTGGCACACAGTGCCTGGCACATAGTAGGCTCACTTCTACTCCCCAAGCTGAAACACAAAACATTGGTAACAGAAACAAAATAATAAATTGAGTTTAGGTAATATGGCAGCATCAGTACACTGCAGGTTAAATTCATTTAGGTTTTTTGTGGACTGGCCTATCAAAACATTTAAAACAATGTTTCTATTTCAAAAGGTGCTCTGAGATACAAACAAGTCATTTAAAAATGAATATTTGCAGCACAATTTGTTTCTAATTTGGGGGCTATTTGTATAATGTATGTGATTACAACACTAAACAGGTCCTTTTAAACAATTTTCTTCGTATCTTACTCATTTAACATGGTTTAACAGAAGGGCTAAACGGTTTTTGGAACAAAACCAAGGAATTTAAAATAAAAATAAACATAACCAATTATGTTTCTATCATCTCATGAGGATAAAATATTTCCAGGAAACACTTCTTGCTGGACATTGCCATTACGTAAATTTTTGCTTCTAGGGAGAAAAAACTGGAAAATCAAGAAGAAAAAAATATGGATATGGATAACTGCTTATGATTAAGCAGAAAATATACTACAAAGATTGGATTTTGAAAACTTAATTTTTCCAATTTATTATTCTGCCAAACACGGCAGCACCTCTGAGGTGTTAAAAGTGGCACTAACATTTAAAATCATTACAAGAAATATAATAATAATAGTTATAATTTATATAGCACTTTAACATTTGATAAGCACTTCACAAATATTACTGGGGAAGTAGATGCTATCATCATCCTCATTTTACATATAATGAAACATATGATTTGCCCAGAATCACACAACTTGTCAGTGTCTGAGGCAGGATTTGAAATTAGGTCTTTCTGACTCCAGTTCTAGTACTCCTATCCACTGTATCGTCCAGCTGTCCTTAATCTAATAAATGGAAAATACATATGGCTTGGGATAAAGTAACAAAAAAATACCGCTTTATAAAACATAAGATGAAAATTTCCTTCTCAGTTACAACGTCACCGGCAAGATGTCAGAAGACAAAGGGTAAGATAATAGCGAATTAAGGAAAATAACCCCAAAGCAAGGATGTAGAGACAAGAACATAATACAATCTTTAGTCAGTAAATAGCTCTATGGTCAAACTCTAATGTTCTACATAACGGGCAAGAGAACAATTAAAGATAGGTCAGAGCACAATGAAGTTAATGTAGCAAATTTTAATCAAAAGCTCAAATGTTTTCTTTACTACAAATCAATGTTAAATTTTTTGCTTAAACAATAGGTAGTTGGTACTGATTCCTGTTGAGAGTAACATTAAATACTACTTGACTGGCAGTGTGCTGAAAGAGTTTGGATTTAGAGAACGTGACCTCATGAGGAAACTGGATGACTCCGGAAGAGAGAGGCTGAGGACTCTGTGTAGCTCTGCCTCACTTAAAACCCAATTCGTGTGCAAGTCAAGACACTGCTCATATAGTCATGTCACTAGTCCTCTTCAAAAATGAAGCACCGCCATCAATTTGGATATTTACTTCCTTCTAGGGGGCAGGTTGCACATGCTGTCTTACCCGTAAAGGTCAGGATTCCAGTATCAGCTACTATCGCGAGTGCCCTAATGTGACATCTAACCAAAGATGATCATGAGAAGGACAGAAGAATGCTTATTCTGTTTCGCAGCGATATAATTAGATGTGAGTTCCCTAATAACTAACAAAGAAAATAAATTTAAAACAAGGACCCTGTCTTGTAGTTCCCATATCCCTCACTGTACCTACTGCAGGGCCACCTAGGAGTTGCTTAATACAAACCTGCCGAATGACTGAAATGGAGTTTGGTTCTGCATATGAGAGCAATGTTTTCACCATCATTTTACAAATTAAGTTGTCATCATGAAGAATATATGAATACACATATAATCAATCAATAAGCATTTATTAAGCAACTACTAAGCATTATACTATGTGCTGGGGGATACAAATGCAAAAAGTGAATGATCCCTACTCTCAATGAGGATGTCAGCAGAGACAAAACACAAAAGAACAATACTCATACTGGGAAATATTTTTTATAACTTCTCAAAGGTCCTTAAGGACCTGAAATAGCAATAATCTCAAAGTAAAAATCCAGTTTACTACTTCTTTGTATAGGGGCTTAATAATCTATCCATTCATATTGCCATAAACACTAAATTACCAATATTATTTCCAGAGGAGGACTAAGGAAGCCCAGGCTTCATGACAGGCATTAGAAACTATTTATAAAGCTGATTACATTTGTATTTGTTAATGCTGGCAGTTGCTTCTTAAGTGGTATGTTAGAAAAATACACTGAATCAAACTGGAAGATTTGGATTCAACCTCCGGCTCTGTTACTTTCTATTTGTGTAACTGAGCAAGTCACTTTTCTTCTTCCAGCCTCAGCTATAACTCCAGAGGGTCAGACTGGATTTTCTCTAAGATTTTTGCCAAATCTAAATTCTGTTACCCCATAAAGAATTACTGAAAAGAAATTGCCTCTCTTACTTTGACTGTTTACATTACATTCTTTAGCTAATGGATGCAGAGTTGGAAGGAATCTTGAGACCATCTAGTCCATTTTATAAACTAGCTCCTCATTTTATAGTTGGAGAAAGTGAGGCTCAGTTAAGATATGCAACTTGTCTAAGGTCAATGAGGACACAGACACAATAAGTAGCAGAACCAGCATTGGAACTCAAGCGCAATGACTTCACAAACCAGTGCTATTTTCATTTTATTACAGGGTTTTCAATTGTGGTTTTCCCTTTTTACATCTGTTATTTTTACAACTTTTGGCAAATTAAAGAGTCTCAACAAACAAACAAAACCCCAGCAAAACTGTGGATATAGAGTCAGTTTCTGAAGTAGGAAAATGTGGGTTCAAATCCTACCTCTGACACACAGTGACTCTGTGGCCTTGGGCAAGTCACAATCTCTTAAGTGTTCTAGGCAATTTCCCAAGACTGTAAGTTCCAAAAAGGATGCAGTTCTGTGTGTCTCATGTAGTATACACACAAGAATGTTCCTCTTGTAAATTTGCTACTATATATGAAAATCTAATTTTATAAAAAGAGATGGAGGGGTATTATTTATATGACAAAAGTTATATTCACTTTTCAAAAGAATTCCCCTAGAATCTTTGAAATAGCTAGTGAATTTAAGCTATGATCTGCTTCATAAAAGTCTAACAAGGTAATTTTTGAAGACATATTTGAGTTATATCTAGAGAACTTTGTGCATTATTACTCTCTCAAAACTCTAATTTGATTAAATTCTACTTCAGGTTTGAGATAGAGCTGGCTTAGTGTTTACTATTTGTTGATTATGAAAAAAGTGTTTGACCCAATAGAACAAAATACCATCTTTAAAGGCTCTCTTTCAACATATTGTCTCCCATCCATAAGTTAAAATTATTGAAGATCCATTAAAGGATAAAACAAAAGAAATAATCTTGCTCAACAACCCTTTTATTGGAGACATCAGATAAGGTATAAAACAGGGAGATGCATGCTTGCCAAAAGTGTTTGCCACTGTTAAGGAAGAGTTCAGAAATAGGGTCTAAGTAGAGGGAGATTCTCTTTGAATAGCGAAGTCCTCCAGATGATCCTGTTACTGGATAACATTGTGCTGATTGCATTAAGTCCTGGAACACTGCAAAGCCCTTTTTTTGTGTGTGAGGCTATAGGGGTTAAGTGACTTGCCCAAAGTCACACAGCTAGTAACTGTCAAGTGTCTGAGGCCAGCTTTGAAGTCAGGTCCTCCAGACTCCAGGGCCGGTGCTTTATCTACTGCATCACCTAGCTGCCCTGAAGGTGACAATTATGGCAACTGGGTGCAGTGAGGTATGTTAGTAACTTACAGGAGATAGGTGCTTAAATGGATAGAAGGGGCCAAAGAGGCAGGGGGTTCTTAAAGTGACTGATCCCAGTGTGTCTAATCAGAGTCTCTTAACCTTTTGTGTCAGACCCTTCTGGCAATATGGTGAAGCCTATAAATTCCTTCTCATGTTTTAAAAGCATAAAATATAACGCATATGATTAGACAGGATGATAAAGGTTAATGAAAATAAAGATGTAATTTTTTTTGCCCATCCAAGTTCTCAAATCCCTATCCCCACATGTACAAAAATATTCCCAGCAGCTCTTTTTGTGGTGGCAAAGAACTGGAAATTGAGAGGATGCCCATCAATTAGGGAATGGCTGAGCAAGTCATGGTATATGAATGTAATGGAATACTATTTGTGCTATGAGAAATGATGAACAGGCTGGCTTCAGAAAAACATGGAAAGACTTGCATGGTCTGATGCCAAGTGAAGTGAGCAGAACCAAGAGAACGTTGTACACAATAACAGTCATGTTGTGCAATGAATAATACTGATAAACTTAACCTTTCCCAGCAACACAAGGATCTAAGACATCTCCAAAGGCCTCGTGACGGAAAATGCTATCCACATCCAAAGAAAGAACTATGGAATTTGAATGCAGATCGAAGCATAGTGTTTGCTATTTTTTTCTCTTCTATTGAGTTTTGTTTCCTCTTTTTGGTGGCTCTTCCTATTGGTTCTAATTTTTACTTACAACACCACTAATGTGAAAATATGTTTAATAGGAATGTATATGTATAGCCTATATCAGATTGTGCACTATGGCGGGAAGGAAGGGGGAGAAAAATTTTAAACTCAAAAGCATATGGAAGTGATTGTTGATAAATCAAAATAAATAAATTTTTAAAAAAAGAACCCCTGGGTTTAAATGACTGCTAGAGTACAGAAGGAATACCTATAGCTCCCAGAATATAGAAGGAAGGGGCTTTGAAGCTACTGATTCCTTTATGTAACAACTGCATTTCCAGTTCTGAAATGCAGCCTAAGGGGAGGATCTCAGGAGAGATGACTGGCATTATGTGTTTGAAGTGGGGAACAGCAAAACTGGAAGAAAATATTAAAGTGGGAAGAAAAAAATGGCAAGCTGTTGTTAGATGTGTGTGTGTGTATGTATGATCTTTAAGCCAAGTGTTTGTTTGTAAGTCAGAGACCACTCATGTATCCTTTTTATTAGACTCTAACGTCCTAGAGGGCAGGTACCACATTGTTTTTCATCTTTGTATTTTCAGTGGCTAATATAGTATACTGCCTATAAGTAGCCACTTAATAACGAATGTTTGCTGAACTCAAGTAACAAACTGAATAGGTGGTATGATCCAATTCACAGAAAATCTGTTACATGCAGAAGACATTGTTTAAGATCACAACCCTAGTGGTAGCTAGGTGGCGCAGTGGACAGAGCACTGGCCCTGAAGTCAGAAGGATGTGAGTTCAAATCTGGCCTCCGACAAAACACTTGACACTTACTAGCTGTGTGACCCTGGGCAAGTCACTTAACCCCAACTGCCTAAAAAGCAAAAAAAGAAAAAAAAAAAAGAAAAAGATCACAGTCCTGATGTCACCACAACTAAACATACAATACAATGAACAAACTTCGAAATTTTGGAAGTGTAAAGTACAATAGCATTTACAGAGTTAGTTTCTTGGAATAAAATCTAAAATTGTTTCAGACACAGAAGGTGTGGTATGCTACATAAGAACTCGTTTAAAGAAGAGAATGCTAAATAATCAGTAGATTTTTCACTTTTTCACTTAAGAATAACATGACATCTTCAGACCTTGGCAGTCTCACTTCAAAACTCTGGCTGATTTTTGGAGGGTAGGGAATCCATATGGCAAAAAACACAGGTTGCTTTTAGCTATAACCTGTGTTTCCCAAAGGTGTTCTGATCAATCTAGATTATAGGGTACAATGGAGGTGATAATGGCTGAGGCATACTGTTGCTAGAGCTGTGAACTGATCCAACCGTTTGGTTATCAAATTGGAACTGTGCAAGAAAAGTCTTCATATCCTTTAACCTGCAAACTGTCACAAGCCATCCATATCCCTTAACCTCAAGATTCCACTATTTCACTACAAATATCCCAAAGAAGTCAAAGATAGAAATGAAGATCCAATGTATACAAAACATTCATAGCAACACTTTTGTGCTAAGTCAAATAAAGTCTGAACAGAGCAACCTAGTTAAGCATGGGTGGAGGCACACAGTCCATGACATACACATAGACCTAAGTTAGCAGCATGTCCAAACTCAGGGATAGGCACTAGTTAAGGCACAAGTAGGTAAATATGTTCATACAGCACTTACTGAGGTTGGCAAGGATTCGTTTTTGAGAACTGTCATAAATGGTGGACTGTCTGAGGGACTATATGTGTTAATTAAAGTTTCCATGGTTCAATGGGGGAAAAAGCACTGGATGTGGAGTCAGAAAAACATTGACACAGAGCTGGAAGAGATCTTGACTATTATCTAGTTAAATCTTCTTATTTTAAAGAAAAGTTAAGTCACTGATCCAAGATCACAAAGGTAGGAACTAAATTTGAAACTCAGCTCTGCTACTGTGACACCATGGGTAAAGTCACTTAGACCATCTGACCTTTCATTACCTTAGAATTTGTAAAATGAGAGGGGATGGGCTAGATGACCTCTAGAATCCTTCCCTTCTGGCTACAGATCTAAATAAATTTATAAATTGTAAAGATGAAATCTGAATTTACTAGCATCACATAATCCATGACCAGTTTTTACGTGATTTTTAGAAGGTGAGATCAACTTGTCTACAGAGAAATTTTACTTGGAATATTTGGTACCCTCAGATACCTCCTTTCTGTAACATTCATTTTAGAGAGAAAATTGTTCAAGAAATTAAAAAAAAAAATTAAATCTACGACAGGATGAGAATACTTCAGCAATAATAAAATATCCATGGTATCATTAGCATAGGTATTCACTCTTTCAACCTATAAAAATTCCAACTCCTCCACACTTTTAGTAACTATAGTCATCATGAGAGGAAATGGCTAAAAAACAAAAACCTCAAACCATCCAAAGCCTGTTGGCTCATCTCATGATAAGCCTTTCCAAACTTAGCAGGCCTGATCCTCAAGACAACAAACCGTCATTGAGCTCATACTCTTGTCCAGGGGTGTGGAAGTTGGGCCTCAAAGCCACACGTAGCCCTCTAGGTCCTCAAGTGCAGCCCTTTGACTGAATTCAAACTTCACAGAACAAATCCCCTTATAATAAAAGGATCTGTTCTGTAAAACCTGGCCTCAGTCAAAAGGCCACACCCAAGGACCTAGCAGACCAAACGTGGCCTCAAGGCCGAAGATTCCCCACCCCTGTGGTCTAGTCCCTCCAGCTAAGTAGTCCTACCAGAATTTGTCCTCTGCAAGCAGAAACTTCAAGGATCCAGGGTCACCTCCATATCTCATATTGTTGTTGTTGAGTTGTTTCAGTTGTGTCTGACTCTGTGACCCCATGTGGAGTATTCTTGGCAAAGAACTGGAGTGGTTGCCATTTCCTTCTCCAACTCCCAGAAGCTAAGTGTCTGAGGCTGAATTTCAACTCAGGTCTTCCTGATTGGGCCTTGTGCTGCACCACGTAGCTCCTCCATATCTCATGTGGGATAGGACTTTAGGCAGCTAAATAGAAATGGATAGAATATTGGACTTATGAGTCAGGAAGACCAGAGTTCAAATTCTGCCCGAGAAGCTTATTAGCTCTGTGATCCTGGGCAAGCCATATTAAGCCCTCTCAGCTTCTTTTTTCTCTTCTGTAAAATCTATGTCACAGGATGGCTGGAAGGATCAAATGAGGTAACATCTAAAGGACTTTGTAAAAACCTTAAAATGCTATACAAATGCTAGCTATAATTATTATTTTTACTTCAGTGGAGGTAGAGAAAGAAACTATTAAAATTTCTCAATCTGAGACATAGTTAACAACCCCTTTAATTCAGAAGTCAGACATCTGGCAATCACAACCTTAAGCAACACAGCCTTGAAAAAGTAGATAAATATGGTATCTGAGAATCAAATAGCTATAATAAGTCTTAGTTCTAATTCCATGCATTTTACTATGAAGGAGAGGTTTTTAAGGCTCTTCTTCCTCAGAAGCTACTACTATTTAACAAAAAATTCTTAGCAAACTTAGTTTTAATGGAACCAACTACAGTTCCAGAGGACTCTTAATGAAAAAAAAAATTGTTAACCAGCTCCAGGGAGAGAACTGATGGACTCATAGTACAGACTGAAGCAAATTCGCTAATGCAGCAATCTGTTTTGCTTCATTATACATACTTGTAACAGATTTTTTTCTTGCTTTTTAATGGATAGGGGAAAGGAAGAGGAAGGGACAGAACTTGGAACTGAAAAGAAAACAAACAAAAAAACCCAACAAAAAATACCTAAAACCCACAAAAGATTAGAAGCAAAGAACTGAAACAGAATTAAAATTAGAAAGGAAGCAGAGGACCTGGTAGAAAGGGTATCAAAAAAAAGGGGCGATAACAGAGGACTAGTGGAGGTGAAGACAACAATGATTTTGAGTGAAAAGTATTACAATATGTTCAATTTCCTCTGCTGAAGAAGGTATATTACATACTAATAAAGATGTTTAAAGTTTTGATCCTTTCAGTGTGGCAAGCGTCAGTTATTGAGGAAAACCCATTTATGCAGAATTCTTATATATTCTGATAATGCCCGATACTACTGTAATTTGTAAAAGATAGTAGCATGAAATTGATCAACTCACACAAAAGATCCCCCCATACTTACACAGATCTTAGAATTTGAAATTAGAATAATTATATCAACAGGTTTTTGTTTTTCCTTTAAGATAAGCACATGTAGGGGTAGCTAGGTACGCAGTGGATAGAGCATTGGCCATGAAGTCAGGAGGACCTGAGTTCAAATCCGACCTCAGACACATAATACTTCCTAGCTGTGTGACTCTGGGAAGGTCACTTAACCCCAACTGCCTCACTAAAAAAATAAGATAAGCACACATGACAAAATTCAGCCAGTATCTGAATTATTATTATCAATTAGCAAATTATTACCTAAGTCAAGAGGCGGCCATAATGTAGTAGACAGAACCCTGACCTTTTGAGTCAAAAAGACCTGAGTTTGCTTCTACCTCTGATGTACACTGGTTGTGTCACCCTGGGCATGTCACTTCACCTTTTGGTACTCTAAATGACCCTCAAAACCCTCAAGTTGCAGAGAATGTACTTAACTGCACTGGTAAGGAGAGTTTCTTCACCTGAGAATTCCCTGTATCAATAAAATCAGTCCCCATCCTCAATATAGGTATTTATGATGTAGAAAATAAAGCATTTGTTACAAATGTCAATCCATTTTAGCCTGGGAATTACATAAAATTTAATGACAAAATTTCTACAATACATATAAACACTCTCTTATCACCTTGCCGTGTCATAATAGGACCATTTAAACTAGTCTTGTCTCCTGGTAGTTCTTCTTTATATAAAACTTTTTATGAACTTGAGGTTCTCACTTTTTTTGTTTTATTTTGTTTTGTTTTTTAGGCAACCGGGGTTAAGTGACTTGCCCAGGGTCACACAGCTAGTAAATGTCAAGTGTTTGGTCTGAGGCTGGATTTGAACTCAGGTCCTCCTGACTTCAGGGATGGTGCTCTATCCACTGCCCCACCTAGCTTCCCCGAGGTTCTCACTTTTACAACCGACCTGGCTGCTCAGCATGGAAAAGTCTGGGAGTCTTCACAATATTTTCTAAGAGGAGGCTCCAGAAACTATGTGCTAAGTGAAATTCTTGCCCTTAGTTTTTAATAATCCACTTTTAAAATTTATTCTGATGAATAATTATAAAAAGATCACTATTTACAATACTGATAACTATTGTGTCTCAAGGACACAATTCTGTGTAACATAACTCTATAAGCCATTAACATATATTAATGAAAGTATGTTGTAATGACCAAATGTCAGAGAACCAGAATCCGTCCTTGTTTCATGAGTCTACAACTAATTAACATATTCAAAAGGAAAACTTTTGTAAAAGGGATTTGATATTCAATTCAATTCAACATATCTTTTAAGCATCAATTTATAGTGGATTAAAATGATAGGCACTGGGAGAAAACAGAGAACTTAGATAAGACAATTTGACTGTCCACTTGGTGCTTCCTGTCTACTATTAAGAACACTGCCACTCTTCTCATTCAGAGTGACTCCTCACTTTATTACCTCACAATCAGTGACCAAACCTGTTTAATTATATCTCCACCCCATCTTTTATATCAGTCTCCTCTCTCCTTACATAGCTACCATTCTAGTTCATTTAAGCTTTCACTATCTCTCTTTGGACTACCATTAACAGCCTCATAAATCAGTCCCTCTGCCTCAAGTTTCTCCCTTTTAATTCATCCTGCCAAAGTGACTAAAGGGCAGGTCTAACTAACTACATCACTCTCCTTGTTCCCAAAACCCCAGTGGCATCTCTGTTGTCTCGAGGATCATACACAAACTCCTCTGTTTGGCATTTAATGTGCTCCATCATCTAACTGCAGCCTACCTTTCCAGGCTGATAACATGTTAATGCCTTTCAAACAGTTTCTGGTCCAGCCAATCCATAGCTTCTTGTGCCTCACATGTGACATTCCAGCTCCCATCAGCATCTCTTTGCTCAGACTTGTCCCCATGCCTAGAATGTATTCTCTCCTTTATCTCCCTCTACCTCTTAAATACCATTTTTCTTCAAAGCTTAGTTCAAGTGAACTTCGCATAACTGACCATATCAATAACAAAATCCTACAGAAATCATACGATTATCTCAGGAGATGCATAAAAAGCTTTTGACAAAATACAGCACCCGTTCCTATTAAAAACACCAGAGAGCATAGGAATAAATGGAGCTTTTCTTAAAATGATAAGATCTAAAACCACCAGTAAGCATTATCTGTAAGCTAGAAGCCTTCCCAATAAGATCAGAGTTGAAACAAGGATGTCCATTATCACCACTATTAATCATTGTTGTACTAGAAATGTTAGCTTTAGCAATAAGAGAAGAAAAATAAATTGAAGGAATCAGAATAGGCAAGAAGGAAGCAAAACTATCACTCTTCAAAGATGATATGATGGTATACTTAGAGAATCCTAGAGAACCAACTAAAAAACTGGTTGAAATAATTAACTTCAACAAAGTTGCAGGATATAAAATAAACCCACATAAACCATCAACATTTCCATATATTACCAACAAAGCCCAGCAGCAAGAGATAGAAAGAGAAATTCCATTTAAAATAGCCACAGGCAATATAAAATACTTGAGTCTACTTGCCAAGACAAACCCAGGGCTAAATGAATACAAATATCCAACACTTTTCCCGCAAATAAAGTCAGATCTAAACAATTGAAAAAATATCAATTGCTCATGGATAGGCCAAGCTAATATAATAAAAATGACAGTTCTACCTAAGCTAATTTACTTATTCAGTGCAATACCAATCACACTGCCAAAAAATTATTTTATACTTAGAAAAAAAAATAACAAAATTCATCTGGAAGAACCAAAGGTCAAGAATATCAAGGGAATTAATAATAACAAAAAAAACAGAAAAGAGGGTGGGCTGGACATACCAAATCTAAAAGTATATTATAAAGTAGCAATCATCAAAACTATTTGGTACTGGCTTAGAAACAGAGTAGAGGGTCAGTGGAACAGATAAGGAACACAAGACTATAATAATCTACAGTTTGATAAACCCAAAGATTCCAGCTTCTGGTATAAGAACTCACTATTTGACAAAAACTGCAGGGAAAACTGGCAGAAAGTAGGCACAGACCAACGTCTCACACTGTATACCAAGATAAGGTCAAAACATGTACATGGTTTAGACATAAGCCAATTAGGAGAGCAAGGAATAGTTTACTTGTCAGATCTATGAAGAAGGGAAGAATTTATGACCAAACAAGAGATATAAAACATTATGATAAGCAAAATGGATTATTGTGATTACATTAAACTAAAAAGTTTTTGTACAAACAAAACCAACACAACCAAGATTATAAGGAGGAAAGCAGAAAGATGGGAAACAGTATTTACGGCCAATGTTTCTAATAAAGGCCTCATTTCTCAAATATAAAGAAAAATGAGTCAAACTTATTAGAATATAAATCAATCCCCAATCGATAAATAGTCAAAGGATATGAACAGGCAGTTTTCAGATGAAGAAATGAAAGCTGTCTATAGTCATATGAAAAAATGTTCTTAAATGATTATTGACTAGAGAAATGCAAATCAAAACAACTCTGAGGTACCACATCACACCTATCCGGCTGGCTAATATGACAGAAAAGGAAAATGATAAATGTTGGAGAAGATGTGGGGAAACTGGGACGCTAATGAACTGTTGTAAACTAATGGAGTTGTGAATTGATCCAACCATTCTAGAGAGCAATCTGGAACTGCACCCAAAGGGCAGGCAATCAAATTATTCATACCCTTTGATCCAGCAATACCACTACCAGGACTGTATCCCAAAGAGATCATAAAAAGGGAAAAGGACCCACATGTACAAAAATATAGCAGCTCTTTTTGTGGTGGCAAAGAATTCACAACTGAGAGGATGTCCATCAATTGAGGAACACAAAAAAAGTTGTGGTATATGAATGTAATGGAACACTATTGTGCTATAAGAAATGATTAGCAGGCAGAGTTCAGAAAAATTCTGGAAAGACATTACATGTACTGATGCTGAATGAAAAGAACATTGTACACAGTAACAGCAACATTATGCGATGATCAACTATGATAGACTTAGTTCCTCTAAGCAAGACAATGATCCAAGGCAATTCCAAAAGACTCATGATGGAAAATGCTATCCACATCCAGAGAAAAGAATTATGGAGTCTGAATGCAGATTGAAGCACACTATTTTCATTTCCCCCCCCCCACAGCTTTTCCCTTTTGTTCTGATTCTTCTTTCACAACATGACTAATGTGGAAATATGTTTACATGATTGCAAACGTATAACATATGAGATTGCTTGCTCTCTTGGGGAGGGGGTTATGTGGGAGGAATGGAGAAAAAATTTGGAGCTCAAAATTTCATAAAAAATGAATGTTGAAAACTATCTTTACATGTAATTGGGAAAAATACTATTTCCAAACATACACACACACACACACACACACACACACACACACACACACACACACACACACTCTGAGCTATACAGAGGATAAGTAGGAAATGGAGGTAAGGCATTAGAATTAAGAGGGTTTGGGGAGAGGCTTCTTGTAGAAGATGGGATTTTATTTTATTTTTTGGATTAAATATTATGTATTAGCAAAATATTCAGTTTGTATGAGGATTGGGAGGGGATGGTTAAACATTAAGAAATGCTATGGGCTTAGATTTTGAAAATCTAGCCACTGCTCAGATTGTTATAATCTAGCCAACAGGCTCACTAATGTTCAGACTTCTTAAGAGTCTGCCTAATATGGCGGATCTTTAATAAACCTTGTCTTTGGCTGAAAGAAGGAAGGGGTCGAATTCTTTCGTGCAGGATCTATATGTTGTGACACTGGGGTCCCAGCACCCCTACATCTCAACTGCCTAACCCCAAGTTCTTCTCCAGCCAAGACCCCTGACCCATTTGTTGCTCTGCAGTTAGGGTTGCTCTCCAAGCACCAAGACTTGGAGTGTTTTTCAGGTAGACACTTATGAGGCTGTCTCAAACTCAGCCTGACACTCTCAGGCTCTCAGTCCACTGGGTTGGTTCAAGGTCACGGACCTGGGTACACCTTCTGCAGCATAAAGGACAAGGATGGACGCCCTATCTGGAAGTGTATGCCCAATTCTGTCAATTCTCTTAAGCGCCAGGGAATTGGGGAAAATTGCAGTTGCTTTTTGGTTCCCTGAGGTTTACTTACTCCCTTCCCTCTACACCTCTGAATCCTCCTTCATGGAGGTTACAGGGAAAAGTTAGAACAGCTAAAAATATCTTGGCAGATTCTGGAGGTTTTGTGATTGATCATAAAGGAGTTTTGAAACTCCTCCTTACAACCCTGGTCACTCTTTTCTTCCACTCCCTTCCCTTGAGAAATCAAGGGGGTACCTGGAGAAGTGAATTTCACCCTTTACCCCTCACCTTTGATTTTACTCTCCCCCATCTGGGAAAGGAAGGAGAGGGAGGGGCAGCAGCTACACTGTGGGCCCCCCTGGCCTTGGCAACCTTTGCCTGGAATCATCACCCTGGTTCAGCACATCCAGCTCAAAGTAAAGAAGCTAGCCTGTGAACTTGGGTAAGCACTCTCTTTTAAATTGTAGTTTTAACTGTTAATAATGAGATGTTGATTCTCTGTGTAAAGTAATTTGGAAATGAATGTAATAAAATTAAAGTCACCTGATTGGTAATGGGTTTGTTTCAAGTTTCAAATTGGTAAACTTTTTATATCAGTTATGTCAAGCAACTTTTCATAATTTGGTTACTGCTAAAATAATTTGACTATTGTTATTGTTTTAATGTGTAAACTTGCCAAAAAAGCTTATTTGGGTTTTGTCTTGCTGAGAATTTGCAAGTATACAGAAATAATCTCTAACTACTGGCTTTTTACACCACAAGAAATTTAAGATTGAGGTGTAAATGCTGGAAAAGTTTTTCCTAAATGGTGATTAGTGAAACTTGCTGTGTGAAGTAAAAGCTCATAGGATTTTATTTTGAGTCGACTGGTGGATCTTAATAATCCATTGATAATCATTAATCCACCATCTGAGAGAAATGACCCAAGCTACTCAGAGAAGGTGATATTGGTGGGAAGTCAGCATCAGGAAAAGCTGAGAGGACAACTTTAGCCTCAGTCTAAGATGGGATCCTCCTGGCTCAGTTTCCCCATTATGTTCCTTTGAAAAGGAAAAGGAATGTCACCCACCTGGCTATTCCTGAGTCTGGCTATGAGATGTATTTGATACTGCATGGTTGGAAAACTGAATTATCTGAATTCAAAGAGAGCTAAGGATGTTTTATCTTATCATATCTGGGCCCAGCAGTCTTTTCTGTCAGATTTCCAGACTACAGGCCATTCACCTACAACTGATAGCTAACGGAGGGTACCAACCAATGTCCCCCACATTGTCCCCTAGATGCAGCTTGTGCTAGGTTCCAGTTAACTCCTCTTTGGGACCCCCTTGAGGCATAGGCCCTTTGCCAGCAGGCAGCAGTTTCAGAAGCCAAGACTTTTGACCCTTACCCCAAAAGAATTTGGGTCCCATTTGTGAATGATAGGATTGGGATCTGGACCCCAGAAAGGGAAAAGCCTGGACTTTCCCACAAGGCCAAATCTCTGGCATTCCCCTGAGGCTATAATCCCATCAACTGGCCTTTTGTTATTGCCTACACCCAATCTCCCAATTCTCACTTATTCTAAACCTAGCCTAGCTCTCTGGCCACTTCCCACCCTTAATCCTATCTAGGCTCCATTCTCCCTTGGCCACCTGGTGCAGGTACCTGGCATTCTACTACCTCATTGTGCCAATAAACTACTTGGCGATTCCTAGATCCCTCCCACAGTCTTTCTGTATATAAGGTCCATCTTGTCTCCATTAAGATGCTTAGATTCTTAAAATCTAGGCACTGCTCAGATTCTTATAATCTAGCCAATAGCTCACTAATGTTCAGACTCCTTAAGAGTCTGCCTAATATGGTGAATCTTTAATAAACCTTGTCTCTGGCTTTAAAAAAAATGCTAGGAATATTACAAAGCATAATATGTAAAAGAGAACACAATTGTTACCAATGGAAACACCGGAATGAAAGTATTTTCCTTAATATGATGGACCATGTTAATTTTAGAGTTAGCATTATTTTTAATCATTTTTTTCAATCAGCCCTTTCTCCTTCCCAGCCCTCCCCAAACTGAGAAATAAAGAAAAACAAAACTGTGGTTACAAACGCGTATAGTCAAGAAAAATAAATTTCTACATGAACCATGTCCAAAAAAAGTTTCATTCTGCACTCTGAATCCTTCACCTTTCTATGAGAGAGCAAATGTTTCATCATCAGTCCTCTGGAATTATTTTTGTTCATTATGCTGATCAGAGTTCAAAAGTCTCTCAAAGCTGTTTGTTTTTATAATATTTTCACTATGTAATTCTTTTGATTCTGCTCACTTCACTGTTCATCCGTGTCTCTAAGTCTTCCCAGGTTTCTCTGAAACCATATGCTTAATCATTACTTTTAGAAGATGGGATTTTAGATGGGACTTAAAGAAAGTAAGAGAAGTCAGTAGGCAGAGATGAGGATAGAGAACATTCCAGGCATTGGGCACAATGAGAGAAAATGCCCAAAGCCAAGAGATGTAATGTCTTGTTTATGGAATAGCAAGTAAGCCAGAAGTCAGATATAAGAAGATTGGAAATGGAGGCAAGGTTATTATGATGGGCTTTAAATATATATTTGACCCTGAAGGCAATAAGGAACCACTGGAGTTTGAATAGGGAAATGACAAGGGCAGACCAGCCCTTTAGGAAAATCGTTGGTAGTTGGAGGATATATTTGAGGGGGAAGAGACCATGGGTGGGAGAGAATCACCAGAAGGTTTAAATTTGCTTTACAACTTCTTATATTTAAATTAATGAATTTCAATGCATTAAATGGAAACTTTTCCATCCCATCTGCATATTTAAAAATTTACTCCCATTCGCTCTTCCTTTTATATTATTGAAGTTAGCAAGTGGTTAGTGCATTCTTCTGGTTCTACTTTTTTTCCTTTTGCATTATTTAATATAAAGCTCTTTTCCTATTTCTTCATATTCCTCATGCATTGTTATATTAACTGTTCTGTAGTATTCCATCTCATGAACATGGCCCTATTTAACCATTCTTTTATTGCTGGACATTTGGATTATTTCCAGGGTTTTTTTTAAATTGCAAATAATGCTATTAAAAGAACTTTTATAAAATAGCTTAAAGCTGGACCTGAGACTGCTTACCTGCAATCTTAGCTTCCTGAGGGACAGAGACTAGAGGATCTCCTGAGCTTCCATGGGCTATAACAGTAGGGTGTTAGCACATAGAATGAGATAAGTATGGGGAAAAAGGAGGGTGAAGGAACCAGTCCAGGTTCAGGCAGGAAACTGAGTAGGCCAAAGTTCTCAGGCTGATTAGAGTGGGGACCCAACCATGAGTAGCCAGTCTACTTTTAGCGCGGCCACGATAGAGAACCAGTCCTGGGCAGGGAGGGAGGAGGATAAAAACTCAACTCTTCACAGTACATTCTCAAGCATAGGTCTTAATTTTTAAAATTTATTCTGCTTTAGCAGTTCTCTCTCCTGTCACTCATTTAGGTTGACTTTTTCTGGATCTTTTCCATTTTCATCATACAGGGTAATACTAATAAATAATGAGGTCACTTAAAAAATATATACTAGAGTATATACTGCAAAGAGCAATGGCTAAATATGTCAACTATTGTGCTAACAGCTGTGAATACAATGGGGAAAAAACATTCCTAGCTCTCAAGGACCTCATAGATGAGGGAGATAACACACAAATAATTATGTACAAATAAGATACACACATACACAACAGGATAAATTGGAGATCATAAACAGACACAAGGCACTGGAATTAAGGGAAAACTGGAAAGGCTTCTAGTTAAAGATGAGATTTTAACTAGGACTTGAAAGAGGCCAGGAGACAGTAATATGGAGGGAGAATTTCTGGTACGTGGACAGCCAGTAAAAATGCACCTAGTAGGGAGATGGAATATGGGGGTGGGAGGAGGACAGAGAACTCAAATGTAGATGTAAGAAGTCAAAAACGGTAAAAGGGGGTGGCTTTATAAAGAACTTTGAATGCCAAATAGAATTTTATATTTGATCCTAGAGGAGCCACTGGAATTTATTTACTGAACAGGGAGGTGACAGGGTCAGATATTCAGTTTAGGAAGATCAATGTGATATCTAGTGAAAGATGGACTAGTTGGGAGAAACTTGAGGAAGGCAGACTAATCTGAAGGCTACTGCCACAGGCCAAATGTGAGAGGATAAGAGCCTGAATTAGGTTGGTGGCAGAGTTAGAGAAGAGAAGGGGAATATATGAGAGACTTGACAGGGTAGAAGCTATGGGACTTAGCAATAGATTGGATGTGATGAGTGAGAGAGAGAGAGGAGTCGAGGATAACACCTGAGCAAGTATGGGTGGCTGAAAAGATGGGTAATGGCAATATCCACAATAATAAGAATGTTTGGGAGAGAAGACTTGAGGAGAAAAGATAAGAAGCTTAGTTTTGGACATGCTGAGTTTTAGATATCTACAAGACATCCAATTCAAGATGTCCAAAAAGTAGTTCACTTGTCCAAACGGCAATTCACATTCAGATAGAGGTTTAAGGATCCCTCACTTTCCTTAACATCAATTCTGTAAATTAAGTGGTATCATTATCCCATCATCATTATCCCAACACGAAGAAACTGAGGCTCAGAGAAGTTGTGATTTGCCCAGAGCCACACAGCTAATAACAAATATCAGAACTCTTGTTATGTAATAAACATCAGTTCTCTTGACTCCATCACGAGAGGTACCACAATAGTATCATAGAAAGAGTGCTAAATTTGGAGTCGTGGGTCTTGAGTTTGCATCCCAGTTCTGCCATTTACTATCTGTATGTTCTTGGTCTAAGTAACTTTTCTGGGCTTCAAGTATCCTCATTTTTTTCAATTAGAAGGCTGACAATAAAACCAAAATTAGAAGGAAAGCAGAAAGTTGGGAACCAATTTTTACAGCCAGTGTCTGATAAAGGCCTCATTTCTAAAATACATAGAGAATTAAGTCAAATTTATAATAATACAAGTCATTCCGCAACTGATCAATGATCAAAGGATATGAATAGGCAGTTTTCAGATGGAAAATTAAAGCTATCTATAGTCATATAAAAAAATGCTCTAAATGGCTATTGATTAGAGAAATGCAAATCAAAACAACTCTGAGATACCACATCACACCTATCAGATTGGCTAACATGACAAAACAGGAAAATGATAAATGCTGGCGATATGGGAAAATTGGAACACTGATGTACTGTTGGTGGAGTAGTAAACTGATCCAACCATTCTGGAGAGCAATTTGGAACTATGTCCAAAGGGCTATAAAACTGTGCATACCCTTCGATCCAGGAATACTACTTTTAGATCTGTATCCCAAAGAGATCATAAAAATGGGAAAGGGATACACACGTACAAAAATATTTATAGCACCTCTTTCTGTGCTGGCCAAGAATTGGAAATTGAGGGGAAGCCCAACAATGGGGAATGGCTGAACAAATCGTGGTATATGAATGTAAAGGAATACTATTGTTCTATAAGAAATGATGAGCAGGCAGACTTCAGAAAAACCTGGAAAGTCTTATATGAAATGACGCTGAGTGAAATGAGCAGAACCAGAAGAACAATGTACATACAGTAACATCCATACTGTGCGATGACTAACTTTGGTAGACTAAGCTCTTCTCAGCAATGCAAGGATCTAAGACATCTCCAAAAGTCTCATGATGGAAAATGCTATCCACATCCGGAGAAAGAACTATAGAGTCTGAATGCAGATCGAAGGATACTATTTGATCCTTTTTTTCTTTTGTTGTTTTGTTTGTTTCTTCTCATGATTCCTCCCGTTGGTTCTAATACTTTACAACATCACTAATGTGAAAATATGTTTAATATCAATGTACATGTAGAGCTTATATCAGATTGCATGCCTTGAAGGTAGAGAGGAGGGAGGGGGAGAAAACTGAAAACTCAAAAGCTTATGGAAGTGAATGTTGAAAACTAAAAATAAATAATTAAAAACAAACAAAAAAAGGGACAGGCAGCTAGGTGGCGCAGTGGATGGAGCACCGGCCCTGAAGTCAGGAAGACCTGAGTTCAAATCCAGCCTCAGACCAAACACTTGACACTCACTGGCTGTGTGACCCTGGGCAAGTCACTTAACGCCAACTGCCTAAGCAAAAACAAAACAAAACAACAACAAATAAACCAGGCATCCAATGCTGAAAACTGTCCTGGAGTGTTCATAGGATTATAGATTTAGAGCTCCAAAACGATTTCAGGCTATTTAATTTAATCTTCTCATTTTAAAAATGTGGAAACTCAGACCCAGAAAGGTTGAGTGACTTGCTCTAGGTCACAAAGCTATTGGAGTAACGGAACTAAGGGTATAAAACCCAGGTCTTCAGACTATAGGTCTAGCATCCTTTCCACTGCACTATGCTACCTCTCTAAATGTTTTCTAAAAACTGTTCTCAGCACTGACAGGTTAAAATATGTGCCCCCCAATGTGATTATTTTGAAGGGAACAATATCCTTCTGTATGCCTACTTATTTTTTTAAAAAAATCAGTCACACCTTAACATTTATAGTCACCCTTTCTTGAAATAATACAAATTTAATCCCACACACATCTCAAGAATGACCACACCACATGTTTACATAAGGATACAATAATATTTTTTGTTTTGCTGCAATGTCCTTCTTGATGATGTCCAACACTTAAGTGGCCTTTTATGACTATGGCAAGATAGTAGGCCTCTAACCTTTGGAAACTACAATAATTCTAAGTTCCTACCTTGGATTGTGGTAGCTCATTCAAGGCCTTTCATTTTATGTTCATGGTAAGAATCTTTTACCCTGAAATAGACTATATGCTCTTGTTAAAACTTTTCTGCCACTTCTCTGTTTAAGAATGATCTTGTGTTCCATTTCCATCAAACTGACTCTTCTGAGTACAAAACAAACCATCTGCTAATTTAAAATCTACCACATCCTTATAACAACAGAGATCAATCTCCGATATGCAGAAAAATAAATTTCTGTGATGACATTGTTAACAACAGAGATGAAACCTGGTTTTCATAAGATTCACCCCACCTGATAAAGTATATAAGACCACCAACTCACTTTTTAAAAAGTGAAAAAATAAGTGTTTTGAAAAACATGCTAAATAATCTCATACAAGAAAAGGAATACTAGTGAACATTCTACTAGGTTGCTATACTTTAATTTAAATAAATGCACATAACATTTAAATGCTGATGATTTACAGGTACTGTGCTACAACATTAGAACCTTATTACATGATTCACTACAGTACGACATTTGGTACAGTACAGAGCTGTACTGAATCCTTTTCATAGTTTAGTATTGGAAATATCTCGCAACTTCATTAAATCATGAAAGCTTGTAATCAAATTTCAGTATAGGTAACTCACCAATGATATTATTTTAATTAAAAGAAATATCATAAATTAACTTTGTAATAAATATTGAGAGTTGTTAAGTACGGAACATAGCTACAGATATACAAAGCTTGCACTAACCTAAAGCATATTTATTATTGCCCCTTTCTTTCCCTTCCTCCTATTGCTTCTCCTTGTATCATGGGGCAAAGAAAACATGTGTCAGCTGACAACAAATATCACGCTCCCATGAAAATCAAGTAAGAACATACTAGAAAGGAGAGATAAAAAATACTGAATTTCTTCTAGGCTTGCTGCCTATTTTTTTTTTAATTAAGGCTGTCTTCATTCCTTTCAGACCTTAGATATACATGCCAATGATTACTTTCATAAGTGATATAATGATAGTTTCAGACAAACACAGATCCTACTTTCTCAGATATTATATGACATTATATTCTCTAAATGTGTAAGAATACTGGTGTAACAAAACGGGTGTGCGTATGTAGAGAAAGAAAAAGCTATAGATGGGCTAATTCAACTAAAATGACTAAATAAAACATAGTACCTGGAGTTTGAGAGCTGCTTCTGCTCTAAATAAAAATAGGGAAACACTCTGATTCATCTCATGTATACAATCAGTTACCAACTCTTGTATTTACATCACCTTCTCTCTCACATATCCACTTAGTTGCCAAGTCTTGTCAATTTTACTTTCTTCATTTTTCCCCTGGACTACTGCAACAGACTCTTACTTAGTTTCTCTATCTCAAACTTCTCCTCCCTCTAAGACATCCTCCACACAGATGCCCAAATGAGTTTCTTAAACTGAAGGATTCATTATTGGCACTGCCATGTCTTCAAGTGCCAAGTCTGCCAAGTCCAGTGGCTCCTGACTACCTAAAAAATCACAAACTTGTGTTTGGCACTTAAAGCTCTTCACAACTTTGCCCCTTTCCACTTTTACAGTCTCTACACACTAACACCCTCCACACATTCTCCAGTGCACTCATATTGGCCTGCTTGCTGTTCCACACACACAGGGGTTCCATCTCTAGTCTCCTGCACCTTTGGACTGACCACCATTCCTTGAATGTCCCCCCTCACTTCCACTTCTTAGAATTGCTGGTGGTTTCTTTCAATACTCAGCTCAAGTGCCATCTTCAACAAGGAGCCTTTTCTGATGCACCGTAGCCGACAGTTTAACTCTCTTCCAAAACTCGGAATCATTTTGTACATATTCTGTATATTAAAAAATATGGGTGCAGTGGATAGAGTGCTGGGCTGAGAGTCAGGAAGAAATCTTCCTGATTTCAAATCTGGCCTCAGATACTTCCTAGCTAGGCGATCCTGGGCAAGTCACGTAACCCTCTTTGCCTCAGTTTCCTCCTCTGTAAAATGAGCTGGAGAAGGAAATGGCAAATAACTCCAGTATCTTTGCCATGAAAATCCCAAATGAGGTCATGATGAATCAGACATGACTGAATAGCAATATACAAACATGTGTGTATGTATATTGCCTCTACTTTAAGAATATAAGCTCTTAGAGGGCAGGTGCTTTATATTTTTATCTTTATATCCACAGTGCTTTACTTAGCACAGTTCCTGGTACACAGTAGATGTTAATACTTGTTGATTGAAAAAAAAAAGGCATTCCATTTTATCATACAGGATTAGTTAAGAAAACTATCTAATTCTGAAATTTTACCCCCTAAATCACAGTTACATATTGAATGTTGTTATATTTTATATTCTAGTTTTGATCTCTATTTCAAAGTGAAAAAAATGTGGCAAAGTTCAAGTATCTTATGTTTAATCAAAATTGTTGTTGAAAATGACTTGGCCACTTAAAGAGACAATAAAAGTAATCTCATTGTTATACAAATTCTCAAACTGCCTGTAAGTTAACCATAGAATTATGAGCCATGAACTAGAATAAAAACTTTTATTTCTAAATCCTTTTCAGGTAGAAGAGAATAAACAGAAGCAAGTAAGCATTTGAGAAACACTCCAAATCAGGCTTTTTAAACTAGGGGTCCATAAACTTATTAAATGGGGGAAAAATATATTTTAATTTTCATTAACTTCTAATTGCAATTTAGAATTTCTTCCAATTATGAAAAACATTATTCTGAGAAGAGGTACATAAATTTCATCAAATTGCCAAAGGAGTCTACATGAAAAAGGTCTTAAGAACTCTTGTTCTAGTTAGGAAAAGATCTGATAAAAAGTAAAGATTCCCACCATCCCCCCAAGAAAAAAGTAGCTAAATTTAAAGAACTAGCAACAAATTCTTAGGGAACTGATTTTACTATCATTACTATTATTTTAACTAATATGCAAGTAGCTTTCCTACAATGATGGAAGGAGTATAGTACTGTTAAGTGATTTAGAGTTAAGAGAATCTAGGTTCAAACCTTTGTCTCCGTGTGACCTTGATCAAACTTTCCTGGGTGGTCTTGGTTTCTTCATTAGTAAAATGAGAACACTGAACTAGACGGTCTAAAAGGTCCCTTCTGGTTTTAAATCTATAATTTTCCAAGTATACATTTTCAAATATATATATATATTAATCAATGCACACGTCTATCCAAGTATCAGCATATCTACAAACTTAGTAAATTATAACTTTTAAAGACTTCACAAACCCATCTTCACAGCAGTCCCATATCCCTGACACAAGTGCTCCTTCTAAAAATGTAAGATACTGATTTCAAATACGTTTTATCTCTATACAGAAAACCATTCGTTAATTTAAAATATTTTATTAAGATCTTAAATACCCACTGCACTTTACACATATGGTGGGCAAAAAAAAAATCCTGTACAACCACACAAGTCGGTAATCAGGCCACAAGCATTTATTAGGCGCCTATTATGTCCCAGGTACTGTGCTAAAGAACTTCACAATTAAAAAACAAGGGTGAAGCAACACTTAAGAAAACAAAGTGCAACAAGCTCCATACAAGTAATATACATCAACAGGCAAAGTAGCCCAGGTTTCGGATTCCAACTCTTCTTCATTCCCCAAATCTGATTTTCTTTTATAACAGTAAACTGTATTAAAACTTTACTAAGTTCTACTTCATATTTCAGACCTTTCCCAAATTATTTCTTCAGTCTTTCCTAGTTATTACAAGAATTCAACTGGGTGAACTGAAGGTTTTCTGCCCCGGAGATACTTTTTACTCAGAATCCTTGGAATGTTTAAGTCAAGGGGAGGAAAAAAGACGACCGATGATTTTTTTTTTCAAATTTGTAAATAAAAACAAAACATTCCCTGCTTTTTTTCTTCATCCAAGTTGAGAGAAAAAAGGATTCCGTAAATACATTTTCCCCCTGTTTAAGGGGTCGAGAGGAGAGGAAGGATCGATCTTCTGACCTCTCCACCTGCACCGCTCCCCCAAATTCAGCCTGACCCTGAAAGATCCAACTCTTCCCGGAGAAGATGCCCCAAGTGGCACCCGCGGTTTGGCCTGGCCGACGCTGCCCAGTCCCTTCTACCCGCGAGTTCCGGGGGGAGGGGAGCGGAGGGACCCGGGTCGGGCCGGGCCTGAAAGGGCAACGCTCGGGCCTAGGTGGCCGCCCCGGCCCCGAGGAAGCTCGGGCAGGCGCGCGGGAGCGGGCGGAGTGCGGCGCGGCCCGACCGGCGTTGGCAGGCCCGGCCGGGTGAGGGCCGGGGGTGCGGCCCGTCCCACCCCCGGCAGCCCCTCCGCGCCGGGCGCCCCGTCCCTCTCAGCCCTCGTCCGTCCTCCCTCCTCCCGCCGGCCGGGGGAGTCGGGCCAGCGCCGGATGCGGGGAGGGGGCGGAGGAGGTAAACTCGTCCTGTCACTGCATCCGGAGAGCCTGGAAAGGGGACGCGCTCTGAGGGGGCGAGGCCGAGGCCCCCGGCCGCGCCCGCCCCGGGAGCCAAGCGCTGCCTCCAGCCCCGGGTACCCGTCCCCAGCGCCTCACCAGGTCGTAGTCCTCCTCATCATCGCACATGAAATCATCCTCCATGTCAGACATCTTGGCCGGGAGGGGGGGAAGGGAAAGGGGGGGAGGAGAAACTGGAGACAACCTCCTCCCACAATCCTCCGCGCGGAGCGGAGTCACCCCCTTCTTCCTCCGCGCCGCCCTCCTTTTCGCCCGGGCAAGGAGCTGGACGTTTCCGTGCGGAACGGACGTGCTTGGAGCTGAGGGGATCCACTACGACAGTGAAAGGGAGCGCGCAGTTCGGCTGCCCATCCTTCCTGCGAGGCTGTTGGTGCCTTAGCAACTTACCCTAGCAACTGAGCCTAGCAACCGTGCGAACCGGCGGCCGGAAGCCAGAGCTGCGGAAGCCCCGGGAGAGTTTTTGGAAACTTGACACGCTGCCTGAGCCGGCTCCAGCTTTGAGACGGAGGGAGAAGTCTCTGCCCTTCATTGCCTCGGAGGTTGGGGACACTCTTAGGCCGCTGAAAGTCAAGGAGAAGCAAGACCTTGGACATGAGGCGTCTCTGCCCCTCGTGTCTCCCGTCTTCCCCGATTTCTTGGAAGAGTTTACGTGGTAGTCCTGGAGAAAAAAACTTTTTAAAAAGCAGATACCTTATAAAGCAGTGTGCTTATTATGGTATTTAAGAGTAGGTAGTTATTTTGTTGGCAGCTACAATTTCTTTGGCTTGGACTGGGACACTCTTGGTTAGAAAACACTCCCTACCTAAGCAGTTACTCTGTAAAGAATTGTCTAGGGGCACTGAAAGGTTGTTAATCAAGGAATGAAACAGTATTTATTCTTCATCTACTTTGTGCCAGGTACACAGTGCTAGCTTTGGGGGTGCGGAGATTTTATATATATATATATATATGCATATATATATATATATATATGTATGTGTGTGTATATATATGTATCTGTGTGTGTATATATGTATACACACACACGTGTGTATGTTTATGGATGATATCTATAGATCAATCTATCTCTATGACACCAGGCACAAACATTCTCTCGAGGGGAACGCCCGCACTGATATCTGAATGTAAAATACAAGGCGTCCCAAAAGTCTTAGCGCCCACTTTAAGCTTTAGCAGCTTTTTAAGACACCCAGTATATATCTGGAACTTGATGTCTCTGAGACATTTTATTCTCAGCGTGTCCAAAACTGAACTCATCTTTTCCCCAAACGTTTTCCACTTCCTGATTTCCCCATTACTGTCGAGAGGTACCCTCCCAGGCATCTGAGCTTACAATCTCTCAGCCATCCCGAACTCCGTTCTGGAAATGCTTGTCAAGTCTTGTCATTTCTACCTTTGTAACTTCTCTCATATATGTCCCCTTCTATTCTCTGACATTGCCACCACCCTGGTGCAGGTCTTTATCACCTCATGCCTGGACTATTGCAATTGCGTCGGGTTGGTCAGCCTTCCTCAAGTATCTCCCCACTCCAAGTCCATCTCCTCCTCAGCAGTCAAATTGATTTTTCTAAAGCTAAGGTCTGACAGTCACCCCTTCACCCTCACCTCTCCTTCGCTTTTATTTAATCAACTACAGTGATTCCCTTTGCCTACAGGATCAAATATAAAATCACTGACTGTCTCCTAGGCCTGGAACTCTACCCCTCTTCATCTCTGCCCCCTTGATTATCTGCCTTCCTTAAGGCCTACCTTCTCCAAGAAGCCTTTCTTCATCCTCTTTAATGCAAGTACCTTTGCTCTGTTGATTATCTCCATTTTGTCCTGTATATATCTTGTTTGTAATTATTTGCCTGTTGTCTCTCTCCCATTAGGTTGTAAACTCCTGAGAGCAGGGACTGTCTTTTGTCTTTCTTTGTATCCCCAGCCTTAGCACAGTGCTTGGCACATAGTAGGCACTTAATAAATAAATTGATTACAAAATAAATACAAGATAATTTGGTAGGTAGGGGTAGACACTAGCAACTGTGGAGATCTGTAAATGTCTAGTGTTAGTAGGTAGTTCTTGAACTGAGCTTTGGAAGAAAGGTAAGGATTCCAAGAAGCAAAAGTAAGAAGGGAGGGCATTCTAGGCCTTACAGCAACAGGCAGTGCCGAGGCATGGAGACAGAAGATATAATTTCAGTATATGAAGAAGAGCATATAGGCCAGTTTAGCTGGAAAGAAGAGTGCATGATGGGGAGTAATGTATGATTAGGTCAGAAATTTAGTTTGGAGTCAGATTATGAAAGAGTCAGAATCAGTAGGTGGTGTAGTAGATAGGGCAATGGATTTGGAGTCAAGAGAGATCTGGCCCAGTGGATAGAACTCTGGGCCTGGCATCAGAAAGACTTATCTTCCTGAGTTCAAATCCTGCCTCAGATACTTGCTAGCTATGTGACCTTGGGCAAGTCACTTAACCCTGTTTGCCTCAGTTTCTTCTTCTGTAAAATGAGCTGGAGAAGGGAATGGCAAGCCACTCAAATTTGCCAAGAAAACCCCAAATGTGGTCACAAAGAGTCACATGGGACTGAAATAACTGAACAACATCTCAAGTAGATCCAGAATCATAAGATACTAACTGTGTGATCCTAAGCAAGTCACTTCGCCTCTCTGGGTCTCAGTTCCTTTATCTGTAAAATGAGGGTGTTGAGATTTGGGGGCTTAGGGGTGCTGGGACCCCAAAATATCAAGAGCAAGAGACACGGGTCCGACTCTTCTTTCAGCCAGAGACAAGGTTCATTAGAACATCCATCATATTGGGCAGACTCTTAAGCTGTCTGAGCATCTGTGAGCTATTGGCTAGATTTTAAGAATCTGAGCACTTTAATAGAGACAAGAGGGACCTTAGATATAGGAGTGGGAGGGATTTAGGAGTAGCCAAGTAGTTTGGGGTGACTGGAGGAGGGGTCTAAGGAGGATCTGGATGGGAGTGGACAGTAAACTGGGGTGAACAGAACACCTGAGACCTGGACCACGTGGCCACTGGAGAATGAAACCTAGCTAGTATTAAGGGTGGGAAATGGCCAGGAGCCATGAGGAGATAAGACAGTGGAGGGCTAGGCTAGGTTAAAGGTAAAAGAGAATTGGGAGTTTGGGTGTAGCCACAATGAAAAACCATTTGATGGGATTATAGCCTCAGTCTGGCATTGCCCTAGTAGAAAAGTCCAGGGTTTTTCCTTTTTGGGGTCTAGATCCCACCCTCATCAAGGGCATTTGGTCTTTAAATCTCCTACTAGTTTAAATCTTCTAGTTTTAAATCCTATGATTTGCTTGCAGATCTTCCCAATAGAAGTAGGCTTTCTAACCACCACACCACATTGCAATCTCATGATAACCTTCCTCATTCAACAAGTACTCTCTGAAAAGCTTTCAGAAGTTGGCTGCCGTTTAAGCGATCCACTTCATCTTAGCCTATTTTCTTATTTTTTAAATAAAGGTGTGAGACCATGCGTATCTAACAAGCAGCCAAATGGGGCAGATGCCTCCTGCTACAGCTCTGTGAGAAGTTCTAGGACCAGATTAAAATGTAATTGGGAGATATTTAACTAAATAAGAATGCAATAGAACATAGACAATGTTAATGCATGGTTTTTGTAAGTCAGTACCTGAAGGCATCCTTATGTAGGATTTAGTGGCACCCCTTTTGTTTTGAGTTTGGCCCCACTGGGTTAGACAATGAGAGGGTTTTAGCCTGGGGTCCATGACATTTACTTTTTAAAAAAAAATTGTATTTAAAATAATTGCTTTCCTTTGTAATCCTTTGTGTTTTATATATTTAAAAATATTCTGAGAAAAGGTTTATAGGTTTCACATGATAGCTAAAGGGGTTTATGACCCACAAAAAGGTTAAGAAGCCAAGACTGGAGATCATTTCTACGGCCCCACCCAGAATTAAATCCTTTGATCCTGCTCTGGGACCCCAACACCACCCACATTTGCCTCCCCCTCAAGGCCCCTGCTTTTTCTGCCTTTTGTCCTTAGACTGTGTCTCAAGCTCCTCCCTTTTGTAATGATTATAGTAATCTTTCCTTTGCATAGCATTTATTTAAATTCAATTTAAAAAAGCATTTATTAAGTGCCAGCTGAGTGCAGTCTAGGTATGGTGAGACCAGAAAAAAAACCCCATCTTTGCCGTGAAAGAGTTTATATTCAACTAGGAGGAGAGATTGGAGAAACACAGATTAGTAATTGCAAAAAAAAACACAAAGTAATTTTTCTGGGTGACAGTACTAATAACTGGGGATCATGGAAAGCCTATGTAGGGGGTGATACTTGAAGGAAGCTAAAGATTCATAAGGGTAGAAGTGAGGAAAGAGTATGTTCTACGCATGGTAAAAGCAATGGAGGCACTAGATAGAATACTATGTATAGCAAATAGTCTAGTTTGACTGGAAAGCTGAATTTTTAAAGTGGAAAAATCAACATTTCTTACAATTTTGTAATGTTAATATTAGATTTTAAAAAATTAATATTTTGTTTTTACAATCAATGAAAATCAACTTTCTCTTCCATTCTTCACCCTTCTCCCCAAGCCAGTTGAGAAAGAGAACCATTATAAACATGGAACAAATTTCAGCATTGAACATGTCCAAAAAAATTATTGTTTTTGTAGATAGCTAGCTCCGATACTGGATTGCAAATTCCTTGAGGGAGGTATTGCTATTTAATTGGATGTTTCAAAGTATCCAGGATAGAATTTGGGGCAGCTAAGTAGTGAAGTGAATAGAGTGCCAAGCCTGGAGTTAGGTAGACCTGAGCTCAAATTCGACTTCAAACACCAGTTGGACAAGTCACTTAACCCTTTCCTTATCTGTAAAATTAGCTATAAAATGGCAAACTTCTCTAGTGTCTTTGCCAAGAAAACCCCAAATGGGGTCACAAGTCTGACACGACTAGAATAGAGTTTAACAAACAGGAGGGATTTAAGAAACATTAAAAGTTAGAGTTGAACTGAATAGTGAAAGCTTATCTTTAGAGCCTTGGTGAGGAAACAGCTAACAATTTTGGCAAATAATCCAGTCCTAATTGATTTTCCTGAATCCATTCTCTTTCTTCTCTGAAAGGCAGCAGCTAGTGGAGAGGATTGCCTTTAGCTAGGTGGTTCTGGAATAAAATACTGGACCTTGAATTAGAAAGACTTCAGTACAAATCTGGTCTGAGACACATAGTAGCTCTGTAACCTTGGACAAGTCACTTAACCTCTGTCTGCCTTAGTTTGTGCATCTAAAATGTAGACAATAATAGCACCTACCTACTAGGATTCCTCTAAGGATAGAATGAGATATTTGTAAAGTATTTTGTAAACTTAAAACCTTGTAGAAATCCTAGCTATTATTATTTATTTGGGATCAGAGCACCCAAGTTCCAATCCCACCTCTGTCACTACTTAAATAGTGAGAAAACGTATTGATTAATTTCTTTTAGCCTCAGTTTTTTCATCCTTAAAACAAGGGTATTGAAGTCTTTGACCTCTAGGGTCCCTTCTCATTCTAAGTTTATGTACCTATGACCCATCTCTCTAATCTGTCCACAGCTGGAAATCTAAAAATGAGGTATCCGAGGTCCTTTCAGCACTGTATCAGTGACCCTGTGATCCTAAATTCAGGCCTGACCATATTGTATCTCTGCTCAAGAAGCTTCAGAGGCTCGGTATTACCTTTACGTTAAAATGCAAACCCTTCAATGTGTGGTATTTAATGCTCCTCCCTTCAGAGTCCAGCTTCACCCTTCTTTCCAAGCTGATTACACATGACTCCTCACCCACTCTGCTTGCTTGTTGTTTCCTGCACATTCTATTTTCTTCTCAGGTTCTATTCACATACTGCCCTTCCCTTCTAGCCCACTAACTTGAAATGCTTTCCTTTTAACTCCTTTCCCCTCCCTTTCTTCCCTCTCATCTTTTTGGAAGCCTGAGATCCTCTCAAGGCTCAGCTCAAGTTCCTTTTCCTTCAAGATGACTTTCCTAATTGCCCCAGTTATTAGCTTTTCCTCTCCCCTATCACTATGTATTTATTTTGTATATATCCTGTATTTACTTTTATGTAAACACGTATCCACCACTAGAATATAAACTCCTTGGGGTAGGGACTGTGACACTTTGGTATTTAATCTTCAATACTAAACTCAGTGCCCTGGCCCACAGTTAGCTCTTAGCGTTTATTGACTGACTCCAAATCATTTACATCATTTCTCCTTGAAAGAAAAGGCCTTGCCAGTAAGACTGGGAGGAGGGAATTTTGCAGGTAGATTGTTAAGGAGAGATGCAAAAATAGCAGCAGCCTGAATTTTGAATTTTACCCCATTCATCCCCCAACTCTGGCCTTTGAAAATTCTTTAAGAGTAGTTTAAAAGGTGTGAACAGTACTTTAACTTGCTTTCTTTTCAAGGAAGAGAGTCATTCCTATCTAACTACTTTACTAAGCCTTCATAGTGTCTTTACTACTTCTGACCACCACATAAATTACCTAAAAATGTAACTCTTTGGAGAAAAAAATTCACATTTTTTCTCCAAAATTGGGAAGTGGGTGGGAAAAAGCTTACAAGGATGTGAGTAAATATTCTCGGTAGAATTTTTAATTTAACTTTTTTTTTTAAAATTCTGACTATCTCTTGTTAGTAATGCCTCTATTTTGGGTAAGTTTGAGAAACATAATTTTAGCAACATTACTGTAACTTAAAAGCAAAGTATCTGCAGTTCCCACTTGCTTCCATTCCCACACAGCAAAGATGCCACACTGAGTTTTGTGAGTCCAATTTTGTTTCACCAGTTGGCATATTTCCCCCCAAAATAGTATGCTGGTGCATTACTCTCCTGAAATTGACTTCAGACCACATTGTCTTCCTCAAAAAGTATTACAGTACAAATTATAAATCCAAGCACCATCCACGCAGTCCAAAGAAATGTTAGGACTTTAGTGTTTACTCAATAGAGTACATCGTTTAGAGAAAAAAAGTTGAGCTGTTCTCTAAAACTGATTGTGAGAACTCTTCAGCCACTCTCAGCAAAATGGTGTATGTGGGGAATAGGAAGGTGAGAGGGACGGGACAGTGTTGTGCTAAGTCCAATGCCTTTCTCCTTTTGGAGAAGTTTTGAATTTTTAATATTAAATTTTAATGACTTTACAACGTAACTACCACTACAGACGTCATTTTCCCTGTTAAGCTTTGAAGTAAAATTTTCTTTGCGTTCTGTTGGACCCTTCTGTTGACTCTGGGGTGGAGTGATTTATTTGCAAGTGTCCAGGCTATGCAATACCAACCAATATTTTACTTGAAAATGCTGAAGGAGAAAAGCGTAGATTGGAATCAGTGGGCCAGAGGTGTGTGGTTTTGTGGTTTGAGGGGGTGGTACAAGGTGATAATTGTATTCAGACTTCACCTGTATTCAGACTTCACTCTGGGAGTGCCTAGGGGAAATGTCTCCTCAGCTCCACGAGTACTTTACGCGGGGACTCCTGGGAGGTAAGCGTCTGCTTAGCTCTACGTTGCCGGACTTGACGGGGTGGGGGGGGAGGGGGAAGGGAAGGCCCGCTGGGCCAGCTGAGGGAACCCTAAGGCGGAGGTGTTGGAGAGGAGCAGCAAGCTGCAGAACTCGCCTACTCTAAGTAGCCGGACTTCCGCGAAGTACTGCCTATAGTGCCCGGAAGGAAGAAGTTTTTCAGCTGCTGTCAGTCCCATGATTTTCTTAGGAGGCTGCATTTCCAGTGGAAGCGGCTGAAGAGAGAAGGAAGCAGGAGCAATGGCCGCGGAAGGTCCGGGCACGCGTCTGATCCAGGTGGCGGAGCATCCCAGGTGGGAGAATGGGGATCCTGTGCATCGAGCTGCTCGCTCTCGCTTTTTTAAGATTACTTGAGGTCGTGGCCCTGCCCAGTCTTTTCTTCCTTCGTGAATGCTGCATTTGCTCGCTGTCAAGACTTTGTAGAATAATTAAAGGTTTCCCTACTGTTCTGCCAGATGACAGAACAGCAGTCAACCCTCTCCCTCTTTTCCTTTCACCCCAGGGAAAAAATGGATGAGGGAGGTCGGAGCTTGTGCTCGGAAGCAGAAACACTGGTTTTTTCTGTTATTCCAACCCTCCCTTTTTCTTCTTTTGTAGGTTAACCATGAGCAGGCCCATCCTACCTGAAGTTACAACTTTTTTTCCCCTCACACTTTTAGGAAGAATGCCTAAATACCCTTCCCTAAAGCCCAATTCAGATGCCTTGTTATGAAGTGGAGTTACCCTGGGTTCTTGAAGGCCGTGGCCGCTCTACCGACTTGAAATGATTTCCAGCAAGCCCCAAATTGAATTCAGTGTCTGTCATCTGAGAACCAGTTTAATTTCAGAAAATTTATTTTCAAATTGTTAGTCCCAACAACTCAGGAAGAGTATATACTGGGGCCTGGAAAGGTGGTGATCTGGGTGGGTGACTGGATCATTTGAGTATATGCTAAAGTGTCATTTCTCTACAATGTCCTGGTGGTACTATTCGGAGCCTATTCTATTTTCATCAAAAAAACCATTGCAGGAGCTAGTAATTGCAGCTCTAGTCCAAACTGGCTTCACCTGGGCAGTTTTATGATCCCAAGGGAGGACATTTAGATTAAGGAAATAGTGGAGATACTACATAGAAATTGGCTGATCTGTTGCAAAGAAAGATAGGGGGTTTTGCCCTTAAAGAGAGCATATAGACTAGTTAGTTGACATGTTCCATCTATTCCATGAGTCAGTTTTATTTTTTGGAGCGGATTTTTTAGAAAAACTATGATCACTTTATAAGCCAAGCAATTGTTGTTTAAAGTGCTGCTATACAGTTTGTAAATGTGAGACATCGCCCTTCTTCCTTGTCTGACACAAGTTCATTTCACAGTGCCCCAATCCATCCTTCTGTGCATTCGGAAGTGAAGGAAGAGACAATGGTAGAGTAGCTAAAAAGCTGGAGTTATGCAGAAGTTGGATTCTAATACTGAACTGACATTCACTAACTGTGTTCCAGGACAAACTATGTACCCTCTATGTCTTCCATCTATGAAAAGGGAGTAATAATACTTAAACTGATCTTGCAGAGGTATTGTGGAAAACAATAATAGGGGACATTTTCATAGTGCTTTAAAATTTGCAAAGTGTTATATGCACAGTATTTCATTTTAGTTTCACAGCAACCTTGGGAAGTAGTTGCAGCAGGTGTCCCATTTTACAAATGAAGAATCTGAACCGCAGGTTAAATGCCTGTATTTAATGGCCAGAAAGCTAAGTATCAGAGGCAGGATCTGAACCCAGTGTTTGTTGCTTCAGTTCAAGATTCTATATAAGTCTTAAAACACTATAGAAATGTGTTTTCTAGACTTCTTCCCATTCCAGAATCCCTGCCTTGAAACTGACAAACCATTTACTACTGCTGGAAACCAAGAGGGAATGAATGGATCACTTTGATATTCTCAGTTTACAGGTTGTTGATGGTGTACTTGTAAGTATCTTTTACTTTTGCTAGGAAAGGAGTGAAATTTTATTTATTTCAATCTTGTAGTAGCTACTGGTCAAGAGTCTCCATTTATCTTTTTGGGAATGTCTCTGTCTTTGTTTTCTTTGACTGGCAAAAGAAAGGAACAAAGATAAAGCTGAGTCCTTGAGAACTACAGGACTTATCTCACCTCTAGGGTGAAAAAAGATTTTGCGAAATATAGTAGTTCTTGGTTTTTCAAGAACTGAAGAAGTAATTTAGGAGTTTGAAATTCTTGGCTGGCTCTTTATATTGGGGGATGTTTTTGGTAAAATCCACATACTTCCCAGCTGGATGTGGTGGAGGGAGACTACGCTAATCACCCATATATGTGAAGGATTTTTTTTTTTTGCTAAGAATTTCATAATATAGGCAATTCCTTCTAACAATGTAGATCAGCAACTATTCCACAATTTATACTCTTGGAGAATTCTCTGGTGGCACTGATATGTTATCAATGGTGTCATAATGGAACTTTTTGAGGGGACCCAAGAGGGTCAGTACTCACCAATCTGTTCTTGAGATGATAGCCATAAGGAATCAATTAAGAGTGAATCAAGGAGATTGCAGGGTGGAGAGCATCTACAAGAGGTTCCTTGTATATGTGTTTTAGGGAAGCATTAATAAGCCAAATATTCAATATATCATTGTATGAAACAGAAAGGAAGGTGGCTGTTCATTAAACACAGGTGGTTATGCAAAAATGAATAGTATACTTGTTAGAGAAAAATGTATATTCTTAGCTATAGCAGACAAGTAAGGGAGTTATCCTTCCAGTAGAGCTAATTTCACTAAATCAAAGAAATCTGCTCATACAGGGAGGAGAACTTTCCCAAGGTACTGGCATCTTCCACCTTTAGCAGCTAAGTCTTTATACCAGTAAGAAGTGAAAATGAGACGCTGAAAGACATTAACTGCTACATCTGGTCTTGTATTTCACTAGGGGTTATTTACAGCAAAAAGGCTCATACAGAACCACATGGAGTCAGCATGGCTTGGAGCAGGGTTGTTTCTATGAAGGAGAAAGTCTATGTGTTATACAAACATGTCAAGAAGTTCTTGGTGCAATACCAGGGAATTTCGAAAGGGATATAAAAACAAAAGAGGCTCGCTGGAAACTTGTTAAAGTCAGTCTGAGCTTCATCTGTGGTGGGTAATTTATTAGTTCACTTTTCACATGATATTAAAGTCAAATAGAATGGATTCTCAGAGCAGTGGCCAAGGAGTCAGAAGAAACTGAGTTCAAATCTTTAGATACTTGCCAGCTATGTGACCCTGGGCAAGTCACTTAACCTTGATTGCCTAAAACAACAACCAAAAAATCCAAAACAAACAAACAAAAGAATGGATTCCTAGGGGCTGCAGATCATCTTTGAAATCCACAAATTTATATTATTTATGTTGTATGTATTTTTATTTTGTTAAACATTTCCCACTTACATTTTAATCTGGTTTTGGCTCACACCTCTGGGTTAAATGAATTCGAGTGCCATGGCCTATATATGTTAGTGGCAATACCAGAGTCCATGTCCAGCACTTTATGTATTGTGATAGGATATCATGAAATAATGTATCTTTTTAATGAAGTCTCTACCTTGTACATAGGTGCCTAGTAAATATTCTTTAAATTAAATGGAATATGATAGGCGCATTTCAGCATATGTGAAATGTTTCTAAGAATTCTATGATACTTTAATTTTTTGGAAAGGAATGGATGTGATAGATGCAAATAATACACATTGCTGAAAAATGCAACAATAGTTTCTTAGCTTTTCCTCCCTAAACAGATCAACATTTTTCCAGTGACCTATATATATGTATACATATATGTCACTATGTTCATACACAGCCATTTATTATTTTGTAGCTAGGTGGTAAAGTGGATAGAACTCCGGGCTGATGGCAGAAAGACCTGAGTTCAAATATATCTTTAGACACTTGCTAGCTGTAGGACCCTAGGCAGGTCACTTAACCCTGTTTGCCTCAGTTTCCTCATCAATCAAATAAGGATAATAATAACACCTACCCCAGGGGTGGTTGTGAGAATCAAATGAGATAACAAAAGTGCTTAGCACAGTGCTTGGCACATAGCTCTATATAAATTTTAGCTTTATTATGTTATAATAATTGTTACTGTTGTTATCTTAAGTGTTAGGCATTGTACTTAGTGCTGGAGAAACAAAGGGAAAATGAAATCCAGGAATTTTTAATCAAATGAATTAACATATGTAAAGTGCTTTGTAAACCTTAAAGTGCTATGTAAATGTTAGCTATTATTATTTAATAGCAGGGCACATCTAGAATTGGAAAACACATTAGCTTTTTAAAAGAGGCGCAAGTTGCTATATAGAGAACGCAAATATACATAAAAATATCACCCTACTTATAGAATGAGAGCAAAATTTACAAACTGCAAAAGCATTTAATAAAGTGCAGGGACATAAAATTTTATTTCCTTTGATATAACCTTCTCCAGGGTCCTGGAAGTAATAATTTTTTCAAACAAAGCTTCATAGTAGTCCAATGAGATGTTAGGGTCTGCTAGCCTGATTTTTGAAAGGGAAAATTGAAGTAGAGGTTAGACATCTTGTCTTTGGTCAGGTCTGCCACATAAAATCTTATTTCCTAATCTCAGTGCTGGGGCCCTTCCTTATCTCATAGAACAGCAAGATGCATCTAGAGCTGTCTTTCCCTTAGGCCCAAAGTTGAAATCCATGCTCATTCAAAGGTAGTTCCACCCACAAATTTGTTTCCTTAAGCTCAGTCTCTAGCACTGCTATCAAAGAAATCTTAAGTCAGAGCATTCAGAGCCTCATAGTCAGCAGTTTGTTTCAAAGAGTTATACTGGCAAATTCCTCCATGAACAGTGGGACCTTTGTGGAAACTTTTCATACTGAAAGAGGTCATTAGACTGCTTTTTGGCACTTTGGACGGCAGTATATTTGAAAGGCTAGTTTGTTCCCAGTGACCAGTATATAGTGTAGCTACTTCCCAAATTATAAGTGTGAAATATGGTGTATTATTGGAGAGTTATAGATACAGAGACACACTGAATAAATAGAATGCTCACAATAGAGAAGAAAAATGAAGTTGAATCCTAGAATAATATTGTTGGGTCTTTAGAGTTCATTTTGTCTAACCCTTACTTGGAACAATAATTCTCTCCAATCATCTAGCTGCCCCAGGAAGACTGATTGTGATAGGTGGAACTTTCTACTTCCCAAGGTTGGCCATTCTTTTTGTGTTCAGGAAGTTCTTCTTTCTAGGAAGACAGATTTCAGGAAAATATAACTTTCAGCCTATTGGTTCATGTTCTGGCCTTGAAGGTCAAGAAGGATTAGATTTTATTCTCCCTTCTACATGATAGTCCTTCAAATGCTTGAAGATAATTATCAGTTCCCCTCACTCTCAAAGAAGTCTCTCTAAACAAAACATCCCCAGGTCCTGCTGAATTATGGAGCACCTTGAATACCAGACAAATGAATGTGAACTTTAATTGGTAGATAATGGGGAACCAGTGAATATTTTTGAGTAAAAGCATGATGTAACCACATTTATGCATAAGGAAGTTTAGTCTGTTAGAGATTTGGAGGATGGGTTGGAAGTGGGAGAGGGACCATTATAATATTTCAGGCTGGTGATAGTGAGAGCCTTTATAAGGGTGGTGCTGAAAGGAATAAAAAAGAGATAGTGGAGATGAGATATTATGGAAATAGAATGTATACAACTCGGCGACTAATTGAATATAAGATAATAGATTTAGAAATTGAAGGGACCTTTTAAGTTCGTTATTTAGTATGCAACTCCTTCATTTTATAGATTAGGTAACTGAGATCCAGAGAGGCTGAATAAGTGGTCTGAGGTCACACAAGTAGTAACTTGCAAAGCCAGAATTCAGACACTGGTCTTCTGATTCCAAAGTCAGCCCTTTCCTCTGTACCACTTTCATATGAGATGAGTGAGAAGAAAGGGTCTTGAATGTGGAAGATTGGATGAATGGTAGTGCCACTAACAAAAATGATGAAGTCAGAAGCAGGAGTAGGTTTTTGGGGAAAGATGTAAATATAATTTTGAGTAAGGAAGTGGGATGGTTACAAACCAGGAATGAGAGATGAGATATTTAGTACATTGATAACTCCGGAAGTATTGAAAGAATAAGCAAAGAGCTTCCTGTGTGTGTGAGATCTTCAGAGGATTTATGGAAAGGTGAGCAAGAATCATCCCAGGTAAAAAGGTGTAGAAAGTTGCCTTCTGCATTGAGAGTACAAATATCAGTGAAATCATAGTATCAAAGTATCATCATATCAAGAAAATGAACAGATGTTTATGTCTTTCTGCTATTTAAAAAAGAAAAATATTACATGGAAAGCTACAGTTGTCTTTCTCTTTGCTTTATTTCTTCTCTCCAGTCCATGTTGAATATGCCTTCCTAAATAAGTTTTATCAGATTTAGACAGATCTTTTACAATAACATGTTGCTACCCAAAAGGTATTATACTCTTTGAATTATTTGTAACTTTCTTTTGAGATTGTGATATTCCATGATTTGCAGACATGATTTGGCAACAAAAAGTAGTTTGAGGTCATCTGTTCCGTTTCCTATTTGTAGGAAATGACTGGCAACTATTTAATGAAGTTATTTGTTTTAGAAAAGTTCATAATTGCTTTCTTGTGACTTTGGGAAATAAAGCTCTGAGGGAGGAAAATTCCAAGTAAATTTTAGTTGATTTATAGCGGGAAGATATTGCTTTTCTTTTTCAAAAGAAGAACCACTAATAATGTTTTTTGAGTGCTGTAAAGTTAATAAAGCATTCCCCCCCCAAAAAAAAACCCCTCTGAAGTAGGTAATTCACATATCGTTATCCCTGGTTTACAAACGTGGAAACTGAGGTCCACAGGAGTCAAAATGGTATTTCCTGTAATCATACAACAAATAAGTGTCAAAGCCTAGATTTGAATTTTGGTTTCCTGGTTCCAAGAACAGTGTTATTTCTGCTATACCATAGTGCTAGTTGAAATATGCATGTGTTTTTATTCTTAGTTCAAAAATATTCTGAGATATTTCACTTTGCCTTTCAGACTGTTAAAGCTGAAGGAGATGTTCATTTCCAAGTTTGGATCCATACCTGAGTTTTATGTTCGAGCACCAGGACGAGTCAATTTAATAGGTACTTAGAAATTCATTCTCAATTTTTTTGCTGTAAAATACAAAACTGGCAAATTCGAAATTTGTTCATATTTTGGTCTCTATTTTTCTTTGGGGGAGGGGAGTTGAGGAAACAGATTATATGAAATATGTGGTTGTGGGAGTGCTTAAGCCTCCCTCAGAGGCTCACTTTTTAAACCCATGTTTCAAGTTGTTTGTCTTTTCATTACTTCATTTGTGTATTTGTTTATACAGGATAACCTGACATAAAAAAATTTTATGAGGTTGATGTGATTTAGAAATTTCCCTTATGTTGTACTCCAAATCTATAGTCCTTATTACATAATTTAGGTAGAATTATATAGTCTTTGCCAAGAAAACCACATACAGGGTCACAGACAATTGGATATGATGACACATTTAAATTTAATCTGCCTTATTAACATTTTCTCTATCACTTAAGTCTAGACAACCAACAACAAAAAATTAATTTGTAGCATCTGTTGATTTCTGAAGTATAAAATGCTCAAAATGAAAATTTACAGCTAGGTCTTTTGAGTCAGCTTCAGCTGGCTCCAGCACACTCTTGACTAGGAGAATACTTAAGAAGTTATCTGAATCAGTGATTTTATTTTATTTATTTTTTTACATGTGGTATGATCTATGTTCTGGAGGTCATTGACTATCTTCCTCCTGGCAGTCTGCAGGCTAGTCTCTTGTAACATTAATGTTTATTGTATGCCATTTCCTGCTCTGTTGAGATCACATGGCTGAGTACCTATTACCCATGGATCTGCATCAGAGTGATCTTTCACAAGGAAAAGTAGGTAGCTCATAGATGTAAAGCTGGAGAGGCTTTCAGTGGCTGTCTCAGCCCAACCTCTCAGGTTTTTATAGCTCATATGGATTTAGTTACCATTTCTTTGCTGATAATTTTAAAATCTACCTTTCTTGTCCCAGGGTCTCTGCTGATTTCCAATCTTTTATCTCCAACTGCCTTTCAGACATCTCAGATTGGATGTCCAGTAGATATCTTAAACAACATGTCCAAAACAGAACTCATTATCTTTCCTCCTACTTCCTCCTCCTCCCCCCTCCTACTTTTCTTGTTACTATAGAGAACACTGTTCTCTCAGTCTCTCAGGCCTGCAGTCTAGATTCTCACCCAGTCATCTTGGACTCCTCATTGTCTCTTACACCTCTCTTTCCCTTCTCATATCCAAGCTATTGCTAAGGTTTGTTTATTTCACTTTTGCACCATCTTCAAATATGCCCCTTTCTGTCCTCTGACACTGCCACCACTCTGGTACAGGCCTTCATCACCTCATGCTTGGATTATTGAAGTAGTCGGTATTATTATTATTATTATTGCTGTAGGTGGGTTTGCTTGTCTCAAACCTCTCCTTCTCCAATCCATTCTCTATTCAGCCACTAAAGTGATTTTCCTAAAATGCAGGTTTTTTCATGTCATTCCCTGCTTGGTAAACTCCAGTGGACTTTATTGCTTACAGGATCATGTTCTGTTTGGCTTTTAAAGCCTTCATAACCTAGCTCCCTCATACCTTTCGTGTCTTCTTATGCTTTACTTCCTGACATGTACTCTGATACAGTGAACCCTCCTGGCTGTTACTTGAACAAGATGCTCCATATCTTGGGTCTGGCGATTTTTCCTAGCTTCCCCCATGCCTGGAATACTCCCTTTCTTCTACTTTGACTACTGACCTCCCTGGCTTTAAGTCTCAGCTAAAATTCTACCTTCTACTGGAAAGCTTTTCCCAGCCCTGCTTAATTGTAATGCTTTCCCTCTGTTAATTATTTCCTATTTATGTAGCTTTCTTTGTATATGTATTTTTTGCATGTTGTCACCCTTGTTAGATTGTAAGTTCCCTGAGATCAGGGACTATTTTTTGTCCCTTTTTGTATCCTCAGTGCTTAGCACTGTGTCTCCTATGTAGTAGATGCTTAATGACTGTTTATCCATTGATAACAGAAGGCTTTCATAATTTGGTGAAATTTATTGACTGTAGTAAGTAATAAATATTTATTGGATGAATTGTCATAGACCTAATCAACTTATCTAATTACTCTGTAATTTTGGGAACTCTTGAAAAGAAATCTATAACTGGTTTGGTCAATGTTTCTCCTGTTTCAACCCCACCATGTTAACTTTCCCATTTGTTTTTTAAATTTTTTTTTATTTCATTAAGTATTTCCCAATTACATGTCAATTTTTTAAATAATCATTTTAAAAAATTTTGAATTCCAGATTCTTTCTCTCCCTCCCCTTCCTCCTCCTTGAGAAAGCAAGCAATTTGATATTGATCATGCATATGAAGTCATTCAAAACATATTTCCATATTAGCCATGTTTCAGAAGAAAACACAAAAAATAAAACAGTTAAAATAAGGAGAGTTACAAATTATGCTTCAATATGCATTTAGAGTCCATTAGTTTCTTCTGTGGAGGTAGATAGCATTTTTCATCATGGGTCCTTTGGAATTGTCTTGAGTCATTGTTTTGATCATAGTAGCTGAGTCTTTCACAGTTGATCATACTGTATTGTTACTGTGTACAAAATTCTGGTTTTGCTCATTTTACTTTGCATGTCTTCCTGAGTTTTTCTGAAACCATCTTGCTCGTTTCTGATAGTGCAATAGTATTCCAACATAATCACATACCACAGCTTGTTCAGCCATTTCCCAATTGATGGTTCAATTTCCAATTCTTTGCCACCACAAAAAGAGCTGTTATAAATATTTTTGTACATAAAGGTCCTTTTCCTTAAATCTCTGGTATATAGACCCAGTAGTGGTATTGCTGGGTTAAAGGGTCTGCACAGTTTGATAGCCTTTTGGACGTAGTTCCAAATTGTTCTCCAGAATGATTGGATCACTTCACAACTCCACCAATAATGCATTAGTGTCTCAATTTTTCCACATCCTCTCCAACGTTTGTTATTTACTTTTCTATCTTATTAGCCAGTTGATAGGTATGAAGTGGTAACTCAAAGTTGTTTTACTTTGCATTTCTCTAATCAGTAGTGATTTAGAGCATTTTTTCATATGGCTATAGGTAGCTTTGATTTTTTTATCTGAAACCTGCCAGTTCATATCCTTTGACCATTTTATCAATAGGGAAATGGCTTCTGTTCTTATAAATTTGACTCAGTTCTCTATTTAGAAATAAGGACTTTGTCAGAGAAATTTGCTATAAAATTTTCCCGCCAGTTTTGTTTTCCTTCTAACCTTGGCTAAATTGATTTTGTTTCTGCAGCCCCTTTTTAAATTAATATAATCAAACTTATCCATTTTATATCCTACAGTGCCCTCTGTCTCTTGTTTAGTTATAGATTCTTCCCTTATCCATAGACCTGACAGGTAAATGATTTCGTGCTCCTCTGTTTTGCTTATGGTATCACTCTTTCTGTCTAATCATGGATGTACCCATTTTGACCTTAACTTGATGTACAGTGTGAAATGTTGGTCTATACCTAGACTCTGCCAAACTACTTTCCAGTTTTCTCAGCAGTTTTTTTTTCTTCCAAATAATGAGTTATTGTCTCAAAAGCTCGGCTCTTTGGGTTTATCAAAGACTAGATTATTATGTTAATTTAATACTCTATGGTATCCCTAATCTTTTCCACTGATCCACCACTCTATTTCTTAGCCAGTACCAAATTGTTTTGATGATTATCAATTCATAATACAATTTGAGATCTTGGATTGGTAAGCCACCTTTTTAAAAAATTGATTTTCTTAATATTCTTGACATTTTATTCTTCTAGATGAATTTTGTTGTTCTTTTTTCTAACTCTATAAGATAGGTTTTTTTTGTGGTTTGATTGGTATGACACTGAATAAATAAATAAATTTAGGTAGGATTGTCATTTTTATTATATTGGCTGTGCCTACCCATAAGCAATTGATATTTCTCTACTTGTGTTGATAGACTTTATTTGTATGAAAAGTGTTTTGTAATTATGTTCATATAGTTCCTGGGTTTGTCCTGGTGGGTAAACTCCTCAGTGTTTTATATTGCCTACAGTTATTTTAAATGGAATTTCTCATTCTGTCTCTTTTTGCTGGGTTCTGTAGAAATGCTGATGACTTATATGGGTTTGTTTTATGTCCTGCAACTTTGCTAAAGTTAATTATTTCAACTAGTTTTTTAGTTGATTCTCAAGGTTTCTCTAACTATACCATCATATCATCTGTCTGCAAAAAGTAGTAGTTATCTATTATCTATTCTAATTCCTTCAATTTTTTTCTTCTCTTTTTGTTATAGCCTGCATTTCTAGTACAGTATTGAATAATAATAGTGGTGATCATGGGCATTTTTGCTTCACCCCGATATTATTGGGAAGGCTTCCAGCTTATCCCTATTACAGATAATGATTGCTGTTGGTTTTAGATATTACTTCTTATTTCAAGGAAAGTTCCATGTATTCCAGTGCTTTCTAGTATTTTTAATAGGAATGAGTATTATATTTTGTCAGTAGCTTTTTCTGCATCTGTTAAGGTAATCATATGATTTCTGTTGGATTTGTTATTGATGTGGTCCGTTATACTGAAAGTTTTCCTAATTTTGAACCAGACCTGAATTCCTGGTATAGATCCCACCTGCTCATATCTTTGTGATATATTGCTTTAATCTCCTTGCTAGTGTAACATTTTTTTTTCTATATGCATTAAGGAAATTCTTGCATAGTTTTCTTTCTCTGCTTTTGTTCTCTCTGGTTTAGGTATCAAAACCATATTTGTGTCATAAAAGGAATTTGGTATGACTCCTTTGCTTCCTGGGTGACATCATCTGTGGAGAGGTGTGCTCCCTTGCTATCTGGTTTGTGCTCTGCTCCTTACTTGGGAAGGGCCTTTTATCCCCTAGGGATTAGAAACAGTTTTGTTCCTCCGGGCCCCTGATCCCTTGAAATCCCTTGGAAGGGATACTGTCCCTCAGGGCTTCCACTGCCTCTTGAAAGAAAGTGCTTCTCCCTGCCTTTAAGCTACGACTCTGAAGTGGGTGTTGGCTGTATGGAATTGCTAAAGAACTTCTTGCGTTGAGTGCTTGCCTGGGGTCCCCTGTAATCTCTTTTGACCAGTTGCTCAGTCCTTTCCTGCTCTCTAGTTTTAGAACTCCTGAAGCTGCTTCTGCTTCTGTCATCACCACCTAGTTCCAGTTTTTCATCCATTATGGACTCTGGGTTGGCCTCCTCCCCTGTGTCACAAATCTCTCTTTCTGACCTTCTGTGTTGTCTTGGGCTGGAAGAACATCTGGCTCTAACCTTTTGTTGGCTCTGTAACTCCAGAATTCAATTTGAGGTGTTGTTTTAAAGTTGTTTGAGTAGAATGTGGGAGAGTTCAGCTGAATGCTTTCTCTACTTCTCATTCTTGGCTCAAACCCCTATTTGGTTTTAATGTGATTAGATTGACTTATAACCTTTCTGTCTGTAATGGTACTTCTTTGTGTATGTTGATTGACCATTTTTGTCAAACTGTGGGTTTATTTTCAAAGGACCTTAGAGATCTTGCAGTCCAAATACCTTATCTTCCCTGTTAGTTGGGAGAGCCAGTGTCTTGTTCAAAGTCCTACAGGTAGTAAATCTAACAGAGCTTACTCTTGAACCCAGGGTCGTGACTCAGAAGCTGATGTTCTTTTTATAGTACATTGGTACCTGTGAGAATTACAAAGCAGATCTGTGTTAAGCGTAAACTGTCTGTTTCTGACATCTAAATCCTTGTTCTGCCAATTTCTAAAATCCTTTTTATTAGCTTTAAACAAATGATCAATAGCTTTTGTTTCATTTAAATAATTTCACTCTTGAAAGCTCACGTTTATATAATACTTTACAGTTTTGTTTTGGTTTTCTTTGGTGAGGCAATCGGGGTTAAGTGACTTGCCCAGAGTCATACAGCTAGTAAGTGTCAAGTGTCTGAGGTCGGATTTGAACTGAAGTCCTCCTGACTTCAAGCCTGAGCTCTATCCACTGCACCATCTAGCTGCCCCTAATGCTTTATTCTTTTAGAATAAGACAAGCTTGTGAGGTAAATAGTAGAAAAAATTAGTATCTTTTTATTATATTTAAATGTGGTATCTGCTGTTTGAAGTTAGGGTGGTGTCAGGGTGAAGCACTCATCTTCTCCTCCACTAATGGGATCTTCTTAAGACTTACCAGAGGACCCAAATGGATATGTGGATTAGTTAGGTTCAGTTCTGAAAGAGACTGACTTTTAAAGGGAGGGAAGTCAAGTTTTTTCCCCAAAGTCATTGACTTTTTAAGCCTTCATCCTAAAGACCTGGGGGAAATTACCTAGGGGTTAGGTAATTTGATTCATTTAGAGTCTCCCCAAAAAGGGGTCTAGAGAGGTACTTAAGTACAATATAGATTGGGTAGAAGGCAGCTGCTTATTTTCTCTACACAAAAGAAATGCTACACATAAAATTCACAAAAGCACACATTGGCAAGACTTAAGTAAGCAGTAACTTATAGCAATGATTATACTCTTCGAAGAAATTTATATTTAAAACAGCAAAGCGTGAAAAATTTTATAGGACTACTAAAACGGCATTTCTTGTTTCACCTTAGCTTGGCACCATCCAAATAAATGCTTCCAGATCTTTGTCTTCTGGTAAGGTAGGGCCAGGTGTGGGGTTCCTCCTCCTGCTGGTAGTCATCATCTACAAAAAGAAGGGGAACAAGTGTTTTTCAGGTACCTACTATGTGCCAGGCACTGTTCAAAGCGCTTTACAAATATTATCTCACAACAACCTTGTTGTGAAGTACATACTATTATTATCCCCATTTTACAGGTGGAAAACTGAGGCAGACAGGTTAATGGCTTGCTCTGAGTGATACAACTAGTGTCTGAGGCTGCATTTGAACTTGAGTCTTCTTGACTGCAGCCCAGCTGCCTCTGGATTAGTTCCCCAGGCTCCTCTGAAAGCGCTGCCCAAATTTACCCAAGACCTGGAAGTACTGGACCTCTTTGTTTCTGTGGGAGTGTATTAAAAACATTCTTTTTAGTTTCTCTAGCAATATTAAGATGTAGTATTTCTCCAGGCTAAAACCCTTTCTTAACTTTCACCTTAGGAAAGTAGATGAAACAGAAACTAATGCACTTCTTAGGGAAATAGGTTGAGGGTGATAACCAGTGTGTTTGTCGACCATCATTTATTAAGTGCTTACTAAATGACTGGCACTTTAAGCACTGGGAATATAAACAGAAGTAGAAAGAAAGTTCTTGCCCTCAAGGAGCTTTCACTCTGTGGAGGGAAGACAGCACTGAAAGGGAGCTGAAAAATGGGGAGGGTGAAAAATGGGGAATAAGTTACCTGAAGGAGAGAATGGTACATCTTCTGGTTGTGAGTCAGCACAGCATGGAGAAAGATGAAGACATCTTTGACCTGGGCCTCCTACTTGAATTGGAGGTTCTCTCCTCTCTCCTTCCCCCTACTTAATAGTATTTTATTACATGTAAAGATAGTTTTCAACATTCATTTTTATAAGATTTTGAGTTCCGAATTTTTCTCCTTCCCTGCCTCCTCCCTCCCTAAGAAAGCAAGCAATCTGATATAGGTTATATATGTGCAGTCATGTTAAAGATATTTCTGCATTAGTCATGCAGTGAAAGAAGAATCAGAACAAAAGGGAAAAACCACAAGAAAGAAAAATTAAAACAGAAAAACCTTCAAAAAGTGAAAATAGTATGCTTCTATCTGCATTCAGACTCCATAGTTCTTCTTCTGAATGTGGATAGTATTTTCCATCATGAGTCTTGGAGTTGTCTTGGATTGTTGTGTTGCTGAGAAGAGCTAAGTCTATCATAGTTCATCATTGCATAATGTTGCTGTTACTGTGCATAATGTTCTCTTGGTTTTGCTCACATCACTCAGCATTAGACCATACAAGTCTTTCCAGGTTTTTTTCTGAAATCTGCCTGCTCATCATTTCTTATAGCACAATAATATTCCATTACATTCTTATACCACAACTTGTTTAGCCATTTCCCAATTGATGGACATCCTCTCAATTTCGAATTCTTTGCCTCCACAGAAAGAGCTGCTATATTTGTGTACATGTGGGTCCTTTTCTCTTTTTTTATGATCTCTTTGGGATATAGATCTAGAAGTGGCATTGCTGGATCAAAGGGTATACTGAATTTTATAGCCCTTTGTGCATAGTTCCAAATTTCTCTCCAGAATGGGTGGATCAGTTCATAACTCCCCCAATAATACATTAGTGTTCCATGAATTGGAAGTTCTAAGACGAACTAGCTTATCAGTAAGTGAGGCCAAAGGGGCAAAGAGAGGAGTATTTCTAAAGTGAGTAGTAGTTCTGAGGTAAAGTGAGTTGAAGAGGTTCCTATGTCATGGTAGAGAATGACCTTTGAAGATTTTGTACTATCTTGAGCTCCTCCTTAAATTGGAAGTTCTGGGAGAAACCAGACAAACTTAACTCTTACTATCTTAACTATTTCCTTCCCCACCTTTGGCCTTAGGACTCAACTGCAGAAAATACCTTTTTCCATCATTTTCTCTGGGTCCTACTCAATTTAGATTATTGATATAGATCCCTGGGAGGAGTCTTTTGTATTCCTCTAAGGGAGTTGTCCAGGAGGAATGGGATGAAGACTTGGATTCTGAACTATTTTTGGAATATTAAGTCAAATTGTATTTTAAGATACCTTTTCCTCATTCAAGATGACTATAAATGTTACCTGAAGTCATTGTAGGGCAGAGAGTCATGTCTGTGAGCATGAGGCACTATGCCAATTTGGACATCTCTCCAAACCAGAATAATGACAAATCAAATAAAGATAGTTTTTGGCATACTTGAGCCCCCAAACTGTGGAGTTCAGTATTGACATTTTGTTTCTTTCACATCTCCAGTGCAGGAAATATTCATCACAGGATTGTTTTCTTGTTTCAGGAACCTATACTCAAGAAAGAAACATAAAATAGCTGCTTGGGTTGTGATACTGAGCACACTGTAACCAGTGATAACTGTTATAAAAAATAATTTGTTAATTTGTATTTGGGAATGATCAGGTTTTTTTAAACTTTTTTTTCAGTTAAGAAGAATTTATTTTCTCTCCTTCCCATCTCTCTCTATTTTCCTTTCCCCTAACTCAGTCAAAAAATATGTACAGTAAAGCAAATCAAATTCCCTCATTGGCCATATCCAAAAATGCATGTCTCATTCTATATCTTGACTATTTGTGGATAACTGTAATCTCTAGCCCGTCAGTTATGGTAGAGCTGGACCCTCCCTAACACCTTTGAATTTTAGGATTGCTTTAAGAACTGTGCTGAATGGGACTCTGTAGGAGGCCACTAAGAATTATGCCACATGGACTTCATGCTGTTCTTTGGTGCAAGTCACCTAGAGAGAGGATCAAAAGGGCAGTGCTTGAGTATTCCTAGACAATTTTTCACAATTGAAAATTTGGACATGTTTGCTAGTATTTTGTATCAGTCTCATAGGAGAGTATAATAGTATTCATAAATTATTCCTGCTGTTTGCTTAAGTCCTACACTCATGAGTCTCTTTTGTTTAGCATATCTTTTTTGAGGAAGAAATAAATAATTGTCCTATATCTTATCTACAATATATTGTATACTTTTCCTTTTTGAGTTGATCCCAGAGATAAGCCAGACCTAAACTGTGAGTGATTCTCTGGAGCTGCAGGGAGGGATCTTAAAGAAGGAGATTATTTAAGAAAAAGAACCTGACCCCTCGCTTTCAAGACCAGGCTTCCCCAGGACTGAACCCTATCCAGAGCCAAAGTGGGACTTTGGGCAGAGGGAGAAAGTGAATAACTTGTGCCCAGAATTAGTTATTTTTACGTATAAATCAGGAAACTGAATCTCAAAAAGATTGTGATCTTCCTTCCTTTCTCCCTGCCTTCCTCCCTAGTGTGTTTAAGGGTTGCATCCAGGAGCAAACTTAGTCAAACTTTAGATTCATTGAAAATTGTACCATATGTCATCTGGTCAAGGCCCAGCTGCCCCTTGTGGTTAGTTTGATGAAGTTTCCTATCCCTCACACTGATTTCTGTTTCCAAATCCTTTATTTCTTTACCTTTGTTGGAAAATTTGTGATAGCTGATTTTGCCCCTTCTGACTTGGCTTTTGAAGTAATTTAACAGAAAATCCTCCTGTTAGTTTTAACTTGTACTTGAGATTCAGCTTTAATTTATCCATTTTTATCCTTCAGAATGACTTGCAATTTTTTTTCCTTCTCTCTTTGTATTTTCTAAAATGTTCATGGATAGAGCCTTATTTCTCATTTGACCTTTATGCTTGCCTTCCAATCTTTGCAAATGTTTCACTTTTTGTTTTCCTTTTTCTTTCTTTCTTTTTTCTTTCTTCTGCAATGTTCTTCATATTCTGCCGTTTTAACTAGTATTTATTTTTGTTTAAAATATTTGGCTTTACTTTTCCTCTTCATTCCTTTTTTATGTATGTTTCTATTGCTTCATTTTTGACCTTGTCCCTTTCTCACTTCATGCTGGATTAGCTTCCATATTTCTCTGCTGTATTTCCCTGATTTTACAAAAATTAACATCCTGTGTTAGCATTACATGGTCTAGAAATCTATTTTTGTGGTTGTTGCTGTGAGGTCTCACCAATTTTACTCCCCTCTTTTCCTTTTTTATAAACTGTGCTCAAATAATCATTACTCAGTTCTTTATTTTTCCAAATGGATTCCTGATATTTTACTTCTCATATCACTTTTTCAGTGCTTCTTCTTTTATTTTCCTTCTCCAAGATGCATTCCAAGCCCTTCCCCGTGCACAGGATGTTCGTAGAAAGGTAGCAACCTCTTGGGGGAAAAAATTCCTTTTAAACTTTATTTTGAGGCTGGGTTGTTAGGTTAAGGTATATACCTGAAGCTAAAATTTTCCCTTTTCCAAGTCATATTTATCATATTATTTTATTTGGATTGTTATTTTCTATTTTTACATGTTATGAAAATCAAAAGAAATCCAACTCTCCTGCCCTGCTTGAACGCTAGGAAGAGCGCCTAGCCTCTTTAAGAACTAATTCTATTTCATTTTGTAATAAGCCTTTTTTTTTTAAACTCATGCTATATAGTGCCATGGCAAAGGTAAGTGTAGCTTAGGCTTGAGCAGAAGAGAACAGGAAAGACCTCTGAAGTTGAAGGTAGAAGGCTTGGGCTTAAAACCAACTCTCTTGCTTATTAGCCATGTAATCTTGGGCCAGTTGCTTAATCTGAGCCTCAATTTCCTCATCTGAAAAATGGGAGCACATACTTGTCTTGCTTACCTCCTATGATTGTTGTAAGCATTTGATAGCAGATATGAAAGTGTTTCACTTTACAAAGCATTATGTAAATGAAAATTTTAATTTTAAAAGATTTCACAAAAATCTGTTTTCATTCCCTGTATCTTCCCCCCCCCCCCCTTATTTGAGTGTATGTGTGGGGAATCCTTGTAACAAATATGAAGTTAAATTGTTCATGTCCTATCTTCTTTACCTTCTTTTTGGGAAACTTGGATCAAATTGTCATTATCAGAGATTGCAGACAGAAGGAGATTTGAATTGGGACCTTTCTTTCCCCTTATCTTACCCTCCCCAATATATATTTGCTTTTCTCTTTTCCTGTTGGCCAGGCCTCCTCATAAGCTTTTATGAGGAGGGAGGTGGGAAGAAGGGGAGAATGGTTCAGGTTCGGTGTCCCATGCAAGGGGGTCCAGTAGGGTACAGCTCTTCCTGTTTGGCTTATAGTATGAGTGGGGGCGGGGCAGATGTGGAGTAAAGGTCTTCTGATTATATATTTAATATGATTGTTTATGTGTGTTCTAATAAAAAGATAAAAATTTCTCCATAGGTGATTTCTAGCTTAGTCAATTGTATTGCCTGTACTGAAGCTGGTATGCAGTTATATTTAAAAACCTTGTTGCTTTCTCTGTAAATGTTCAAAATATTAGGGTCTATGGTGTAATATATAGTAGCTGTTTGAAATCCATTTTTTACTAAACTGAGATTTTAAAAATTCCACACTCTACAAATGAAAGCCAATTGTAAAAGTTATAGGGTCCTATAGAACTTCCAACTTGGTCATTTTAAGGATATTTCATATAATACGGAGATACAGTATGGAGTTGTGACTAAAAAGCAGTCCCTGAAGTCAGGAAGACCTGAGTTCAGGTCCTTTCTCTGACACATACTGGCTCTATCCCACTGTGTAAGTCACCTGTGACCATGGGCACAGGCATGCTCTAGAACAGTTACTCCTCAAGAAACGAAGGTCTGAGATGATCATCCCCATTTAGAGTTAAGCAAACTAGGGCTTGGAGAGGTTAATATCAAGGTCACATACTTATTGAATTAAAGGTCTAGGACTCAAAATCGGATCTACTTGAGTCCAGTCTTTTTGTTTTCTTTTTTAGACTAAATTATGACAATATATGAGTGTGTGAGCCGTTGTGCATAGCCTTCCTCATTTTAATCATGATTTCCCATCCACAAAACCTTTAATTTTCATTTTTTGAAGTTTGAGATAGTTATGTTTCATCTTTCAGTGAGAATAAGAAGAGTTGCAAAATTGCTAGTAGAATACTTTAAGCTCAGTGGTAGGTATCCTGTAGGATAATGTGGGTGTTTGGCAACATGTCTGGATAACTTTAAAAGTAGTTTCTGTAAGTTACGGATAACTAGTGTTTGAAAGGAGTATAATTTTCTGTTTATGCCTTTTATTTCAGGGGAAAAAAATTCTGATTTAATATGAGTTTAAATCCCAATTATGAAGAAACAATCTGTTTCAGCAATAGAAGACAACCTGCATTATTATTATTTTGTAGAAATTGTGTATTTTTTCTTATTACATGTAAAACCAATTCCAAATTCTCTCACTTCTTCTCCCTTCTTGAGAAGGCAAGCAATTTGATGTAGATTATGCTGCATTCATTTTAAAAATGGAAGCAGCATTTTTTTGAAAGAGTAATTAAGCAGTTTAATACTACACCAAGCTTTCTATGGATTTAATGTACCAAAAAAAATTTTTTTTATAGAAAGAAACTTAATCTAATGCTCTAAATCGTTATTGATTAGAGAAATGCAAATCAAAACAACTCTGAGGGTTACCACATGACACCTATCAGATTGGCCAACATGACAAAACAGGAAAACGATAAATGTTGGAGAAGATGTGGGAAAACTGGAACACTAATACGTTGTTGGTGGAGTTGTGAAATAAATGATCCAACCATTTTGGAGAACAATTTTTAACTATGCCCAAAGGGCTACAAAGATGTGCATACCCTTTGATCCAGCAATAGCACTTCTAGGGCTATATCCCAAAGAGATCAAACAAATGGGAAAAGGACCCACATGTGCAAAAATATTCATAGCAGCTCTTTTTGTGGTGGCAAAGAATTGGAAATTGAGAGGATGCCCATCAGTTGGGGAATGGCTGAGCAAGTTGTGGTATATGAATGTAATGGAATACTATTGTGCTATAAGAAAGGATGAACAGGCTGACTTCAGAAAAACCTGGAAAGACTTATATGGTCTGATGCTGAGTGAAGTGAGCAGAACTAAGAGGACTTTGTGCTCAGTAACAGCCACGTTATGCAATGACTAAGATTGTTAAACTGAACCCTTCTCAGCATTATGAGGATCTGAGACATCTCCAGAGCCCTCGGGATGGAAAATGCTATCCACATCCCAAGAAAGAACTATGGAAGTCGAATCGCTATCACTTATTTTTACCTTCTGTTGAGTTTTGTTTCATCTTTCTGATGGTTCCTCCTATTGGCTTTAATTTTTACTTACAACTTCACTAATGTGAAAATATGTTTAATGGGTATGTAAATGTAAAGCCTATATCAGATTGTGCGCTGTCTTGGGGAGGGTGGGGGGGAGGAAGGAGGAGAAAAATTTTCAACTGAAAAGCATATGGAAGTGATTGTTGATAAATCAAAATAAATTAATAAAATTTTAAAAAAAGAAACTTAATGATTCTTTGCTTACTGCAAAATACAGATGGACTTTCTTCATCTACCTTTCTCCAGATGTCATTTTGGATTTAAATTTTGTGACTAATATCAGTGATTATGATGGTAATTGGGGAAAATGTTAGATTTATGAGAGAAAAGGGGAAGATTTTACATAGTTCTTGGAATGAGATTTGCTACTTTTGGTTAAACCAGCGCAGAAATAACTTTATTCTTTGGCTAGCTGTAGTTAATGTGTAAAACATTTGAAAAGGATGATTACATATTAGAAACAACAGCAGAAAAAGACCAACTCATGTACATATTTGAACGCCAAAAAGAACAGTGAAGAGCTCAGGATGTTATTTGCAGTTGGCAGAAGTTCCTGGCAGAGGTGTCTAGGATGGAAGAACACTGTCACCCTTAGCGGGTTTTTTTCCTTCTTTTTTATGTTTGTATTTTCCCTCAAAACCTGGTATTGTATAAAAATTTTCTCTGATATTGGCATCCAAGTTGTTCTTTGGTGCCCATGATGATTACAAAATGCTTTTGATTTTCTTTTCTAGGAGAACACATAGATTATTGTGGCTATGCTGTCCTTCCTATGGCTGTAGAGCAGGATATCCTAATAGCTGTTGAACCTGTGAAAAGTCAGATGCTTCACTTGACCAATACAAATCCCTTATACCCGTAAGTACTTAAGATTGCCATTATGCTTATATGTACTGGGTCTTAAAGAACTTTAGAGGTTTAAGGGAGGAATGTGCCAAGTTTACTGTAGACTTCAGGCTTCATTGAAACCACCACTGATTATGCATTAAAATACTTAAATCTGGTTGGCTTAGTTTGGACACTTCCCTTTCATCTTGGCTTCCATTCTTTTTTTTGTGTGGGTGTGCGTGTGGGCTTTTTGGTGAGGCAATCAGGGTTAAGTGACTCGCCCAGGGTCACACAGCTAGTAAGTGTCATGTGTCTGAGATTGGATTTGAACTCAGTCCTTCTCGCTCCAAGGCCAGAGCTCTATTCACTGTGCCAGCTAGCTGTCCCTAAATGACATCTTCATGATGAGCAATTTATTTATATTTGATTGTAGCCTAGCTTTTTTTGTTAGGACCTTCTGACCTTCAGGCCATGGTTGAGAATGGTTCCTCATTTATTTTCTTTTTCGTTTCTTTCTTTTTTTTTTTTTGGCTAGGCAATGAGGTTAGGTGACTTGTCCAAGGTCACAGAGCTAGTAAGTGTTAAGTGTCTGAGGCCAGATTTGAAATCAGGTCCTCCTGAATCCAGGTCCGGTGCTCTATCCACTGTGCCCCCTGGCTGCCTCCTCATTTATTTTCTCACAAAATTCCTTGAGAAAGCTTTCCCTTCCACCAGAGTTGAATTTTAATTCTGCCTATGGCTTAAGAAGGTCTTTTATCCTTTTAGAACCTCAGTGATCCTGTTTTTAAAATATGAATTCATAGAATTATGAGAGTAAAAATTTTGGGGAGCTGGAAAGGACCTTAGAGATAATTTAATTCAGTCCTTCCCTGGATTTTATAGATGAAGAAATTGGAGATCAGTGGCATTAAATAACTGACATGATTAGTTACCCAGCTAATTAATGGCATAGTTTGACCTAGCAATCAACTCCCAGTGCATTTTTCTTTTAACTGAATGTTGAGAAATAACTTGATGTAGTAGGAAGAGCACTATTCTAGTGTGGTAGCACTGAGCTTGACTCTCACTTTTGACACTTGTTAGCTGTGTGACCACAGAAAAGTCACTTTACCTATCTATCTGAGATTCTGTTTCCTCATGTATAAAATAGGTCTGATAATGCTTTCACCCACTTACCTCACAGAATATTTGTCAATAAAGTGCTCTGAAAACTGTTATAAGTTATATAAAGGTAAGTTTTTGTTGTAGGCATTGAAATAAGTGTGTAAGAGTTTTTTCAGTCAGTCAGCAAGCATTTATTAAGCCCCAGGCATCCTTGGGATGCAAAGACAAACATCTCTGCCTTTTGTTGTATTGTGGGAGATGTGCACACATATAATATTGCCTAGGGTCGCACAGTTCATATTATGATTTCCATTGCATCATGATGCCTCTCAAAGTATTAAAAAAAAAATTTAAAAATACTTTTGGAAACCCAAAGGCATTGAGCATTGTCTGTATACACCAGGTAGAATATTGGAGAGGCCAAGTTCTCTTGTTTATCTTTTTGTAAGAATTATGAAAAAGCGTTTCAAGCCTTGTATAAGAGCATGGGGAAGTAGGAACTACACTAGATCTGGACTCAGAGGGCCTGTGTTCAAATGTCAGCTTTGCTACTTACTACTTGTATGACCTTGGGCTAGTCATATCACATCTGTTGCTATATATATATATATATATATATACATATATGTATATATATATGTATATATATGTATATATATGTACATATATACATATATGTATATATATGTATATATATATGTACATATATATATATAAAAAGAAATTTTGAAGAAAAGTTCTATATATAAATATTTATATAAATGTTATATATAATTTAAATATGTACAAATACAGACACATGCACATATAGATATGTATGTATATATGTAAAATGAGGGGGTTGGAATAAATTACCTCTATGCCAAGAAAGGCATAATCCTTCAGTTCAGTAAAACTTTTTTCAGTGCCTACTGTCTGCCTAACACTTAGAGGAAACACAAAAGACACAGATGGGAAGGAAGAAATAAATGAACAATAAATATATAGGCAATGCTAGAATATAGTATGTTTGAAAATTCCAGGTTGAAGAGAAAATACATATTAGTGAGCAGTGAGATAAAGTTTGAAAAGTAAGATGGGACCAGGCTGTAGAACTTTTGAATGCCAAGATGAGTTATTTATGTTTGTCCTAATACCTATACTTGTTTAAGCTCACCACCATCTTGTTAGTTGCTGAGGCTGTCATACTTTGGTGCTCACTCATTAGTAGGAAATTTTTTTCTTGGTTCAGGATATTGACATTTAAAAAAATTCCCTAATAAGTGATGCTTGTTGGTGAATTTATCTTGCCTTACTCTTCTACCCCATCCCAGACACTAGTTCTGGCGCAGTCTTAGGGATATGGATCTGTTAGAGCCATAACTAACAATCTTGGCATTCAGGACAAATTTGGGTTTTGGGGGACATTGGCAGATGGAACTTGGCAAAGAATATTGGATGCATGGGTAGAAGTAACCCCTAAAATAGCATGAGTTCATCCACTGGGGTGATGAAGAAATACTCAGGCTGGGAAAGAGCTTACCTGCAGTAAGACCAAAGAGGGTGGAAAAAGTTTGTCATTTAGTAGCTTCCTCTTTTAAGCATTACTCGATTCTTGGGCTTGCCATCCACTCTTCTGGTTTTTGTTTTGTTTTGTTTTTGGGTTTTTTATGGCAAGGTAATTGGGGTTAAGTGACTTGCCCAGAATCACACAGGTAGTGAGTGTTGTATGTCTGATGCTGTATTTGAACTCAGGTCCTCCTGACTCCAGGGCCGGTGCTCTATCCACTGCACCACCTAGCTGCCCCACTCTGTCCTCTTTGCTTTAGATATTCAAGTTTTGTTCTTTGTATAGTCTGATGAAACTTAAGCTTTCAAGAAGCTTTATCAACAGAATATTACCACAGAGTTTTGGTTGGTTCACAGAGTCCAGTAACTACAATTGCATGTAATCACAATAGCAATTAAAGATCAAAAACTTGGATTAGACATAGTTTCTGTTGTCATGGAGCTTGTGGTCTAGTAGGAGAATAAGCTACAAACACAGATAACTGTAATTCACAATATTACATGGCAAGTTCATTATAGAGGTGCAAAACAAATTGCTGTATTCTGAGGTGGAAGGTCATGACTATTTGAGGCAATCATAGACGCCTTCATGGAAGAAGTAGATTTAATTTGGATATGTTGGAATTTAACAAAGGAAGGACAAAAGAGCATTCACAGAATTATAGATTTTCAAAGTTGGAAAGACCCTCAGGAGTCATTGATTCCAATTCATACCCAAAATGAGAAGTGCTGATTGCCAGACTACTACCATGGAGGCCAATACTTCACCTGGATAGAGAGGAACTTTGTTATGAGTGTCAGTAAGAGTCATATTTACTGGGACCTTTAGGAATCAGGTTAGTGGTTTGTTCTAAGGGGTTGATGCTTGTATCATTGCATAGTTAATAAAGATTGACTGTATGCAATGATGAATATAAGTCTTATTGGTGTGGCATTAACCTTAATAAGCATTTGTAACAGTAAATTGGTTACCTATGCATTATGCTTTACATCTTGTACAATGAAGAAATTTCCTTTGTCTCAGTTCTGCTCATCAGACTCAAGACCTCTACAGTCTACTGCTTGAACTCATGAGGTTGCCTCCAAGCCAGGATATGTTTACTTTGAGACTGACGTTTGGTCACCTATTCAGGAAAGGAAATAGTGTGGAAAAGGCAACCAAAGGCCCAGATGCAAGCTTGTGTAGTTGAGTCCATGCGCCACATGGGAGAAGAAGGGTAGGAAGAAAGACCATCACCTATCCCTTCACTTCCCTCAAAGAGGGTTTAGTAATAGAGAACACTATTTGCTACATGGGAAAGGGGCATGAAGAATGCACACCAGAAGCTGTTACATTTTAGCTGACCCCCTTCTCCTCTGCCAAATAAGGGAGGACTCTGGAACCACTCCAGACCTGCTATGCCATTCCTAGGTTACAGATTCTTTCAGTGCTCAGTTACTACTTGACCAGAAGCAGCTAGGAAGTTCTGTATCCCTGGAAGACCCAACTATTGAGTTTCATGAGGATGGCTGGAATTAGGGAATTTCTATACATGCTGTGTCAAGCTATGATGCATATAAATTAGCTTATGTGAGCCTTGCACAAACACAATAAAATAAATCAATAAAATAGGTAATATGGATATTATTGTTCTCTTTTGACAGGTGAAGGAACAAGTTCAGGTTCAGTGACTTGCCAGTAGTCACTTGGCTAATATCAGAAGCAACATTTGAATTCAAGTCTCCCTTACTCCAGGTTCAGCACTCTGCTATACAGTGCTACTTCTTTAATATTGTGTCCAGCTCTGAGCGTCACAGTTTAACAAAGACATCAACAAACTAGAGCATGTTCAAAAGAGGGGCTTTGGTATGGTGAAGGAACTGAACTGGATCATGCCGTAGGAGTTTCAATTGAGTAAACAGGGGTTGTTTAGCCTGGAGAAGAAATGACTTGGCTTAAGGAGGATTAGAAGCATGAGAGTTGTTTTCCAAGTTTAAAAGCAGTCGTATGAAAGACAGAATAGACTTGTTTTGTTTGGCCTCAGAGGGCAGATCTAGGAGGAAAGGGCAGACATTTCTGAGAGGCAGATTTTTGGCTGATTAAAGAAAAATCCTGATAATTAGAACTATCTAAATGGCTGCCATGTTATGAATACATTGTTGGTAGAACTGTGAACTGATCTAACCATGGAGAACATTCTGGAATTATGCCCAAACAGTTATAAAACTGTATATACCCTTTAACCCAGCAATACCACTGTTAGGTCAGTTTTAAATGTGATCAGGGAAAAAGGAAAAGAAGCTTTGTGTTCAAAAATATGTATAGCAGCTCTCTTTGTGGTGGCAAAGAACTGGAAATTAAGGGGATGCCCATTAATTGAGGAATGGCTAAATAAGTTGTGGTATATGATTGTGATGGAATACTGCTGTGATGTAATAAATGATGAGCTGGTTGATTTTAGAAAAAACATGAAAAGACTTGCATAAAGTAATGAAGAGTGAAATGAACAGAAGCAAGAGAATATTGTATACAGTAAATACAATATTGTTTAAAGAATAACTGTGAATGACTAAGCTATTCTGAGTGTTATAAATATTCAAATCAACTACAAAGCACCTATGAAGGAAGATGTTCTTTTCTTTTCTTTCTTTCTTTTTTTTTTTTTGGTGAGCAATCGGGATTAAGTGACTTGCCCAGGATCACACAGCTAGTAAGTGTTATGTGTCTGAGGCTGGACGAGGCTGGACTTGAACTCAGGTCCCCCTGAATCCAGGGCTGCGCCACCTAGCTGCCCCAATAAAAAATAAATTTAAAAAATCAAATGACTGCCATGATAAGTAATAAATTTCTTATTTTCAGAGGTCTTCAAGCAGAAGCTGAATGACCACTTGTTGAGGTGTTTTTAGAAAGGATTCCTCCTTGGAAATAGGTTGGGCTGGGTGACCTCTGCCAACTCTGAGATTCTGTAACTATTCTTGCCTGAAAGCATTATATGATACTGTCTCATGCTAAAAGTTATTGGCTAGTTTCCTTACTCCTCATACAGTGTTGTGATTTCATCCTTTTTGTTTATTGTTATTGGTTTGGTATTCACCATTTAGCACAGCTTGGTGGGATATGTAAACTTGGAGGTTTCACTGTGTAAAGAAAAATCCCAACACTAATCCCTCAGGGCCCCATTTTAATACTTTCTATCTATGGAAATGTCTCATAATCCCTAATCTTTTCTTTTTCCTATCTCCAGGCCATTTATTTATCCATAACAAAACATTTCCCCAACTGTACCCTTAAAAACAAAAACAGAACAGAATGAAAAAATAGCCTTTGGGGTGAAATAATTTTTGGTTTGCAATAATGTCAGATTGAGCTGGTTATTCAAAGGCCTGAGTGGAATCAACTTCATCTTTTATTTTTCTCCTGAAAATTGTCATTAAAAACTATCTTTTTATACCACCATATCTCACTAAGATTAAGTGGCTCAGTGTATAAATAACTCTTAAAAGATTCAGTTTTTACAAGTTGAAAAAATTTTTAAATCTGGTATTTTTTGGAGTGAATGGGCTGTGTGTGTGTGTGTGTGTGTGTGTGTGTGTGTGAGAGAGAGAGAGAGAGAGAGAGAGAGAGAGAGAAAGTTTAAAACTACACTAAGACTTTGGACACCATGCATATGTGAATACGTGTATATATGCATGCATGTGTATTATGTGTGTATATATACATCATTATGTGCACACATATATATGTATATATGATACTGTGCAGGGGTATAAGTACATAGACATATGTATGTGTGTTATGTGTATATGTGTATGTATATACACAAACTGTGTGGTGTCCCAAAAGCCTTTTAGTGAAGTTTTAAGCTTTAATACTATATATAGCTTTAGTATTATATACATATATAATAAGCTTTAATATGTATATTATATATAATATTTGTATGTGGAGTGTGTATATATATATATGTGTGTGTGTGTGTGTGTATGTGTGTGTGTGTGTATATATATATATATATATATATATATATGCACCTCAACTTGTGGTTTCATCACTGTGAAGAGCTTTTGGTATGGAAAGTCCTCCCACAATTCTGTATCTGTAATTCCTGTATAATTTATAGTCATAGAGAGTGGCCTTTGGGCACCAGGAGAGGAGGAAAGGATATGGAATTCAAAGTTTTTGCTACTTTAACATCTCACATTTGATGAAGACAGAAATGACTAAATTAGATAGAAGTTTGAGGATCTTGGGCATAATTCATTTGTTGATCCATTTCTCTTCTTCCTTAAAATAGATAATGAAGGATGGAATTTCTAGTCAAAACAGGCTAGTAGTGTTTATCTTATTTCTTGCATTATTTCTGGTCTTATTGTTGCTATCCACATTTTTGACTGGTAAAGTTCATGACATTTTCTTCTAGCAGCTGAGCATTGCTGATGGCCAAGGCCATTTTGGGGCAGAATTAGGCAGTTTTTCATTCAGTAATTTTCTTTCTCTTTATGCACCATATTTCCCTTACACCTTCTGCTACCCTTTTCACATCTCCACAAGTGCCTATTCCTTATCTCATTATCACAAGGAAAAGCCTTTTTCTGTTAAATTAACTCATGTTAAATAAGGTGTTATCTCTTTTATGGGGTACTTGCGTTCTCTAATATGGGACTCCTGAAGACCAAATTACTCTTTTTAACTTTTATTGATATTCGTTGCTTGTTCATCTCCTACATTTCCTTCTGGATCCCTCTTCTTCTTTCCTTCCAGAATCATCCTAAAGAATTTTTAAAAAATAAAATGAGAGGAAGAGCAGAACAATTTTTAGCAAAATCAATGCAATTAGAAAAATGTCGCATAACCATACCTCTCCCCTTACCCACCTCCACCCCTACCCTCTTCTGCAAAGGAATGGTGAAGAGTGTCTTCTCATATCAGATTAACCTTTGAGAACTAAAGGAAATGCTTCTCTGATGGTGGAATGTTGGTGCAAAATGTGTGAGTTGGAGGGGAGGCTTCTTGGAGTTGACATGTGTTTCATTCACTTATATGGGCATTCCTACTGGCCACATGTACTGGTATGGCTTTAAAAAAGCTCATGTCAGTCCCTTTCTTTGTAAGCATCAGTGGCTTCCTTTTGCCTCTAGGATAAAATGCAAACATTTCTGGGGAGGCTTTTAAAACCCTTCACAATATGACTCCAACCCAACTTTTCAGGTTGATTCCCCATTACTCACTCATGTATTCTGTTTTCAAACCAAACTGACAGACTTGTTTTTTCAGATACAGGAGATTACATATCTGCTTCAGTATCTTTACATAAACTGCTTTCCATGCAAGGGATGTTGTTTCTCTGTCTCTGTTTTTTTAGTGTTGTTTCTCTTCACCTTGCCTTTTGGCATCCCTAATTCTCTTCAAGGCTCAGCTTAGACATCAGTTCCTATAAAGAGGCATTTCCTGACATCCTCACTGCCCCCCCAACACCCCCCCATCCCCCCAGCACATTACTTTGATTTTACTTTGTACATACTTTGTGCTCCCTGTACCATGTCAGTTGAATATAAGCTCCTTAAGGTCAGGGACTGTTTTGTTTTTGTCCTTGTATCTCCAGTGCCTAGCACAGTACATAGATTTAGCAATTAAGAGACCATCAGTAATTTTGGAGAGAGTAATTTTGGTTGAATTGATGAGGTGGGAAGTCAGACTGCAGAGAATTAAAGAGAGTGAGAGGTGAGGATGTAGAGTAATAATACATCCTTAAAAAGTGTGTGTTGAATTGTTGTTGCTTTGATTGGCTATTTCCTGGCCATGTCTTTTTGTGGGACTGTATTTCCTTACCTTGTCCTTATCACAAGCCTTATACAGGAAGTGCTCCTGTGAATCATTCTCTTTCTCTTCAAGAAACTTTGTAAAAGAGCCAAAGAACTGGAACTGGTTTGTTAGTAAACATTTAAAAACATCACTTACCAACAAAATATCCACAGGATTTTGCAATAAAAAATTATGTCCAGATCCGGAGATCTTTATCAAAGAGAAATTATTAATTTATTTTGTAGCAGAGTTCTTAAATAAGATGTTCAATAATAATAATAAAAAAGACAATTACACCCAGGTTTTCTTCTTACATCCTACACAATGTGAAGTCATAATAAAGCCTTTATTTAATTTTGAGAGTCCTGCTTAAGGGAAATTGGATTCTAACATCCCTGTATTTGAAGTTCTCTCATTTATTGTATTTTTTAAAACAATCCTTCCTAAAGATCTGTGCAGAAGTTTACCCTTCATATCTTCTAGCAAATTTCAAGAATTTATTTACCTAAAATTAAAAGCTCTAACAGTATTCAAACTCTGACTACTCAGTTTAATGGTACAAATGTCCAGAGCATTTGCTCCAATTTGGATCACATTAGTGTATCCAAAAGCTAAAAGGAACATGGAAAAACTGGATTTTCAGTTTAGGACTTTAGTGTTTTCCTGAAATAAGGCTTCCCAAAGAATAAAACACATTAATAAGAAAAAATTGAGACATAATCTTGGATATACTGAGATACACAAAAAGAAGACATTTTTCTTAAATGTTTGCAGTGTTTGACTGGGGTGAGGGGAAGAGAAAAAATAGATGATATAAAGTATTTTGTGTTTTAAAAAGCTTCTCTATATGTTTCCCCTACTGAGAATTCCTTCTGTCCTTTGATTAGGGAGAGGTGGTCACAACCTGAAGTCAAAGAACTGTGGTTGAGTGGAAATAGAATAGTTTTCTGAACCAGAAGTTGGTGGTGAAAAATTACAGCAACCCATAAAATGTTGATTGTTCAGAAACCTTAAAGATTAAATGTTCCCTGAGAAGAAGCCTTACAAAATTACTCCACTAACACAGACAGTATCTTGGGTAGATCCTCAGTGTTGAAATGAAGATAAGACATGGACCAGAGTTATAGGATTGACAGGCTAGGAGGGATTGTGATGCACATTGTTGGAAGGAATACCTTGATGAGATGTAAGAATGATTTGGGTATTTGAGGACACCCACGTAACATTTCATGTAAGTTTAAGAATGTTTTAGTTTGTATTAGTCATTAGAAAAAAGTTGACAGTAGTAGATATTTATTGAGGGCCCATGGTTTATAGGGAGCTAGGTTAGTTCTTTGAGAATTGAAACATGTCTAAGTCAAATCATACACAAATACCCATGGTACAAGGCAGTATTCAGAAAGAGTTGGTTGAATGTAAACTCCTTCAGGGCAGGGACTATTCTTATTTTTTCCTTATATCCCTAGCATCTAGTACAGTGTTTTGCACATAAGAGACAATATGTATTTGTTGGATGGAATATGAATGGTTCAACCTGTGAGAGTGAAGAAGAAGCAAGGATTGGTAGGTTGGAAGAAAGCATTTCAAGTGAGTATTGAAGACTAGGTAAGTGAAGGTGAGGAAAAGGAATTTTAGTTAGTCAATTGATAAGGTGCATTTATTAAGTACCTGCTATGTTTTAGGCACTGTCCTAAGCACTGGATGATACAAAGAAAGGCAGAAGACATTCCTTGCACTGGAGAACTCATGAACTAATGGGGGAGACAACATGCAAATGACTATGTGCAAACAAGAGATAATATAAGATAAATTGGAAATAACCAGCAAAGGGAAGGAACTAGCATTAAGGGAGATCAGGAAAGCCTTCTTGTAAAAAGGTGGAATTTTATCTGGGACTTGAAGCCAGGAAATGGAGATGAGGAAGAAGAAAATTCTAGTCATGGGGGATAACCAATGAAGATGCACAGACGAGGGAGACTGAGTATCTTGGGTGAGGAACAACAGTGAGGGGGTCACTGGAGTATGTACAGGAAGGGGGGAAATACAATATAAAAAGAGAAAGGAAAGAGAGGGCCCCGGTTATGAACGGCTTTGAATGCCAAACATGGGATTTTATGTATATAGTTTATTTATTGTATACAGGGATGACGTAGTCAGATCTGTGTGTTAGGAAGATCCATTTAAGTGGAGGATAGACTGGAGTGAGGAGAGGCTTGAGGCAGGGAGACCAATAAGAAGGCTATTGCAGTAGTCCAGGCATGAGGTAATAAGGGCCTATACTTGAGTGATGACTGTGTCAGAGGAGAGAAGGGGGCACATAGGAGATGCTATAAAGATAGAATTGACAAAACTCTGTAGCGTATGGGGGCAGGGGGCAGGGCGGAGAGTGAGGAGTTGAGGGTGAAACTTAGAATTTGACCCTAGGTGACAAGGAGGATTATGGTGGTCTTGATAGTAATGGTAAATTAGAAGAGGAAGGCTTGGGGAGGAAAGACATTGAGTTTTCAACATGTATGAGACACTGAAGTTGTCCAGTAGGCCATTGGACATATGAGTCTGGCATTTAGGAGAGAGATTGGAACTGGAAAAATAGATCTGAGAACCATTCACATAGAGATGATAATTGAATACATAGAAGATGTATGAGATGAGATCATCAAGAGAAATAGCATAAAGCAGTGGTATTAAACAAATTGAAATGGTGACCACTAAATTGTATGTCAGTAGCCCTGGGGGGCTGCATATTCACCACATATTAATATTATTTTTTATTTATTTTGTTAAATATATCTTGATTACATTTTAATCTGATTTTGGCCGCTCTTGGGAGTGTTGTGGACCACATGTGGCCCATGGGGGTATGTTTGACACTTCTGGTATAGAGGGAGAAGAGGACTCAAGACAAAGCCCTCTGGCACACCCACAATCAGTTGGACAAAGATCCAGCAAAACAGACAGCAAAAGAGCAGTTGGACAGGTAGGAGAACCAGGAGAGAGCAGTGTCTCGAGAGCCCAGAGAGATGAGAATATGAAGAGGATGATAGACAGTGGCAAAGGCTGCAGAGATATCAAAAAGGATGAGGACTGAAAAAAAAGACAGATTTGACAAGAGATTATAGGCAGTTCTGGTTGAATGATGAGGCTAGAAACCAGACCATAGAGAATTAAAAAGAGAGTAAGAAGAAAGAAGGTAGATAAAGGCATCCCTTGAAGGTGGTCTTCTCAAGGAGTTTAGCTACAAAAGGGAGGAGAAATGGGACAATAACTAATTGGGATGGCTGGATCAAGTGAGAAATGTTTGATTTTTCTAGGTAGAAGGAACAGGATAACATACAATCAGAGGTGGAAAATCATGATGTGTATTTGAGCAAGTAGTCCAGATTAGCTTTATTTTCCCCCTCTTAAAATGCCAAGAGAATTCATTTAAATGTTGTCAAAGAACAGCTTATGCAATCAGAATTCAAACTTGCTTTTTTTTTTTTTTTTGGTAAGGCAGTTGTGGTTAAGTGACTTGCTCAGGGTCACAGCTAGCAAGTGTCAAGTGTTTGGTCTGAGGTCCTATGTGAACTCAGGTCCTCCTGACTTCAGGGCGGGTGCTCTATCCACTGCTCCACCTAGCTGCCCCTCAATATCTTTTGAAGATCTGATCTTAAAAGGTTGTGAGATAAAACCATTTCCATTTTGCCAAGTACAATTCTGCTAGATCTCAAGAATTAGGAAATGAAATGGGCTAATTGGTCCCATTTGATCTTTTTCTTGGTCCCTTTTTGTTTCTTTCTTTTTTTTTTTTTAGCGGTATGTAATGGAAATCTGATATTATTTTACTCGAGGAAAAAATTGATGATAAGCCTATTTTCTATCATGAACAGTAACCCTTTACATAGATTGATTTCCCCCAAAAATAAGCCTTGTTTTTTTGTAGCCTTGTTATGGGATTATCCACAAATCAGATGTGGGTCTTATGCTCCTTCACAGCTCAGAGGATTTAGTAACATGTGCTTTTCAGAGTTAGGATATTTTCTCATATCACAGATTTTCTGGAATAAAATTACACATAACTTGGCAAGGGCCTTTAACATCCCTACCTGAACAATATTGTTCTTGTTTTAGAATTACTGCCTGCAGAAGTAATTGATTCCTAAATTGTGACCAACCACCACCTAGGCTTCTTCTCTTTCCCTCTCTGCCCATCCTCTCTACTTTATGCCTTAGACCAGGGGCGGGGAACCTGTGGCCTTGAGTCCTCAAGTGTGGCACTTTGAATCCAAACTTCACATAACAGATGTGGCTTTGAGGCAGCAGGTTCCCCACCCCTGCCTTAGACCCTTTCTCTGGTATTACTGTGCCCATACATAGCAGGTCTTTCTCATTAGTAGTCAAGAATATTTACAAACCATGTTCGTATCATGAGTGCATAGAACATTCTTTTAATACCTGAATTGATGACATCCAAAGTTTTCTTCCATAGGCTGTCCACAGAACCCCTCCCACCTAGTAGAAGAAAACATTGAGATAATTTCCTTTCCACCAACTTAGCCATTTTCCTTGGCTCATTCCTATGTCCTCTCCCTAAGGGTAACCCTGAATCTCCAGACCTTTCCATTATACCTGTGTAGTATATAGTCAGTGGCCCTCTTTAACCCAAGGTAAAACCTTATTTCTTCTTTCTCAGTACCTAGTCCTAATTCTTAAGTAACCTTCAGGATAAGTTATTTCTCTTATAGTTTTATTCCCTCTTATTATTATTAATAATAATTACAAAAACAACAATAACTAATATTTATATAGTACCTACCATGTGCCAGGCACCACACTAAGCGCTTTTTACAAATATTACCTAGTTCAAATTCTAAATTCTCTCCCTTCCTCTCACCCCCTTCCCTTCTTAAAAGGCAAGCAATTTGATTTTTATTATCCATGCAAAACATAATTCTTTGTTAACCGTGTTGCAAAAGAAAACTCAAACAAAATCAACCAATAAAAATAAAGAAGATTTTAAAAGTATGCTTCAGACTATATTCATAGTTCATCAGTTCTCTCTCAGGAGGGGGATAGCATTTTTCATCATGGGTTCCTTTAGAATTGTCTTGGATCATTGTTTTGATCAGATTTCCAATTGCAATTTCCAGTCAAAGATTTTTAATTCTTTGCTACCACAAAGGAGCTGCTGTGAATATTTTTGTACATATAGATCCTCCTAGTAGTGGTATTGCTTGGTTAAAGGGTATGCTATGTTTGATAGTCTTTAGGGCATAGTTCCAAATTGCTCTCCAGAATGATTGAAGTAGTTCGCAACTCCACCAACAGTACATCAGTGTCCCTGTTTTTCCACATTGCCTCTAGCATTTGTCATTTTCCTTTTCCGTCATGTTAGCCAGTATGACATTTGTGAGGTAGTAGCTCAGAGCATTTTTTTTCATGTGACTATAGATAGCTTAATTTGTTCTTCTGAAAACTACCTGTTCATATCCTTTGATCATTTATCATTTGGGAAATGGCACTTATTTTTAGAAATTTGGATCCATTCTCTATACATTTGATAAATGAGGCCTTTATCAGAGAAACTTGCTATAAACATTTTCCCCCGGTTTGCTACTTTCCTTCTAATTTTGACTACATTGGTTTTGTTTGTGCAAAGCCTTTTTAATTTCATGTAATCAAAATTATCCATTTACTTTCCATGATTTTCACTGTCTCTTGTTTGGTCATAAACTCTTCCCTTATCTGTAGATCTGACAAGTAAAATTTTTCATGCTCCTAGTTTGCTTATGTTATCACCCTTTATGTCTAAATCATGCATCCATTTTGATCTATTTTGGTATGCAGTGTCAAATATTGGTTGTTGCCTAGTTTCTGCCAAAGTGCTTTCCAGTTTTCCCAGCAATTTTTGTCAAATGTCGAGTTCTTGCCTCAAAAGCTTAGATGTTTGGGTTTGTCATACACTAGACTGCTATGGTCATTTACCACTGCGTACTTAATTTATTCCACTGATCCACCACTCTTTTTCTAGCCAGTACAAAATCGTTTTTGACAATTGCCACTTTGTAATACAGTTTGACATCTGGTACTGCTAGTCCCCCTTCCATCACACTTTTTTTCCCCACTGATGCCCTTCTTATTTTTGACCTTTTGCTCTTTCAGAAGAATTTTGTTATTTTTTCTAGATCTGTAAAATGATTCTTTGCTAGTTTGATTGGTATGGCAATAATGAAATATTTTTAGATACATTGTGTTTACAACTATGTCATATTCCGTACCTTTAGTTTGTCACTGCTCTGCCACAAAGGAAGGGAAAGGAATAAGCCTTTATATAGTGCCTGCTATGTGCCAGGTACTGTGTTAAGCACTTTGATTGAGAGGCAGGAAAGCATGATTTGATCATCCGTCTTCTAGATTCATAATGGATTATTTCTGGGCTCATGGTTCTTAAGGCTTTCACTGTTGTTTTTCCTCACAATGTTGTGGTTATTGTATACATTGTTTTTCTGGTTCTGCTCACCTTATTTGACATCAGTTCATACAAGACCTTTAAGATTTTTCTGACTCTCTCCCATTTATCATTTTTTACAGTGCAGTATTCTTCCATTCCATTTCTGTGCTATAATCTGTTTAGTCATTTCCCAATTAATGGGCACCCACTTTGTCTTTAGTTCTTTGGTACAACAGAAAATGCTGCAGTAAATATCTGTGTACATATTTTTGCACATTTTGTGTTTATTTTACTGCAGTTCTTCTAAATATTGAGAAAGCCTGTGCATTTTTAGGGATATGCTAATGGCACTGTGTGTCTTATGTTGTGTGATGTTTTTTCTAGGGCAAGGTTTTTGAGCCTAAACTCTGTTGTGGTTTGGTAAATTTCCTATGTAGACCCTTTTATTCTGTGTGTAGTTTCAATCTGGCACTTCTTATTGGGTCAGGGAGTAGGAATAGGAGCTAGGGGTTGGGAGATAAGGAAGAAAGTAGAAGAAATTGGGGGTATTTTTTTTGCTTTATGGATGTTAAGTAATGACTTTTTGGTAATGAAATTTTTATGGCCTGGTAAATATTTGCTGCAGATTTATATTGGGGAAACCCTGTCATGGCATGTCCTGTATTTTTCATTAAGGAACATATCATTCCTGTATAAGAATATAGAGAAAAATAAATTATACACCAAAAAGTTTATAAAGAAATCCTTTCCCACTGATAAGCACTCACCATGCACCTAATACACTCAGTCCTTCTGCCTGAAGCCTTGTAATCTTCTTGTTTATTACACCTGAATGGCATCACACACAAATCGGGAGGAGACACTGATATTGACCAGAAACCTCTGCTTTCTATTGACATGTCACAACAAGGTTAGCCTAAAAAGCTTATTGGGGGCAACATCCTTCCTTAGGGGATTTAGTAATGATCTTTTCTTCCTCTGTAGTTCTATGTTCTCTTATGTTCTCATTCTGTTCTGCTTCATCATAATGTAGTTATTGCATATTTGTGTGTGTGTCATATCCTCTTTACCACATTGTAAACTCCATGAAGGCAGGAACTACATCTTAATTATCTCTTCTGTCCCTAGCACCGTGTTTTGTGCATATCGTAGCAGGTGGTTATTGAGTAAATGAATGAATAAATAGGAAGTAAGATGTTGTGGAGGCTAGAGAAGGGTTTAAATCTACTGGATCTGCAGAAGAAAAGAGATGGATGAAAAATCTGTTTTGAATCTTAATGGATTTTACTCTGTTCATTGAAGAAACCGTCGACTTTTCTTAGCAAGGGCTCTTATTTCTTTTCTTTTTCTTTTTCTTTCTTTTTTTTTGGCGAGGCAGTTGGGGTCAAATGACTTGCTCAGAGTCACACAGCTAATGAGTGTTATATGTCTGAGGCCAGATTTGAACTGAAGTCTTCCTGTCTCCAGGGCCAGTGCTCTATCCACTGTGCCACCTAGCTGCCCCAAGGGTTCCTGTTTATGATCTTTTCAGGAAAGTCTCCTGTTCATCAGTTGAAAACAGAATTTTTTTTGTAGATACTGTGTTCCACAGCCATCTATGTTTTCAGTGGACACATGAAGTTGAGAATTTTAATTCCAAAGAAAGAAAAAATTATTAATAGTAGAGCCAAGTGATTCCTGAACTATGACAAAAATATCACAAGAAGCAAGTACGACTGTCTTATCTTTTTAAGACTCCAAGCTACTTAGCCCTTTCCCTGGGTTGATCTGTAACTTGTAAGAATCTTTGTATTTCTACCGGTCTTAGCATAGCTGGATGGCCCAATGGGTAGAGTGCCTGGCCTGGTATCGGGAAGACTCGTCTTTGTGAATTCGAATCTGGTCTCAGACACTTACAGGCTATGTGGCCCTAGACAAGTTACTTAACCATGTTTGCCTCAGTTTCTTATCTTGCTGGAGAAGGAAATGGCAAACCACTCCAGTATCTTTGCCAAGAAAACCCCAAATGGAGTCAGGAAGAATCAGACAGGACTGCACAACCCCCAGATTTTAGTGCTTGCTCCAATGTAGTCTCTTGTCCCCAGGAAGTGCGTCATCCCAAAGAACTTCTTAGGCTGCTGTATGGTTTGGGTTGGCCCTGTTGTCACATAACAATTAGAAACAAGAGGGACTGTTAGCATCTCATCAAAGAAGAGCTACATAATTGCATTATTACCAAAATCTTTAAGATTGTTATCTTCCTAGGTGTTAATATATGCAGGAGACAGTTTTATTTCCTAAACCATCATTTTTCAACAGTTTTCTTCCCTCCTGATGAAGCATGAGGAAGTAGCTCCCTGGAAGAATGTTTGATTAGGGAAGGTTTTATACAGTAGGCTGGATAGAGCAGGAACATAAGTCTTTGAAAGTTAAGAGGATGCTTCATTCTTGAGGGACGGTTCTAGATAAGATATGAGAAATCTCGGAGTATTTGTTACAGACCTGAATTGCTCCCAAAGGTTAACTGCTTTCTCTCAACCCAAAATACACAAGTATAAAATAAGGTATGATTAAGTTCAATAGAAAGATGCAAAACAAATTGTTAGGTATGGTCTGGAGGGGTGTGGGGTGGAGATTATTGTTTGAATAGCTTTATGGTCAACTTTCCTCTTCTTCCCTTTTAATTTTACAGTAAAATGAGGCCAGCTAACTTAAATGATTTGCCCACAACTGGTTAATCCCACTAGTCCCATAACTAATTGCTGGAGATCCCAGGCCTGTATTTTTTCTACTTTCTCTTGTTGCTTGGTTTATTGGGAGTGAAGGTGAATGGAGTGAGCAAGTAGTGGCAGAAAGAGGGGCACCGTACAGAAAGGTTTCTCTTATGAAGAAATCTAACTTTAGCTTCTCAGTTACCATGGGCACCTGTTATCAATCTTCTGCTTTTTTTAGCTCAAACAAAAATGTTTACTTGGTTCTTAATGGTTCTTTACTGTAGCAGATTTGTAAAGCCAAAGATTACTTCATATTTTAATGCATTTTATTCTAGTTACCTCAGTAATCTTTTTTTCAAAATAATTTTACATTAGGCTTTTATGTGGGGAAGAGGAAGCCAACATAAAGGAAGAGTTGGGTGTGCCTGGTTCATGTCCTAGATAAGGAAAGTATATATTCTTTCTTACCTGGCTAGTTTTGCAGAGACAATTTTAGTACCTAAAACAGATCACTCATTCTAGGTCACAGATGTCCCTCTTAATTTAAAGACAGCTTGCTAAGTAAAGTTGTTAGCTTTATGTCTAAAAATCACAATTCTTAAGAATTCAGTAATGCTAGCCAATTCTTTTAAAAATTATTTTTATTCTGAACTTGAACACCAAGTAAAATAGGCATTTCCACATACATAATAGAACAGAAAAAGATGAGTATATATGAAATTATTACAGGTCTCTATTATGTATAGCTTGCTTTTCTTTTTTAGTATTTAATAAATCCAACCTGCAGCTTTTAAAGTTGTCCCACTTGTTTGTGATTCTTTCTGGCTTTCCCTCTGTTCTCTTTTCTGCATTTACAAAAAGAAGCTTTGAGGATATTCTTTTCCTTTTCTTTTCTTTTTTTTTTTGCTATCCTATCCCTTTTTGCATTTGTCCTCCTCCTTCCCTTTCCATTAAAAAAAAGAGAGAGAAAAGCCAAGTAGATGTAGATAGTCAAGCAAAACAAATTCCAGTATTGGCCTTGTCCAAAAATGTATGTCTTATTCTGTTATCGAGTCCCTTACCTCTTTGTCAAGAAGTAAGTAGTATGCCTTCTGGAATCATAGTCATTAACACAAGTTTTCAAGTCTTTCAAAGTTGTTTTTCTTCAAAATACTGTTGTTATTATATAAATTGCCCTCCTGATTTTGTTGACTTCATTCTGAATCAGTTCATATAGGATTTCCTTAGGTTTCTCTGAAATTGGCTATTTCATCATATCTTATGGTGCAATTAAATTCCACCATATTTATGTAGCATAATGTCTACTACAAAAAGTGTTGCTCTAAATATTTTTGTATATTTGGATCCTTTATTTATTTGATCTATGTTTTTTTCTGTCTAGTAGCTGTATTTCTGAGTTAAAAACTATGCACAATTCAGTGATTTGGAGGCAGGGGTGAATGTGGAGGAAATAGGTCTAATTTTCTTTACAGAATGGCTGGACCAATTCACAGTTCCTCCAAGAGCTCATTATTAGTGTTTGTATTCTGGCAACCCATCCAGTATTTGTCATTGTCCTTGTTTTGGCATCTTTGCCAGTGTGATAGGTGTGAGGTGGAACCTTAGAAATTGCTTGAATTTTCATTTCCCTAGTTATTAAAGAGTTGGAGCTTTTTAAAAAATGTATATATATATATATCTATATATATATCTATATATATATCTATATCGTTGTTGATAGCTTGGATTTCATTCTTGGAAAACTGCATGTTTATGATATCCTTAGACCATTGGTCTATTGGGAAATGGCTATTATTCCTACAAATTATTTCCTTTTATAAATATTTTAGTTCCTTATATATATATATATTAAATGTGAAACTTTTATCAGAAAAACTTTCTGTGAAGATTTTTGCCCCCGTTACCTTTTTTCCCTTCAAATTTTAACTGCATTTGTTTTGTTTGTGAAAAATTTCAATTTTAGATATTCAAAATTGTTCATTTTACCTTCTGTGATCTTCTCTATGCCTTGTTTGGTCAAGGACTAGGTATCCATACATCTGAAAGGTAATTTCTTCCTCTAATTTATGATATCATCCTTTATGTCTAAGTAATATATTCTTTTGGAGCTCATCTTTGCAATAGTTTGAGACATTGGTTTTTACCTAATTTTTGACAGACTACTATAAAGTTTTTCCAGTAGGTTTTTTTTTTTTTTGACTCATGAGTCTTTATATCAGTAGCTAGGTTCTTTGGTTTTACAGAACACTGCTATTGTGTTCGTTTTCTTCTGTGTGTTGTGTACCTAATCTTTTCCAATTCTCTATTTCTTAAGTAGTACCAAGTCATTTCAGTGACTATCACTTTGTAACGTAGTTTTAGATCTGGTACTGCTACGCCTTCTAATTTTTATTTTTTACCTTTGGGTTCTTGACTTTTTATCCTCCAGATGAATTTTGTTATTTTTATAACCCTATAAATTAATGGTCTGGTAGTTTGATTGCTATGACATTGAATGAAGAAATTCATTTTAATTAGTATTGTCATTTTTATCATATTGGCACAGCCTACCTAATAGTGATTAATATTTCTCCAATTATTTAGGTCTGTCTTTCTCTAAAGACTGTAGTTGTACTGTACAGTCTTTAAAGATTGTAGTTACTAGATTGTAGTTGCATTCATATAGTTCCCGTGTATGTCTTGGTAAGCAGACTGCCAAGGATTTTATTCGCAATAGTTATTTTGAATGGAATTCCTATCTCTTCTTTCTGTATTTTATTGGCAATATACAGGTAATACTTATACTTCATGTGGGCTTATCTTCTATTGTGGCATTAAAATAGACACCATGATTTTTTTTTTATATTTTGATAGGCTGACAGTGTAGAAATCCCCCTACCATTTGGTGGTCTAATATTAGAAAGTCCCCAACTCTTATGCCAAGGACATGGTGAAGTAGATGGTCTCATCTACTATTTGTAACAACTGCTTGCTGTCCTTGGGTAAGAGACTCTGCAGTTTTGTCTAAACGAACTGTTTTCACAATTGTAAAAATATTTAAGTATCTTCCTCTTGTCTCCTGCCCTTAAACTAAGAGAATGTTTTCTTATAATAAATCTTTCTAGTTACATTCCAAATACTCCCCTTTTCTCCCTTGACTTATCTCTCTCTCTCTATTTCTCCTTCTCCTGTGAAACACTTTACTATCCTATGTTGCTGTAGAATGATCCTGATTGGCAGTATGCCTTCAGTGGGCCTGAAAGGTTATAAAAACCATATATGTACTGCATGAATCTAAATTTGCTGTCAAGGACAGCAGATTCCTTAGCATGCTAGTAAATCTCTTCTAGTTTGGCCTCCTAACTTTGAACAAGCATCAGACCCCAGTTAATGGATATATTTCTCCCAAGAGGTTGAGAGAATTCTCTGATGATGTTCTGTGTCTCTACTCAATTTATTAATAATTTCTCTTTTGCTCTTTTTATTAATACTTTCAGTTAATATTTCAGTTGACTATATAGAGTTCTCTGGATCATAAGTGTCAAACTTTTGGACCCTGGGCCTCAAGCCTTGTGGCAGGAACCTGATTAAAATCTAATTGGAAAATGTTTAACAAAATAAAAATACAATACAATGTAGATAATGTTAATTTATGAATATTAGGTGGAAGAGGTCTGTTTCTATTTGAGTTTGACACTACTGCTCTAAACCATAATATTATATGCAAAAAGGGTTTCTTTTTTGCCTATATTTTTTCTTCTAAATTCTTTTTTCTTCTCTTATTCCTATAACTAGCATTTCTAACACCATACTTAATAGTAGCGGGAGCAATGGGCACCCTTGTTTTACCAGATCTTAATTGAGAAGGTCTTTAATCATGCTCAATTGAGTATGATTTTTGCACTTGGTTTTAGATAGATACTACTAAACATATTAAGGAAAAGTCCATTTATTTCTTTGTGTTCTAGTATTTTGCTTAACAATACGAATGTTGTATTTTTTCAAAACCCTTTGTTAGTATCTATATAATCATATAGTTTTTTATCATTTTTATTATTAATGTGGTATCTTATGTTTATGGCAGCTAGGTGGCACAATGGATAGAGTGCTGGGCTTGGAGTCAGGAAGACTCATCTTCTTGAGTTCAAATCTGACCTCAGACAGTAGCTGTGTGACCCTGGGCAAGACTTTTAACCATGTTTGCCTCAGTTTCCTCATCTGTAAAATGAGCTGGAGAAGGAAATGGCAAACCACTCCAGTATCTTTGCTAAGAAAACCCCAAATGGGGTCATGAAGAGTCAGACACAACTGAAACAACTGAACAACAGTGTTATGCTTATAATTTTCCTTATATTGAACCAACCCTATATTCGTGGTACAAATCTAAGTTTCTCATAGTGTATTATCCTTTTAATTTGTTGTTTTAATCTCTAATATTAATTTTAAAATGCTTTATTTCATATTTTTATGTCAGTGTTTATTATATTTATAATTTTAAAAAAAAATCTGCTTTGTTGCTCCCTAGTTTAGTAATTAAAGCCATGTTAGTATCACAGAAAGAGTTTGGAAGGGTTCCTTTTCTTCATATTTTACAGACAATTTATGTAGTATTGCACTAGTTTTTTCCTTTGAATGCCTGATAGCATTTTCTTATAAATACATCTATCTCTGGAATTTTTTTCAGGGGGAGTTGTTTATGGTTCAATTTATTTTTCTTATACTGCATTCTATTCTTCTGTTAACCTGAGTATTTTCATATTTTTGTAACCATTCATTTCATCTCAGTTACTGGTTTTGTTGGAATGCAATTGGGCAAAATAGTTTCCTTCATTCCTACCTGTGAATTTGTTTCCATTTTTGATACAACTCAGTTTTCCTCTCTTTTTAAAATCAAACTTTCTTGTTTTATTTGTTGTTTTCCCCCTAAAAAATACAAAGCCTAGATTTATTTATCAATTTAGTGAATTTTTTTGATTTTCAGAATTTCCGCTTTGGTGTTTAGTTGGAGTTTTTTGGTTTGTTGATTTTCTGTTTTTAGTTGAGTACTCAGTTCATTGATTTGTTCTTTGTTGATAAGAATTTGGAGTTATTAATTTTCCCCTCACCATTGCTTTACTGCATCCCATAAATTTCAGTATATTTGCTTATTGCTATCATTTTCTTGGATACATTTTTCTTTTGTTTCTCTGATATGTTCTTCCATCTACCAGTTTTTTTAAAGTAAGTTTTTATTGATATTTTCTGTTTATTACATCATCTGACTATACCATGTATCCCTTCCCTTCCCCCTCTCTGAAAATTAGATTATTTGACAGCATTTTTTTACACAGAAGAATAAAAAGTCAGTTCAACTAATGGACACATTAAAAAGTCCCAAAATATGTGCATTGTGTAACACCTTTGGATCTCCCACCTTCATAAAGGGGTAGGTTGTGTGAATCTTCTCATATATCTTCATTCAAATAATACTTGATCTTTATAATCTTGTTAGATTTAGTGCTGATTTTTTGTGTGTAATTAATTTCATCTATATTGTTGTTACTGTATATATTTTTTCTTGGCTCTGTTTACTTCACTCCAGTTCATATGAACCTTTTCATACTTCTCTGTATTCATCACATGATCTACCAATTCTTAGGATTATTTAGGTTCCAATTAATTTCAATTTATTCTTCAGTGTATCCTTTTGGAATGAGTTTTTATTGTCTTGTAGTTAATTATAAATATGTTTAGTATTTCTTTTTTTCTTTTTTGAGGTGCTAGTGCATGGTTTTTTTTTGTGTGAAGGTATCATGCATGGCTATAGCAATCACCATACATCTAGCTTTTCTAATTTTTCTAAAGTTCTATTCATGTCCTTAATTCATTTTTTGTTTGTCTTTCCATTAGATTTGTTTAGGTGTGAAAAAGCTACATAGAGGTCTCCCACTGTTTCTGTTTTACTTTCAAATTCTCACTGTAATTTGATTAACTTTAAAAAAAGTTTAGATGTCCTATTTTGTAAATATATAGTAGGTGTCAATATTGACTCATTACAGATGGTGCTTTTTAGCAGAGTGTAGTTTCCCTGCTTACCTCTTTTTGTCTTATTGTTCCTGTAGCTTTGTCTGAATCATTATTGCTACCTTGCTTTTTTTAGTTCACTTGAAGCAAAATAGATTCTGCTCCAGATTCATTTTAACTATATGTGAATCTTTATGTTTCGTGTGTGTGTGTGTGTGTGTGTGTGTGTGTGTGTGTGTGTGTGTAGACACCCAAATTGTTTGGTCTTTTTTCTGTTTCTGCTTTGTTAAGGTACTTTAAAGTCCTTTTTGGTATCAAGTGCAACATAAATAATGAATGCATAAAAAGTGTTTTGGCTGGTCTCTATATCAACAACATCCCCTTTTTGTCATAAAGGGACCTAAATAGAAGCCCACAGGTATATGGCTAAAAACCTCTTTCAGTTGTTTCCTATGATTCACCTTGTCTGCTTTTACCCTGGACTTATTTAATTTCTACCTTGTAGAGCAAAAATGTCTAGATAAAAAAAAAGACATTGGGTCTCGCCACTTAGTTCTGTTTCTGAAGGAAAAGCTGCTCATCCCTGCTAGAATTCACTTATTGGAACTGAACTATATTGGCCAAATTCTTGTAATCTTTTTAGCCTGATATTTCTGATAATAAAAACATGACCATCTGATGATCTGAAATTTGCTGTTTGGTGGGTAGAACCACAGAACATATCTTAGATTTGTTTGTAGTTAATTAATAAATGGAGGTTTTCATCAGGAAACCTCTCACTGGACTGACAGTTGGTTTCCAGTGAGAAACTTCCTTTGAAAGGGATCTTTTAAAAAAATTGATTATAGATTCTTGTTTCTTCCTCCTCTCCTGGCTTCTTTATGGCATCAGGGAAAGCAGAAATACTTGAATTCACTGTTTTCTTTTCTCTCTTCTTCCTTGCCTTTCTCTTTGTTGATGTTTGTTTCTGACCTGCTGCCTGAAGGCCTCAGTTTCCTCTTGTAGACCATTTTTTCCCCTTGCCCTATCTTTAGTAAAATTTCGAACACAGTCGTTCTTCTCCATTTATAAAAAGCCTTTTATAGTTTCGTATAGCAAATTTTAGGTCGTCAAATGTACATTTATTATCCTTAATTAACAAACTCACATGCAGGAGAAATAATTCTGACTTCTTATTTCCTGAATAGGAAAACCTCTTAATTATTTTGGGTGACCTTCTCTAAAATACTTCTATTTTTTCCCTCACCTTTAAAATATGAAGCTGATAGTAGGGCACTGCTCTGAATTCAATAAAGACCTGATAAATTAGGACGATGTTCTATTTGTTTTTAACTATCACTCCTAAGAGTATATTCTGCTTCTGATTTGTGTTTTGTATGCTGTTCATTATCATACATTTTAGTTGGTGAGTTGATATTTTTAATTTTTAAGGATTGGAGATAATAATAACAATTATAGCTTATTTTTACATAGCACCTACATTGTGCTAAACACTTTACAATTAACTATCTCACTTGATCGTCTCAGCAACCCTGGGGGGTAGGTGCTATCATTATCTTCATTTTATCAGTGAGGAAACTGAGGCAAACAAGTTAAGTGACTTGCCCAAGGTCATACAGTTAGGAAATGGCTTGACAAATGATAAAACTAGTGTTTACCAGTACAGTTAAGTAAAAATGATTGGGTGAATATACCTTTCCATCTCACTTGTTCAGTCTCTTTCTTTGTCTGTTTAATTTTCTCAGTTAAACTTAAAGCTTTGGTTGTGGTTCATGAGAATGTCTTGTAGAAATGTTCCTTTTAGGCAATTTGATTTATCAACCCAGAATATATCACATCTTGACTTACCCATTCCATTTACCTGTGCTGGTTTAGTCTTTTTTGTTTGTTTGTTTGTTTATTTCTTGTTTTTTGCTAGGCAGTGGGATTAAGTGGCTTTCCCAGGGTCACAGAGCTAGTAAGCGTCAAGTGTCGGAGGCCGCCAGGGCCAGTGCGGTATCCACTGTGTCACCTAGCTGCCCCCTGTGCTGCCCCATGTGCTAGTTTAGTCTTGCTGTTTTTCTTGCTTCTGGACCTTATTCCTTCTTCCTCATCTTTTCCTCAATCTTATACTTTGTATTTCCCTTTATATTGTATACTTAGATATCATACCATATGTTAGTCACTAATCATGACCTTTGTAGCACTTCCCACATGGGATGTCCATATTCGTCAGTGATAGCTGAGGTCATAATCTAACTTCTAACAATATTTGCCTCTGCAGGTGTAAAAAGTGTTTTCTTCCTTTGGGTTGACACCCTCTAAGTTGAGAAATCTTATTGGAGAAAAAACAAAAACAGGAAAGCAGGCCTGTCTTTTCCACTCTATTAATAGTCAGAAAGAGGAAGACGAAGTTTGGGTTAGCTCTTTAAACAGGGCTAAAGACAAGAAATTTATCCTAACGGGGCCCCATGAATGGTTGTGGGAAATGTGGGGGGAAAAGAGTAAGGAGACAACATGCGCAGCCGGGGCACAGACATCCATCCTTAAGGGGAGGTACTGCAACAAAGTGAACTGGTTTCCTCTGTGCCTAAGCTAATGTTTTAGATTTCTTCTGTTGACCTAAATGGAAGAGTTGTTTTAAACTACATTTCACATTAATAACTAATATAGCTAAACATTGGATTGTGAGTTTCTTGAGAATAGGCATGGCTTTTTTTTGGCCATTCTTTGTCTCTAGAGCTTAGAAAAGTTACTGGCACATAGTAAGTGCTTAATAAATGCTTGTTGAGTAACTAAAAATTTTAATACATATATACATACATGTATCTGTATCTGTATATTTATATTATCATCATCATAGATGTAGAATCAGAAGGAACCTTAAAGGCCTTCTTACTCCAAGATTCACAATATTACAGATGAAAAACTGAGGCCCAAGTCATGAAGTGACTTTCTCAGGGTAACAGGTTTTTGTGTTTTTTAAATTTTTTTATTTTTTATTTTCCTTTGGTGAGGCAGTTGGGGTTAAATGACTTGCCCGGAATCACACAGCTAGTAAGTGTTATGTGTCTGAGGTGGGTTTGAACTCAGGTCCTCCTGACTCCAGGGCCAGTGCTCTATCCACTGCACCATCTAGCTGCCCCAGGGTAACAGGTTTTAAGCACCTATGTTGCGACTTGAACCCCAGACTTCTACTTTGGAATCAGTGTAATTTCCACTAAGGCATGATGCTGTGATTGAATGATATAATCTATATTAAAACACTATGCAGACCTTAAAGCACTGTATAAATGAAGTCATCATTATTATTGTATTCTTTTGTAAAATAATTGTTGAACATTTAGAATGCAAGTTTTAAAAAATTAAGTTAGGAAAGGGTGTACAATGAATGAGTTTTGTGACCATTGTTCTCTACTGAATGATGAAAATATTCCCTAAACACCCAGATTCTCTTGTTGAGTTAGAGGTGATTTAACTTGGAATGATTTAAATGTAATTCAGTTCCTACTACACTTACTGTGAACCTTAGAGCTTCTGTATGGTTTGGGGGTAGGGTGAGGGTAAGTCTAGTGTGTAAATAAAATAATGCTAGCTCAAGTCTGTCCTCTCTGTGATGGCTAGTAGTCATCAACAAAATATGGTGCTTTTTCACAATAGTTTTCTTTTCTTTTCTTTTTTAAATCTTTGTCTGTGTAGAACTCTTGGCTTTTGACTTAACTGCTTGTAAGCTTAGACCACAATTTTCTATTTAGTCCTTGGATTTGGTACTTTTCAGCTTGTCAAATTTCTAGCTTTGAACTGTGTTAACAACCCTTTGATCTGTTGGTTTCTGGTGTTGTACTACAATCCTGCTCTACTTCATCCCTCTAGGCTGATTAACTCTCATACCTTGCAAGACTATCGCTGACTGTTAATTTGCTGTGAAACTCTTAGCATGCTTACCCATCTTTGTAACCAGTAGAATGTCACACTCTTCTGTACACACCAAAACCCAGGCACTCATTGAACCACCAATGGCAGAACCATTTGTGAATTTTTAGTCACTGAAGCAGGAGACTGCTGGAGACTATTCACTTCATAGGGAGCTGAGTCAAATCTCAGAAGAGAATGTCACTTTCTGGGAAGATTCAGGGTTCTAGAGAAAATGGACAAATGGATTTTGAATTAGGTAATCCATTCTCCTGCCTACCAGCAGCATGGAGAATTTCCTAGGCTGCTTTATAGCCCGAGTAGAGCTCGTGGGCTTTCTGGCACAAATAAAAGTTTTCATGAATGAGAACTGTTTCACTTTTGTCTTTATGTTCATAGCAACATAAAAGATTTATAAATGCTTGTTATTTGATTGAACTATGCAAACATGGCCTTTGCAGGATCCCAATTGACCATACAGACTACTCACTGGACTGTTTCTTTATCTCCTGGAGAACTGTCCCCTCTGTTGTAGTGCTGAGGAGCTCCTTCATGACCCTGGGAAAGTTTGATGATCCTCAGCAGTTTGTTCAGATCTGGCGTCAGACTTGCCAGGTTAGGCTAGATGAAAGGATTCTCTCTCAACAAAGAATAGAAATGAAGAAAAACAGTTCAGTAAAATGAACTAACACTGGAAAAAGAAAAGGTTCCCCATAATATGTGGTGTTACCTGCTGATTAGTAGAAGTGGGAGGCAGTACGTTTTCATATTTTTTCTTTGGGGCTGAATTTGGTAATTGTAATTCACTAATTTTGTGATGCAGTTAACGAATTATAATTAAGTTCCTTTTGTTTTGTTGTTTTTCTTTACATCATTTACATTGCTGTAGTTGAGCATATTGTTTTCCTGGTTCTGTTTATTTCATATCCATTCATGTAAGTCTTTTTGTAGTAGGTATTCATACTTTTTTACAGCATAGTAATAGTCCATTACACTTATTAACACAACAAAAGCTGTTGGGGGGCGCAGTGGGTAGAGCCTTGGACTTGGGAGTCTGGAAGATCTGAGTTCAAATTTGGTCTCAGTGAAATTTGAACTGTGTGTGACCCTGAGCAAGTCACTTGACCTCTGTCTGCCTCAGTTTTCTTATTTATAAAATGAGGATACTAATAGCACCTACCTCACAGGGTTGTTGTGAAGATCGGAGGAAATGGTATTTGCAATGCATTTAGCATAGCACCTTGATGTATACAAAACAGATGCTTTAATATGTGTCTGCTGAAAAGTTGTTTAGCCATTTCCTAATCAGTGAGCATCAACTTTGCTTCTAGTTCTTTGCTTCAACAAAAAGTGCTGGCTTAGAGTGAAGTAAGCAGAACCAGGAGGCCAATATGTACCATAATACTACTTTTGTAAGAATGAACAATTTTGAAAGATTTAAGAACTCTAATCAATACATTGATCACTCATGATTCCAGAGGACTGGTGATCCTCGACTCCTGGCAGAGATGTGATGAATGAAGAATGGGTAACATTTTTGAGCATGGGAAATAGCGGGATTTCTTTTAACTCTACTTATTTTTTACAAGGATTTTTATTTTCTCCCTCCTTTATCCCAGTGTGGGGAGAGTAAGGGGAAGAAGAAAAAATAAATGCTTGATAATTGAAAAAAAAATTCTATTTAAGAAAGTATTGTTCAAAATGTTTGGGTATAGATGCATGGTGCATGTGCTGCTGCCCATGTAAGATATCTGTGTCTGTATGGGTTTTCTAAATGTTTGTGGAAGGCATTGATAGTTATCATCTGAGGCCTGGACTCCCCCTGTGGAGAACAGTACAGTAGCTGACATGTGTTGGGGAGGGAAGAATCAAGTATGCGTCTGTAGTACTGCCAGCATGGGTACTCTTTCCTCCAGGTACTGAGCTGTTGTTACAGCTACCTTCCCACCTAAATATTGCTACTACAGGAGTAGATAGGTTCCAAACAATGCTGCTTTCCTGACTGCTAACCTTTAAAGAGGGGAGGTTTGCTCCAAATTTATACCCACTGGCTAAATATTGTTTACATAAAAGACTTGCAAATAGTGAATAATTAGTAAACCCATTTATCTAAGCAAATGGAAATAACAGAAGGTAAATAGATTAGTATATACTAGAAAATTCATGAGGGAATGACCTCTTTTAATAGGAGTGATATGAGATATCAGCTCAACCAAGACAGAGGCCCTGATTTCACCCAAGGGAAAATTCTCCAAAGTCTTGTAAGAATGTAAAGGAAATTAAGTATATGTTGTGAGATAGTGAAGATGTGACACGCAGTTTAATGTTGCCTGTGAAAGACTGTTTATTATCCCCTACATGTCTGAAGCTTCCAGTGTTTCTCTGTTGCTTTCCCCGTCTTCTCTTGCCACCCTCCCCCCAAATCTGAAGTCAGTCCCTAAGAGAATCTGGCACCATACATGTGTTCTCGTTCTCTCTCTCTCTCTCTCTCTCTCTCTCTCTCTCTCTCTCTCTCTCTCTCTCTCTCATATTTTCTTCATCGTTTAGAAGAGTCCCATGCAAAAAGCTGACTTGAGTTACATATATGGAACTTTTCTTTTTGTCACTGACTTCTTTAGGATATAACAGTAGGATCTCTGGTTACAAAGTGTATTAACATTTTAGTCACTTGCTTTGCATAATTCCAAATTGCTTTCCAGAATGGTTGAACAATTATAGCTTCACCAGTCGAGCGTTCAACACCTTCAACATTGAGTATTTTGATCATTTGTCTTCTTTGCCAGTTTGTTGGGTGTGCAGTGAAACCTCAGAATTGTTTTGATTTATTTTTCTCTTATTCTCATGGTTTGGAGCAATATTTTATATGGTTGTTAATAGTTTGGTATTAAAGAGAACAAAGAAGGCAAGCACAGTTAGATTGAACTAATTATATCTATATTTATCTCATGGAGATTTGTGCCAAGGTGATATAATTGTGAGGTTATTGAAGGACTGAAATATAAGTTAAGGTAGAAGATGATACCAAAGTTATAGAAAAAAAGACATTATTAAAACCGAAAAAGGTGGCCAAGAAAACACCAATAGCTACTAATCCATATGTCTACTCTGCTATCTCTGCATAATCTTTATGAATGTTATTTATAAATAAATTGAGGGTATCCTCAATGAAGATATTAGGGGATAAGCAATCTTTTATAGGCAATATTAAACAATATGCCACATCTTTACTACCTCACAGTTAGCTGAAAGAGGTGGGGGTCATAAGATCCCATTGTGTTTATTTGTTAATTATAACACAGCATTTGATTTGGTGACACAGGAAGCGAAGTGGTACAGTGGGTAAGATCTCTGGATTTAGAGTCAGGAAGACTTATTGAAAACCTTACTCATGTCAAATCCAGCAGTTTTGACAGTGGATTTAAAGATAAGCAGAACTGGAGTGGGCTTAATCTATTTCTTTGAAAGATACCATGTTTTTTTTAATAAATTGTTCTTGAAATTATCATATTGTTAACATGTGCTAAATATAGAACAGTTTTTCCTTTGGATATCAAATACTTATTGTAGTCTCACTATGTTTGGATCTGTTTTATATATTTGCAGCCCATTACTGAGTCATGAGTTCAGAATTGAGTCAAAGCCTTTGTGATAATAAAGACGTCACAGAGGTATAAATGTCACAGAGCCTTTAGGTGATTTGTTCAGTAATTATCAAAATGATCATTAGTTGCTCTTTGTTTTCACACATCTCTTTTTGTTTCTTAGATAGCATATTTTGCATGTGTTTATAGATTTTTTTGTGAATGTTTTGTATAAAGTATAGTCATTTAATTGGCCTATAAGGCTCATCAGTTATTATTGTTGTTATAGGAAAATTATTCTTCTCATCTTGTTTGGTAGAGGCCAGATAGAAATGGTCCAAGGTGATATCCTGCTGTTATTCTTTAATATTCTATGAAATAATGCATATATATATAAAATAATAGCTTTTTGTAGCTGAATATTAGTTTTGGGATGTAAGCTTATGTTCTGTAGGCTTACTAAAAGCCTTTTGCCATAACTTTGGTAGTGAACAGGATTATGGGGATGATATATATATTTCATCCTGTTTCCATCCTTCTTCCAGAAGATTTTGATTTCTTATGCCAAGTCTTTATATTTTGAAAGTTTTTTGTTCCATACAGTTTGGATATTATGAAAATCTGGTATGACGATATCTATAAAAATAGAATTTGAAATAAAATCCTAAGAAGAACCCTACAGTAATGTATTTTAAAGTGCACATTGCCAAATTGTCTTACGCCATGCATATATACCATGGGTATTATACCATGAGTATATGTATATATATGTATACACACACACACACACACACACACACACACACACACACACACACACATATACACACACACACTATAGCATGCTATACTATATATAATAGTATGGCTCAACATTAGGGAAACAGTTCTCATGATTAATCACATAAACTGCAAAAACATCTGAAATCAAATTACTATACAAATAGATCTAGAAAAACAACACTCTGCCCAACAAAATACAGCATTCAGTTGTAATGTGATTTTTGGAGGACTAGAGAGGGTTGTTATTCACCACTGTAGTTTAAGTCAGTCTCTGGGGTTCATATGGAGAGGGTAATTTTGTCCACTTTTTCCACTCAGGTATTGTAAAAACCATAAAATGCAAGGACGTGAAAGAATTTATTTAATATGATCAAGAGCATGTATATCAAAAACCAAAAGATATTCTGGGAGCTTTTCTAATATACAACTGAAGAGTAAAGCAAGAAAGGATATTGCTCTCCCCACTATTATTTGGCATAATTTTAGAAATGTAAGCTGTAGTAATAAAACTAAAGGCAGAGGTTAAAAGCAATGTCAACATTATTCCTATTTGCAGATGACATGATGTTTTACTTAGAATACCCCAGAGAATCAGTGAAGAAACTAGTTGAGATGATTAGTAGTTCCATTAAAGTATTAAGATTAAAAAAAAAATCCACAGAAATCATCAACATTTCTTTACAGTATTATCAAAATCCAAGGGAAAGCAATAGTTTTAAAAATTCCATTCAGAATAATTACAAAATGCATAAGATATCTGGGACATAACCTAATAAGTCATATTGAGAACTTACATAAGTAGGGATAGATAACAGCTACATGACACTTTTTATGGAAATAAAAGACAGGGGTAGAGATATGAATTGTTTGTATGGTATTTTAACTATGGCAGTATAATAAAAAGATGATAGTGCCTAAATTAATTTCCAGATTTAGTGCTATACTAATACAACTGCCACAGAGTTTCTTTATAGAATTCAATTCTATTTATTTTAGTTAAATTCAAAAAAACATTATGTGCTTACTAAGTAGTCCTGCCTCTGACTATACTGGGTGACTTTGAGCAAGTCACTTAACTTAATGCTCTAGGAAACTAGGATTATACATTGCAGAAAAGATGCCAGCCTGTTCTGCTGGGATAGGAAAGGAGGGAGAGGTGTCCTCATACCAATGAAATCATAAGATTAATTCCTATCACAATTCCTATGTGCAAGAAGTCAATGTGTTAGGTGCTGGGGATGCAGACAAAAATGAAGTAGTCCTTGTTGTCAAGAATCTTTTATTTATGTGGAGGATATAATATGTACAGAAGTAAAGATATACAAAGTAATACCAAGAGAGAAAAAGTACTAATTGGGAGGTAGAATCAACAGAGGACTCATGTAATTATCTTTTCTTTGCTTTGTTCCTTCCTAGTTTGGGTATCAAGAACACTGGTCTTATAAGAAGTTTAGTAGAGTATCTTTTTTTCCTACTTTTCCCCCCACACAAATAGTTTTATGGCAGTAAATTTCTATTTAAATGTTTGATGGTATTCACTTGTAAGTACATTTGGAACAGGGCTTTTTTTTTTGTGGTGGGGGGTAAGTTTCATTTAAGGATTTCTTGATTTCCTTTTCAGAGACTGGGTTATTTAAAAATCCATATTTCTTGTTTGTTACCTTGGATATTTTATAATTTTGAACTAATCAACTACTTCTTTTGAATTCTCAGTTGGAATAATTAAAAAAAAAGGATTCTTAGTTTGAGTTTTTCTATAGTAGTATCTAATAATTGTCTTTATTTCTTCCAAATTCATTGTAAATTTGCTTTGTCCATTTAAAAAAATTACTCATTTCATTTTCTACTCAGTTTTTTGTTCAGGTTCTCTAAAGGTTTATCAATTTTATTAGATTTTAAAACCTGTAGCTCTTTTCTTTACAGTTCTTTAGTATTATTTTCAATTTGTATTTTTCTCCTCTAAGTTTTTTTTACCATTTGTTCTTTTGTATCTACTTTAGGTTTATTGTTATGTTTATTTTATGACTTTTAAGTTATAATTTTAGTTCATTGGTCCTCTGTTTTCTATTTTTCTAGTATATAATTAGATAACACATTTTCATTTGAAGATTCCTTTAGCTGTATCCCATAAGTTTGAGTATATTGTTTCAATGTTAACATTCCCTTGAACATTTCTTTAATCCATTCATTATTCAGGTTGTTAGTACTTATTCTCTAAGAAAAGTAGCATGTTACAGTGGAAACAACACTTAAGTTGAAGTCATAAAACGTGAGTTCAGTCCCAGCTTATTGCTTGTGTAATCTTCAGTGGATTATATAGTTTCTCTGGGCCTCATCTTCCTCATTTTACAAATGAGGGGGTTGGATTAGATGACTTTAAAAGCCTCACTTCTAAATCTGTGTTTCTGAGATCTTGAAATGTTGGCATCTCCACTTAAGTCTCTATCTTTTGCTCATATTTCCTTTGTCAATTACTATACTATTTTTGTTGCATGATTAAGGAGGTGTTTATTATTTTTGTTAGAAAGTGGTAATTGGCTTTGATGGAAATTAGGGATCCTGTAAGAAGGGATGAGGTAAGAAGTGAATGTAGAGAGGCAGAGGTGGGGAGATGGAATGGCATGTACAGATAACAACTTGCAGTCTGACATGACTGAAATAGAAATTTATAAAGGGGATTAATATGAACTAAGACTGAAAAAGCTGTTGGGGTTCAGCCTATGGAGGACTTTATATGTCAGGCTGCAGATTTTGCATTTTATCCTACCTTAGACCCTGGATTTGGTACTTCTCTGCATGTTAGCATCCTGGCTTTGAACTATGGAGTCTCCTTAACCCCTTTACTCAGTTGAATTACTAACTGTCCATCTATAGTGGCAGGCCAGTAGGGCTGAGAACCTGAGCTCTTACTAGCTGTGCCTAGAGAGACTGTTATTTCCATATTAATCATATGCTCTTTGAAAAACGAACATGACCTTGAAGAGAGGTTCCCTTCTTTTGTCTTCTCTCCTACTGCAGGAACTGTTTGGGCAATATGTGTGCCAATTCCTTCTCGAAAAGGAGCGATTGTTGGTATACATTTGGCCAGACTCTCTGTGACTGCTTACATGTGAAGAATAGAACGATCTTTTCTACTTTCTGACATCCTGTCTTTCCCTTCATTTTCTGCTCCAGTTAGCTTTCAACAGGGAAAATAAAACAAACAAATAAGAAAACCCCCCTTCAAAGTTTTACTTGGGGATATTTTATCCTTATTTAAAACGATCGATCTCTTCTCTTTCTCACTTCTTGGAAGTATCTGTCATTTGATGGCCTTTCCTGACAGGCATTAGAGAGACATATACTTTGCATTTCCTATAGTTTGGATGTCATTGATCCCAGTATAACTCTGCCTTTTTTGCTGATAACATTTTTCATTTTGACAGAACACGTTCCTCAAACATCCAAGTAAACATCCTCAAATATTTTCTCAAAAACAGTTAAGAAAAACTTTCTCATAGAATGATTGTGACTGAGAGAGTACTTTTCACATTATGATTGGCTGGATTGTATGATATCTAAACACCTGTCTAGCTCTAATGTGTGAAGTACAGACGAAACTTTCCAGGCAGAGGAACTGGGTTTAACTAGACGTCTGAAGCCCATTACCTGTGTGTCCTGCACCCCCCAATGTGTTGTTTTCTCCCAAGCCTCTTGAAACAGGGTGATAGATGGAGAACTTTTTGATTGCATCTGTTTTTGAGTCCTGGCCAGATGGTGATGATTCTCTGTATTTGCTCTGGCTTATTCACCTTTTTTCTTACCTGAGAGTTTTTCCTCTGTACTATCTCATAATCAAATATATTGACTAACTAATGAGGCAATGTAATTCTTTTGTTTTATCCTTGAAGTATTAATTTACTTCTTGATTTTTTTTTATCCCCTTATATTTTTTGCCCACGTATACACTTTTTGTTCTTTCAGTGTCTCTCCAGTAATGTGAGCATTTTTAAAAAGAGGAAGACAGCCATAGCCCTAGATACACCAAAGCTCAATTCTTTGCTTATATCTTCCTTGAATCTTGTACGATGGCTGGCATGCTGTAGGCACTTCATGCGTGCTTCTCCCATGTATTCATTCATCTGACCTGTTTTCTTTTGTTGGATCAGTTTGCATGTTACCTCTCTTGCTTGATTTAGTTTCTTTTGAAGGAATAATTTGAATGCTTCTCATTTGTTGAACTTATTAAATTGATGATAAAGCTCAGCTTTGTAGATGTTATTTTGGTCTGTGCTTTTAAAAATATATTTCAATTTTTCCTTTGATTTCTCATAAATAAAAACTAGTCCCAGGATATTCTGATTTCTTTTTTTTTATCTTGGCTGCCTGCAACATATGATTTTTGGTAATGTAGTTTTGGAGTTTGACCATGATGATTCTTGGTAATTAAGGTTTGGATTTCTCTGTTGATATTTTATGGATTCTTTTTTCCCCCCATTACATTTGATTTAACTTTATTTTCAAGTCCAAATTCTCTCTCTCTTCCTTCTCCCACTCATCCGGGGAGAAGGCTGGAAAAATAAAACTCATTACAAATACTTATAATCATACAAAACAAATTTCCACATTGCCATTGTTAAAAAAAAAAAAGAAAATGAAAGAAAGAAGGAAATATGCTTCATTCTTTACTCTGAGTTCATCAGTTCTCTATCTGGAGATGGAGAGCATGTTTCATCATGAAACCTTTGGAATTCTGAAAGGTCATTGTATTGATCGAATACTAAATGTTTCAAAGTTGATGGTGTTTATAATACTGCTGTTATTGTATACATTGTTCTCCTGGTTCTGCTTACTTCATTTTGCATCCATTCATACAGGTCCTCCTAAATTTTTCTGAAACCATTCTTTTCATTCCTTATAGCACAATAATATTCCATCACCTGCCTGTACTGCAACTTGTTAGACATTCCTCAAATGATGGGCATCCCCTCAGTTTCTAATTGCTTGCCATCTTGAAAAAAAACTGCTGTAAATATTTTTGTAACTTTGGATCTTTTTCCTTTTTATTTGATTTCTTTAGGGAATAGTGTTAGTAGCAGTATGGCTGAGTCTAAGGTCTTTGGATTCTTTCAAGGTCTATTTTGTCTACTTCCATTACTTCTGTATATTTTCCTACCCAGTTTCTTATAGTATAATATTCAGGATTTTCATTTATTTATTTATTTATTTATTTTCCCAGATTTTGGAGGGGAAGACCTATAACACTTAGATTAACTCTTTGTATACTAGCTTCAAATTGAATATTATTACAATGTATTATCATTATTCATAGAGCTCTTACATAATACAAAATTCTGCCTCTGCATTTTTTTTCTGTCCAATTCTTTCAGTATCTTTTTCAGCAAGTCTACTGTTTTGGATCATTTCTCTTCATTATAGATTGTTTATGTAATCAATAGGGTTTTTTGTATTTAATTTTTTGTATTTAAAAATATTCTATCTGTTTTAATCAGCCAAAATCTGCCTTCTCACCCTCTCATTGCATCTTCTTCCCCACCAATTAGAAAAACAGAACCCAATACAAATGTGTACAGTCTATCCAAATAAATTTCCACATTGGCTATGTCTAATACAGATGTCTCGTTTTGTACTTTGTGTCCTTGGTCTCTCTGTCAGTAGTGGCATGTATTATCATTTGTCCTCTAGAATCATGGTTGATGATTACATTGAGCAGAGTTCTGATTCTTTCAGAGTTGTTTTGTGGAGGGGAACTCACTGTATTGCTTCATACTACTCTTGGCTCTGCCTCCCCACCAGTATTTTAAATTTTTTTCCATGAGAAATATTATATTTTGGAACCATTCTGGAGGTTCTTGGAGTTGCTGTATTTTCATTTCTAAGGTCTTTGTAGAATTATTGTGTAAGACTTTCCCCTTTGGTGGAGGTTCTTGACTAGGTTTCCTTCATTTCAGGGTACTTATTCTTTGTACTGTCTTGTTATCTATATTGTTGGCTCATTTTTCTCATTTGTCAGTATTTCTTTGTCTCTGTGCTGGTTTTTCTAGGGTGCCCTTATTATAATCAGGTTCCTTTCTTACTGGCAATTCTTTCCCTTTAGCAAAAGGGGCCCAACCCTTTTGTGCCCCTTTCCCATCCACTACTGTTTATTCCCTTTAGACCACTAAGGTTGGGTAAGATTAGTGACTTGCTGGGACAGTGCCACAGGCAGACTGCAAGAGGCCCCTGCAGTTTCTCTTGTTCTCCACTTTTAACTTGACCCTTCTTGTAAATAGTACTATTTACTCCTACACTGAGTTAGTGTTATAACATGCCCCACACTTCTGGGCTTCACTTTCCTCTCTAGTGGCCAACTTTTTTCTTTCCTGATCCCAGGATTGTGGTTGAAGTTATAGGCCCCAACACACTAAGTGGTTGAGGAAGAATCCAGTTAGGACACTGCTGAGGCAGTACTCCAAGAGACTGCTACAGCTGGGCTTATTTTATACAGTTGGTTCAAATCTCCTTCAATAAGCCTTTTCCTTCCTGTGTTGTATTGATGTAAGTAGTGCTGCATTGTCCTACCACTTTTTCTTTCATAGCCATTAAATTTCTTCTACCCCAACTTCTGGGGCTGGTTGGATTTATGGGCCTTTAGACAGTAAAGAATTAGAGGGCCTCATCAGGACATGACCAAGAGGAAACTTCGAAAGCTAGTATTGGAGGCTATTGCTGTTATGTGGAATTCAACTCCAGGTCGGAATGGAAGGCTGTGGGTAGGCAGTACTAGGTCCAAAAATGTAAATTGTCCAGATTAACACAACAGCAAATAGAGATTTTAAACAATTCGTTCTCAGAAAAAGAAATCAGAAAAGCCATAAATGAATTTTTTTTTTTTTTTGCTTTTTGGTGAGGCAGTCGGGGTTAAGTGACTTGCCTAGGTCACACAGCTAGTAAGTGTCAAGTGTCTGAGGCTGGATTTGAACTCAGGTCCTCCTGACTTCAAGACCAGAGCTCTTCTATCCACTGCACCACCTCGCTGCCCCCATAAATGAATTCTTAAAGGAAACTGTACACCTAGAGGGATTTACGAGTGAATTCTATAAAATATTCAAAGAACAATTAAATCTACATAAATAATTTTCAAAAATAGAGTAGACATCTTACCAAATATACTCTTAATACCTAAACTGAGAAGAGGTACAGCAGAGAAAGAAAATTATAGACCAATATCTTTAATGCATTCCAATACAAAAAAAAATTGAATAAAATATTAACAAATAGTCTATAGCAATATATTCAAATGTTTTTTTCATTCTGACCAAGTTAGATTTAGAACAGGATTGCAGAGTTGGTTCAGAATTAGAACACTATAAATAAAATAGATCATATTAATATAAAAACATTAAAAGTAATGTGATTATAATTAGTAGATGCAGGGAATGTTTTTTTCTTATAAAATTTAACACTAATTTATGTTAAAAAAACTAGAAACCATAGGAATAAAGGTACCTTTCCTTAGTGTTGTAAATGCTATCTGTTGACAGCCAAGAGTTAATATTATAACATAATCTAGAAACAGTAGTAGCTTTCTAATAAATCAAGTAAAGTAAGATCTTCTATTTTTACCTCATGATTATCAACCCCTCTCTATAATATTAACCGAGAGTAAGAGCTGGAAAAAAGAAATTCAATTCAAAATGAGTAGAATTTTAAAAACATTTTTTATATCTGTGTAACTAGATACACTAAGTACTTATATGAAAACAAGTACAAAACACTTTCCCCCCAAGAAATAAAAGAAGACAAATAATTGGAGAAGCATTACTTTTTATGATTTGACTGTCATATGATAAAAATGATGATACTATCAAAATTCATTTACAGATTTAGTGCTATCTCAGACTACCAATGGGTTATTTAATAGAACTAGAAAAAACAATAACAAAATTCATCTGGAAGAAGGTCAGGCATTTAAAGAAAAATGATGAAAATGGTAGGAATGAAGGGAATCTAGTAGTATCAAATCTCAAACTATACCATAAAGAAATAATCATTTAAGCTATTTGGTACTTGTTAAAAAATAAAGAAGTTGATCAGAAGAAGAGATTAGTTGAACAAGACCTAAAAGCAATTGAACATAGTAGCATACTGTTAGGTAAACCAGAGACACCAATTAATGGGGTAAAGACTCCCTATTTGACAAAAACTGGGAAAATAAAGCAGCCTTGAAGAAATTACGTTTAGAACAATTTTTTTAATATGCAACAAGTGAATGTGACATAAACATAAAAGGTCAAATTGTAAAAAAAATAAAAAATAAAGGAGAAAGGAAGATAACTTTTACAGATATGGCTAAGGAGAGAATTCTTACCTAAATAAAAAATATAGTTGATCATAAAAGGTACAGTTTCAGTTACATAAAATTAAAAATCTTCTGGATAAAATAAATGCAATTAAAATGAGAGGGGAAACAATTCAGAAAAAAAACCCTTCATGACAAGTTTTGATAAAGGTCTGATATTCAAGATGTTGTAACAAAATTGGTGCAAATCTATATTAATAAGAGGCATTCTTAATATAGAAGTGGTCAAAGGATATGAATGGCTTTTTCTCAAATGAAGAAATGCAGCAATCATATGAAAAAGTATTCTAAATCACTCAATAGAAATGTAAACAAAGAACTATGGGGTTCCACCTCACATCAATATTGGCAAAGAGGAAAACAAGAGTAGGAGTTCTTAGGAGGAAAGACCCATGCATTCTTGGTAGAGCTGTGAAATGGTTCAGCCAGCCTGAAAAACAATTTGGATTTTTTCTCAAAAAGTTACTAAATTGTATATACCCTTTGACCCCAAGATATTCCACTTAGGCAATACCCCAAAGAGCTCAAGGACAGATTAAAAAATACCTACATACTAAATATTCAGAACAGCCTTTTGTTTTATTATGTTTTTTTGTTATAGCAAAGAACTAGAAATAGAATAGGTGCCTGTCAATTGGTATAGTTGAACAAATTATAGTATAATGAATGTAATGGGTTAGTATTGTGCCAGAAGAAATGATGAATATCTTAGATTTGGAGAAATATTAAAGTACTGACATAAACTAATGGAAAGTGAAGTGAGCAGAACCAGGAGAACAATCTATGATGCCCACAATAATAATATGAGGGGAAACAACACTGAAAGACTTAATAACTCTGAGTGGAACAGTGACCAATCATGACTTTAGAAGACTGTTGAAGAAATTTATTTCTCACTTCTTGTTGGAGGGGTGATGGACCAGACATATAGAATTAGGCACGCTTCCTCAGATGTGGCCATTGTGTTGATTTATTTTGTTGATTATACATATTTGTTACAAGAGAAGGCTTTGTGGGGGGGGGGAAGGAAGTAGATTAATGATGAACTTGGCATAAAATGCATCAATAAACTTTTTTAAATGCATGGAAGAAAAAAAGTGCTGGAGGACATTGGGTGATTTTGTTATTACCTTGTTAAACTCTGTGTGTGTGTGTGTGTGTGTGTGTGTGTGTGTGTATGTATATGTGTATATATATGTGTATATATATAAATATAAGGAGATCCCACATGTGGCAAAGGCTGTTCCCTCCCTGTAACGTGGCAGTGTTGTTGTGTATTTTGAAGGGAGGCAGAGCAGACCACTCTAGCTTCTTTTCCTTCACTCTTCTCTGAGGGAGACTTTAATTCCTACCGAGAGGGGAATCAGGAAGTTGGGGCTGAAGGTCACTTTACCCACCTCAGAGAAATGGATGTCTAGAATTATATCTATCAGCTCCCTTAAATATTGTTAGTCTGGGGGATATCATTAGGTTCAAACCAATTTCTGATCTCTGGGTCATTATTGGGGGAGGGAGAAGCAGGACCCCAAGCTTTATATCCAAGGTTTGACCTCTTTCTCACCAAATACAAATCATTTAAATCATAGCAAAATAGAAACCAGAGAAGGTATACATAGGAGAATATGTACCAGACAATCAGATAATGCAGAGTAAAGGAACTCCCCCACTGGGATTAAATAACTCAGCTTAACCAAGAGAGAAAGCCCTAGAGCTCTCTGAAGGGGAAACTCCCCAAAGTCTCTAGTGGAAATAGGGAAACGATGGAGACTGCCAGCTCTTCTCATGTCTTCCCAGAGTCCTTTCCTTCAGCAACCTGAAGTGGCGTTCCTTCTCGAAGCTGGAAGCCAGAAGCACCCAAAGTTACTTCCTACTTGAAGAGTCATGAAAAGGACTGAAGAAAGCTAGGCATTGGCCAGAGCATTCTTCATCAAGCAGGAGAAAGCTCCGTACCAGTGGGCTTTGGGATAGCAGCTACACATATACTCCTTTTAAAAACTCTGCAACAGAATTTCAGTTTCTCACACAGTCCTCTTTCTTGTTCCTCTTTGTATATTAAAATGTTTTTACTTCTTTGATTGTTAAATTCACAATAAAAAAAGAAAATTTAAAAAAATAGGAGCTCTACTTTTCCTTAAATTGGGCTATTACAAAACCTGTGTGTGACCTCTTATCATAGGATCACAAGGGAACCTCAATAATCATCTGATCTAATCTTATTGTATACATTTGGAGATTCAGGGAGATTAAGTGACTTGCCAAGAGTCACATGGGCAACTAGCATAAAAGAAATGACCATGCTCTTAGACACAGTGGAATTGGTCCTCAGAAGTATGAATAGCACCTTCACCTATCTCTGTACTCACTGTACTGACAGATGCTCCTATTTATGTATTAAAGTAGTGGGAGCAGATCTTATCAGTATGGCTTTTTCTGAATTGACTCAATCTCTGCCCTGAGTCTCTTAGGTATAATAGGAATCTCAGTACAAAGTTCATTCGTTAGCTTTCCCTTTTTAGAATCTCTGAGGCTGTAGGGGACAACTTGGTGAGGGGGGATCAACCCCATTCTCCAACTCCCAAGAATTTTTACTTCATTTCCAGATCTTGTGCTCTGTCACATGTAGCTAGATAGCTGGCCCTAGGGTTACTACTTGAGTTACAGATGTGCTTCTGTGGAGCTCAGTGTCGCAGAAGAATAGTATGGGGAGAGAGGTAGGGGTGAAGATCCCATGGAGTAGTAGAACTTTCAGATTGTTCAACTGAATGAGAATCTGACCTAAGAATGGAATGAGAAGAGTCTATATAGGGAATGGTGTTTGTATGTGTAAGGTATCGGCTTCTTCATGTGTATATGTGGGTAAATAGGAACCCTCTTGAAGTTCTGGAGTCTGAGTCTTCATTGTCGATGAACTGGAATTCTTTGGAGGCTGTACTTAAGTCTAGAGGGTGAAAAAAAGTGTGTACTTTTGAGGTTGAACTTAGATTTTGGCCCAAGCTGGGTGGGAGGGAGAGACAGTTGCCCTTGGTATTGGTGCAAAAGTGTCTGGAGAGGCATTTGGTCTTGGTGGAGCTGGAGAGGTGAAGCTAGCCTGAGGATGCCATGGAAAGGACGAATGAAAGGTTGGAAAATATCATCTCTTTTGTGTAGGGGGTCATTGGGAGAGGAGATAGCACACAAGACGTTTCTTTCCCAAAATGTATTCCCTAGCTCTTAAAGTAACAAAGTTTGTATACTTAATCTAGATGTGAATTTTATGGGATCATAGCTTCAGAGGACGGATGGGCTGAGTATCACTAGTAATGAATGACAGGAGTCTTCACTTGTACAATTATGAAATCAAATCAGACTTTGAGAGCTTTCAAAAATCGTGGGATTTGGGGCAATTCTCTATTCACATGGATATAGTTTATTAGCTTTTCTCTGTATTTTTTTATTTCCCTACTGTATATTGGCTAGATATTACACGTACATGCTTACAATTTATATCAAATATAGTACAAGATGATAGAATTTGTAAACCTAGACATTGTCAAGACTGAAAGGTCTAAAATGATAAATCAATCAGCAGGTACATATTAAATGTCTACTATATGCTAGGCTGGGGATACAAAGACAAAATCAAAACAATCCCTGCTATCAAGAGGAACTTAGAGTCTATCAAATAATAGAAGAGGAAGCTGGTAGTTCCTATGTAATACGTGATATTAAATGGTAGAATTGCTGAAGTTTTACATTTTTTTAATGTGAAGTCAATATCCTGTGTTTTAATATAAGCTTACAAGTTTGGAATTTGAAAAAAAAACTTTTTTATATTTTCAAGCTCAATTTCCCACATTTCTTTGCCATTTAAAATTTTCCCATTTTCTAGGGTCTCTTTTGATTATTATTAAAATGCACAGAGGTTTCTTCCAAGTAGGTCAGCATATTTTAATACAATAAATATATGTTACGAGAAGCATCATGGCATGGTGGTTAGAAAGCTGACCTTGGAATCAAGATGCTATGAGTTCAGGCCTCTTTGGCTTACTTACCTGTGGGACCCTGGGAAAGTTATTTACTCTCCTTGGGCCTAAGTTTCCTTATGCATAAATCCTCTGATAATACTATTATTTTTGCCTTTTGGTATAGTCTTTTCTAAATAGTATACAGTACAATCAAATGTATGGATTAACGGCAGAGTATGTGAAGGCAGTTTTGGGATGGCTACTTCTTCAGCCAGGAGTGAATGAATTAGGTTGTGCAAAACCTAGCAAAGCCATCTTCCCATCATCATCGTGTGATTAACTTCTGCAGAAAGAAATAGCAGAAAGCTGGTAGAATATATTGGCTTTTCACAGAGTATCAGGAAATAGTGAAGTCAGTGGGAAGTAGCTGAGGTTACTTCCTGCTATATTTCGTAGTCATAATAGCTAGGGATGTTGGGGTACTTCTGTATAGTCTGTAAAATGTTTTGAAAAATGTGTCAAGGAGATAAAAATGTTACTGTATTGTCAGAAGGTGGCAGCAGTCAGCCATTTGTTTTTCAAGGAACTGACCTGAATGACTAAAAAATAAACTTTGATGTATCTTTTGTTTCTGTAGGGATTTCAGTACCAGTATTGATGACATTCACATTGATAAGACCAAGCCTCAGTGGCACAACTATTTCCTATGTGGATTTAAAGGAATCCAGGTAAATGATGTTAAATAAGGTACCTTCTATCACTTAAGAAGACAGAAATTATGTTTTATATGTTTTATTAAAGTTCCTCATACTTTTGGTCATGAGGGGTGATTTTAGCTTTCATTGGGCTAATTGTCTGCCTTTTCCTATTGTAAAGATCTTAACTGAGACCATATGGCTTCAGTAGAAGAGAGCTTGGGAAGTAGTGCCAGGAGTTTTAGCTTCTACTGGACTTTTTTGGGGGGTATTGTAGTGGAGAAGGACACCCCTAGCATTGAATGTGGTGGTTGTTGAGGGTAGCTATGGCCTTTTTTTAGGGGAGACTATTTGTAAATTAGGGATTTCCTGGATTGTAGTTATACATTTACAGGTCCAGACCAATGATTTCATTGGAACAGGGAGCTCTCATTGTGGAATCTCCTTCCACATACATGGATGGTCTACCCCTGGTTGCTTATAAACTTAGAGAGTTCCTTGAGAAATTGAGCAGTTGAATGACTTTCCCATAATCACTCACTAATATAAGTCAGAGATGGGACTTGAACTCAGGTCTTCCTGGCTTTAAAGATAAAAGCCAGATCAGATGGTAGATCTATCTGATACATAGATCAGATACTAGAGAGAGTCTATCTATTCTGTCACACTACTTGGATTATAGTAACATTGTTAAATGGTCCATATAGTTGTAACAGAGGCATGATGAGCTGGCAAAACATTCTTCTGGTTTTCATTTTTGTTAACATTTTCATTTGAAAAGAGAGCCTTTCATTTATACTCTGTTTTAATGTGCTTATATAAATGTTCTGTATAGAAGCATTTTTGACTGTATAGATTGGCTTTCACTAGTTTTTAAAGAAGCAATAGAGTTGGGTTACTCTAAATATTTTCCTAGAAACGTTACAGAGCTAGGTTGGATATCATTGGGTTTGTGTCTTGAGAACAAGAAAACAAAATGAAAATCATGGTTTCCTTGGGTGATGCAAGGCAGGAGGTAGACAGGCAGCTTCCCTGCTGAGTACTAGTTTGTGTTTCAATAATTATTTAAAATCTGGCACTATAAGCAAGAGGTTGTAAGTAGTGGGTGTTGGCTCTTGTGAGTCTGCAAAGTGTTTTTAAGAGCATGGTGATTGAACTATTATTGTTCCATAGAACACATGTAGTGTCATGCCAAGAGATCCAGACTGAAGCTTCAGTGGCAAATCCATTACAGAAATGCATCAGATCCATCTCTGTTGCATTATACCATGCTCAATTGAGGAAGCCTTCTTCTTTTCATTATTTCTCAGGTCCAAGGAAATCTCTCACGTGAAGAGTTCCTTGCCAGCATGAACTCTCTCCTCTCCATTGCCTATTTTAAGCAATCTAGATATTAGTGGAAACTTCAGTACTTGGAATGTATTTGCCTGGCAAGTGCTGCATGGTCTTATAACAGATTGCAGGATTTTCTTTGCGTTTTGAATAAAGTGCCCTAGATGAAGCAGGCTACTTGGGGGTGGAAGTGAGGGGTGTGTTGGAGAGTCTGTTTTTGAGCTTTAGGTCTTAAAGACAATCTCTCTCATTTGATGGCTCATGCCCAAAGCAGGTTTGTAGACAACTCCTGGCAGAAAATCTGCCTCAATGTGAGGCTGTTAGGAAACATTCAGATTTAAGCGCTAGGAGGGTCCAGAGGATAATCTGTTTATATTAAATTGAACATGTTATCCTTCTGGAATAGAGCTGTTGCAGAATTTGGCAAAACCCATTTTCATCTCTGAAACCGTAGTACATTTTTATTTAAACATTGCGTGATAAGTTTGTAAGCCTGATTCACGTTCAAGACACCCTGTGGATTGGTTTCTGGTTAAATCTCTAAGGGTTTTTTTCTTTCTCTCCCCCTCTCCCCCATTCCTTCTTTCTAACAAGCTGTCTGATGTTCTGCATGAAAGGGTATTGGCAGCAGCAGTGTTTCAGTTTATAATTTGTTTGTATTTCTGGAAAGGAAATTTTTAGATGATTTGAATTGAAAAAAGAATTCTAGCCAACTGAGTAACTGAGTATCTTTACTTATAGGCCACATGAGCTTTGCCTGCTAATTTTAGGGAAAACTTATAGGGTCTGTCCTTTGCAGAAAATAAAACATTTCTCTAGTTGTTATTTTAGCTTGTTTACAGAATCACTCTCTGGCATGTTGCATGTGATGATATGTTACACAGTGGGGTTTCCCATTTGCATGACATTTTGTTTTTGCATATATGAAGTTATATTGACATAATAGTCCTGAAGAGTAAGTGGCCTTATTATTATTTTTAATTCTCAGTCACACAGAGAATAAGGAATTTTCTTGATATTCCTTCCTAAGACAGGTATAAAGGTAGCTTTTAATCCCCAGAGTCCTAGCTCTCTAGTCTAGATCATAGTTCTAACCAGACTAGAACTTCCCAGGTCCAGGTAAGGTGGCATAGTAAAAGTTCAAATGGGAATCAGTGGAATTAAGGTTCTAGTCCTAAATCTACCACTAACTGTTTATAGGATCTTAGGCACATCAGGTCTCAATTACTCCATGTGTAAAAAAAAGCAGGTAGAACTAGATGAGGACCTTCCTAGATCTGAGGTTATATGATTCTTTATGTCCTGGTCCATAGAACTGGAGAGCATATTCTTCCTTGAGGCTTTTTTGTCTCTTATTTATTTTCCTCATAATTTAAAGTTTGCATTTTCATTTGTGACTGTTGGCCAATTGGGGCTCCATTGAAAGCTACCATATGGCTCAACTGTATCTTTAAAATGCTAGTAAAAAATCTGGATTTCCTCATATGGCTGATTTACATTAAATCACAGTCACAGAATGTTGGCCCAGGGTTCTTACTAGGTTCTTTATGAGAAATCAGAGACCTAGACCCAAGTCCTACTTCTGCTGTTTACTTGGGAAAATCGCTTAACCTCTCTTGGTGCCTTGATTTCTCCATTTGTCAAATAGAACTAATGATTTGTGGAGTTCTTTACTGAAGAGGAACTTCTGATGGTTGGACCTCTAGGACCCATTTGTATTCTAGGTAACTTTCTATGGTAGTAAAGGATTTACCTTGGAAGAGAACTAATCCTTTTGATTTGCATTAGTTTTTGCCTCAGGCAAATAGACTTAATAATGATTTAGATTAGTTGATAGATATTTGGGATTGGAGGATTGTTAGGACATTCGAGGAGCTACCAGAAAGGGCAGAACTATTAGGTTAGTATCAATAGGAAGAAGTGTTAGAGAAGCAGATTCAGCTCAGTAGGATGAAAAACTTCCTAACTCAGGGATTCTTAACCTTTTTTGTGTCATTCAACCTTGGTGATGGACTGTGGGCCTGTGAACCCCTTCTCAGAATAATGTTTTCAAGGGGCAGCTAGGTGGCATGGTAGATAGAGCTCTAGCCTTGGAGGCAGGAAGACCCAAATTCAAATCTGGCCTCAGACATTTGACACTTACTAGCTGTGTGACCTTGGGCAAGTCACTTAACCCCCGACTGCCTCACCAAAACCCCCCAAAAAAGATGATGTTTTTAAATGCATAAAATAAAGTGCACATGATTAAAAAGGAAGCCGATTATTTTGAAATAGTTATTTAAAAAAAAAAATTTTAAACCATTTCATGGGACCCCAGGTTAAAAATCCCTGTTTTTGTTGAATTGTCCACAAGTAGAATGGACTGCCTCTTGACACAAGCATGTCATGACAATTATATATGATTTCACTTAAGCCTTACAGCAGCCCTCTGAGATATGTAGCATGAGCGTTATTGTCTCCATTTTATAGGTGAAGAAACAGGCCCAGAGATCACGGGATGTTCTATAACTTGCTTATGTTTGTAACACTAATAAATGCTGGGGGTGATATTTGAACCCAGATCTTTCTGACCTTGATTACTTGTTGGAGGGTGAGGTCCTGTGCGTTGGTGATAGAGATAGAATGTTAGGGATTGTAGAGAGGATTCCAGTTCAGGTATGAGTTGGACTCCATGGCCTAAGAAGTTCCTTCTAATCCTGAGAATCCATGATAATATGAAAAACAAAAACAAATAACCCCCTCCCCTCCAACATTTTAAAAACCATGATCTCTTTTTATTCACCATAGTAACCTTGATTGAATAAAGGGAAAGGTAATCTGACCCTGCATATACTAAGAGTGAAGAACCATGGCAGTTATGTCATGGGTCATTTCTGATAGATCAGACGACATTGAGCAGTGTTTCTAAATAGTATGAAAATTGCCTTGTTAAAATTGTGCTCCCTGGGCCTCCTTGGATTTCATGGTTTTTTTTTTTTTTAATCCTCCGGTTATTAGGAACATTTCAACCTCATGAACCCGACTGGAATGAATTGCCTGTTGGATGGAATCATCCCCCAAAGTTCTGGCCTCTCCAGTTCCAGTGCCCTGGTGTGTTGTGCTGGGCTCGTGACGCTGAAAGCTAACAGGCTAAGCCTCTCCAAGGTAATTTGTCAAGAAACAACACTTCCTCTCAAGTCTTTCTTGTGCCTCTGTGTCTAAATCCATCATCTGAATCCCAGGGCTAGGATGCAGTGCGTTGACTGAAAAGCTGTGATTGGCCTAAAAGGATTGTATCTTTGGGGAAGTCTTTTCATTTAACGGGTTCTGTTTCCTATAAACCAGTCCTAAGGTAGCCGTTACCTCCTCTCTCCCTCCTTCCCTTGTCCCCCACCAGAGGGGCAGCATGTCTGTGATTAAGTGTATTAAGATGCTCTTGGATTAAGTGTGGGGCTGACTGCATTGGCAGTCCTTCCTGTCACCTCATTAACAAGTTAAATTTGGAGCAAGAAATTTCAGGCCTCATAACAGTGCCTGCTTAGTTTCAACCATAACCTTAAATTAAGCACTTGACTGAGCAGTGTTTAAGAAGAATAAAGGGGACCAAGCAGTGTGTATGTTTATGTCAGCAGGTTAGTCAGTGTAATAAACTTTTTTTTCCTGTTAACATTGCATTACAAAGAGGAAATGCTTATTTAAAGAATATATAAATCCAACAAGAGGTCAAAAAGGCTTCATTTTACTAGTTCACATAAATCTCTGGCTTCACAGCTCAGAGCAGGTGTGCTCCATTTTATAATTAATGCTTTGGGATGCTGGTTCAAATAAAACCTTACCATAGAGCCTTTTTGCCTAATGTGGATGCCAGGGACCAGGGTATGTAGTTTGGAAGCACACACCTGCATCAGGTCAGACCTGGGAGGAGAGTGTTAACCAGGTGCTTCGGCTCTTTTCATCTTGTTTGAAAGTTTTTGGTAAGGAAATTGGATATACAGGATGGAAAAGAATGAGTAAGAGAGAAAAGAGTCTGAGTTAGGCTTCATATGTCCAGCTGACATCCATTAGTCTAATTGGTTCTTAGGAACCTAGAACTGAATCTGATCAGCCTGTCTCAGAAACCAGCAGGTTTTGGGATTGAGGTGAAATGATTGCTTTTGAGCCTTTTTCTGTTTTTGATTTTTTAATTTTTTAAAAATCATGGTGATGTGGGAAGAGTAACCTGGAGAGGGGGAAGCACCTCATATGAAAAATGTTTGTCTTCAGGTCCTGTTTTTCAGTCTGATTATTCAATCCATTGAATAATAATTAAGCTCTTTTGAGGGCCACTGATAACAAGGATATTTAGTCAAAAACAAGTAATGGATACTTTAACGTTGTGAAAGTAAATCTGTCTTAAAATGGATAGAGCTAGCTCCCTTTTATCAGAGATATCTGCTAATCATGCCTAGAGATTTTTGCATTTCTGTCCTACGCATATAATCCTGAGGGGAACCTTTGGGTACGTGTGTACCACATTTAGTTCTGGATATTATATTTAAGAGGGACAAAGTGGAGCTTGTCCAGAAAAGGGTGAATAGAATGGGTAGTGATTGGGCTTTTAAAGGTTGATGGGATTGGATATTTTTAACTTGAGGAAGAGGATATTTAGAAGGGAGATGATTGCTAATTTAAAATACTATTTACATTTAAATTTAAAATGCTATTTAAAAATTGAAAACCTGTGACATGGAAGGCTAATTATACTTATTCTAATTGGGCAACTAGGCATAATGGATACAATACTGGACTTTGAGTTAGAAAAACAGAGTTCAAATCATACCTTATATACTTACTGAGTTGTGTGACACCAGACAAATCACTTAGCTTTCTCAGTCTCAGATTTCCTCATGTGTAAAATGTGAATAATAATAGCACTTACCTCACAGGGGTGTTGTGGAGATGAAAGGAGATAACATATATAAAGCTTTTTGTAAATTTTAAAGTGTTATATAAATGCTGGCTACTATACTTAGCCAAAACTACTACTGTTATTACTATTGATAATAATAATAATGATACTGATTCTAGTTAGTGCCAGAGGACAAAACTAAAACTAGTATGAAATATCAAAACAGGGTTTGGCTCAATATAAGGAAAAACTTTTTTTTTTTTAACAATCAAAGCTCCCCAACATGTCATGGGCTGCCCCAGGGGGTAGGAAGTTCACCATCATTGTCATTGTAACTGTTCAAGCCATCTGACAGACATATCGTGGGCTATATTGTGGTTCAGGAGCTTGACCTACATTATCTCCAGGCTGCCTCCCAAACTCAGACCTTATTGAATTGGAATTTTGTCACATAATTCCTGGTCAGGCATGAGTTAGAGTAGGTGACCTTCCCTTCAGAAGTGCTGCAGAATCTAGCTCTAACATTGTTTCAAGTCAGGAGGTAGGCAGGAAGAATGAGCAAAGGTAGAATCCCACCTTAAAGAGCTGTTATGGTGTGACAGGAATGCTTCAGATGAACCCAGAAGAAGAGAATGCCTCCAAAATATCTACAAGCAAAACCTTAGAGAAAACATAGCTCGGACACAGGTTCATCTAGAATTCCTGGGAGATATGAAGCAAAAGTTAAAATGTTTTTATAAATGAAATGAGAGCATTTGAGGAAAAAATTAGAAAGAATTGGAAAGAGAATCAACAGCTTGGCACAAGTGGTACAAAACCTTGCCTAAGCAACAAACTCCCTGAAAATTAGAATGGATCAAAAAGAAACCAGTGACTCTATGAGACAACAAGAAATATTAAAACAAAGTCAAAAGACTGAGATAAATTGAATAAGATGTAAATAGCAAAAACAACTGACTTGGAAAACAGATTGAAGAGGGAAAAAAATCATTAGACTTCCTGAATGCCATAATTAAAAAAAAAAAAGAACCTTGATACCATGTTTTAAGAAAATTTAAAACTTCATATCTCTTAGCTCCAAAGGGCAAAGTTGAAATAGAAAGAAGTCACCAGTCACTTCCTAAAAGCAAACCCAAAGTGAAAGCTCCCAGGAATATTATAAATCCAGCCAAAATTCAGAACTTTTGGTTCAAAGAAAAAAATACTTCAAGAAGCCAGAAAGAAATAATTCAAGTACTGGTGAGCCACAGTCAGCATCACACACAAGTTAGCAGTCACCACTATGCAGGGGCCAAGAGCTTGGAATATGATATGCCAGAAAGCAAAAGATATAGGCTTTTATAACCAGCAATAACTTAATCAGCAAAACTGAGTATAAAGCTAACATGGGAGAAATGAGGCTTTAGTGAAGTAGAAGACTTGTAAGCATTCCTGATGAAAATACCAGAGCTATATAGAAACTTTGTAGAAAATTTTTTTTAAATTTAATTAATTTCTTTTTAGTTTTCAGCATTCACTTTTGTAAGATTTCGAGTTCTAAAATTTCCCCCTCCTTCCTTTGATCTGCATTCAGACTCCATACTTCTTTCTTTGAATGTGGATAGCATTTTCCATTATGAGTCTTTTGGAATTGTCTTGGATCATCATGCTGCTGAGAAGAGCTAAGTCTATCAGAGTTGGTCATCTAATAATGTTGCTGTGTACAATGTTCTCCTGGCTCTGCTTATTTCACTCAGCATCAGTTCATGTAAGTCTTTCCAGGTTTTTCTGAAATCTGCCTGCTCATCAGTTCTTATGGAACAATAATATTCCGTTACATTCTTATACCACCACTTGTTCAGCTGTTCTCTGATTGATGAGAAACTTTGAATTTCTAACACAGGAGTTTAGAGACACATGAAAAAGTAAACACATGTGAACGTGTGTGATAAGGGACTAAACAAGAATACCCACTAGAGTACAGAATGAGATATATTTGCTTACATTCAAATATGGAGAGGTCATTGAAAGAGTCTAGAGAAGGCCTAGAAGTGGTTCTGTTATGTCTCAATCTCAAGAGAAGAATGGAAATAAAAGAGAAATATATTAAGGGGAGAAAGGAAAGGAAGGTTAGGGAATATTATCTCTCATATAATCAGAGTATGCAAATAGAAGAAGGACAAAGAAGGAGGAGGGGATAGAGGTAGTAGCTGACACTTGAACTCTCATCTGAACTAGTTACAAGAGGGAAGAATACACACACACACACACACACACACACAGTTGGACACAGAAATACATTTAAACAGGGTAATACAAGGGGGGAAGATAGAAGGGAGAATTAGAGGGAGGATAGATTAAGATATCCTTAGTCTTAAGCAAAACAAACTCTGATGCATAAAAATATTTGTGGCTCTCTTTGAGGTGGTAAGAATATTTGCCAAGAAAAAATACCATTGTGCTATTAAGAAATGATGACAGGAAGATTTCAGAGAAACCTGGGAATACCTGTATGAATTGATGCAGAGTGAAGTGAGCAAAACCATTGATGCAGAGTGAAGTGAGCAAAACCAGGAGAATGAGTTATACAATGACAACAGTTTGGTTAAGACAGACAACTGAAATGATCATCATAATGAACAACCAAGATTCCAGAAGACTAATGATGAAACATGCTTCCCACTAGAGTACAGAATGAGATGTATGTATTTTTTGGACATGACCAATACAGAGATTTGTTTTGCTGGACTATACATGGGTGTAACAGGGATTTAGTTTTTCCTTTGTTCTCACTAGGGAGGAAGGAGGGAGGGTCTGCAGTGTGAGGGTAAGAAGGAAGATTTCTTCTAATTGAAAAATAAAATACAATTAAAAAAAAAGAAAAAAGAAATGACCATCTATGAGCCCAAGTCTCCAGTCTGACACTCTTTCATGGTTTCTTCACAAGCATGGTTCATAGTGCCCTGGGGAATGAAAAGAGTACATATTCTACTCAATCCCTGGCCTTAAGGAATTACAGTCTACCAAGAGAGACATTCATATTTTATTTAGTAAGCAAGAATGATGATTATTGATAACAGTTCATTTTGAGATGGACTTTAGAGTTTATGAGAGTATTTTCCTCGCAATAGTCCTGTGAGGTTGGATAGTGTAAGTATTATTCCAATAACCCATTGCACGAAATACTGCAATATGTCTGTGATCTCATCACAATATTGTGAGCATTCCCTTGATATTTAATAATGGATATTCCAGCCTATCTGTGCCTAAACATCCCGTGTTACTTTTGCCCATATCTTCTCATAGATTCATCCCAGGGCATCCACAATACGTGTAGGGGGTGGTGGTAAGGTTTCAGAGGCTTCCTTTCATTCTCACGATGTTGTGTGGATACCAGAAGAGCATACAGTCTTCCCATTGGTTATCCTTCAGTCTTTGCTACCTAACTAGCCTGTCATTTTCCTCCCTACTCATAGACTTCTCTGATGACATCCTCAAAAATATTATTATTCCCTTTTTTATGATAAGGAAAATGAGACTCAGAGAGGTTTAATAGCTTGCCTAGGGTCACAGAGCAGGGGAGAACCTGTCAGAACTTCTACCAAACTCAGGTCTTTTGACTCAGAGTCTATCATGTATAAATGCCTATGGTGAGTATATGTAACAGTCATTGATTTGTTGCTGACCTTTGCATGTGAATGTAGCTCATTTGGACTGATTGTCACTTGGCCTTCAGAATAAAGAAATACATTGTGATACAGAAGGAATAAACCTTTACAATTATGCAAAGGTTTAAATTTAGTTTTTTATTTTTTTAATAGTCTTTTAGTACATGTCATAAGGAAGATCAGAAAACAATTTGCACTGCCCTTAATAATTATGCAGAGAAGGCCACACAAAGATATTGTGCCATTTTGCTTGGAATAACAAAAAATTTCAGCCATAGAATGGTTAAAGAAAAGAGTATTTATTTTTAAATGACTCAGCCAGATGGTGAGTGGTAATGAATGGTTTGCAGTAACAAAGCATATGAGAGGATGGCAGATCTAGAATAAGGTCTTTAAAAGCAATTTTTTAAATTCAACATTGAACATGACCTCCATCTGTGCTCTGCTAGTGCAAAAGCACAAGAGGGTTTGATGTTAGCCGTGGTTGTTCTCCCTGAAAATATATTTGAAGTTTTGAGTCAAAGGGCAGCATAGTCAATAATAACAAGAGAGCTTACTATGTGCCAGGTGGGGCAGCTAGGTGGCAGAGTGGATGGAATGCTGGGCTTGGAGTCAAGAAGACTCATCTTCCTGAGTTAAAATCTGGCCTCAGACATTTATTAGCTGTGTGACCCTGGGCAAGTCACTTACCCTGTTTGCCTCAGTTTCTTCATCTGTCAAATGAGCTGGGGAAGGAAATGGCAAACAACCCCTGTATCTTTGTCAAGAAAACTCCAAATTGGGGGGGATGGGGCAGCTAGGTAGTGCAGTGGATAGAGCACCAGTCTTGGAGTCAGGAGGACCTGAGTTCAAATCCGACCTCAGACACATAACACTCACTAGCTGTGTGATTCTGGGCAAGTCTCTTAACCCCAATTGCCTCACAAAAAAACCCTGAAAAACAAAATAAAACTCCAAATGGGCTTTCAAAGAGTCAGACACAGCTGAAATGACTGAACACACAACAAATCTGCCAGGCACTGTGCTTAGTGTTGAGAATACAAACACACCTGTCCTCAAGGAGCTTGCATTCTAATGAGAGAAAATAATACATAGAGAGCTAAAAGGTAAAGGAGGAGTAGGGGAAGGGAAATATCTGGTATAGTGGCATGGTAGAGAAAATCCTATGGTGATGTCATCAGTGAAGTCTGGAGAAGAAGAATGAAGATTGGACTCCTCAAAAATGGAGATTCTAGGAGAAACCTGTTGATCATTGGCAGGGGTGCTAAGAGTGGAGAGTGTTTCCAGTGTAAGAAGTAGTTCAAGGATAGGATGAGCTTCCAAGGGTGAAGACGTTTTTGTGGCATGGTAGAGAAAGTCCTGTGGAGATGAGTCAGAAGTACAGCCTGAAAAGGAATGAAGACATAGTTGGCCTGGGCCTCTCCCTTGCCCTTTTGCCCATCTTCATCTCACTTTGTTCTCAAGGGTTCTTATGCTCCCAACTGGCTAGGAACCAGAGACCCATACTACAATGGCCCAACTTTTACACTCTTCAGAAGACTTGAATCCTAGTTCTGTTACTATGTCTGAAAGTGGACATGTAACATTATCTTTCTGTACCTCCATTTTCTCATCTGCAAGATGAAGAGGTTGGATTGGGTTAGATGACCTTTAAATCCTACTATAAATTAAATTCTGAACATGTGAATCCAAATTCATTCACCTCATTTGGGCATTAAAAGCAAAAAAAAAAAAGTCCAAACAGACCATGTTTCTTTTAGTTGTATGGGATGGTGTTTTTATTTGTGTTAGCATTCTGTTTTAGGGGCAGACTTGGGGAATGAATCATTCATTTATTTATTTACTGATTTTGTGCAGTTGAATTCATTTGGATAATGTGACTAAGCTATTTGACTGCAAATTAGAAGTCTTGCTTTTTTGCCCTTGTTTAGGTGACCTCTGGGTTGGTTTTTTTTTTTTCCATTTCCTTTCCTAGGCTAACTACATGTTTACCTTCAGTGTAAACTAAGGCAAACAAGTCTAGTTCAGAGAACAGCAGATTAAAATATTGAGGGCCAGTGTTTGTTTCCTAGTGCTTGCAAACTTGACCTTTGACTTTGCACATTAAAATTTAAGTGTGTGAGTTTTGAGTGTGCATGTTCTGCCCTTCATGGTGGTGTGGGAAAAAAAACATTTGATTTGGCATCAAGAGCCCTGAATCTCGACTCTTTCCTTTATTAGCTGTATGATCTTGGGCAAATTGTTTTTCCTCTCTAGGCTCTAGTTTTCTTATCTGTAAAATCAGGGTGATTAAGCTGTGTCTGAGCTCCCTTTCCTTTCTAAATTTCTATCATCTTATGTGTGTGATAATTACAGGGTCAGAAGGAATCCCACTGGTCATATATTTAGACCTAGACCTGAAAAACAACCCTCTCTATAACTGAAGTTCTTAAGCTTTTTTACATCCTATACTTTTTGGGCAGAATGGTGGTTCCTATGGACCCCTATTTCTGAATATTGGGTTTTTTTGCGGGGGTGAGGCAATTGGGGTTAAGTGACTTGCCCAGGGTCACACAGCTAGTAAGTGTCAAGTGTCTGAAGCCAGATTGGAACTCAGGCCCTCCTGACTCTAGGGCCGGTGCTCTATCCACTGTGCCACCTAGCTGCCCCATGAATATTGTTTTAAAATAATTGAAGAAGGTAATAAATTTTAATTAGAGGTGAGTGAAAATAAAGATATAATTTTTTTTAATCTAACTTCATGAACCCACTGAAATCTATCCATGTATCCCAGCTTAATAACCTTTGCTTCACACCCCTAACATGTGGTGATCCAGCCTTTGCTTTGAAGATTCTTCAGTGAGGGAAACCTACCCTCTCCCCAAATATGCCATTCTACTTTTGACAGCTCTGATTGGTAAGACATTTTCCATACATCAAACTTACGTTTCCTTCTTTGCAGTTTAAAAGCTCATAGGATTATAGATTTAGAGCTGGAAAGAGCTTGCGAGGCTATCTAGTCTAACCCCCTCACCTTACAGGGAGGTTGTGTCTTGCCCAAGGTAACACAGATAGTAAATGTTAAAGGTGAGATTTGAACCCAGGTCTTCTGATCCTAAAGCTACTGACTCAAAAGCCAGTGCTGTTCATACTATATAGTGTTCAGTTGCTCCTTCAATCCATTGCTCCTGAGTTCTACCTTTTGGGGTCAAATAGGACAAATCTAATTAATCTTCCGGATAAGTTAGATCTCAACATTTAATCACGGTGTTTGGGAGACTCTAGATTAAGACTTTCACAAAAAAGTCTGGTAGGTGCCAGTCAACATGTAAAGAACTGGAACATCGTTAAAGCATCTCACATAAATGCACAGTTCTCAATTGGGCTTAGAGTGATTCAGAGAAATTAAGAGCTGAAACCTTAATGGGAAAGAATTCTGTTACCAAATATGCTTTGTATCTCTAGTTCCCCCCTCTTAAGTTTTCTAGAGGCCCCTCCTGGTTATAGGTCTCCCTAGGGTAACAAGCTATAGAATCTAGTGGCTTTTATCCTGGCCTTGCCATTGTCTTGTGCATGACTGTAGGTTACTCATTTAATTGCTATATCCCTTAGCTTCCTCATTCTGAAATGGAGCAAGAAAATAAGTATTTCCTTCCTGCCCTGCGCTGCGCCCCCCCCCCCCCCCCCGGGAATCAGAACTGCTAAGGCTGAATACCTCTAACTCTGAATTTTTTGGTAAGATTCAGGAAAAGAGATAGAATAAAAGGGGAAGGAAATCAAGGAATGGAAGTAAATTAGTAGATTAGGAAGTTGTTCAAAGTGTAAGACAGATGATGTGAACTATTAGGAAGGAAGATGCATTTGTGTGAAATAGGAACTAGGCTGCATGGTATAAGTGGTTAGAGTGCTGTAATTACAGTTGGGAAGACCTGGGTTTGAGTCTTACTGCAAATGATGTGTGACTTTGGGCAAGTCATGTAGCCTTTCTGACCTTAATAAGTTTCCTTGTCTGTAGAATGGGATAGTAATAGCATAGAGTTGTTAGGATTAAATGAGATAATTTAAAATACTTGAAGTTTTCATTAAAGCTTAAAGTGTTATATAAATCCAGTTTGCCATTATTGTTAGTAGCAACAATGCTAGTAGTATTAATAACAAATATTACTACTACTAATATTAATAATACTAAGAGTAGGAAGAACTAAAGAAAATAATGGAGGCTGCCTAAGTCACACAAATCAATCAGTTAAGAAACACTTCTTCTGAGCTTACTGTGTGCCCAGCACTGCACTAAGTGCTGAGGATACAAAGCCAGAAATGAAAGATAAAGTAGTTGAAAGTAGAGATTTGGAGAGGCCTTTGGAAAGAGTGTAAGTGAGCAAGTAGCTAAAGCTTTTTTACTTCTCATCTCTACAGTTTACACATTCTGCTTGGACACGATCTTTAAGATCCCTCTTAGGCGTGTTCAGGAGGACTAGCACCTCCGGTAGGAAGGCTTGCTAGGCCCTTTTCAGGGCTGCTCATCCACCTTCGGTGTCTGCCTGTTACTCAGCTTTCGCCTGTGGCTCCAAGAAGTCACAGAATATGCAGTGGCCACACCCCAGTAGACCATCTCGGCTGATGGGCCTAAACTAGGATGAGGGTAACCAAGGAGCTTCAAACCTGATGGTGAGGTAGGGGGGTGTTTATTCCAAGTGCGTAAAGACATCCTCTAGTGGAAGGGACAGATGAGAACAGTTTGTTTCAACAGCCAACAAATTGGCTGAAGCAGGAGCTGTCTAGCCTTAGAGCTTGGTCTGATATCGAAGACGCAAGGTCAACCACTGCATCCTGGGCCATCGCCAGTCATCCTGACTTCTGTCTTGCTACTTTGATGACTCATAAAAAGAGTGAGACTGATGATTCTGTGCAACTCTGTCTCGCTTAAATCCATTTTATGTGTGCGTCAGAAAATCACCTCATGATATCATTGGTCTTCTTTGAAAATGAAGGATGGGGGCAGCTGGGTGGCGCAGTGGATAGAGCACCAGCCCTGGATTCAGGAAGACCTGAGTTCAGATCTGGCCTCAGACACATAACACTTACTAGCTGCGTGACCCTGGGCAAGTCACTTAACCCCCATTGCCCAACCAAAAAAAAAAAGAAAGAAAAAGAAAATGAAGGATGAACAACAGCAGCAGCCTATGATTTTCAATGGTTCTTCTGATATTATAAAATTTAAGTGAGATACACATTTTTCAAGTATGAGCTCAATAATCAGTGGAAATCAATGCTTTCCTGTGAGTCAACTGCTATCCTTGTTGTTATAATTGTTATCCTTAACCTGTCACAATCCTGGTACCATGCTCAGGCCCTGGGGAAGAAGGAATGAACTGGCTCTCCAGCAACTTACAGCTTAGTTTCAGAGATAAGAGATACAACTAAAAAGAAAATAAGGTTGTATATGATTAGTGTGGGTGTGGTACAAAAAGTAAGTTCTAATAGGAGTTAATGATAAGAAGAGATGGCTCTGGTTTGAATAGTCAGAGAGTGCTTCATAGAATGGATGGGATCAGATCTGAACCAAAATGGAAAGTAGGACTTTAGTAGGCAGAGAGGATAGGGAGGGCATTCTAGGAAGAGGGGACAGAAAAACGTGAGGGGTTGGGAATTTGAAGAGTAAGTGTAGGTAAAGTTCATTTACAAATGTTTTACCTATAGGAGAGTTAGAGCTGAATTTGGAAAAGTGGAGTTGTCAATCTGGGGAGGGCTTTGAATATCATACTCAAGAGTTTTATAACAGAAGTGATATGATATCTGTTGTTGGACAAGTCCATTTATCCCTTTCTTTGGGGACTTATGTTCTGACCCTTTGTTGAAGGCAATGCATAGTGTGTTAGGTTGACTTGGCAACCTCTCACTGATTCCAGTGATTAGGGGTTGTGTTAAAGAGGATTGTCCATTGAGTATCACATTGGACTGACATTTAAAGGATCCTCCTTCTTTAGTAGGCTGTAAGTATATAGAAAGACCCTGCTACTCTCTTTTAGGCTATCCCCTCCCCACCTTTTTTAACATGTTATTTTGGGACTCTGCTAGCTCTCCTTTGGACTTTCAACTCCACCTGTGCTCAGAGCACAAGTCCCCTAAGGGGATGGCTGCACTGGGTTCAAGGTATTTTGAGGGTATATACTCCAAAGGTGTAACTCATGATATCCTTCTGGAGTGTTCACCTTGCCTTTATAGTTAGTCAGAGACCTCAATGTTAATTCCAACCAAAGCATTTGCTGAAATGTCATAGTAAGAAATAATCTTATGATATCAGGAAACTCAGAGATGTGGATTTGGGAATCTTCTTCAATAATTAAATTGTTAATTTTATTATTATTAGTTATTATTCAGTAATTATTAAAACCAAGTCCAGGGATGAGATCTTCTAGGGAGAGAGTATAGAAAAAAAGATTATAGGCACAATGACTAGGTTGTGATAATGTTTAGAGTGTGTGAAGAAGTGGAACCACTGAAGGAAGAGAAGAAAGGAAGCCAAAGGGACTAGAGGAGAACCAGGATAGTGTAATGCGCTGGAATAGAAGAAAAAGATTTTTAAGAAGAAAAGGGTGGGGTGGGAGTAGGGAGAGCAGTCAGCTATATCTCATGATACAGAAAATCAAGGGGAATGAGGACTGAGAGAAGGCTTTTGGATGTAATGAAGTAATTGGTGACCCTGGACAGAGCAGTTTCTGAAGAGCACTGGATGTCCTGTGCAACATGTTCAAAGCAGAACTCCTCTTTCCTCCCTAAACTACCCCTCTTCCAAACTTCCATATTACTGGGGAGGGCCTTACCATTATCAGACCCCAGGTTTGTACCCTCAAGTGTCATTTTCAACTCCTCATTCAGTTCCCAATCTTACCAAATCTCTCCATTTCTATTTCTACAGCATCTCTTCCATATATTCCATTCTCACATGGCTGCCATCCTAATTCAGATCTTCATCATCTCTAACCTGGATTATTGTAAAATCCTGCTTAGTTGGTCTCACTGTCTCATGTTTTTCCCCCATTCTAATTCATCCTCCAAATAGACGCCAAATTGATTTTTCCTACCTAAAGCACAGACTTCTCACCCCTTCCACGTAGTAAACTCCAATGTCACCCTATTATCTCTAGCATTTAAAAGCTCTTCACAGCTGGTCCCTTCTTACCTTTGTAGGCTTCCTATACTTTATTCATTTCCATGTACTTTGAGCTCTATTCATATTGTCCGATTGGTTATTACGCACATATGGTGCTTCATTTCTTGTCTCTGTGCCTTTGTACTGTCTGTCCCCCATGCTTGGAATAGTCTCTTCTGTTGCCTCTATGAATCTTTGGTTTCCTTCAAAAGTCAGTGTTAAGTATCACTTTCTATTAGTTCCTCTATGTACTAGAGCCTTCTCTCCCAAAAACTACCCAGTATTAATTTTGTATGTATTCTTTGCATATCAATATATGTACGTGTTTTCTGCTCTGAGAGAATATATTATTCCTCTGTAGGCAGGCCTGGCCCTGAGTGCAGTGCCTGCTACATAGTAGGGGCTTTATAAAAAGCTTGTTGATTGAGCAATAGTGAAGAGGGGCAAAGTCAGACAGCAAGGATTTGAGGAAGATTATGCTTTGGGGAAACGGATAGAAAGCATTTAATTTGGCTTTATGTTGAAATACTTGTCTCTTGGCAGTTAGCTAACTGACTAGGGTTGATTTGTGCTCTGGGCGATGTGTTGACTGATGACATTAGTTCTAAATTGTGTAAATCGCACTGTGAGTTCAAGGCACTGTGCCTAAAATCTGAAATAGCCAAATTTGAGTTGTGAATTATTATGATTTTTTTCACAGATATTAAAACAAAAAAATCTTCATTTGCTTAACTTGCCTCCACCTCAGTTTTTGAATGTAATAAATCTTTAGGTACTAAATTTGGATTATTTTTATTTTAGCTTATTAGAAGTAAAAAAAATTCCATTTTTGCAATATATTCCTGTCTTAAATAGATACAATGGTTTGTTTTGCTGAATTATTATTTACTGAGATTTTTGCATTTTATTCTTAGTGATTTTTTTCTTAAATCACTGTTTTATTAGCAAAGCAGAACCTCCCCTACCCCCAAAAGAAAACATGTAATGTTACCTGTGTATGTGGAAGTTCACAAAATGGTATCAGGGTTTTCACACTGACTTTATCTAATGTGAGTTATCCAACCCTTTATGCCCTTTGTTCAACTTATTTTGAAGTACGGAAGTACTTAGAGCCTGAGAGGGTAGGGTTTCTACCCTAGAATAATAGGTGTAATCCACCTGCCCCATTAAGCAAGCACCTATGCTCTGTGACCCAGCACTGTAGAGCTTTTATTTCTTGAAGCCCTACTGAAGGAACTAACATTATGACTGGTTCATATTGTGGGTCAGGGCCTTTTTCCTGGTCACATTGGTGTAGAGTAAGAGTTAAGCTTTTGAACAATATCTATCTGTTCAGCACTTGGATGTTTTCAGTGCACTTTCTGACTCTCTATCTGCTAAGACATTCGGAGAGCCCCATGAAGCCAAGTAGCTTCAAGCCAGCAGCATCTAAAAACAGAGGCCTGATTGTCATAGGCTTCATAGGGTGACCATGCTGACCAAGTTTGAACATTTCCTCTCTTTTAGACCGAAGGAAAAGACCTTGTTGCATCATATGAAATATAAATGATTTATTTTCCAGCCTGAAATTCAGAAAACAGCTTACTTGAGACATAAAGCTACAGGGGGGCTTGGTACAGTTTGAGACAATTTGGGATGTGTGAAAGTCATAGAATTGTATAATTTAGAGATGAAAGGGACTATAGAGATTATCAAGTCCAGCTCCTTCATTTAATGGAAGAAAAACTGAAGCTCAGTGAGGCTGAAGTGGATTGCCCAAGGTTACACAGGTAGTAAGTGGCAGAACGAGAAGTCAAAGCTGGCATGTTTTCTACTATAGAGATAATGTTGCCATTTGGGGTTGATTAGGCTCATCAGGTGTCATAGAAATGCCCCTGAAATTAAAAGGTAAGCAATCAGTTTTACATAAGGCCATAATACTTATAATTTTTTTCCCTGAAAACAAATGCATTTTTGCTTTTCTTTAGAGTGAATTGGGTATGAATTATAGGAAGAATATGATTATTTCCAGGAAAAAAAAAGCTTTGATTATATTGGGGAAGATGGTGGTGGCTTAGCTTAATAATGAGGTATGAATCCAACATATTAAAAGAGACATAAACAGTCCTTATTTTTTTGGAGAATTAGTCTTGTTGAGCAGAGCCAAGATGGAAGAGTAGAGGCAGCAATCCAGCTGAACTTGCCTAATATTCCCCTTTGAACAACTTTAAAATAATGCTCAAATTGAATTCTGGAATGGCAGAGCCAACAAAAGATTATTGTGAAACATTTTTCTAGGCTAAGACAACTTAGGAGGTTGGCAGGAGAGGTCTGTGGCACCAGGGTGGAGACCAGCCTGGAGTACACAAGACAGCAGCATCAGTGGTAGGCCTTGGAGGTGACTATGACAGTGGCAGCAGAAGCTTTGGGATCTCTCAGCCTGGAGATTGTAAGGGGATTGGACGATTGGTTAGAAAAAAATATTTATAGTAGCTCTTTTCTAGTGGCAAAGAATTGAAAATTGAAGGGATGCCCATCAGTTAGGGAATAGATGAACCAGTTGTGGTATATGATTGTGATGGAATACTATTGGCTATAACAAGTGATGAGCTAGATGCTCTTAGAAAAATCTGGAAAGACTTAACATGAACTGATGCAGAGTAAAATAAATTAGTAGAACCAGGAAAAAATTGTACACACTGACAGCAACACTGTAAGATGATCAGCTATGCTTAGCTGTTCTTAGTGATACAATGATCTAAGACAACTCAGAACTTGTGATGAAAAAATTATATCCATCCCCAGAAAAAGAACTGATGGAATCTGTGAATACAGATCTGAAGCATACTCTTCTTTTTACTTTATATTTCTTGGGTTTTTAAATTTTGGTCTTTTTTTTTTTAAACAGCATGACATATGTTTTGCATGAATATACATGTGTAACCTATTTAAAATTGCTTGGCTTCTCAATGAGGGATTTGGGGAGGGAAGGAGAGAATTTGAAACACGATTTTAAAAATGAATGTTAAAAATTGTTTTTATGTGTAATTGGGAAAAATAAAATACTTGATCTAAAAAAAAAGATCATGAGGGACCTTTTACTGGCACTGGGTGAAGGTCTTGGCACTGTTTGGCAACTCTATTGCCCATGTGTGTTCTGGGTCATAGTTTCAGGGTGGAGAGCAGTGCTTGTGGTTAGTCACAAGGGAACAGGGGCCTTGGTCACAGTTCCAAGGCAGAGGTCAGGAAAAAGGGAGTGGAGGGCTTTGACTGTAACTTGACTATGAAGGCAAAGGAGTTAAGATTATAGGATTAACCAAGAATAATCTACCCAGAAAACTGAATATAATACTTCAGGGGGAAAATGGATATTTAATGAAATAGAGGACTTTCAAGCATTCCTGATGAGAAGACCAGAGCTGAATAGAAAATGTGACATTCAATCACAAGACTCAAGAGAAGCATAAAAAGGTAAACATGAAATAAAAATTATAAAGGGCTTAATAAGGTTAAACTGTTTACATTCCTATATGGGAAGATGATACATATGACTCCTAAGAACTTTATCATTTTTAGGGCAATTAGAAGGTGTCCACATAGATAGAGGACACAGATATGAGACAGTTGTGTTGAGGTGATCTAAAAAAGAATGAGGAGTGAGAAAGAGAGATGCTCTGAGAGAAAGAATGGGGAAAATTATCTCACATAAAAGATGTACACAAGGAAGAGCTTTTATAGGGGAGAGGGAGAAGGAAGTATGTGGGCAACACTCGAACCTCACTCTCCTTGGAATTGGTTCAGTGAGGGAAGAACATACATATACACTCAGTTGGTAATAGAAATCTATCTTATCCAACCAGGAAGTAGGAGAGGAAGGGGATAAGAGAAAAAGGAAGGGCAGGTTAAGGGAGGCAATGATCAGAAGCAAAATAGACTTTTGAAGAGGAACAGAGTAAAGAGAGAGAGAAGATAAACAGAAGAAAATAGAATCATAACTGTGAATGTGAATAAGATGAACTAACTCATAAAATGGAAGTGTGTAGTAGAACAGATTAGAGACTAGAGTCCAACAATATGTTTTTTTGGTTTTTTTACAAGAGACATACTTGAAATAGAAAGACACACATTGTTAGAATAAAAGACTGGAGCAGAATCTTAATATGCTTCAGCTGAAGTAAAAAGGCAGGGACGGTGTGGCAGGTGAAGGATGAAATGAATGGGGAAACAAAGGTTCAAGCTTCCAAGCATATTGATTTATTAAGCAGTGTATGCCTTTGTTTCCTCATCATTTCATCTTTCACTTGCCACACTACCCCAACACAGTAGTAATCATGATCTCAGACAAAGCAAATGCAAGATTAGACCTAATTAAAAGAGATAATTAGGGAAACTACACTTTACTAAAAGTTACCATAGACAATGAAGTAATATCAAAATTTCTCAAATGTAGATGGAACTGAATCAAATTTATAGAAATAAGAGCCATTCCTCTATTGATAAATGGCCAAAGGATATGAGCAGGTAGTGTTCAGGAGAAGAAATGAAAGCTAGTAGTAGTAACATGAAAAAATACTGTCACTATTGATTAGAGAAATGCAAATTAAAATAACCACATGCCATCAGATTGACTAACATGACAGAAAAGGAAAATGAACAATGCTGGAGGGAATGTGGAAAAATAGCTACACTAATAGCACTATTGGTAGAGTTTTGAACTGGTCCAACTATTTCTAGAGAATAGTTTGGAACTATGCCCAAAGGGCTATCAAACTGCATATGCTTTGACCCAGCAATATCACTGCTAGGTCTGTATCCTAAAGAGATCAAAGAGAAGGGCAAAAGTTCTGTGTGTATAAAATATTTATAGCAGCTCTTTTTGTGGTGGCAAAGAATTAGAAGTTGAGGGGATGCCCAACAACTGCAGAATGGCCAAACAAATTAGGGTTTGTGATTGTGATGGAATACTATTGTGCTTTAAGAAATGAAGAGGATGGTTTCAGAAAAACCTGGGAAGACTCATCCAAAGTGAACTGATTAGAACCAGGAGATCACTGTACACAGTAATTGCAATAATGTAATGTTGACCAACTGTGAAAGATTTAGCTACTCCCAATCAATACAGTGATCCAAGATAATTCCAAAGGACACATAACTAAAAAAGACTCTCTACCTCCAGAGAGAGAACTGATGAACTCTGAGTGCAGATTCAAGTATAAGTTTTTCATTTTCTTTTTCTGTAACATGGCTAATATGGAAAGATATTTTGCATGATTTCACATATATAATTAATGTATTGCTTGCCTTCTCACTAGGTAGGGGAGGCATTATGGGAGAGAGGGAGAAAATTAGGAACTCAAAATTAAAAAAAGTTAATAAATAATAAATTAAAAAAAAAAGACTAGATTTTTTGATTAGGTGGCATCAAGCCATGTTAATGTTATTTCAGATCACATTTTAGGTGGTCTTTGTCTGGACTGTCCACTGGTTTGGTCAAACAAACAAACAGAAGCATGCTCTTGAGGAATCTCCTTGGAGCATGGCACAAACTCTTGAGAAGTATAGGAGCTAGGCAGCTTCTTTAGCATGTCAAGCACAGTGGTACATGCTGGGATAAAGGGAGAGAAACGACACAAATTCTGCTGGCAAGGAACGTACATTCTACGGGGGTAGGGAATGGTTCTACATACTTAGAAATAAGTTAATAGAAATATATGAAATAAATATGAAGTGATCTCTAAATGGAGAAGGGGTGGCACTAGCAACTGGGGGACTTGGGAAGGGCCTGGATTGGAGGAGGGGAGTGCCTGGATGCAGGGAGATTAATTAGGAGGCTATTGCAGTAGTCTGCATGCTAGAGGTGATAAGAGCCTTTAACCAGGGTGGCAGTCACATGAGCAAAGAGAAGGCAACTAGGGAGAGAGAGGTTGTGTAGACAACAATAAGAATATAGAAGGACTCTTATCTGCCCAGCCAGGTACCCAGTAATTATCTGCTAAAGGAAGCTACCCCGACCCTTCTACTCACATCACTCTTTTAGGTAAGGACACTGGCACCCTAAGGGTTTTATTTATTTATTTTTGGTGGTAAAATGAGCTATACATAATTGCTGCCTAGTAGGTGGAGTTATGAGTGGAAATAGTAATTTAGTTGTACAGACAGATTTTGTTGCTTCAAAAATCTGATATCTAAAAAAGGACACCACTCCACCTGTGGTCTGAACTGTGCAGAGCACAGTGGGATCACTGCCTCTCTCATTCTGAGCACTAGACTTTTTTTAGTATATTCATAACATTTATGTGACTTTGCATTTTAGTTATGAATATTATCTTCTCTACTAAATTGTAAGTACACCTGGTTTCTAGCATAGTTCACTCAATCGATATTTATTAAATGATTCATGAAATCTCTCGATTACTGTACTACATGTGTGTTTCCACTAAAAAGGGGTTAGAAATGATTAGGTAGTTGAGGGACAGAGCACTCAGAACCTTGACAAATATTAAGATTCTATCTCATGAGGGCATGGAATGTGTGGCCACCACAGATTGATTTGGTGGGGTTTGATTTTATCAACTTGATCGAGTGTGGGTCCAAAATGAATACTGTTTTTTTGCATCATAGCAAATTGAGGCTGTTTTATCTCATAAAGGATCAATGCAAATGTCATACTCATGTAGATTCCTACCAAATTGTAGCATTAACAATCAGGAAAAACAATTGAAAAGATGAAAAGGCCATCAGTGGCTTATCATACCAAAGAGGGAATCTTATCTCAGTGCATTAAAATGTAAAGATGACCCTTATCCTGTTCTAGAAAAGAAAATTTGGCACTTTAGTCCAAGCAGCATCTCGTGTGTCTGTAAAACCCTTTTCTTTGAATTAGTTTCACTTACGGACAGTTTTCAACTTCTTTTTTGGTCACTGGGAAGTATCACTTATGTTTCTTATCCTTATCTCGTAGCTTCATTCAGACTTTTTCATTTACCCTGTCCTGTGGTAGGGCAGAAGATTGTCCCATCCTGAGATCACACAACAGTGCTGATCCTGGATAATGTCACCGCCTGCTGCCTTTTCCCACACTCTCTTTCTCTCCTGATCCTCTCCAACCTACCCAGTTAGATCACTTAAAAAATAACTCTCTAAAGGGATAATTCTCAGAGCAAACCAGAATTCTGCTGTATGCATAAGCAGTAGGAATGTCTGCCCTAGTTGTATTTCTCACATGTAGACCTTTTGTGCTGTCAGGTTGTCAATGAAACATGTTAAAACAATTTATGCTGCAATTAAGCCATTTCCCATGGAGCAGCATCATTTCTTTTGAGCAATGCTGGGAGTAGGAGTGAAGATCCCATTTTCAATAAATAACAAGGAAAGAAATATTGAAATTATTTTAGAAACCCATTTAGTTATGCATTTGTTTTTCATTTTGTGCAAAAAAGAACTCCCCTCTTTTATTTTCCTAATAGTTTTTAAATGAATTTATTTTGAGGGAAGATTTTCTAAGATGCATGAATGTATAACTTCCAGTATTTTGTATCTTGGGACACAAAAAGTTGGGATGCCTTTGACTTCTTGAGCTAAGGCTGTTGAAGAAGAGACAGAAGAAATTAAAAAAAAAATCTAAAGCCTGGAAACATTTAATTCATAGCATAGATTGATATCTTAGTCTCCTTGGGAAACACTGGGTAGCGCAATTAACTATCTATTTGTACTTAAGTTTTCTTATACAATAAGTTAAATTGTAGGTTCTGTGCATGATTTAAATGTTTCCTAGAAACAGGAATGAGAAATAGGACTAAAGAATTATTACAGTTATACATACCTTGAGATGTGTCTGTTGTAAGAGATGGTGGCAGCAGAGTAGGAAACTTGAAATACAGTTATAGCACAAAGTAAGCTTGCAATAACTACTTAAGACTTGAAGTTGTTTGCCAGATGGGGAAAAAAAAACAATTGAGGATCAGGAACAACTTTTTAAGCTAAAACTTGCCCACGAGGGTAGTAAGCTCAAACTTGGATAGGGCCATAGAGGGGTAAAAAGCAAAGCCAGGTTTTGAACCAAGATTCCCATGTGTTACCAGAAAAGTTATGACTTTTGTTTTTATTGTTGAGTCCTTTCAACTCTCTGTGACCCCATTGGGGTTTTCTTGGCAAAGATACATTTCCACGTGACAGCTCTTCAAATACATCCAGGTAACTATCATGCCCTTCCCCAACTCCCTCATATCCTGTGTTTTCTAGGCTAAAAATTTCTAGTTCCTTTAACTAGCCATCCTATGGCACAGACTTCACCCTTCACCATCTTGGTTGCCCTTCTCTGAGGCTACTGTGGGTTGTTACTGTCTTTCCTAAAATGCCATGACCAGAATTGAACAGAATGCTCCCCTTGTGACCTGACTATAGCGGTAATAACACATCACCTGTTTTGTTTATTGATCTTCACCCTTAATGCAGCTTATGATTAGTCTTTTTGGCTGTCATGTTGCACTTTTGACTCATCGTGCATTTATAGTCCAACAATATCCCCCCCACCCCCCCATCTTTGTCAGATAAAGTGGAATTTTGACATACTTCTCCCCACCCACCATCTTGTATTTGTGAATCTCAGAAGTTTATAGTCTTCAGAAAATAATAAATGCTAGAATTATATGTGTATCATTTTTTTTTGTCTGTTAACCCGTAAAGAATTTCACCCCCTCTGTGACACTGTTAAGTGAAAGAATCAATTCTTTTTTAAGTTATTGAGGTTTAAGGGTTGAGGGGTGCTGGGATCCCAAAATCACAACACATGGTCCTGTCCGAATGAATTTGACCCAAGCCTTCTTTCAGCCAAAGACAAGGTTTATTAGAACATACACCATATTGGCCAGACTCTTAAGGAACAACTAAGCATTTGTATCTCTGATGCAAGCAGGCCAGGTCTTAAGAATCTGAGCACTTTAATGGAGACAAGATGGACCTTACATACAGAAAGACAGTGGGAGGGATCTAGGAGTAGTCAAGTAGTTAGGAGTGACTGGAGGGGTCTCAGGAATATCTCCTTGGGATTGGCCAGTAAACTGGGGTGAACAGAATGTCCTGAGACGTGGACCAAGTGGTTAAGGAGGAATGGAGTCTAGATAGGATTTAAGGGTATGGGGGGAGCATCTGGAGATTATAATTATAACAACAGAGGGCTAAATCACAGAATTGGGGGATTGCATAGGTAATAATGAAAGGCCTGTTGGTAGGATTATAGCCTCAGGTGAATGCCAGAGATTTGGCCATGTGAGAAAGTCCAGAGTTTTCACTTTTTGGGGTCCAAGTGTCATCCAAGTGACATCAGTAGCATCTATCTTTATTTCCTACCAGTTGGGCAGATCTATGATTGGGGAGTGGGATGGAATTGGTTTTTTTTCATCTGTTTTGTTGATATTTATATCTCAGAGACGGAAGGGACCTTCATGTCTCTGTAGTCTAAATCCCACCTGAAAGAGAAGTGCCCAACCAATGTTCATCCAATCTTTGCCTGAGGGCCTCTGGTAGGGAGGAAGTCACTGCTTTCTGAAGCAGCCCATTTTACTTTTGGACAGCTACAAATATGGGGAAGTTGCTCATTACTTCAAGCCTCTTCCATAGATTACTTCCAGTTTTGCCTTTTGGGGCCACACAGCACAAATCAAATCCTTATCTATATGTATGTGATAGCCCTTGAAGACATCTATTACATGTGCCTCTCTCCACCTTTTCCTTCTCTAGGCTAAGCAACCTCGTTATTTTCAAATGATACTCTCATAGGATGCTCTTGAGGCTCTTCACCATTTTGATGTCTTTCCTCTGGCTGCTTCCTCTATTTATACTTCTTTCATATAGTTGATGTTTCTCACATTCATACTCGGGTATAAGGAGGAAATCCTTTTGTGCTAAAACACTTAAATTATTTCTTTCCTCTTGAGGATTGTTACATAGGTTCAAGCTGAGGTGGCACATTGGATAGAGCTCTGGTCTTGGAGTCAGGAGGACCTGAGTTCAAATGTGACCCTAGACACTTGACACTTACTAGCTGTGTGACCCTGGGTAAGTCACTTAACCCCAGTTGCCTTAACAAAAAAAAAACACACACAAAAAAATAGGAAATAGAAAGGGAGGAAGTGAAACAGGGTAATTCTGGTAATTTTGCTTAGGCAGTTTCTTAGACACTATCTATCCCTAGCAGAGAGGAGCTTGTTAATATATCTTCATAATATGATCTCACTTTTTATTGGTGTTGTTTTGTTTGCGTATGACATATTTGCCAGCTGCTGGGAAATAGTACTTCCTGGCATATGATTGTGCTGGGCATTGGTCAAGAGGAGGGGGGCCCCTTATGAGCAAAAGTTTGGAGCAGACGATTCAAGAGGCAGAATTATAAATTGTCACAGACTAAACATAGCCTACAGGCCAAAAAAAACACCCAACAACTTTTGTCACCTATGTGGTCTTTTTTTTTTTTTTTAAAAAGAGGGATATAAATGCCAGACTGCTACTACAGCCGTCTTTGGATACAACAGATTGTAGTAGTAGTAAGAGGAGGAGGGGGAGAAGGAGGAGGAGTAATTGCTGTGAATTTCCCGGTATATCCATATTCAAATGAAGGGCAATAATATTATTCAAAGCCAAATACAAATGACTTTTTTTTTTATTACCTCTGGTTCTGATTATCCTCATTGTTATACTTTCTTCTATTGGTGTGGGCAATCAAAAGTTGCACTTTGAATGAGTTGGCTGTATTAGACTTGCTTATTTTCCTCTCCTAATCTCCAGGTCAGCAGAATTATCTTGGGGTTGACAAAAATCCAGATTTTTTTCCCTTCTTTTTACAAGGTCAAAGGCATTTTAAGGGGCTGCCATTAAACCTACTGGTTTTTAGATGAACATGAATCTAGCTTTCTTTCTAGCTGTAGGGACTAGGTTAAGTATGAGAAGGGGAAAAACAGGCTTTGTTAACAATGTGAAATTTCTTAAAAAAAAAAAAAGATATTTTGGAGCTACAGACCAAAGTTACTTTCTTGGCTATAATTACATTGAAAGGAGATATTCCTCAGTTGTAAAGATTGCCTAGTTACTTCCCAGGGTGCCCTGCTTTATGTTACTGCCAGTTAGGTTACGCTAAGTAAAATATACAAGGAGGTTTCCTTTTCTGTTTCAGCTTTCAAATGATAGCTTTTAATATGAGCCACCCAGGATACTCTTGTACCAATTTGCTGGTTTAATTAAAAAAAAAGTCATGCAAATGAAACTATGATTCTATGAAAGGTCTTAGGCCACTTCCCACCAAAGACATTCCGTGGCTATTAACCAGTTGTTAAGTTTGGCTGTGTTTATGTCAAATCAATTGGAAGCAGAGCCCTTTGGAACTCTATGTGTGGTAATCAAAGCCCATAATCCATCATATATAACCTATAATTTACGTAAGTTATAGGGAAGGTAAAATTTGGTCGTAATTTTTGTAGTTAAAATGACATCCAGATAATATCTGACTAATATGTTCCTACTTTTAATGAACATGTCTCATTACCTTGAAAACATATGTAAAATTTAGCTAATTGGAACTTAGCAAGCCAATTGTAAACAGATGAAAGCTCTCATTAGACTTTTTTCTTAATGAGAATTGACTATTTGTGATTCTTTGTAGTACTTCAATATTCATTTTTATGTTGCTCTTATTCATTTTTATGAGCAAAACATATTTGTGTTTTTATTATCAGACCTTTTAAAATTCCTGTTTCTTCGTTAAAATGGATGTAAGATTAAGGAGAATAGTATTTGATGGTGGTGATGATGGGCAGTGTTTATCCGATTTTTTTTTTTAGTGCTAAATTCCATTGGGGAGGAATAAACATTTATATACTGTGCTGTCTTTACAGATATTATAGACTGTTTGCCAGGCACTGTGTCAAGTGCTTTACGAATGTTATCTCGCAAGATCCTCACAACAATCTTGTGAGGTAGATGCTGTTATAATCCCCATTTTGTAGTCGAGAAAACTGAGGCACTGAGACCCAAGGTCCACGCAGTTCTTAAGTGTCTGAGTTTGAATCTGAGCTCTGGTCTTCTGGACTCCAGGCCCAGTGCTCTGTTCACTATGGTGCCATCTGCAGCCTGTTTGAAACGGTTTGGATGAAATCTTTATTTTAGTGTGGGGCAAAATTTAAATGGCTTTCTTGGTTCATTTTGCAATTATTCACTGATGGTTTTGTTGAAAGATTTTGGATTTAACCTCAATAATTTAAATCATTTTTATGGTCTTAGTTGTACTGCAGAGTACTAGATTTCTTCAATGTTGTCATTGTTATTATTTTTTAAAAGATTTTCCCTCCCAATTTATATGTTATGGGTTACTTTTATGAAGAATGTAAAGTATGCTACCTAAAATTAAGTGATATTATTAACATAACATGACATTTTACAATACTTTTGTAGCTAGAAGAAGAGCTCTGCTATCTAGCCCAGAGGATGGAGCTAGGGTATAGCATATGGGGTACTTGTTTCCTTCATACATGGGAATTTTCCATTAATTAACGAATAATGGTTTAACCAACCAATTAGAGGCTCCATTTTTCCATATCCCCTCAAGCATTTGTTGCTTTCCCCTTCAATCATTTTACCAAATATGACAGGTGTAAAATGATATCTCAAGGTTATTTTAATTTGCATTTCTCTAATTAATAATAATTTAGAACATTTTTTAGTATGACTATAAATTATTTTGATTTCTTCATTAGAAAACTGCCTATTCATATCCTTTGACTGTTTATCAATTGGGGAATGACTCAGGTTCTTGTAGATTTGACAGAGTTCTTCATATATTTGAAATATGAGACCTTTATGTGAAAAACTGTCTATGAATCCCCCCTCTCCTAATTTTCTGCTTTCCTTCTGATCTTGGCCATATTTGTTTTATTTGTATAAAACCTTTTTAATTTAATGTAATAAAAATTATCCATTTTACATCTTACAATGCTCTCTGTCTCTTGTTTATTCATAAATTCTTCTCCTGTCCATAAGCCTGATAGGTAATATGTTCCATGTTTTTTATAAACAAAACAATAAGGAGAAGAGGAAAGATGCAGAAAATACTTAACTCCCAGTGCCTATCAGTAAAGGAATTTACTGTATTTCCAAAGATAGGGCAGTTTTTAATTTTAAGCTTCTATTTCTAAAGAAAATTCAATTCCCACCTAGCACATTAAATGTATCATGTTTTCTCATATAAAAAACTTTTTATTTTTCCAAGGTGGGTGATGGTGAAGGACAAGTCGCATCAGTCAGTGTGATTTTTGAATTATCACTAACCCATTAGGCATGTTATAAGAATGAAGAGAAAAGTGGTGTTATCTTTTTGCATATGAAGATGATGGAAAGACAATATTTACAGAGTGAATTTTGATTCAGAGGCCTCAGGTTCATGGCCCAGATATGCTGCTTATTTCCTCTATGAACATAGTCATTTTGCTTCACAGCTATGGGCCTTAGTTTTCTCATCTGTAAAATGAGCGGCTTGAATGCAAGACCCCTTAAGGTCTCTTTCAGATCTAAATCCTGTGGGGTGATTACACTCATATATCATTGGATCATGTGATAAGTGCTTGTTTGTTGATGATATGAGTTGGGTTTGCAGTGAAATTGCTGCTTTTTTTTACCCATTTTCTTGCTTGAGTCTAACAACTTGTATTTGTGAGATGGCTGATAATGGTGGCTGTGGTTACATTGTCCTGTGGTTTGCTGTGCTTCATCTGTCAAATAAGGGAATTAGACAGTAGGCAATGTCCTATACAGTTCTGTGAATGGTGTGGTTTGCTTGTTTGTTTTTCTGGCTTGGAGCTAACTGGTCTGCCATGAAGGTCGAGTCTGCGACCTGGGTCTTATTAGCACCATGTTCTAAGTGACTAAACTAAGTTGTTAACAACGGAAGTGAATATTTCAACCCTAATTTACTGTGCATTGTCTGATTTCTGTAAATTTTTCAATTAGATTTGACTAATCTGGATAGGTTCTCTCCAGTAGCTGCTGTCAGGGTGGTCTTTGTTGTTCATTCATGTGAAAATGTGCAGTATTTCTGGGCCTGTCAGAGCATCAAAGTTGTGTTCCTTATGTAGAGAGATTCAAACCAACCAGAATTTATTAAATTCCTATTGTGTGCAAAGCACTGTTCTAGGTGCGGAGAATACAGAGATAAAAATGTCAGTTCCTGCCCTTGAGAAACTTACATTCTCCTGAGGGAGGGTGGAGAGTGAAATGAACTTAATGGTGAAGCTTACAAATGCTGCTGAGAAAGGTTTGATTCACTACAGGGAGACTATTCTAGGCACAGGGAATGATGAAAATAGGCATGGAGACAGGAAAGCAAGGGAAGTGCTTAGAGGTCAGGGAGCAGTCCTACTATTACTAGCTGATAACGGTATGAAAAGCTGAAGATTGTGAGATCAGCAGAGAGAGGAGGGTGTGAATGACATTGTCGAGGTACTTGAATGCCAGACTGTAAGGACTAAGATGTTTAGACTTTCTACAGGAGGCGTTGGGGAGTCAGTGACTGGAGAGAGATTACAGTGGTATGTTACCTGGTTGAATGTTGGAAGGAGGCTAGAGTGAGAGATAGAAGCAACATGAGGCAGTAGAAGAAGTACAGGATGAGGAGTCAGGAGTCCTGGGTTTGCATCCCAGCATTGTCCTTGAAGTCTAAAATCCTTTCCAGCTCTAACTACCAATCTCTCTTTCTTGTTGTCCTGGGTTTGGGGTAGACCCTTTTCTGGGCTTTGTGGAATGTTTTAGAGATGGTAAATGCTATAAGATTTATAATGCATACCCATCCTGTAGAGAAAACTAAGTCCTCAGGTGCTTAATCCCAGAATTTTTTCTTAAAATCTTATGGTTAATACTATATATTTTCACAACTTTCTGTGACAGGTGAACCCCCTTGTTGGGAATTTGTGGGAGGATATGGACCAGAGTTCCCCCTTGTGGGAAGGTATAGATGGGTGCAGTCTGCATAATTGGTGGGAATACCTCTGTAGCTAGGTGGATAAAGTACTAGCCTTGGAGTCAGGAAGACCTCAGTTTAAATCATGCCCCAGATGCTGTCAGTGCACAAAGCTGGGCAAATTACTTAGTCACTCTCAGCTCTAATTTCTTTCTCTGTAAAATGAGCAGATTGAACTTGGTGGCCTCTAAGGACTCTGTCAGCTCCTAAGTCCATGGTCATATGACCTGCATCAGTAAAATCACTGATAGATTGGAATGTGTCAAAACATTAGTGGCCTGACAGTAGCGCCCAGGCAGTGCATTTCTAGAGAGTCAATACTTTAATTGGTCTGTGAAGTCATCCAGTGTGAGTATTTCTTTTGGTGATATGGACCTAAGACCTTCTTAAACTGTCTTACTCTTATTCATGTCCTCTCATAAATCTTCCACAGAAGCTTCCCTAATGTTTAGGGAGCTTTCCTTTAGGTTTCTTGATCTGAAGGACTGGCCATCTATTGTACCTCACTCTTGCCACCTCCTTTCCAAGTCATACATCTCTTAGATATTTTTTCTATTAATTTTTTTTACATGCTGTAGTTTATTTATGCCGTGTGGCTCTCCATTGCCCTTTGGGTGAACCACAATTTTGATTCACTGGAGAGTTTAGGCCATAATAATAGAGGGATTAATGTCTGGAATTAGGACATAAATAGTCCAGCTGTATTGTCCTGGTCAAGCTCCATCCAGAGTTATCATGTTCAGTTCAGTACTGTGTTAAAACTAGAGTGTGTCCAAAGAAGAGTGACTAGATTAGTGAAAAGCCAGGAAACCATGCCACCTTAGGACATTTTTGAAGGGCAAAGAATGTTTAACCTGGAGGAGAAATGATGTGGGGGAACAGGATAATTGCCTTCAGTTACTAAAATTATGTAACATGAAAAGAAGGATTAGATATTCTGTTGGGTCTAGAATGGATCTAGGACCAATGGGGTGAAGCTACTAAGAGTCAGATTTAAATCTGATGTAAAGAAAACTTTCTAACAATTTGAGTTGTTATAAAAACTGTGTGGGCTGCCTCCTGGGGTACTGGAATCTCCCTCACTGGAGGCTTTCAAGCAGAAAGGCTGACTTACCACTTGTTAGGGACATGGTAGCAGGGATTCATGTTCAAGTATGGATTGGACTAGATGTCCTTCAAGGTACTTTCCAACTGTTAAATTCTGATTGAAATAATTTCCAGATTCCCATGTTATGGGTATACTTCAAACAGAGCCACACCCTCAGGGATCCTGCTTCTAAGATAAAGCAGTCCATTGTCTTTTTGAAAAGACTTAGAAAAAAAGAGACTCTAAGGGCCTTGATTATTTGAAAGGCAGCCTGACTTGGATGAAATAGGTGGAGACCAGACCTCAGGGTGTGGGTGGGGAGGAGACAATATTGTTAGGTACCTATTGGTCTTCTGTTGGTAAAGTTTCTGACAATAAATTTATGTTTGCTATTCATATTCATACTGTCTTAATACTTTCCTTGCTGGGGCCAATAGCAACAAACAGAACATAATTTTAAAAGACAATCTTCATGTAGAAAAAAGAATCAAAAACCTGATTTCAACTCCAAATTCCTGACTTCTCCTTCAACAAATCTTTTGTGAGAGTCAGCAACAGGGAGCCAAACTGAATGCTTCTCCTGGCCCTGTGCGTCCTGTGGTGGAAGTACTGTTAGTAAGTAAAAAGTGGCTCAGGAGGTATAGTAAGCCACAGACTAAATAGTGTGCCCCATCATTGTTGAGACTGTTTGCAGGAAGTAGGGAAGGGAGGCATGGTGTATTTATGTTCTTTAACTTTTAATTTATAGCAGAGGTTCTTAATCTGGGGTCTCTGAATTAAAAAAAAAACCACATTGATAACTGTATTTCATTAAGAGTAATTTCCCTTGTAATCTTCTGCATTTTAAGATATTGTTTAAGATATTGAGAAGTCCATACGCTCCCCAAAGGGACCTATGACATAAAAAAAGTTAAGAACTCTTGCTTTATAGGAGGGCAGTACAGTAAGGTAAAAAAGAATGCTGGCCCTCCAGGCTGGTGACTCAAGTTCAGTCTTGGTTCTGACCCTTACCTGACTGTGTGACTTTTGTCAGGTCATTCAACTTCTTGAAGACCAAGTTTCCTCATCTGTAAAATGGGGATAATAATTTCTTCCACGTCTATTATGTAGGGTTGTTGTAGGGAAAAGTGTTTTGTAAACTTTGAAGTACGGTATAAATATGAGCTAGGGCTATCTTTCCTAGTTAGTAATAAATCTTCATACTTTCCAAGTTTTCATCTTTATTACTTAGATCTGTGTGGGGTCCAAAGACCCTTACCAATAAATCGGAGACTCAGAGATATTAGCAAAAAGAATAGTTCATTTATTGGCTTTCTCGAGAAAGGCTCCTTCAGAGCACCCACAAGATGGCCCCGCCCAAAGAGAGATCCAGTGTGTTCAGCTCAGCAGATTATATAGATCCTAACTGCAATCTCCAACCCCCCCCCCCCCCCCGGCTCTTCTTCCCATTGGCTGGGCTTCAGAGCTCACAGTCTAAGTGCGGAAACTTCTCCCCAGCACCAAGGACCAAAAGGACTCGAAAAATCTTCCTGTCCCATTAGCTGGGGGGGGAGGGGGGCGGGTTTACATTCTAGGCGCTCAAATTCAAAGACAAAGAACAAGGAAACAGGGTATAGCCAATCCAAACGTACATGTAGCAAACCTAATGCTGATGTAGCAGTGATGTGGTGATCAGAAGGGGGTTTAGGGCCGAATTCCCATGAGTTAGGTAATTCCTAGGAAACTGAAATTTACTGCAATTTCCCCTCCCTAACCCCCTTCCCAGAGACAAGAAAAGGTGGGAAGCTTTTCAAAGGGCAAACAGTTCAGGTTGAGGCCAGGGCTATTCTTTCTGCTAAGCATTTAAAAACAGGGTCTGAGCCGGGGAGGGTTTTGAAAGAACCATTGATTCCCTGAGGAGGTTTCACTTCTGAGAGATCATCTCTTACAGATCTTTCTTCTGTGGTGAAGGAAGCCAGATATTAGGTAGCTACTACAACCCTTAGAAGGTCGGAGGAGTTACAAGGACCCCCAGACAGGTATATTTTACCTAAATAGGTATGTATGGCCCTTTCTCTCCATGCATAGAGCCACAACCCTCATTCAGGCTCTCATTACCTTTAACCTGCACTAGTATGTTAGCCTTCTAACTGCTCTCACTGCCTCATGACTGCATTCCAGTTCGTCCTTGACTCAATGATAAGAGAGCTCAGGCCCAATCTACTGTCATGGACAGGAGCAAACCTGTGCCTCTGAGCTGGAAAAGCTGAATGGCACTGATGCAGAGAAGCCAGACCTGAACTTTGCCCTTTGTTATGACTATGAGTATTTTGGGTGGTATCCGTAGGTGGTGGGGTTTGACTTTCTGACCACATAAAGTTTGTTTCCCTTCTGTGAAAAGTCTAATTCCCTCCTGAGTGGGAGGTGGAATTCATTGGAATGTGAAAGGTTGATTGTTGAGCAAACTCAAATTGATTTCCTTTCTGATGGAGTCCAAATCTTAGGTTAGTGCTGTTTGACTGGAGGCTTGTACGTAGGTCCTCAACGGTGGAAAGTGACACCCACAGAAGGAGCTTATTGGAGATAAGATCAGTGTCTTGTTTATTAGGGGTTCCTGGGAGTCCTTTATGTTTTTTTGGGCTCACCTGTATGTGAACAATCAGTTTCTTTCCAGCTCCTCAAGACAGTATGGGATTCTCATAGTCCCATGTGCTGGCAACATGTGAGGTGGATGTGTTTTGTGATGAGTTACCCTAGTGATGGGCAAATTTCCGGGCCTGGGCCAGTTCCTGTTCCATTAAAAGTCACTTGCCCTTCCTTTGAAGCCTCTTGCCAATAGTTTGCTAAGACATTCGCTGGCATTTTGGCATTTATGTCAAGGAGGAAAGATTGTGCAATAACATCTGCCAGATCCTTAGTGTTGCCTTTTATATTTTAACCTTTCCCTCATAAAGTCGTCCTTCAATTCACATCAGTTAAGGACCTACTATGTATTTGCCACTAGATTGATACAACCTAAAGCTGAAAGTGACTTTAGAGATTGTCTCTCTGTTACAGGGCCCTGAGGAGGACCTGAGACCCAGAGATATGAAATGGCTTAGGATCATGGATTTACAGCTGGAAAGGACAGTGGAGGTCCTATCAGTTTCAACACCTGAAATTTTAGAGATGAGGAAATTGAGACTCAGAGGTAAAGTGATTTAGAAAGATGGATTTAGAGGTGGAGGAGTTTTAGATGTCATCTAGTCCATTCCCTTCATTTTATAGATAAGGATACTGAGTCACAGAGAGGTTAAAAGAATTAGTCAGATTTACACAGCTGGTCAGTGGATGGATGTCAGGATGTGAACCTAAGTTGGTCTTTTCCAAATCCAGTGTTCTTTTCATTACACAATGTAGTCATTTTAAAAATGTTAGTTTATATATTCATTTTGGTTGGGGAAGGTTGAGGTATATGGATGCTCAGCAAGGGATGGAGAGGCCTCAGAAAAATAAGTTATCTTAAGTTGAAGGGCAGAGTTTCTCTAATGGATTGGTGTTAGGGTTACTCATTCCTTGGAATCTGATTATAACCTGATTACAGCATCCTGAAGGCAAGTATCAAATCTTACTGTTTCTTTTCTATTGCCCTCAATGCCTAAAAGTGTTGTATTTACTTAGTACTTGATAAGTGAATGAATGGCATTTCCCATATTTCCTCTTGCATATTTACTTGATGGTAGTATGGTCTCTAGGATAGAAAATATATAGGAAATTATATGACTTGGAAAGGTGGGAGCATAACTTCAGCTGTGGCCCTAAGTGAAATTATTATTCTCTTCATGAAACCCCATATTGACTAAAGGCAGTACTGACTGACAAGGCATGAGATCTAAGCACTATGTTTTGAAGAATGGGCCTATAAAAGATCTTGAGCTTGAATCCACTGAGGGAAGACAATGTGATTGTTCCAGCAATCTCAGGCTCCTCATGGAACTCTAGTGAAGAGTGAGATCAGAGCAGAAACTCCTTGCTTCTTTAAGGGATTCTGTGAGAATCTTTGAGGCTTTCCTAAAGTATCTGAGAAATATATACTCTGTCTCCTAGGGAAGCTAGGGGTTGGGCCTTCCCGTAGTAGCTTAGGACCATATTTACAGAGCTTCCGCCCTTTGGTCCCAGCGCTTTAGGAGCAGGATCTGGCTACAGTGCCCTTCATTCTCCGACCCAAAATAAAGTTTGGAAGGTTCATGATTCCAGAATTTGAAACTCCGTTCCTTGTGTGACTTGGATTTTTGGTTGTAACATTATATGGCACCTCTTGTCTCAAAGCCTGCCTGAAGAATATATATATAGGATCATAGCATCTCAGGTTTGGAAAAGACCTCCAGCAGCCTTTAGTTAAACCCCTACTTGAAGCCTGAATCCTCTTAATAGCATTCCTAGCAATGTTGATCATCCAACTTTTGCTTGGAGATTTCTAATGATGGGGAACTCATTACTTATTGAGGCAGGTTAGCCTACTTTTGGATAGCTCCAGTTATTACTGTGTTCTCTTATCCAATTGTCATCTAAGCCATGTTTGGAGAGATCGCTTTACTCTAGTTGTGTGAGGAGAGGTGGAGAGAGGGAGGAGGAAGGAATCCTTTAAAAAAAATCTTATTCTGTGTGACCTGGTTTGATCTCTGGGTTACAGAGATCTCTTCCCATGTCACACGGCTAGGGAACTGAAGGCTTTACTACAAGATCTTTATGCTCAAGTAGTCACTCACAGTAGAATATTTTAGTGTGTTCTAGTGAAAAAGGGGTGAGGGTTATTTTAATTAATAATTCAACGCACTTTGCTTACAAAAACTGGTATATGTATCTCTGGAGTCAAAAGACGTGAGTTCAGGTGCCCTCTCTAACACTACTTACGTATCTTTGGGCAAGTTACTTAACTTTCCTGAGCTTCAGTATCCTCATCTATAAAATGATGAGGTTTGACTAAATGGCCTCTGTGGTCCTTTCCAACTCTAAATCTCTGATTCTATTCCTAGTAGGTAGTACAAGTGTTAATAGCCTCATTTTACAGATGAGGAAACTAAGGCTTAGGCCAGAGCTGGATTAGGATCTTTGTCTTCAGTTCACTGGGGAAATAACCAGGAGTTAATTATAGCAACAACACTGTTGTTTTAGGGAAATCACCTGGTGTTAGTATCTGTCATTTAATCTTCCTGCATCTTTCCTTTCTCCCTGTCCAAATTGGTTTAATGCCTAGTGTTATTGGTTGGTCATCTGTCAACTGAACCTCAGGGGTGGGACGGGAATATGATGCTTTTTGGATAATCAGTGCTACATGTGAGCAGAGCCCTCCCCAGGGTGTGGGAGGGTTCCATTGATTGTGGAAGATGACATTTGGTACTGAGGGACTTAAGGCCAAACCACAGGGGTTGGCAGTCTTGCCTCTTATCCATTATTATTGTCATGATTTAAACATTTTAGAAAGGTTGGACCCAAAACAAGCAATCCTTTAGCCAAGGGAGAGATACCAATCCTTTACAACATGCCTTGCAGTGGGATTCTGAGTCCACTTTGGTATTTAGTAGCTGTGACTCTGGTCTTATTTCTGTCTGATCACATTAGTCTGGCCAAGGTTCTGCCTCCTGCTGTCTTGCCACAACAGCTTTTCTTGGATTTCCTCTCCCCTACTCTTCCTCTGCCCCCTCCCCAAATACCCATCAACATCTTAGCGCATGTTGAGTTTTTAAGAAATCTAGACAAGGAAAAGAATTAACTGTACTATCCCTGTTAGGCACATTCTCTGAATGGAAGGCTCTTTGTACCTCCTGAATTCCAGATTTCTGGCCAGTTGGAACATCTTCCCAGACTCCCTCTCAGCCCCTTGGCTGCAGAGGACTTGATAGCATCCCAGCTCTGTCTCTAGACTGCTTTGGTTAGAAGGTACTACTACTTCTGTCAGTGGGTTCTTGGGTTAATGTGAAAAGAAGGCTTGCTGATGAGCTGGAGGGGCAGGCTAAAGTGTATTAGTCTGTTTGGATGGAGGGAAGCATTTTGGTGGGGATCAGATCGCAAGCCCCATTGTACATGGATTTTTGAGTGCCTCGCACATAGTAAGGTATATGTTGAATGTTTATTGAATACTTAGTGGCCTTCAGAGTGATCCAGATTGAATAAGCGTTCATTAAGCACACCTCCTAGATGTAATACACTATGCTGGTTGCTGGCGCAGTGAAGAAAGTAAATATGATGTGGCCCCTATTCTCAAGGAATTTGTGGTCTAGCAGGGGGATCATAAACTATACACAAGGCCAAACTACAATAAAAATTAAAGTATAAGTGCATATGTTTACCACAAAGTGATATCAGATTGGGGGGAAAACAAGTTCCAGCTAAGTTAATCAGGGAGATCTTCACAGAGGAAGTAATGTTTAAGCGGGGCCTTTAAGGATAGCTGGAATGATGACAGGTAACTATGGGATTTTGGTGGGGAGTGGGGAAGGGCAACAAGGACATCTCAGGGATAGGGAAGACTGAGCAAAGGTTTACTAAGGTAAGAAAACAGACAGCTTAGGGACCTCATATTTTCCTTCCTTAATGGAATTTTTTATCTTTCCCTTGTGAACGTTGGTAGGTATAGGTTTAAAGATGATATTTCACCGAATTACTCCATCCCCTTAGTTCCCTTCATAGGGCCACACATCCCAGAAAATAAAGCTTTCCAGATCCCTTCCAGAAGGCAGAAAACATTCTCTCTCAGCCTGACACTCACATGGATTCCCTGTGCATGTTTTTCTATGACATCTCCTTAGCATAGATTTTTTTTTTTTTGCATCTAGAATGGAGCAGATTTTTAGGATCGATTCTTGAATACTTATCTTCACTGCTTGAGTCTTTCTAGGTCTCATTTCTTTTGTAATCCTTGCAACCTTTCCTCTCTCTTCTGTACCCTATATTCCTTTCGTAACTATTCTTTGGTCTCCAAACTAACTTTTCAGGGCCAAACTAACAAGCATGATTTTTTTCTGTGCCTATTTTGGGATGTCTCCGGGTTGGCTCACACTGTCCCCTCACAGCTTATCTTGAGGTAGGATATGTCATCAGCTTTAAGGGAAAAAAGAAATACAAACACAAGGGAGACATCATCTTTGTGGTTTGGGGACCTGTAGAGAAAAAAGGCCTTTCTTTCTTAGCATATGCCCAGGGGGCTTGCAACTTGAAACTTGGACATTGACCAAGTTCTAAAACAGAATTAAACCCTGGTAATCTTTTGGGGACTATTGTGGGAGCTGCCTTATTAGGAAAGTAACCCATTCTTGGCTGGACCCCACCTGATTGTTCCAAATCTCTAAAAATAGGAACTTGAGTCTCTTGTAGATTGTACATAGCAACCAGGTGTTTAATAAAGGTGTGCTGAGTTTGGAGTCTGAACCTGGGGTAAGTATACCTTTAGATAATTGGGACTGTAGAGGGCCCATTATCTATTGCTGGAGAAGAAGGTGAGTTATGCATAACAAAGTCATTGGAGTTGTATACTTTTTTTTAACCTTCTTCATGCCTAGAACTATTTTGTCATGAACAGCTCTTTTATCTGAGAATGCTTGCAGCACTGTGCTTTGTAGATGTTTTCCACAGCTTTCATGTTTGTGGATGACATCTGCTCATGGTAGATTTCTTTGCCTACAAAATTTATCCCCTTTTTAGGATTGATACCCCAGGTACTCATCACTGCTTTTTCTATCAACCTTCCCCCCATGTCTTTCTTAATCATTTTAGCCCTTCTTTTCTTGTGTACATAGGAACTTTTATGTTTACATAGGAATTTGAGATCATCTAGTTCATAGGTTCTTAACCTTTTTTGTGGGATAGGTCCCTTTGGTAGAGTCTAGTGAAACCTATGAATGCTGAATAATATTTTTAAATGTACAAAATAAAAGTATAGGATTACAAAGAAAACCAATTATGTTTGAATATTGTTGTAAAAATATTAAAAGAGAAAAAAACAAATTCGCAGATCTCAGATTCAAGAGCCCCTTGTAGTTCAGCTCCCTCATTTTACAGATGAAAAAAACTGAGGCCCCAGGAAGTTTGTGACATACTCATGTTTCTTTGTTGGCAAATTAATAATCTCTCCAAGAGCTGCCTCTCCCCATTTTTCTGGGGACAAATTGAGGGTGCTTAACTTACCTGATTTCTTAGAGAAGTTGTTAGATCATAGCATATTTGATCTAGAGTTGGAAGGGACCTTAGAGGCTAATATAACATCAGCATAAAATTAGTTTGTCAATGAATGATGCTCTTTATAAGGTGTAGACATTTGCTGGCTAGGCTGCTTATTGTTACATGCTTGGCCTGCCATTGAGGTAAGCTACCATTTGAGAATCCATCTAGGTGTGGTTAGTGAAAGCAAATAGTGTCATGTGCTAATTTGCTTAATTGTGGTTAAAAACAAAACAAAAACGAATAACCCTTCATCCTACTGCCAACCACCCTTGTGTATGTCATATAACAAAATCCCTCAAGGTCTCAGTTACCTCATCTATAAAATGAGGAGATTGGACTAGATACATTTTGAATTTCCAGCTTGAAATGTCTGACGAATATGAACAATATATGACCACATTATTGAGACCATTTAGGCATAAACACCATTTATTTATAAAAATCACATAACTTGGTGAAGACTTGAAGAAATATCAATACTTCAGTACAGTTGGGTACTTCATTCCTAGATTAACCTAATTCTGGTATTTCTTCACACACTCTGATTTTCCTACCAGGACAGATGATTTTTCCTTATTTGAATATCCACCTCAACCTCAGGTAAGTTTTCCATAGTTGTCGGGGGAAAGGGACCCTGCTAGTGGGGTGTTAGCCACATTAACAGCTTTTGGTAGTCTTTCTTTTAAAGTTGGTGAGTGTCCAATTTCAACTCATTTCCTTTAGAGTGAAGAGCCAGAGCAACAAACGGTGGTTTGCTGGCTTCTTCTTTTGGGAAACTGCTTTTTGTGAAGTCGGGTTGGATTCTGAAACGATCCCCAGATCATCATGTTTGAAAGAGGAGCTAGGGTGCAGTGGAACTTGGATGAAACTTGGGCGATATAAGGCGCCTTGAAGGTTTTTGAAGGTCTGAGGTGGAAGGTGGCGTGCTGAAGAGAATGCAATTTCCTTTATTAAACAAGGTTTAAAATAACTGAGCAAGGAGCAGAAGGAAAGGGAGAGCCCCTTCTTGTGAAAGCATTGCTGTTCTTGCCCCAGGGTTTTCAGTCTATAAGCAGTACAGTGGGGAAAGGCCTGGGATTTCCAAGTCACCTCAAAGCCCTCACCTGTATTAGGAAGAGAAAGATCCCTTTGTCCTTTGCTGAATGGCTTTGGGTCTATTAGGGTCCAGGGTTTAATGGAAATATGAACTCTCCCTGATGTTCTCTCAGAAATATTTGACTTCCACAATTTGTTAATGTGTTCACAACAAGTTTTTATTATCCATGTGGAGTTTATTGCACATTTGATATAACTTAAATAGCGTTTGCTTACTAAGTAAATCAACTCGGAGTTGCAGGGCATTTATTTATTTATTTATTTGCAAGCTGCCCATTGTACTGTAGCAATGTGAGATCACTGTATATCTGTTATCTGTGTCCCTTTGGATTGAGTGGGGAGTGGATAGGTGCACATACTTCATTCATATCACTCCAATTTACTTGTGTTATCTATTCCCTGTTACAGCTGTATACTATTTAATATCACTTCTTTAGGTGGTTTTCTTATTACAATCCACATGATTTCTGTCCTGCTTAGGATATGGAATTAAGTCCAAATTTGCTTGTGGTCAAAAACATGCATTTCTTTTATGCCATTCTTGGCATTCTGCCTCTTAGAATCCTTATCTTCTTTCAAAGATCATTTCAGGTGCTCCTTCCTCTATGTAGCCTTCCCTGATCTTCTCAGCTATTAGTGTTATCTTCTCCTGAGGTATTCCTAGAATCTTTCCTTTGCTCCCTTCACTCCTTACTTTATGTTATATTTATATGTGTGCCTGTCATTCCTTTTATAGAATTTAAGCCCCTTGAAGACAGGGGTCATTTACTTTTTTATTTATATAACCATTACTGTTACAATTCCTTGAATGTAATAGATAATTAATAAATATTAATTGAAGTGGAAGAAAATTCTGAGTCTGTCTTTTACATTTTTACATGTGATTCTTTCATATCGTATGGGTACCCAAAATTTGCTTTTGTTGCTTAGGGAAGAAAAGGGAAGAAAAAGATTCTTCCTTCACTTGACAGCTTAGTAGGAAGAATTCTGGATATGAAGTCAGGAGACTGGGTTCAAATTCTAGCTGTGGAAACTTAGTATTTGTGTAACCATGGGTAAGTCAGTTAGCCTTTTGGAATTTTTGTTTCATCATCTGTAAAATGGAGATTATCACACATATGTAATCATATACATCTGTTAGGATCATGGTGTTATCGTTAGGGAAACATTTTATGAACTTAAAAGTACTTTATAAATATAACTATTTTTTTGCATGCTAATATTTTTGGGGACTTCATTTCCTCAAGCGCCTTATGGTTTCTATCTTCAGATTTCATTTGGGGCAGGTAGCTTTTTTATGAGACAACCACATAATTCCTCATTCATAATATACAGCTGGCTGCTATGCATGTCCTGTTTTCTTTGTATCCATAAAAGAAATGACTTTCTTCTTTCCTTCTCAATAATTTTTCTTTCTTCTTGACTTAGAATAACTGGGTTATTACCTGTCTAGCCATGGAATTGTCAGAATTAGGTTTCAGGCATGGTATCAAGTCAGCTTTCTTTTTTAAAAAAATTAATTTATTTTGATTTATCAACAATTACTTCATAAGCTTTTGAGTTTTAAATTTTTCTCCCCCTCCCTCCCCACCTCTCTCCCCAAGACATGCGATCTGATATAGGCTATACATATACATTCCTATTAGACATATTTTCACATTAGTGATGTTGTAGGTAAGAATCAGAACCAGTAGGAGGAACCACCAGAAAGAGGAAACAAAACACAACAGAATAGTATGCTTCGATCTGCACTCAAACTCCATAGTTCTTTCTTTGCATGTGGGTAGCATTTTCTATCATGAGGCCTTTGGAGATGTCTTAGATCCTTCTATTGATGAGAAGGGTTTAAGTCTATGAATATTATGCTATACCATTTGGTGCATATATGTTTAGTAATGATATTACTTCATAGTCTATGGTGCCTTTTAGCAAGCTGTAGTTTTCTTCCTTGTCTCTCTTGATAAGATCTATTTTTGCTTTTGCTGTGTCTGAGATCAGGATTGTTACCCTTGCTTTTTTTTTAACTTCAGCTGAAGCATAATATATTCTGCTCCAGCCTTTTACCTTTACCCTGTGTGTGTCCCTCTGTTTCAATTGTGTTTCCTGCAAACAGCATATTATAGGATTATGGTTTTTAATCCATTCTGCTATCAGCTTCCGTTTTATGGGAGAATTCATCCCATTCACATTCACAGTTATGATTAATATCTGTCTTTTTCTCCATCCTTTTCCCCGTTTATGCTTTTCTTTCTCCTTCTCACTAGTGTTTTGCTTTTGACCACCACCTCCCTCAGTCCTGTCTCCCATCTATTAGCCCCTTCCCTTTTCTTTCCCCTTTTCCCTCCTACTGCCTAAAGGGCAAGTTAGATTTCTATATCTAACTGATTGTTATTACCTTCTTGAGCCCAATCTGATGAGAGTAAGGTTCAAACAATGCTCATCTCCCTCCCTTCCTTCCTTCTGCTGTGATAGGTTGTTGTGCCTTTTCCTGTGATGTAATTTACCCTTGTCTGCCTCCTCCTTTCCTTTTCTCTCAGTACATTTTCTTAGTTAGATCAGATTAATCCACTCACTTGGATCCATTTAACCCACTTGATTAGATTTTTTTTTATCATTACATCAAAGTCAACTTATACCCACCCCCTTTAACATGATGTAATAACAATACATTCTCAGGAGTTACAAGTATCATCTTCCCTTGTAGGGATGTAAACAGTTTGCCCTTATTAATAACATGTTGTTTCTTTCTGTCCCATTTACCTTTTTATGTCGCTCATGAGTCTTGTATTTGAAGATCAAATTTTCTGTTGAGCTCTGGTCTTTTTATCAGGAAGGTTTGGAAGTCCCCTATTTCATTGAATATCCATCTCCTCCCCTGAAAGATCATGCTCATTTTCACTGGGTAGTTGATCCTTGGTTGTAATCCAAACTCTTTGCCTTACAGAATCTCATATTCCATGCTCTATAGTTTTTTTAATGTAGAAGCTGCAAGGTCCTGTGTAATCCTGACTGTGCTTCCATGATATTTAAATTCTTTCTTTCTGGCTGCTTGCAGTATTTTCTCTTTGATCTGGTAATTTTGGAATTTGGCTACTATATTCCTTGGCATTTTCAATTTGGGATCTTTTTCAGGAGGTGGTTGGTGGATTCTTTCTATGACTGTTTTACCTTCTGATTCTAGGACCTCAGGGCAGTTTTCCTTTATGATTTCCTGAAAGATACTCTCCAGGCTCTTTTTTTCATCATGATTTTCAGGTAGATCAATAATTTTTAAATTGTCTCTCCTGGATCAATTTTCTAGGTCATTTGTTTTACCAGTGAGGAATATTTTACATTTTCATCTATTTTTTTCATTCTTTTGTTTTTGTTTGACTGATTCTTGCTCTGTCATAGAGTGATTAGCTTCCATTTGCCCAATTCTAGTTTTTAACAGGTTATTTTCTTCTGTTATTTTTTGTACCTCCTTCCCCATTTGTCCAATTGTATTTTTTAGGGACTTGTTTTCTTCAGTGTACTTTTTTTCCAGTTGGCCAATTGTATTTTTTAAGGACTTGTTTTCTACAGTTAATTTTTTGTCCTTCCTTTTCCCAGCTATTGACTCTCTCTTGCATACCTCTCATTTCTTTTCCCATTTTTTCTTTTACTTCTCTCATTTGACTTTTAAAATCCTTCTTGAACTCTTCTAAGAAGACTTTTTGGACTTCAGACCAGTTCATATTCCCTTTTGAGCTTCCAGATATAGGTTGTTGACAATGTTGTCCTCTTCACAATTTCTGCCTTAATGTTCATTGTTCCCATAATAAGAATCTGTTGTATGTTTCTTTTTGCTCATGGTGTTTGCTTATTTCCTGGCCTTTAAAGAGATTGAGCTCTCTTGCTGGGTTGCAGAGGGCACTGACCCAAGCTTCTTGTGTTGAGAGCCTAGGACCTGGTCACTGGCTTTGTGTGCTGGGGCCTCCAGTGCTGGCAGATGGAGGCTGTAGAATTCTGGCAGCTTACCTGGTGTTGGGCTGGAATCAGCAACACTGGAAATCTAGGGATAGGGTTGGATAGTGTGGCCTCTGGAGATTTCCTGCTCACCTGGGCCCTTCCTTCCTTTTGTTTTCTTCAGCTTCTTTCAGATGGCTATTGCAGGATGTTTATCCATTTGGGGCTCCTTGGAGCTCTGCTTCCCTTAGTTTTGTTGAGGCACTGGGAGACCCAGTCGCTGTAGAATGCTGAGGCACCTGGTGGTTTTCCAAGTTGGTTTCCACTGGTTCCCCTGCCCTCACTGAGGCATTGGGGGTCCAGGTGTTGGTGTTTGCATGTTCCACCACTTGGGTTTCAGGATCTCCTCCTGGAATGCTAAAGGAGGGGCTTTCCACTAGCTTGCTGGGATGCCTCCCCTTCTGTACTGCTCCCCTTCCCCCAGGGCAAGATGTTCCTTTCCTGTTAATACCTCAGGCTACCTGGGCTACTGGACTGCTGCACCCCCGTCTTTCTTCTGGTTCAGCTGTTCCAGGGTTTTTCCTGGGGCGATATTTTCTGGGCTTTCAGAGGTTAAGCCATATCAGCTTTCTTTGAGGAAAGAAATAACAACAGCAAAAAAGAAATTGATTATATTTTAACAGACTGAAAATGATATTGCTGATGGTGAGAGTCATCCCTAATGGTGTACTGTCAGACCCTTGACTTGTTAAAGCAAAGATTGTGATTAATGCAAAGCTAGAGAAAAGAAGAAAAATGAGTAAAAACATAGCCTGCTATTAAAAGTGCTAGCCTCACGTTGGTAACAAGTCATTGATTTAGAAGAAAGGGAAATCAATAGAGGAAAGGACATGAACTGTGACTGTAATAATTTCATGCAGAATTTTAAGTGCCACAAACCAATAATTATAACAAGGAGACCAAGAAAGTTGAAAGATTGCCATGACTTACTTGCCAGGTACAAATATATTGACAACAATGAACAATAGTCATTTGGAATATAAATTTGTAAAGCAATATGGAGGAGGATGAGTAGAATTTGCCTCATAAAAATAGCAAGAGGTAATGAAGGGAAAAGCCAGTTTAAATAAAGGTTGGCCAGGGTCATCCTATAGACATTTATGGATGAGACTGCAAGGAGTCCAACAAATGGATGAAAAATATCTGCAAATATTTTTATAGTTTTTTTTTTCATGATTGCCATCTTGCTTACATTTTTAAGTTACACTCTTGGATGTGTGATCTGGAGCAAGCATTGTTTACCTGGGGTCTGTGAACTAAAAAATTTTTTGGATAACTATTTACATATAATTTATTTCTTTCTTAAGCCCATACATTTTATTTTGTGTATTTAAAAACATTATTCTAGTAAGGGACCTGTGGACTTTACTAGACTAGTAGAAGGATTCAAGACCCTCTCCCTAAAAAAGGTTACAAACCCCTGATCTAGAAGAAGTAGAAATTACCCTCAAGGATAAAAAAGAGTGATGTAACAGTTCAGGGGTAGGGAAGCCACATGTGGCTGTCCAGTCCTCAAGTGTAGCCCTTTGACTGAATCCAAACTTCACAGAACAATTAATTCCCTTAATAAAAGGATTTGTTCTGTCAAGCTTGGACTCAGTCAAAAGGCTGCATCCAAGGACCTAGAAGGCCACAGATTCCCCACCCCTGTAATAGTTAAACTGAACTAGACCAAGTGTACAGAGGAGTCAGCATGGTTTTTGAAGATATCGAAGGATTGATTCTCAAGGTTTCTAAAAGAAGGAATATGTCAAAGTTGTGGAATAATCTTGGACTTTATCATTACCCCCCAAAAAGGTGAATATCAACAACTTCTTACCTGTATCTATACTTTGAATGCTGGGAACATAGATGGAGAACTGGAGGGGACTTAAGGAAGTTATTTAGTGGAAGCCTCTCTGTAACTTTTCCTATCTATATAAATTTTTTAATGAAAATAACTTAAACATGAATAGAAAGTGCGTCCTTGATAAAGATATTCGATAAGAACAGCAAGGCCTTCAAAAGTAATATTCAGTAGTAGACATTTACACTATCGCACAGTTAAATGAAACATAAAGAATGCAAGATCCTACTTTAGTTACTGTTTCTTGACTATTGAAGGAAAAACATTTGTCTTAGTAAAACAAAACTGTCTCAAAGGCAAGTTTGCCACAAGGTGTCGCCCATGTGTATTCCAAAATTGTGGAAGATCTTTTAAAGATGTAACTGAGATAAACTTGTTCTATGATCCTCCAGTTATTAATATCAGACAAGGCATAAAACACGCAGGGGGGGGAGGGAAGAATACATACACATTTACCAAAGGTGTTTGTAACTATCAGAGGAAATGCAATGCAGCTTTGAAGTCAGCAGAATCCTCATAAATCATGAGGTCCTCAGAGGTTCCTGTCTGTAGATGACATGCTGATTGTAATAGCTCTGGAAAATTGTATAGCCTCTTAAATAAGATTTGTAATCACTCCAGAGCCTTCATCTAACTGTCCATGTGAGGGTGGGAGGAGTGAGGGCAAGAAGAACAAGCAGAAGAAGAATGCCTGTTACCAGGCTCTGACAGATAGTTGTATGTACAACCTATGGCACTTGGCCCTTGGTGCATGTAACTTTGATAGGTATTCAGATGGACAGCAAGTTCAGCCCAGAATTGGAGAGATTAGTTCGCATTGCTTATATGTGAAATCATATGTGGGATCACATTATTCTTTTAATGACCATATGCTGAAACAAAAATGACAACCGAAAGACTTAAGACTTTTCTTTTGAAACAAATATTTTGGATTTTTTAACATTACATACAATTTCCAACGTATTCTTTCTGCCTCCCAGAGAGCCATATCTTATAATAGAAAAAAATAGTACAGCAAAACTAACCAACTCATTGAAAAAGTCTGATATCATATATAGCTTAGATTCCATGGCCTCAAGTGAAGGTTGTCCTTTTAATTAAAAAAAATGTTTTGGTGTATGAGGGCTTTCTTTTTATCATTGACCTCCTTGGCTAATGGGTGGGACCTTTAGGTCAAATGGTGTAGATATTTTAGTCACTTTCTTTGCATGATTCCCTTTTGACTTCCAGAATGGTTTGGATCAATTTATAGCTCCACTCATAGTCCGTTATTGTACTTCTCTTTCTGTAGCCCCTTCAATATTAATTTCTCTTCTTTTGTTATCTTTTCCACCTTGCTTAGTGTGAGGTAAAACCCTCAGAGTTGTTTTGATTTGCATGTTACTTATTAGTAGTAAACAGCATTTCATATGGTTGTTAGTGGTTTGCAATATTTCTTTTGAAAACTAATTGTTCATATTCTTTGATTGTTTATCTAATGGGGAATGGCTTTTGGAACTCATCTGTGACAACAAAGTGGCACAATAGATAGGCACTGTTCCTCGAAAGTGCATAGCACAATGACCAGCACGGAGTAGGTGCTTTATTATTATTATTATTGTTTACCATTATATAACAATATTTGGGTGATCTTATTTGGTGGTGAATCATGGAATATGATAGTCTTAAGTATTTGAATTTAAGATCATCCTCAGGAAAACAGATGTGTAGTGGGTATGAACAGATTGTAACAAACTAAATAAGTAATTATGAAGAAAAGTTGGTATGTTATACCTTCAAAGAAATGTATAATAAAAAAAGAAGCTGGGCTAGTCATTTGGCAAGAATGAAGGATAGGTGATGCACAGTGTACTTCATTGGCATCTTTGAGATTTGGAAAGAAAGTGAGGAAGGCCTCAACACATTAGGCATGCCCTCCCTGTGGCAAAGTTATGGGAGGGATGTGGGAAAGAATTAGGCAGGATGAATAGATGGTGATCAATTTACATTGTTGGAAGACATACCCATATTAATGGCATTTTGGAGTGATGGAGCAAGGCTTTCAAATGTGTATCACTTAGGTATGCTGACAGTTTAGTAATTGGTATTCCAGAAGCTCTCAGGCACCTAAAGATATAAAAGTAAAGGTTGTGTAGGTACTCATAATTACAACATTATTGCCATTTATCAAAGTCCATTTTGTAATTAGTAATCATAACTCCAGGACTTATATAGGTCTCTCTTTTTGAGAACTCCAAATGACCTTCATAGCAGTCATCCTGACAACAACCTGTGAGATAGGAGCTATTACTATTCCCATTTTGCAGATGAGGAAAGTGAGGCTGAGAGAGCTTTCCTAGGATCACACAACTAGTAAGTGTGTGAGGCTGGATTTGAACTTAAGTCTTCCTGACTCCTAGGCCAGTGCTCTATCCACTGCTCTTACCTAGCTCCCTTTTATCTTGTTTGTGCTCATATGTTCTTGGCCATTCTTGCCTTACAAAGACAAACTGGATTTCACGGAAGTTAAACCAATTCATTTAATGTTATGCATCACCTGAAACAAGGGAGGGCTATCTATCTATCTATCTATCTATCTAATCTCAGTAGTTAGATGATAGGAAGAGCAGTCTTCACTAGAGGCCAAGGAAGCAGAGTTAAGATTGGGAGGAGAGTGAGGAAAATAACAAAGAAAAACTATTACCAAGGTGTCCATAAAGTATGAAACCTGAGGTATTAAAACAAGATTGAAGGCTGTTTGGCTGAACAGGAATTAAGCTCTGAGATATCTATACTAGATCAGTAAATAAAAATGGATGGAGGGCCAGGAATCTGACTATGAATCTTCCTCCTTTCCCAAAGCTTTGGTCTTTTTATTGGGTTTGCTTTCATTTCCTTCCTTCCCTTTTCTTTATTTTCCAAAGAGGGTAAGTTTTCTAAAAGTCTTGTCCATTGGAGATGAGATCTAAAGTGGATGTTTGTTGTACTGATACCGTGCGTAGCATGTTGTTTGCTTTAAAATGAACGATAATGGTTATGATGGCAGAAAACCTGAAACCTAATGTATATCTGGAGTGGAAGGTTACCTAATTCTTATAACAAAAATAAAGATGTGTGATATTGGTTAAAATCTCTTTTGTTAACTGCTTTTTAAGGGTTGAAATAAGAGATACAAAGAGGGTAAGTTTTCTAAAAGTCTTGTCCATTGGAGATGGGATCTAAAGTGGATGTTTGTTGAATTTTTAGTAAAATTTTATTTATTTACAAATTTACAATTGGACACGGTATTGTATGTGTTGTTTATCTTGTAAAGTGCTTCACACCAATTTTTATGTTCTTTACTTAAATGAATGGATTTTTTTGCATTTTTTCTTTAGTTCATCCCATTGTTGCTTGAAAAAAAAATCAAGAGTTTTCTTTGGATATTTCCTATATTGTGCTTGTAAATATCTTTGTAATTTTGTTGGAACCAAAGAACTTTTTTTTTTTTATGTTGGAACGACTTCCACTGAAAGCCTTCATTGCTGCCTCAGCTTGGTGCAGAGCTGACTTTTGAAGGCTCTGAGAGCAGAGTGCAAGCTTTAGCAAATCCCACCAAGCTAAAACAGTTCCATTTGTGGGCCTAGTGGGTGTACTATGTGTCTGTTGATGTAGTACAAGCCAAGCTGAGTTTGGAGAGGCTCCATCATTGGATTCACTGTGCAAGGAGGAATATTTTAGGCACAGCCATCCTTAAAGACTATCCAGTGCAGGGATTCTTAATCTGTTTTGAGTTCATGGAACCCTTTGATGGTCTGGTGAGTACTATGGATTCTTCAGAATAATGTTTTTGAATGCATAAAATAATATACATAGGGTTATCAAAAAAATCAATTAGATTGAAATACAGTTGTAAAATTTTAAGAAAATTCGTGGACCCTAGGTTAAAAACTCTTGCTCTAATAAGTTGTAGAAGTGTCATGATCTCTTTTAGTGAAGAAAGTATCCACATGGATTAAAATCAAGAATCTTTACAGTATAAAGTAATATCACATAAAATGTAAAATAAAACTATTATTAAGTCAAGCCAAATTGCAGATCATATTTTTCACTCTTTTGTTTTTTCAATTCAGTTCAATTAAATATACATTTATTAAATATGTATTATTTATTTTGTTACATTTATTTATTTTAGTGCTTAGTATGCAAGTGAACTTTATTAATATCTCTTTCATTGTCAGATCCTTGATTATTAACATTTAGATTTTTATCTTTTTATCTTCTGCATTTCATCCAAATGTCTACATTAGACATTGGTAGAAAAATCGTAGAACCTTCACAAAACTAAGGATATAAATGGACATTGATTATTTTATACATACATTGCAAGAAAAGTACTACATTGTACTCATTTTGTATAATACATCATTTGGCACATTCAGTAACTGATTCTAGACCCTTAAGAAACCAACTTTTTGGTCATGTGATTAGTTTAGACCAATTTTTAATGGTTTTCTAGATATGTACATGCAATGTTGCACAGTTGACACAGAGAACAAAATAGATGTATTTGGGGTGTGCACTTTACTGATGTTACAGCTTTTTCTTTGCAGAGTCCTTTCAGTTATTTTGTGGAATTCCAGGGTTCCATAGAACATTTTGAGAAATTCTGATACGTAAGGGAAGGGAAGGAGTATATGTCTTATTTATTTACAATATAAACTCATTTTTATCCCCAGATAGAATTGGCAGAAATCTGTACCAAGAGTGAGCGTTATATTGGCACTGAAGGAGGAGGTATGGATCAGTCCATATCATTTCTTGGAGAGGAAGGAAAGGTAGGTGACAGTGACCTGTTTGGAAGTACCAACTGTGAGAAACCACATAGAGAATAAGGCATTGACATAGCCAAGATGTTTAGTCACTGACAAGTCCAATCATACCTATTCTTTCAGACTTCCCTAAACATTTCCCAACACCATTCCAACATTCAAGTTCATCCTTGATCCTTATCTTCTAGTACCACCAGTTTACCTCTTAAATTTTTTATCTATTTCACTGTTTTCTTTCTGTCTCTTATGCTCTCATGATTTTATTTCAATTCACTTTGCCAGTTGGTCTTTTCTCTTTTTCTTTTATACCCATTTTCCTTCATTGTCTAGTTTGTGTAAGAGATTTCTCAATTCTCTGTGTTTTCTGAAATAGCTCCCTAAAACTCTCCATCTCATGTTCTTTCCAAATTCCTTTGTTGGTTTTTAAACCCAAATGTTAGTTCCTTTACCTCATGTATTCATAACCTCTCTTTCTATAATTTACTCTTTAGTAATATTTCTCTCTATAAACATTTTAGGACCTAGGCTTTGGGGAAGAAAATGTTGACAGTCAGCCAGAAGTAGATTCCTATGCTGGTTGCCACTTCCCTTTGGCTATCAGCTCCCTCAGACAGAGTAGAACTTTTTGGTTGCTGTCCAGAAACTGCCCACTTCCAAAATAAATGCAGACATTTCTTCTAAACCTTTATAATTTTCAGTACTGCATCAACTTCCTACAGATTTGGCTGTTCTTCAAGAACACCTGGATTATTTCTTATTTAATATATGTTGTTGAAATATGTTGCTTGAATTTAGATTTCCAAAGCCCCAGGCGCAGAAGAGGAGGGGCTTTTCTTCAGCACATAGACATTGCTTGAGCTGTGCAGTAAGAAGACCTAAGTGGCAGGTTTGAAGACAGTGGTTCCGAATGGCATATAGCTGGGTTATTTGGTTTGTCCAGCCTGAGTAGTCTGCTAGGTTGGGAGAAGACTTTGAAAGAATCTCTTTTGTACTGATTGTGTGTGCCTGAACCATTTCTAGGTTTTAATCTGTAATTTTTTCTTTCAAAAGGCCAAGTTAATAGAGTTCAATCCTCTGAGGACAACTGATGTCCAACTTCCAAGTGAAGCAAGTTTTGTGATTGCTAACAGTTGTGTTGCAATGAATAAGGCAGCAACTTCTCATTTCAATACTCGGGTGATGGAGTGTCGACTAGCTGCAAAGGTAATACACTTTGTAAACTCTTGGCAGACTCATGCAGGATTGTTGCTCCCGTCACTCCCCATGATCCCAATTACTCTGATGCCACATATTTTTTGTGTAATGCTACCAGAAGCACAAGTAGGATTTTGCACTTGGAGGACAAAGTATTGGAACTAAATCCCAGTTGTTCTCTTGTATTCCTCACCAGCTTTCCACTATAACAATCTTCCCTCACTCCCAAATATTATCTGAGCTCAACTTGGCTCTTCTCCCCAATTCCTACCCTTTCAAAACTATCTCACTGACTTGTCATACTTGGCTCTTCTGAATATCCCTAGAATGTAGAATTTCCTGTAGAATGGAAGGGGTGGGATTCCCAGTCACTAGGGATGAGCCAACAGAACTCCATTTTGATTTCTTTTTCCAATATGATTTGGAGGCAGCTTTCATGAACTGTTGTTGGCTGGCTTCTGGGGTGGGGTTGACACAGAAGAGGGAGAGGAATTTCTCTGTAGAAGCCCTTCACAGGCACAATTCATGCTTAAGAGGCATCTGCAGTGCTCTTTAAAGGTTTGTAGTTAATCTTTACGGATAGTGAGTTTTTTAAATAGTCTGTTTCTTTTTCTTTTAAAAAAATTTATCATATCCTAACAACATTTTTACTACATAAAATATTTAATCAAAAATATGTCTTACCAGAGAAGGAGGTTGTCCAGTCATGGGGGAGTGAGGGATAGGAAAAGAAGTGTATCTGACTGTTGCTCTGGTGTCCATAAAACATTAAAAGACCCAGGGAAAGACCTCCAGTTTCTTGAGTAGATCCTCTCTGTGGAAGAATCAGATAGCATGACATAGTGGATGGAGTTCAGTTCTGCGCTGATGGAGGGGTCAGGTCCCATGCTAGTGAATTCTTGGTTCCACCTTAGCCTCATGAGTAGGAGTTAAGACTTCTTAGGGAATCAAGAGTAGTCAGATGGGAGTTCAGAATCTTTGGTGAAAAGCAAATCACTTTAATTATTGGAACTCCTGGTGACATCATACCATGTGTAGAGGTAAGGGAGTAGGGGAGAAAGCACATAAAAGAGTTTTGACAGAAGAGAGAGAGCACCAAAGTCAAGGCATTATTGAATCCTTGGAAAGTACATTAATTCTTCATCTTAATTTTATGCTCAGTTTTAAATCTAGATTTTTGATTTCGTGACTGACTAGTAAGCTGCTGTGTAATTGGGATCATATCTTAAACTTCTTTTGTATGACTGTATAGCAAAGGTCTTTGCTTGCTAGGTAGGGGAGGGAGAAAATATGCATTTGTATAGCGCCTAGTATGTGCCAGGCACAGTGATAAGCACTTATAAATATTATCGCATTTGATCCTCACAGTAACTGCCAAGTAGGAAGTTGAGGAAAATGAGGCAAATAGAGGTTAATGCCTTGCCCAGGGTCACACAGATAGTAAGTAATTGAGGGCAAATTTGAACTCAGGTCTTTCTGACTCTAGGTCCTGTGCTCTGTACACCCTGTCACTTAACTGCCTATGAGTACTTGTTGAAGGATTTTTAGAGAGGAAACAGGGGATAGGAGCCAATTGTAGTGCTCTTTCCTGACTAAACAAGAAGTTGTGGCTATTTTCTATTTATTAGCATTTAAAAATCAGGGTGGGAGAGGTTGAAGTTGAAGACTGGCTGGAGAGTCCTGGTACCAGCCTCCTCAGTGACTCCCTTCATGGGTTTAAACAAGGAACGTGATTCATTGTTCCATGGATTGAGAGCTAGACAGAACGTTAGAAGTCTTCCTTTTCTACTACCCAACTCTAAAGTTAAGGAAGCATGTTCAGATAATTTAAGTGATTTGCCTAAGGTCCCATGCAGAGCTACTACAGATCAGAGTTGGGATTATTAGAATCCAGGTCCTCTGATTGCAAATCTACTGTTCTTTCCAAAACACCATACCATATCTCAGACTTCTGTCTCCCATTTTTATCTATGGTAAAAATCAATCTTATGACCCTCACAGAAGTAGGGTGTGGATTCAGAGGTTTGTACAGGAGTTAGCACAAAAAAAAACCCAAAGAAAAAGAAGAGCAAGGAAGAAAAATGGCTATCTGATGAGGCTTTGCAAATAGTTTAGGAGAGAAGGAAAGCAAAAGGGAAAGGAGAAAGGGAAAGATGTGCCCAACTGAATGCAGAATTCCAGAGAACAGCATGGAGACATAAGAAAGTTTTATTAAATGAGCAATGTAAAGAAATAGAAGGAAACAACAGAATGGGAAAGACAAAAGATCTCTAAGAAAATTAGAGATATTAAGGGAATGTTTCATGCAGAAATGGGAGTAATAAAAGACAAAAATTAGACTTAATACAAGCAGAAGAAATTAAGAACTGGCAAGAATATACAGAAGAACTGTAGATGAAAGATGTTAACATCACTAATAACCACATTAGTGTGGTTACTAATCTAGAGCCAGACATGTTGGAGAATGAAGTCAAGTGGGCCTTAGGAGGAATTGCTAACAATAAATGTTAGTGGAGATGATGGAATTCCAACAAGCTATTTAAAATTCTAAAAGATGATGTTGTTAAAGTGCAGCGCTCAGTATGCCAGAAAATTTGGAAAACTCAACAGAGGCCAGTGGATTGGAAAAGATTTGTTTACGTCCCAGTCTTAAAAAAGCACAGTGCCAAGGAATGTTCAAAGTACCAGACAATTGTGCTCATTTCATACATCTGGAAAGTTATGCTTAAGGCTCTGCAAGCTAGGCTTCAGCAATATGTGAACCAAGAATTACCAGAAGAGCAGGCTGGTTTTTGAAGAGGCTGAGGAACTAGAGACCAAATTGCCAACATTCATTGGATTGTGGAGAAAGCAAGGGAGTTCCAGGAAGAAACATCTATTTCTGCTTCATTGAAACCTTTGACTGTGTGAATCACAACAAAATGTGTCAAGTCCTCAAAGAGATGGGAGTACCAGATCATTTTACTTGTCTCTTGAGGAACCTGCTTGTGGGCCAAGAAGCAACAGTTAGAACCTAAGACGGAACAACTGATTGGTTTACGATATGGAAAAGAAGTACAACAAGGCTGTATGTGGTCACCTTACCTATTTAACTTACATGCACAGTAGATCATGCAAAATGTCTGGATGAATCAAAAGATGAAATTAAGGTTGCTGGGAAAAATATCAACAAACTCAGATGCGGATGATACCACTCTGATGGCAGAAAGTGATGAGGAATTTAAGAAGCTTCTTGATGAGGGTGAAAAAGGAGAATGTAAAAGCTTAACATAAAAAAGCCACAAACAAACAAACTAAGATCTTGGCAACTGCTCCCATTATCTCCTGGCAAATAGAGGGAAAAGAAATGGAAGCAGTTTCAGATTTATATTCTTGAGCTCAAAGATCACCATAGACAGTGACTGTAGCCATGGCATTAAAAGACACTTGCTTCTTGGAAGGAAAGCTATGGCAAATACTAAAAAACAGAGACATCATCTTGCTGACAAAGGACCATCTACTGAAAACTATGATTTTCCCAGTAGCAGTGTATGGCTGTGAGTGTTGGATTATAAGGAAAGCTGAGTGCCACAGAACCAGTGCTTTAAAATTGTGGTACTATAGAAGATTTTTGGGAGTCCCTTGGACAGCAAGGACATCATATCAGTCAATACTTAAAGAAATTAATTTAGGCTATTTGTTGGAAAGTCAAAGACTAAAGCTGAAGCTTAAATACTCTGGCCACATAATGAGAAAACAGGACTCATTTGAAAAGACCCTGATGCTGGGAAAGATTGAAGGCAAAAGTAAAAGGGGATGGCAGAGGATGAGATGGAGAGATAGTGTCATGGAAACAACAAACATGAACTTAGATGGACTTTGAGAGGTAGTGAAAGATACAAGGAGCTGGCGTGGTATGCTGCATGGAGTCATAAAGAGTCAGACATGCCTGAATGACTGAACAATAACAACAACAAAGAAATTGATGAGTAGTTTATAGGGCACTTTGACTTGGAACCAGGAAGACATACCTCAAACATTAGCTGAGTGACTGACGATGGGCAAGTCACTTAACCTCTCTTGGCCTCAGTTTTCTCATCTTGAAAATGAGAAGATGGGATACAATGGCCTTTAAGGTCCTTTCTAGCTTTAAATCTTAGGGTCAGATTTAGAGCTGGAAGGGACTTTAGAGGCCATCAAGGCCTCTCTTCATTTCACAGGTAAAGAAATTCTGAATCTCAGAGAAGGAAAATGACTTTCTCAGAGTCACACAACTAGTGGGTGTCTGAGGTTGGAATTGAATCATCATGCCACATAATGTTGGTGATAAATGTTGACAGCTTATCCGTATTATTAGGAAACGTGTTTTCTTTCTTCCCTTAATCCAAATGCTGAGTGGAGAGGTGCTTAGAAGAAATCAGATGTAGCACTGGACCCATAAGTGGCAAATACTCTCACTGACGCTTTGTCCTTGAGAAATGGCAATCTTACTTGCTTCCCTCATCTGTAAGTCATCTTACTGTCTCCAGAGCCAAATTTCAAAGGGTCTCAAGTGGGTTTCCCTGTTCTACTGCTTGAATTGTGTGCTACTCATCTGCTCATAGGAAATTACAGCTGATGTTGAGGGCATGTGGTAGATTTCATTGGTAATTGAAATGCATACCAGATTGGCTGTGTGGACCTTCCAGATGAAAGCTAAGTGGACAGTTGGGCTAACCATTAGCAAATTGCGGATGTAGTTGGATTGAATGTGAAATTCTTTGAGTCAGTGCCTCTGTGTGCAGATCAATCACACGTAGGAAAAGAGAGGCTAGCTTTTGAAAACTGAGCCCTGGAGCCATTTTCCTTGCATCTTACATACCCAGATGCTATGGGCTCTGTTACCCTGGAGAGGGTCTCTGGGGAAATATGACTTCTGGGACTAGGAATTGGAACTTCGGTGTTTAATAACGAAGAGAGTCAGGACTAAGATGTCATTTTTGACATGTCTGAACAAGCAAGACTTAAATTTCTTGTCAAGGTTCATTCCAAGATTCTCTAATGCTTTTCCTAGTTTCTTTATGGTTATTTCCAAATTTAAGTACCTATGAAAACAATTTCTAAGGTTTAAACTGTGGCATGAACTTATGTAGGTAGATTAACTTGGAACCCTTGGGAAATGACTGCTTCACTTTGTTGAGTTCAGGGACTTGAACGTGAAAGATGTGAGCTCAAAGCCCAGCTCATCCACTTAATAGCCATGTGCTCAAGACAAGTTATTTGCCTTCTCTGAATCTCAATTCCTTCATCTATGATGTGGAAACAATTATACTCAAGACTTAGTTGTTTAACTTATAGGCTAAAGTGAAGATCTCCAGCACATAGCACAGTGCTTGGCACAGTTAAGTAATTAATAAATGCTTATTGGTTGAGTGGTTGATCAATATCTTTGGGCAAATCAGTTAACTTCTCTGAACTTCATTTTCACTATCTGTAAAATGGGAGTGATAATGTCTGTAATGATGATGTTTATAGTTAAATTTCTTATGAGAATCGAACAAGATAGTATATGGAAAATGCATTGTAAACCTCACAGCGTCAGTCAGTCAGTTAACATTTACTAAACCCTACTATGTCCCAGGCAATATACTAAGTATACTGAGTAATAAGTGCACTAAAGGAACACAAAGAAAAGTAAAAGACAGGTCTCTTCTCTGAAGGAGTTCATAGTCTACAGGGATGCAATATGCAAATAACTATGCTGTATGAATGTCAGCTATTATCATTATATCCTTAAGCCAGATTTAGAGGAGTAGCAGGGAAAAAACAAAGTCATTTAGAATAAGGCTTTTAAAATGGATGTAAAATGAACTGTAGAATGTGTTAAACAAAGGATACTGTTGTTTGGTTTCCCAGGTCATCTTTAAAAGCATTAACTCTTTTCAGATGTACAATCTGAGGTTTTTAAGAGTATCATTGAATAAAAGTGCTTGTTATTAATGTTTCCCTGAAATTAATGGTCTTAACCAAAATACAAAGCTTTTTTGGTACATCCTGCTTCCTTCACAGAATAAGGAAAATCTAATAATTGGTATTGCAGTAGAGTAAATCAATTGCACATTTCCTTATGGAGTTTTCTCTTTTCTCCTTCCTAATTTCTTCTCACTGTTTGTTCTCTGCCCTTGCCATACCTTGGACCCAGGAAATGAAGCTTGACTGGCCCTAGTGTCTGTTCCAAGGACTAGGGGAAAGGCACTGTCTGGATTCAAGCATTCTCTCCTCTTTTGAGTGCCAGCTCCTTTTAGAGGGCTTATGCAGTGGCCAGTGGGATAAACCACAGTGGATTACAGAGAGAGGATAGAGAGAGACACACTCTGGTTTGGAGATCCCTAAAAAAATCCTTACAACAAGTTCCTGCTGGTCCCAAGGATTTGGTACATGCTTAATTTAGGGTACTCTCTCAGAGGAGAAGGGAAAACACAGTTTTACCATACCACCAGTTGAATGAAAATGGTTTTTCATGAATTCCCCAAAGAGGATTTCATTTAAAATACCATCCAGATGTCCAGATACTCAAGTTCATTAACTACCTTCCAAGTGACATCTAGTAAACAGGAGAATTCCTAACCAGGTCATTGATGACATGACTCTCTCAGACTCACATCACGTGAGATTAGAATAGTTTTCTGTGAATGTTATAAAGGCAGGGTACAGCAAGGATAAATCATCTGACTAGGGATTAAAAGTGCAGAACTGTCTGTGGAAGTAGCCCTGTGGGAAAGGCATAACATCAATAAGAGATTAGTGTTCTTTTTTGGAGGACAAAGACTAATTTTTCTGGTCTTTGAACATCTGTCATATAAGAATGGGAACTTCCAAACATCTGAACCCACTCTATATTTCTGAGCAATGGTGGGGAGCTTGAGTAGATTGAGCGGAAAGAAATTCATCTTCATGTTGAATTTGGTTAATTAAAACATGGCCTGTTGATTTCTGAATAGAAATTGATCATTGTCTTGATTTGAATTTGCAGTTCCTGGCTAAGTACAAAGGCCTGGAATGGAACAAAGCACTATGCTTGGAGGAGGTGCAGGTCAAACTAGGATTAAGCCTGGAGGAAATGTTGCTGCTAGTGGAAGAAGTCTTCCATTCAGAACCTTACAGCCAAGAGGAAGTCTGCAGTTACTTAGAAATTAGCCTGGAGGAGCTCAAGACCCAAATCCTTTGTAAGAACACTCAAGATGGTAAGTCTTGAGAACTTCCAACCAAAGATGAATTGCTTCCATTTCTTTATCTCTAGTAAGTGGTTAAAACCCAAGTTCTCAAGTGAAATATATCAATTTCGAAGCAGTCTGGAGTGAAAATCTAGGTTATGTAATTCCCTGACCTTTTCTGTTTCTCCCACACTTATCCACCCTTTGGCCATTTAGTTACTAATAGTAAATACTTGCAGTGAGAAAAGTACCTCCCAAGTGATGTGTTATTATAGCCAATGGCATCAGGAAAACTCAACTGACTTGTGTCAGGCTGGATGATTTCCATCATAGCCTGTAGCCCATATTCTCTATCTTTTTGTTAAATTGTTAGATCTGTTTTATTTCTTTAGGCGTCTTGTCTGGCAGCACCAGAAACTGGAGATGGAGGTAGGGGTTATGGGATTATGAAGAGAGTGCAGTTCCTTGGTACTGCTTGGCTGAGAAATGGAAGATGGTCCATTTGATGGAGGGCAGACCTACCGAGACTATTGGCTCTTAGCCATGGCCTTGTAGCTTTTCAGTGGGCCCCGACTATAGCCATGCTTTAAACTCAGATCTTCTGACATGTTGGCTGGCCTTTTACTCAAAATACCATGCTGCCTTTCTCTCTCTCTCTGTTTTTTTTTTAAGCCTCAAAAGAGGAGGGAGATGTTTAATAGGGGCCCAAACCCCTCAGCCGTGGAGTTGCTGCTTCCCATTCTCTTCTCAGCTCTTGGTCCTGGTGGCAGGTGCTTCCACCTCCCTCAGGGGCCGTTTCTGGGCTCAGGCTTGTGGCATCCTCAGCTCTGAGTAAAGCAGGAGAGATGAGCACGAAAATGCTTCTCCAGAGCACAGAGCCATCTTATGCTGCCTCTCTTGCTGTGCAAAAATTGATGTGATCATTTCCTCTTTTTATTCTCTTCTCTCTATTCCTATCATCCATGCCCTAATACAGATTCTCATTTCTCCCCTTTTGGATTATTGCAGTTACTTTTTAGTTGTTCTTTCCTGCTAAGTCTTTCTACTCTATCCTTGAAATCATCATTTGGAGTGGTTGCCACTTCTCTTCCTTCCTATAGTTTCTAAGAGAAATCATCTTCTAGAAGGCAGCTGCTGCTTTTAGTTCTGGGAGAGATAGGAGGAAGGGAAAGGGATGAGGAGGGTAATCTTGGGGTTAGAGAGGGGCTGAAGTGACTTCAGAGAACCAAGGCTGCAGATAAGTCATTTTTCAAAAGATGATGGAGATCACACCAGGTTATCAATATGGAGGCTACATGGCCAAGTCTCTGTTAGTAAGGGCTTCAAAGAGAAATTTCTCCTCAAAGGCAGCAACTAAGTGATAGTGGCATATAAAGCATTAAGTGGAGATTTCATGAAAACCATGAAAATTTATTGATGAGACTATCCCTTGGTGATGCTGCTATGTTCTATGACTCATCCATAGAGTAGTCAAAAGCTTTCTTGTTTAATTGTAAGCCACCTTTTTGGTTTGTTTATTTTTTGGGCTGTACTTATGATTTCTTTGGTATAGGGAAATCATACTCTCCACTCATCCCCCCCAGGGAGGAAACTCCTGTACCAATTCATTTTGGGCGTCAATGATGCAGTCATTTCCTGTCTCTGTTCCCTTCGCTCTGTTCCTATCATCCACACCCTAGTTTAGTTTCTCATGTGTTCCCTCTTGCACAATTGCAGTTACTTCCCAGTAGGCCTTTTCTACTAAATCTTAACACTCTACCTTTCAAATCCTCATTCACATGCTTACCAGGCATATCTTCCTTCCTTAGACATGTATATTTGATCATGTTCTTCTTTTGCTCAAAACCTTTCAGAGGCTTTCTTGTTACCTACTCACTAAAAGTTCTTAAGATCTTTTTACCTGAAATTCCAGGCCTCTTGCCCTCCAGGCCTACCTTACCTTTGCAGCCTTATCTTATGTCCCTTCAACTATTCTGTGCTCAGGCAAAACTGGAAACCCCATGCTTTTTTTCCTTCTGGTCCATACTCACACTGGTTTCATGCCAAATAAAAGGAAGTGTTTTTACTTAGTAGTAGTATTAATAATGGGGCAGTAAGGTGGTGCAGTGAATAAAGCGCTGGGCCTGGAGTCAAGAAGACCTGAGTTCAAATGCAGCCTCAGATACTTAATAGCTGTATGACCCTGGGCAAGTCACTTAAATTTGTTTGCCTGCATTTCCTCATCTGTAAAATGAGCTGGAGAAGGAAATGGCAAACCATTCTAGAATTCTTCTCAAGAAAACCCCAAATGCAGTTATGAAGAGTTAGATATGACTGAAACAACTGGACAAGAACAAAATATTAATTGTAGTAGCTGATATTGATAGAGTGCCCATTATGTGTCAGGCACTGTGTTGTGTTCTTTATAATTATTATCTTATTCGATCCTCACAACAACCCTAGGAGGTAAGTGCTATTATTATCCCCATTTTATAAAGGAGGAAACTGAAGCAGACAAAAGTTAAGTGACTTGCCCAGGGTTACACAGTGAGCATATGTCTGAGGCTGAATTTGAGTTCAGGTCTTCCTGACTCCAGGCTCTTTACCCACCGTGCCACCCAGCTGCCCCAAGCAGGAAACTTGTGGAACCCTATACTGATCCTACTCAAGAAGTTCTAGTGGCTCCCTTCTGCCTGTAAGACAAAATATACACTCTTCTGCTGGGCATGTAAGCCTCTGTACAGATTGACACTGGCTTACCTTTGCAGGCTTATTTCACATTGCTCTTCTATATCCTCTTTATGCATTCTATCTTCCAAATTAGTCTAGTTACTGTTCTTTGACCTTGGAATTCACTTTTCTGTCCTCTTTTCTTTTGCACAGGCTGTCCTCCATACCTGCAAATGCACTCCTTTCTCTCTTCAGCCTCTAGGAATAACTTGCTTCTTTCAAGCCACAACTCAAGGGTTGTCTCCTCCATGATGCCTATCCTGATTTCCCCAGCTGTAGTGCTCTCCCATCTCAAAATTACTTTGTATATGTGATATGTGTGATGATGTGGAAAGCTCCCTGAGGGTAGGGGCTTTTTGTTTTTGTCTTCTTGGAGCCATCATAGTATAGTCTTTTAGAATGAACAGATAGATATATTTATTCATTCCATATGTCATCACACAAATCTCTTGCCCCAGGTAGACTTGATATATTCACTTATTTCAGTCCTATTCCCATCTTTGTCCATTATTCCTCATTCTTGTTGGCTTGAAGTGTCCTTCCTCTTTACCTTTGCCTATCCAGTTGTTATACATGCTTCAGACCCAACTTAGTTCCTACCTTTTCTATGAATCTTCCCTGACCACCCTTTCTCCCCTCTCCTTGTTCTGTCCCTCTGCCTCTGCTTGTACTTTTCCTTCTCAGTCTGCCCTTTCTTCCTGAGTATTCTGGGGTACTTTGCATTATTCTCTTGTCTTGCCTATTGTCATTTTAAACTTCTTGAGTGAACTCTTATTTCATCTGATTCTTATTTTATTTTTGTGTCTTAGCACTGTGTACAATAAAGGTCCTTAATAAGTCATTTTTGATTCAAATTATGAAACACAGAAAACTGGTCCCCAAGAGGACAGGACTTAGGACAAATACTTGGACATATGAACCTGTAGGTGGTTGGCCTTATTGGTCACAGTGTAGTGAATTGAGTTGTTGTGTTTAAGAAGTAGTCAAGTGCTTCCAGGATCCTTGTCCAGTTCATCATAGATAGCTTTCAACACCCATTATGATAAACATAGTTTGGATTATTTTTCCCTGAATGACCCTGTTATGAATGGGAGTTGTGTTGGCAGTCTACCAGTTCTCGTCACAGTTTATGAAGACAGGTCACAAATATTGGCCAACATTTCTACAGTTTCAGCCTTGAGTTCGTTTGGAACCCTTGGGTGACTGCCATTGAGTCTCAGTGATTTATTTATTTCCACTTTGTCAATTATGTTTAGAACATCCTGTGTGCTTACCAGTGTTTGATTTTTCCAATTTAAAAGATGGTTTGGGAGTGAGAGTCTCCTAAACCTCTCAGTGAAACTGATGCAAAGAGAATTTGTGGAGTGTTTTTGCTGTTGACTTTTCACTCTTTTCATGCCTTTTGTTCATCAGCAGTTGAACTGAATTGAATCAAGTGGTCTCTGACTCTCCAGCTAACTTCCTGTCTCTCATATATTGGAAGAAACTTATTATTGATCACATAAGCCCTTTCAAGATGCTCCTAAAATGCATTTTGGTCTACCAATTTTTCATATTTATATGTGAACTTTGTGGGCTTCTCAATTCTTTCCGTTTGAGTAGAGTTCCATTTTTTTTAAAAGATTAATTCCTTACATAGTACGCTTTGTCACTTTTCCAGTTACCTTTAAAAGTTTTTTCTAAATCTGTGGCATGCATTTTTAAAAAGAATAAAATATTAAAGAGCATTATTTTCACAGCAATGGCAATTAGGAACCTTCAGGCTTTGGCCCTGAATGACATAACCCAAAAGTCTCTATTGACACTCCTCAGCCTGGGCTGGCCATTGCCTTGGAGTGCTATTTTAAATGCAATAATGATGACTTGTACCAGGACTGAGAGGAGTGGATGCCACTCTTGTACCTCAGAAGTTCCCATCCAGGACCCTCAATGGAGAAGTACCCAGCTTCCACAGCCTCTCTGCAGCCTACATGTATATGCAGACTCTGTGATCCTCCTTCCTTGCCAAGACAACCAATAACATTGATGTATTGGTGGCAGTCTCCCCAGAATGTGGAATAGTATGGGTACATAAACAAAGACAGACTATGGAATATTCATTTGGAAGTTCTGAGCAGAGCTGCAACTGAGTTAGGGTAACTTCAGTTTTGTCCCTAGAATACCTAAATCTAGGAGGTATACTTCCTCACTTGTAGCATCCTTCTTGTGCTTTGAAATCCTCCAGTAACCTCAAGTCATTCCACACCCTTCCCCCTCTCTCTTCTATTTCTTTTTAATGATTCAGTAATTTTTTCTTTCTTAAAAAAAAAGACTATCACTAATCTTATGAACTCTTTTCCAAGAGGTAGAAAGCATAATTTATAATGGAGGATGTAACTGGTCATTTCAGTGATCATAGTTCTTTTTTTTCCCAACCTTTTTTTTTATTAATTTATTTTGATTTATCAACAATTACTTCCATATGCTTTTGAGTTTAAAATTTGTCTCCCCCTTTCTCCCCACTACCCTCCCCAAGATGGCACACAAGCTGATATAGGCTATACATATACATTCCTATTAAACATATTTTCACATTAGTGATGCTGTAGGTAAGAATTAGAACCAATAGGAGGAACCACCAGAAACAGTGATCATAGTTCTTAAAATTTATATTATTTTTTATAATATTATAGCCCATTGTCATGTTTTGCTTCTGCTATATTCTCTCTGAATCAGTTAGTACAAGTTCTTCCAGGTTTCTCTGGATCCATCCCTTTCATCATTTCTTATGGCACAACAATATACTATTATTATTTTTTGCATACTATAGTTTGTTTAGATATTACCTAATGGATGATATCCCATTGCTTTTCATTTGTTTGTTACAACAACAAGTACTGTTATAATTTTTTTTTTACATTTATGTGTCCTTCCTCTTTCTTTTATCTTTTTGGGATATGAGCCAAGTAATGTCTTCACTGGGTCAATAAGCATGCACAGTGATTTCTAGGGGATAGTTCCAAGTTGCTTTCCATAATGACTGGACCAATTCGCAACTCTACTGATACTGTATTAATATCCCAATATTCCCATAGATTCTCCAAAAACTGTCATTTTCCTTTCTTGTTATCTTTGTTAATCTGATAGATATGAGGTAGAAGAACCTCAGAGCAATTTTAATTTTAATTTCTCTCATTAATGATTTAGAGCTTTTTTTCCCCTCACGTGGGTGGTCTCTTCATATCCTTTGACTATTGGTTTGCATAGCTGTATTGGTTTTTATCTAAATATTTGAAATGAGACCTTTATTTAAAAAAAAACAACACAAACTTGCTACAAAATTTTTTCCCTCTTGATTATTTTCCTCCTAGGAGTTAAGCTTCTCATTTTAACTACACTGATTTTGTTTGTGAAAAAACTTTCAGTTTTATGTAATATTGTCTGTTTTATCTCCTCTGATCGTCTGTATCTTTTATCTGGTCTAGCCTTGACCTAAACTGATTCCACCAGCCATGAAAATTTCTACCCATGCCAAATATGAACCAAAGGCTTTCTAATCTCCACATTTAGCTTTCTTTTTCCATTTGACTGTAAACTGTTTGAGGGCAGCATCTCTTATTATATCCATCTTTGTGTTCTCAGTACTTAGTCTTGTCTTTCATGGTGCCTAATTTCTGTTTGTCAAATGGAATTGATTGGGAAAGGTTAGGGTTTGAGGGGAAAGTTGGTGGGAAGTGTCTTCAAGCAGAATCATGATCTCTGCCTTTTTGAGAGTCATCTGTGATTGCTGCTCTTCTCTTCCCTAGACTGTCAGAGTATTAGATGCAACGGTGTTCAGATGCCATCCTTATTCCTTACGTGGTTGACAAACATGAAGAGGGCTTCCACAGTTCCAAATACACTATTGTCCAAGGACACCTCACTGTTAGCTACTCACTTATCTCTTTGGGCCCTATGATTTCTTTCTTTCTTTCTTTCTTTTTTGTGGGGCAATTGAGGTTAAGTGACTTGCCCAGAGTCACACAGCTAGTAAGTGTTATGTGTCTGAGGACGAATTTGAACTCAGGTCCTCCTGACTTTAGTGCCGGTGCTGTATCCACTGTGCCATCTAGCTGCCCCTATAATTTCTAAAGTAATGGGTATTATGTACCTTAAAGAAATACAACGATATCTGAATACATGTTCTTAGGGTAGCATCCAGGGCATTGCATTGAGTTTATTTAACAATGGCAAGCTTCCCAAATGGGTTCTAAGAAAATAATTAAAATGTCACTCATTTAATTCTGACTGTAATTGGCTCTAATTTCTCATAAGGATCAAGAAAAGTGGAATTTGAGTCAAATAGTACCCTTTGAAGGTCACTTAATATTACAGGATCATAAATTTAGATTAGGAAGGGACCTAAAAGCCCTTCTAGTACAATCCTCTAATTTTATTGATGAAGAAACTGAATGAAGAGCAATGAAGTGATTTGTTCAAAGTCACACAGGTAACAAAGAAGCAGAGCCAGGGTTTGAACTCAGATTCTCTAACTCCCAATCCTACACTTCTTCTCTTTTTTTGTTTCTTTTTTTTCTTTTTGGTGAGGCAGTCAGGGTGAAGTGACTTGCCCAGGATCACACATTTAGTAAGTGTCAAGTGTTTGGTCTGAGGCTGGATTTGAATTCAGGTCCTCCTGACTTCAGGGCCGGTGCTCTATCCGCTGCGCCACCTAGCTGCCCCTCCAATCCTGCACTTTTATACCATGCAGTGAGAACATGGGGGAAAAAATCATGCTACTTTGTGCCTTGAAGAATTTATAGGATATGGCATCCAGTGGCTTTCTCTATTTCTCTATTTAAGGAATAAATTCACCTTAGTTTAATTATTTCAGGCTTCAGTAATGTAGATCAGCCATTTTCCTATTTCACAGAAAAGCTACTCTCTGCATATGGAAGCAGAATATTTATGTATCTACTTCACAGGCTTGTCGTAAGGTCCTAATAAGGTAATGTATTTAAAGTGCTTTGTAAACTTTAAAGTGCTACAGAAATGTCACTTGTTGTAGTTGTTATTATTATTATTTCCTAGGGGCAGCTATGTGACACAGTGGTTAGAGTGCTGAGCCTGGAGTCAGGAAGAGCTAAGTTCAAGTCCAGCCTCAGACACTTACTAGCTGTGTGACCCTGGACAAGTCATTTAACCTTGTTTTCCTCAGTTTTCTCATCTATAAAATGAGTTGGAGAAGGAAATGGAAAATCACTGTAGTATCTTTGCCAAGAAAACCCCAAATTCAGTCATAAAATGTTAGACATGACTGAAAATGACAACAACAATTATTTTCACATAGAATATAAAAGTATTTCAGTAATGCTGATACCATGTTGATCCTTTTAAATACCTGTGAAGAACACCAATTATTTCTGAGTTTGAATTTCAAATTAAATATGTTTCTTTAAGAAACTTTGTAAATTACCTATCAGATTGGCTAACGTGACAAAACAGGAAAATGATGAATGTTGGAGGAGATGTGGGAAAATTGGAACACTAATGCATTGTTGGTGGAATTGTGAACTGATCCAACCATTCTGAAGAGCAATTTAGAACTATCTCCAAAGGGCTATAAAACTATGCATAGCCTTTGACCCAGCAATACTACTTCCAGGTCCATATCTCAAAGAGATCATAAAAATGGGAAAAGGACCCACATATACAAAAATAGTTATAGCAGCTCTTTTTGTGGTGGCCAAGATTTGGAATTGAGGAGATGCCCATCATTTGGGGAATGACTGAACAAATTGTGGTATACGAATGTAATGGAATACTGTTGTTTCATAAGAAATGATGAGCAGGCAGACTTCAGAAAAACCTGGAAAGAGTTGCATGAACTGATGCTGAGTGAAATGAGTAGAACTAAGAAAACATTATACATAGTAACCACAACATTGTACAATGACCAACTTTGATAGATTTAGCTCTTCTCAGCAGCTCAATGCCATTCCAAAAGACTCATGATGGCAAATGCCAACCACATATGGAGAAAGAACTGTAGGGTCTGAATGCGGATCAAAGCATACTTTTCTCTCTCTCTCTTTTTTTTTTCCTTGGATTTTTCTTTCCCGATATTTTCCCCTTTGGTTCTAATTCTTCTTTAGAACATGACTAATGTGGAAATAATGTTTAATATGATTGTACATGTATAGCTTATCTCAGATTGTGCACCTTCTTGGGCGGGGCGGAGAAGGGGGAGAAAATTTAAAACTCAAAATCTTATGAAAGTGAATATTAAAAACTAAAAATAAATGTTTAAAAAAAAAAAGAAAGAAACTTTGTGAAAGTTAGCTTAAGCTAATGGCTTAGGCACCAGCCTTAGAATCAGAAATGCTTGAGTGTAAGTCTGCTCCCTGATAGATGCAGTCTTTGTGACTATAGGCAGGTAATTGGACCTCTTGATGTTCCACACAATGTCTTCTGACTTTAAGTTGCAGGGTAGGTGCCTAGCTGTGTTGGTAGAGGGAGTTTTCTCACTGGAAGTAATCTATGCTGATGAAATCCCTTTCCCTCTTATACTATCAGTTCCCGAAGTGTTTATCTTTTGTTATTCACTTTTTAAAAGTTTTGCCTTTTTTGTTAAAAGGGAAAAAAGACATCAGAAATCTATCTTTTAACCTTAAAATTGGGCCAGATATTCCTATGATATGATTTAAATACAAAGATAGTTGTTTAGGTAGAGTCTAATAAACCGTATGCTTTCAACAGACTGACTTATTTTCCCTTTAAATAATTTGGAAAACTAGTTTTTTTCAGCTTAAAAACCCCATAAGAAATTTCTAAAGAAATTACAGTTCTGTCTAGTGTGTACAAATACTGGTTGAACAGAAATCCTTCAAAATTTTCATGACTGTAACTTTTAGTGATTAGGCTAATTAAAATGGGCCATACAGGAAACTTCTTGTTTTCTTTTACAAAGAATAAAATGAAGTAACAGGTTCTTGTGAAACTAAACATAGCATTTTAAAAATCAACATTTTTTATGCACAAGATATATTTTGTTCTTAGTTGTTTTTGAAAGCCTAGGGTTTGTGTGTATGTGTGTGTGTTTGGTAAGAAAATGATTTTGTTTAACCTTGGTTTTCTCTTCTCGGGGTCTATTTAAATCAAAATAAAGATTTTATAGTTTAGAATTGGAAAAGGACTTAAATTTCATCTAATCTGACCTTTGTTTTATAAATGAAGAAACTGAGGCCACAGAGAGATCAGATAATTTGCCCAAGATGTTCCACAGAAAGTAAGAGGCAGAGTTAGGGTTTTAACCTATATTCTCTGACTCCAAATATGGCCACTGCATTCTGCTGATCTGTGCTTCCTCAAAGTCCCAGTTCTGTGTACCTCAGGGCAGAGAGTACACATTAGGGGGAAAAAAAGTATCCTTTTGGAGTTTCCTAGGACACTGTGAGAAGAGTTGAAGGACAGAGTTGAGTTTAGCCTAGGGGAGGAAGAAACTTAGGGGTTTGCAAGTATACCAACCGGTACTACATGGAGGGATTAGACTTTTTCTGTGTGGCTGTAGACCAGCCATCTCAAACTCAAATAGAAATGAGGGCCACTGGACTATAAAAAACCACACATTTAATTATTTCTTTATTAATACATCAAACACATTGAAATCAGATAGGAACTATGTTATAATTTGGTTTAGGCCACACTTGGAAGTGTTGTAAACCATGTGTTTGATCCTTCTGCCATGGAAGACAGAATTGGTACTGATAAGCAAAGCAACAGGGAGGCTGATTTAAATGTACTGTAAACAAAAACTTTCCAACAATTTGAATTGTCCCCTGATAGAATGAGCTAACTTCATTGAGATGAGAGGCAAGTTGGTACAGTGGAAAAAACACTGGATTTGGCTTCAGAGGATCTAGGTTTCAATCTTAAGTCTAGCATTTATTATTCTTGTAATTTTGGACATGTCATTTAATTTCTTTAAGCCTCAATTTCCTCATCTGTAAAATGGGGAGATTGGACTAGATAACCTCTAAGATTCCTCCCATCTTTACATTGGTGATTCTGTGATCCTGTGAAATTTTCAAGCAAAGCTTGGACCTGTCAAGATATCGTAGGAAGGACTCCTGAATGGGGCAAGAAGTTGGACCACATGACTTGTAAGATCCCTTCCAATTCTATGATCTGCTCTGACATACTATGTGACTGAGAGGATGGTGTTGCCCTCAGTGTTAATAGGGAAATTTGGAGCAGAGAGTTTAAAATCCAGAAAGTTTTAGGGAGAAGATAATGAGTTAAATTTTGGCCTTGTTGAATTTAAGATGTTTATAGGTCAAAGATTGTCTAACAGGCAGTTGGAGATGCAAGACTAGAGATCAAAGAGGGGTTAGGGCTGAATAAGTAGATTGGAGAATCATTAGGGCAGACATGATAATGGAATCCATGAGTGCTGATAAGATTACCAAATGATGTAGCTTGGAGGAAGAAGAGAATGTGGCACAGGACAGAGCCCTGTGGGATATCCACAATTAATGGTCATGACCTGGATGGATATCCATCAAAGGAGACTGAGGAGCAGTGAAGACAGGTAGGAGGAGAACCAGGATAGAGTTGTGTCCCAAAAACCTAGGAAGAAGAGAGTATTGAAGAGAATTAGGGTGATCGACAGCTTCAAAGGCAGCAGAGACATCGGGGGAATGAGGATTAAGAAAAGGCCATTAGATTTGGCAATTAAAAACTGTCAGTGGTTTGGATAGATCAGTTTCAGTTGAATAAGGAGGTTGGAATTTGGATTGTAGAGAATTAAGAGAGCGAAAAGAAAGGAAGGGGAGTACCTATTGAAGATGGTCTCAAGGAGCTGAGCTACAAAAGGGAGGGTAGATGTAGGATGACAGCTAGCAGAAACAGGTGGGTCAAGCAATGGGTTTTTGAGGATGGAGGAGTTATGAACATATCTTTAGGGAGTAGGAAACCAACCAGTAGTCAGGGAGAAATGAAGATAAGTGACAAGGGGGATTATATAAGGAAGAAGAGTTCTGAAGAAGATTAGATGGAATGGGATCTCGTTCATTTATCTTGGCAAGAGAGGTCACTTTTCATATGAGATAAGAGTGAAGGAAGGAATAGTGGCAGATGACATCTGGGTGATGGGAGATGACAAGGAATTGGGAAAAGTGAACTTTCAGTGAATGGCCTCAATATTTTTAGTAAAATATGAGGTGAGGTTGTTAGCTGAGAGTTGGGGGAGGAGGAACCATGAGAGATTGAGAAGTTTCAAAATCTCTGTATTGAATGGGATAGTGCATTCTTCAGACCATCTAGCTTTTCTGGATTGTGACCTCTGGATTCTGAAGGATCCCATTTCCCATGTTCTCCTCAGACTACTAGAACTGACTTAGGCTTGAGAAATTGGACAAGGGTGTCTAGAAACTTATAGAATTAAACAGATTGGTCTATACCTTTACTCAACAACTAGAGATTTGCCAACAAAAATGTGGGAAGTCTCGGTGCTCTAGAATATAGGAATCTAGTTTTAAGGCCTCTTTAGCTTGTCATATCATTCCATGTTGTTTTCGTTGTTTTCATGACACCCGAGGACACTGGAGCACTTGTTTAACCCTCCCCACCTTTCCCAAACAACAGCAGCAACAACAGCCAAACACCAGACCAACCCAAAACTTTATCCTGTCCGTTCATGGGCAGGAGTAGACACGGAGACATTCAGATGAGCTTAGTTTTGGATTGGTTATATTCAAGATTAACAATAATAAGGATTAATAGGGCATGATGAAAATAAACAGGGCTGTTTTTTTTTTCCATGGATAGAATTCCAGGCTAGACACATAAATCTGGATAGATTTTTATGGAAATGCTAGGGTAGAGAATTAATAATCTTAGAATCACAGGAGTTTAGAGTCCAGTCTTGCCCAGTTTTGTTGCCTTGCTGGAAAGAGTTTGTGGTTGGTCCAATGTTTGGACAAAACCCACATCCTAGAGACCACGAGACATCAGAACTCTGGAGCCTGTTTTTGCAGACATAAAAAAGCCAGATGAAGATTGGAGGACAGACTCTTCATTGACTGGGTTCCCTCTGCTCTGAAGGGTGGTTTGGTTGGTAGCACTATACAAAAAACCAAAAACTTCATCTTTTAGAGATTGCTTTTTGTTACACTATAGCAGCTAAGTGAAGGATAAGCTCTTTTTTTTTTTAAAGAGGAGAAAATAAGCTTAAAACGAAGGGGCTCTCCAACCTTCCTGCGTTTTAACCTTGCTTGCCTTGTTGGAGTATTCAATTATCTAACTCACAATTTGATCCTCCATAGAACCTGAGTCCTACATCACGACTATGTCTTTATGAACAGTGAGGTGAATTCCAAGAGAACCCCTAAAACAGTGGTGTCAAATTCAAGTAGAAATGGATCCTTGTGGCTACATATTGACTTAGAAAAGCACAAATTACCATTATCTGTGTTGTATTATATTTTTATTTATTTCGCTAAACATTTCCCAGATACATTTAATGTGGTTTGGTCACCCCTGGGAGTTTAGCCAGCCTGTCTGAGTTTACCACCTTTGCCCTAAAATTGGCTCAATCCTGTCTTGCAGACTGATTGAAGGAAATGTGGCATTAGCCATTCTCTGCTCCCCTGACATCCCCTGGGCATATTTAAAGTAGACTGCACCATAGAAACAAAAGAACTAAGGCAACTATAATAAACAATAACAAAGATTAATTTATGTGTTTCTTGTGAAAGCCAACAAAGGAATGCGTCTCAGAGCTTCAAAATACTCTTCTTAAGGCACAGGCCCAACCCTGTCATTTATATGCTCTAAAACCTTCTGTGACTTCCTGTTGCATGTTGGGTAAAATATGAACTCTTAAGCTTTGCATTTAAGCCTCTTCACAATAAAAACAAGATGTTTTTAAAAAAATATGGTAAGTATGTGTGTGTGTGTATAAAGGGAAATAGCCTCAAATAGTCTCCTTTTATGATCATTTATTAAATGTAGTTTTAGAATTTAATATTTACTAGGACATTTGTGTATGTCTTGAGATTTTTCAGAAAGATTATTTATGAATCATGGGCACCTTCCTTAATGTGACAACCATATCTTCATAATTAATATTCATTTTTACTCAGATAATTATTAATACATGCAACTAAACTTCCTGGCCTCCTTAATTTTTCTTACTTGTATTAAAGCAGTGATGATATGAGGGAAAGAATGTGGTACTTGGAGTCAGAATGCCTAGGTTCAAGTCTCAGCTTTGTCACTGTCACAGCTCTGTAATTATGTATAAGTTAATCTCTCTGAGACTTTTTTTCCTCATCTGTAGAATGTGGATGGTGATACCTTTATTATCTACCTTACCAGCTCTGTGATTGTGGGCAAATCACTTATACTTCCCAAGTCTCAGTTTCTTTATCTGAAAAATGGAGCCCGTAATACCTTTAGTGTCTACATCTCAGGATTATTGTGAAGATCAAATGAGATGCATGTAAAGCACTTTGTAAACCTTAATGTGCTACATAAGCACTACTTATAATAATATTTTGCTATAATTTACCTAACTTTTCAGCCTTATTTCAAGTTACTCCCCTCATACCCTCTCTATTCTAGCAAAATTGGTCAACTAACTGTTCCCTGATCTTATCCTGCCATTCTTTTTTCCATGTAATCTGTCCCCCATGTCTAGAACATATTCTCTCTTCATCCCTTGCTTGTGGGAATCCTCTTCCTTGTAGGCCCAGCTCCAGTGCCACCTCTTCCATGAATCCCTCCCAGCTTGAACATACCCTCCTGCCTCAAACTTGCCTAGGCCTCTTTGGAACTCTCCTTTGTTCCTCTTCCATTTTATCTTGCATTGTGCTTATTGGTGTACTTGCTATAATCTCCCTTTGTAGACTCTACACTCCTTGAAGGTAAGGCTTGTATCTTTTTTATCTTTTTGTCCTGAGCAGAATATTTTCAGTATATCTCTGTGAGCCACGAAATGCTACAGTCACCTGAAGAATCAAAAGGGCTCATGATCCAAAGGTCAAAAGAGAGACATACGATGGGTGCAAGTAGTCTTTAGCATATGACCTTTGTTCAAGAAGTGATGTAAAAACCATCATCTAAGAGAAGCACTATTGGTTCAAGGACGCAGCATGGCCAAATATCATGAATGAGGAATATCAGGTGGACAGCCAGAGGATGCCCTTGTCCCCTTATGACATTAAAAGACCTAAAAGAAAGTCTGTAGTGAGTTAGGTAGATCATCTCCAGAGGATTCATGGACAAAGTCTGCATAGAATGAGAAGGCATTTATTGGTGGTTTGCTATCTGTGTCATTGGGAGCGGGGGTAGGGTGGGGTGGGGCAGCCAAGTCAATGAGGTACACTGAAGTACCTTAACACTTTCAACAGTTCCTTGCACGTGTACGCTAGTTCTCTGATGGGTCTTTGATCTCATCAGTGGCCTTATTCCCACTAACATTATACAGTTATTCCTTCTACATCACAACTTTCCCCATTGTGGTTTCAATATAGCATGGGTTGGCATAAGAAATTAAATGGAATTTTTTTGGGACATTTGCAGAAGCTGTACATGAAGAATGCCAGCAGACAACAAAAAAAAGTTTAGAAACTCACAAATGCATAAAATACACGTATTGTATAATATCAACATATTTTATCTTTTAATACTATAATAATTCGGACTTCTTCTCTGGTTATGAAGGGAGGACCAAAAAATTTTTTGTGGATTTTCCAGGTGGGGTGGCACCATGCCCCTAAACTCCCCTCAGTGTGAAAAGGATAACTGTAGATCACAACCCATCCATCCATCCTGTGTGACTCATTTCTGTGTTCTATAAATTTATCTGGTCCTCCTCTCCTCTCATTCCCCCTTCCTGCCTTTCTCTTGACTTCGGGTGAATACAAAAATTGAATGCTTGGCTTGTCCATCAGTTATAAAAAGGTTATGATAACTATGTCTAGTTATCCTCATTACATATGTGATGGTAGATGAAGTGTATCCTAGAACTAAATTTTTGTTTCAGCTCATCTTCAAAGCAAATGGCCTATAAACAGATTGAGATCTGAACATGTGCTTATCTAACAGAACATCTTGGATCCTCTTACAAGTGGAGCTCGATTCTATGCAATAAATATGTTTCTGAGAAATTTATGTAAATCAGATTTTTGTAAACAAAGTTGTATTTTAAATTCAGCAGACAAACTGGCAACTTGAAGGAATTCTAAAATGAATATTTTAGTAAAGGAAAAATAGTATGTGAAAAATGGCAAACTAATTTAGTGGTTGAGTGATATTAAGTTGTAGTTTTCTTAAAGTTGGGAGAGTATGTAACAACCTTTATATTTTGAAATAGAAATACTAGTGATAATTACTGAGCATCTGCTCAGTCTGAGTATGTGCTGGTGCCTTTTAAGAAGTACAGTCTATGACCTACAGGGTTTTCTGTGGCTGCTGTTTGCAGAGTTGGTCATTTTATCAGTTGTGGCTCAGTCTTGTAGATTTGTAGTTGGCTCAAAACCTGCTTGTTGTTTTCTAGGTTTTCCTGTCCATTAGAATGGCGGTGAAGTCAGGGGGCTGTGCTTTGGTGCACCAGAGAGACATTTCTTTTGGCTTCTTTCTTAGGGTTACCTCACTTAAGCTTGCTCGCTAATGTCTTGTGTTCCTTGAATTGCCATTCCTGCCTTACACGGTTTTGTACTCTTTCCAGTTTGAAGGCACTTCTTCCTGAGAAGAGAGAAGCAAGATAAGAATCTCGCAGTTCTGCCTTCTCTCTGAGCTCACTCAGGTGGCTCTTCCTTGTTCTTTTGGACATTCTTTGGGTTTGTGCTGTGCTTTGGTATTTGTTCTGGGTTCTGTACCTCTGCGTCTGTCTTTTTTTCTTTTTTAATAAATGTCTTTTTAAAAATCTGAGTTCATTAGAATGTTCTCTGTGCAATCACGTTGTTTCCTTTTGTGTGCTTTCCTATTTTTCTTCGTTAAAATTGTTCACTATAGTATCGTCTGTTCCATTTTTTTAATCTCACCTATCCCTGATAAACCACATTCTATCTTTAGTGTCTCTTGATGTCAAAGACCCAACACAGCTAATTTTGGAGCATTTCTGTGCCAGGTTTGACTCACGGTGAATATTTCAACTGTAGCATCTCACACAAACCATGAATTAAGGAACAGAAGAATTATGAGTAACATGCATGGAGGGAGGACTCACAGCAAGGAAATCATAGGTCCTTATATGGTTCCATTGCCATGTCCCCAGTTATACATCCCTTCCAACCAGATATTCAGCGGTACCTGCCCTTCGCTTACTTGTGATAGCATTTTAGGCACATAATACATCTTTATATTCTGTGTTTTAGAATAAAGATATTTGAGCTTGTCATCAATTATTCCTTTTATTTTTGCTCCAGAATTAATAGGCATATCCAATATCATGCTATTTATATGTACATTATGCTGCTTTTCCCATATTGCCAGGCTTTGCAATTTTGTCTGTATTCTCTCCCCCCCAATATTGACCTATCATGCTCGGCTCAGGAAGTCTCTTGCCATACACATTTTCCACAGTTTTGTGGAGGTGCACCCTTTCACATGTGAAAAGCTTGTTATTTTGGTAACAATGGAAGCCATATTTTCTGCTTGATAATATAGTCTGGTATTCATTCAACAAGCATTTGTTAAGCACTTACTATATATTGGGCAGTGTGCTAAGCATTGTTACAGCTGTGATTGGATAACAGATGAAATCATCTGTATTAAATCAACAAACGTTTATTTTTTTTATGGGGGAAGGGGGATTATTTATTGTGAAGTGACAGTTATGGTGAAAAAGAAAAACATCAATTATACATTGTTTTGAATTTGAAAGGTAGTTGTAATTACTGGGAAATGAGGTGCTTGTTAGCACCTACTTGTAGTAGTGATGACATTGCTTTAGTCTTCATCATCAGGGGGAATACCCAGTTCTTCATCTGTCCATTGAGAAGGATCTGGATATGGAAAACGACCGTGGTGGAAACAGTACAGCATCTGAGTCATGCCCAAAACGCCAGAGAATCCAGAACCACATTGTAGCACTTAACAGCTCAGCTTGGAACACCTGAGATTTTGTCAGCTGGGGATACTTCTGGTAGCAGGGCTGAATGTGTACACCCCTTCCAGCATGTCGGACTCCTCCAATGCCGCAACCATCAATCCACTCGCTCAGACCCGCCGGGAAGCGCCGGCCTCCCTCGCGAAGGAAAGGGCCCAGCCACCTAAGTGCCGACATGACCGCCGGGGTCCGCAGAGCCGGGGGCCAGCAAACATTTTTTAAGTACTTACCACGTGCCAGGCACTGTGCTAAATGATGGAGCTACTGTGTAGATTTTAGCCACTCCTGTCAAGTTAATTCAAGTGAATCCATGATCTCCTATTCCCCTTTCCTAGTTGTATATGCTAGCCCTCTTATAGAGTGGCCACAGACATGCCAGCCTGAGAGTAGGGAAAGAAAGCCACTTGTGCTTTGATCCACTTTTCAGAAATCTGCATTTACCTGGATTGTAAGCAGCCTATTCTCTTTTAGAAATGTGTACCTATCAGGATTGTCTATTCTTATTATGAAATTCGTCTTTGAAAACAGCATGTGGTTTGCACCCAGTGCCTGGCTGCTTTCAGTCGGCTTTTGCCTTGAATGCTACAATAAACTTATGTGAGTTTATTGGTTTCTGGGTTTGCTTCATTATTGAGGGCAAGGTTTTTCTTTTAACAATGCAAAAAAGAGGCAAAAGACAGTCTGCTTTCAAGGAGCTCCCAACCTAATGGGGGAGACAACAAACAAATACAGACAGGCACTGTTTGCCTCAGTTTCCTCATCTGTAAAATGAGCAGGAAAGGAAATGGCAAACCACTCTAGTATCTTTGCCAGGAAGACCCCAGATGGGTTCCCGAAAAGTCAGACATGACTGAAACAACAACAACAACATATACAGTATAAATAAGAAATGATCAACAGACCAGGCCAGGTTCTTGGTGTGGAGAGTTTTACTCAAGACTTTAAGGTTGCGAATCCCTCTGTTCTACCTTCACTGAAAGGTATTGTATTTAATGAATTTTGACAGGGTCTCTGTCAAGATAATTAGCCTACATTTGTGGAGCATCTTAAGGGTGACAGAGTATTTTGTGCACATTAATTCTCATTTGATCCTATAGCCCTGTGAGGTGAGTGCTACAGGTGTTACTATCATCCCCTTTTATGGGGAAACAGAGGCATAGAGAGCATCACAGTGGGAAAGAACATTGGATGTGGTTGTTGCTGAGTCATTTCAAGAGTCCGATTCTTTGTGACTCCATTTGATGTTTTCCTGGCAGAGATACTGGAATGGTTTGCCACTTCCTTCTCTACCTTATTTTACAGATGAGGAAACCGAGGCAAACAAGCTTAAGTGACTTGCCTAGGATCACACAGCTAGTAAGCATCCAAGGCCAGATTTGAACTCAGGATGATGAGTCTTCCTGACTGCAGGCTTGGCACTCTATCAACTGCACCACCTTGGTTCAAATTCTAGCTCTGACACTTTACTGTCTTTGTGATAGTAGGTGAGTCGTTTAACTTTTTTCCCTGAATCCCATTTCCCTCAACTGTAAAATGAAGGAACTGAGCTTGATATTCCCCTAAGTACCCTTCCAGCTCTAAATCCATGCTGACAAAGCTGGTGTCAGAGGCAGGGTTTGAACCTTCTTCTCTGCTGACTCTATTGAGCACTTTTCCCACTACATCACCATGCTTATTGCTTTATTGTCTTTCTTTCTTTCTTTCTTTCTTTCTTTCTTTCTTTCTTTCTTTCTTCTTTCTTTCTTTCTTTCTTCTTTCTTTCTTTCTTTCTTCATTCATTTGTTCATTCATTCATTATTTACTTATTTATTTATTCATTTATTTGTTTGCTTGTTCATTTGTTTATTTATTCACTTGTTTATCTGCTTGTTTATTTATTTATTTGTTTGTTTATGGTGAGGCAATTGGGATTAAATGACTTGCCTGGAGTCACACAGCTAGTAAGTGTTATGTATCTGAAGTCAGATCTGAACTCAGATTCTCCTGACTCCAGGGCCAGTGCTCTGGCCAGTGCCCTGTCCACTGTGCCACCTAGCTGCCCCATGCTTTATATTTTTCAAAGCATTTTTGCACATTTGGTCATGTTTCATCTTGGTTAAATGTGACAGAATTGAAATAAGAAACAACTGAGATCTGCTATAATTTTCAGAACGGGAATAATATACTTCAAAAAGAGTTAAGTAAGATGATTTTTGGTATGTTTTTAGCATAGTTTGGCACAGGGAGGTAAAAGGAATTATTAACACCCTTTAGCTAACAGGATCAGGGTAGGGAATTTTTTTTTTTTTGCCTATCAAGGACTATTAACCCACAGGAAGACATGAATTAATTTAGAGTCATGGCAATAAAAATTTTAAAAAGAACCACAAAGTTAATTTAGTTCATTTTTTAAATGAGAAAATTAGAAAATGTTCCCATCATCCACATTTTAAATTAAGAACAGTTCCTCTTATAAAATGCACTTCACAAAATAAAGCTTCAGCCATGTGAGGTATGTTCTGCAAGTGTGATTACTCCATTTTTACATGTGTTGACTGAGTTCCTGGAAGTTAAAATCACTTGCCTGAGGTCAGAGGGCCCATAAGTGAGGGAAATGACATTCAAATCCAGATTAAGACCACAAGTCATTTTATTTGCATGACCTGACATAAGATTGCCTCCCTTCTTTAGCTTTCTCTAAAAAACTAGTTTTGGGGACCTTGTAAAATAGAGGAGAGGGAAATGATGAGGTTGTTCATGAAGTGGGAAGTGAAGTCCACAAGTCTCTGTGAGGGCAGCAGCAGCTTCCTCTCAGGCCCCAGAACTGAGAGAACTAGTGAGAATGAGGGATTGGGAGAGTGATAGATTTACTTGCTCAAGAAATATTGATTGAATTCCCGCCATGTGCAGAGTGCTGTGAGTTGTACAAAAATGCACAAAACTTTTCCCCTGCCTTAAAGAAATTTATAGTCTAATAGGAGAGATAAGGGGGCAGCTGGGTGGCACAGTGGATAGAGTGCTGGACCTGGAGCTAAGAAGGTATCTTGAGTTCAAATTTGGCTTCACACACTTATTAGCTGTGTGACCCTGGGCAAGTCACTTAACCCTGTTTGCCTCAGTTTCCTCATCTGTGAAATGAGCTGGAGAAAGAAATGGCAAACGACTCCAGTATCTTTGCCAAGAAAATTTCAAATGGGATCACAAAGAGTCAAACACAACTGTAAAAACGACCGAACAGGGGTAGCTAGGTGGCACAGTGGCTATAGCACCGGCCCTGAAGTCCGGAGGACCCGAGTTCAAATCCAGTCTCAGACTAGTCACTTGACACTTACTAGCTGTGTGATCCTGGGCAGGTGACTTTACCCCCAATTGCCTCACCCCCGCCCCCCCCAAAAAAAAAAGACTGAACAACTGAGGAGATAAGATACAGGGACTAAGTAGCAAAGAAAAGCTGAAATTCCTTGAAGCATATTGACATAGAAAACCACAAACCAACATTATTTATGTTGCATTGTAATTTTATTTGTTAAACATTTCAGTTACATTTTAATCTGGTTCCTTCTCTACTCTGTAGGGCCTGGAGTCTGAGAGCCTCACCCCTCTGGCATACATTATAGGGAACTAACTAGTTTTAGAGTCCTGAAGAATCTGGGTTCAAGTTCTGCCTCTGACACCGCCTGGATATATGACCAAGTCATTTAACTTCTCAGTGTTCTAGGCAGCTTGCTAAGGTTATACATTTCAGAGAAGGTATGAATAGCATTGATTTGGGTGCATTTTCCCAGCTCAGTGCTCTTACAGACTCATAAAATCATAGGCCCAGTCCAAAAAATGACATAGACACAACTGTAATATGAGCCATTATTTAATAAGTGACAAATGAGCTATAAAAAACATTTCTACATGAGCATGAGGGGGAAGGAAATGACTCCCTCCTAGTTTGATGAGATGAGGCATCATGTAAGAAAAGACATTGGATTGAGTTACTGAGAGATGGTGGAAGATGGAGGATGTTGCTCTTAGCATAATCAGCGTGAGAAGACAAGGAGTGATAGAGAAACTGAGTCAGCTGGAATTGTAACATCTCAAAGTTGTTAAGGGACCTGAAAGCTCTTCTAGCTTAGTTGCCTACCTGATTCATAAATCCCTTCTCCTGAATTATGATGATCTCTCAGGCTCGATGGACCTCTAAGATGACTTCTAACTTTAAATCCCTTACACCTGTGTAGTAACTCACAACTTCTATAACAGAAAGGGCAGTGACGTTGCATTGGATCAAAAGTATTTGAGGTAAGAAAAATCAGAAATAATCACAATGCTGCTGGCCTTTGGCCCCTCACAGCTAGCTTCCATATTTTACATGAAGAGGAAATGTGGCTCACAGTTGGAATAGTACTTTTGAAAATCTAAATAAGAGAGGCTATAAATGCAGGAAGTAATGTTACACTCCAGTCACATGGTGACTTGGTGTCACAGATTCCTAGATTTTCATAAATTCCTTTGGAATTCAGTTTTCCATGAATTAATGTGGTCAGTGTTGAAAGCACAAATCACTTTCCTTTTTTTTCTTCTGTGATTGGTTTGGCTGTTGAAGAGCAGGTAGAGCTTGTTCTTTTAAATGCAAAATGCTAATTTAATTTTGTCTTTTCAGCATGGGAATGGGCTTCTAATGTGCCTTAAAACAGCAGTTTAAGGCTTGACTGTTTCAAAACCTCACATTTGTGAAAAATAATTTTACTGGGAAAATACATGTGTAACCACAGTGACTTCAATGGGGCATCTATAGTGTTTTTCCATTTACTGCTCAAATGCCCCAAAATACTATGAATTAGGCCGCAGAGCAAAAACTTATCATGACTTTGTTGCACAAGAAAAGAGCACCCTTAAATGAATTAAGAAATGGTTTTTGCCATACCCCTTTGGCAGTCTGTTCTTGGAAACCAAACCTTGTTCTAGCTTACAAGAAAGCTATGTGCTATGAGTGAAACTGACCAGTTGCATGATGTTATATACGATTTTGTAAAGATAACTCAAATCAAAGTTACTTCAAGGATCTATGATTTCGTCAGTGTGAGCATTCCCTTCTGTGATATGGATTATGATCCCTCTCTTCCCCTTGATAGTAGATATTTATGAGTTCTTAGGTCTAAAACACCTATTGGTGATGATCTTTCCCTAACCAGGCCCTTGCCTAGACTGTAGAAACACATTTTAGAGTGCAAAACTCTGGGGAATTTCCATTTCGATGATAAAGATTTCTCATGCTTTGTCCTCAATGTTTCACCTGGGCTAATTGAGTACTATAACCTTGAGGCTTCAAACTTTAAAAGACCAGACCATTTAGCTATATAGATCTAGAGCTAAAAGGAAGCCCACAGACAATTTAGTCCAACTCTTCCCTCAGTTTACAGTTCTCATAGATGGTATCAGAGTTAGTGTTTGAACCTATATCCTCTGACTTTCAGAGCCAGTGCCCTTTCAATGGTGAATCCCACTACTCTGCATCCTTATCTGTCTAACCTCATTTTCTGCTATTCTCTCTCTCTCTCTCTCTCTCTCTCTCTCTCTCTCTCTCTTTTTTTTTTGGCTAGGCAGTGGGGTCAAGTGACTTGCCCAGGGTCACACAGCTAGTAAGTGTTACGTGTCTGAGGGCAGATTTGAGCTCAGGTCCTTCTGAATCCAGGGCCAGTGCTCTATCCACTGCACCACCTAGCTGCCCCTCACTATTCTCTAATACACAACCTCTTCACTGTCCTGCATGCATGTTTATGTTCATACCACTAGGCTTTAGTTCTTGCTGCTCCCACAACCTGGAATATCTTAAAGGCCAACTCAAGCTTCTTCCATGATGGCTTTCCTGGCTATTTCAGGCCACTCAGATGCTACTTTCTCCAGGAAGCCTTCATTTAGAGTCACTGGTCCATTTCCTACCTTAGAACTGCTGCTCACCTTCACTCTATTTGCTCGTATTCCTCCTGACCCCTTAAGGCAAGTATCTCCCAATATCCTGCCTTTAGCCCTTTCCTTTTCTTTCTCTACTCTGTCTCCTTGAAAGTTTAATTTAGTCTCATGGTTTCAGATCTCGCTTCTACCCAGACAGCTCCCAGATTCATACTTGATCTGTTTTCTAAGTTCCAGAGCCACATCACCAACTACTGATGTAATAGATGCATCTGAATGTCTCATTGGTACCTCACACTTAACAGCTGAGCTCATAATCTTTCTCCCTAAACTTGCTTCACTTTTTGATGTCATTTTTGTCAGTGTTCCTGCCATTCATTGTCTACCGTGTATAAAATCACATTCCCATCATTAATTCTTTCTTTTCTTCTTACCTGTCCCAGCCAATCAGTTATTAATTCCTGTGGATTCTGGCCCCCCATAGCAATCAGATCTCTCCCTTCCTCTCCATGACCTTCTAACAATTGTCTTTGCTACCTTCTCTTTTCAACTTCTCCTTCACACCACTCAGAACAATTTTCCTTATGTGTGGCCATAATCCTTCCACATTAATAAGAGGGAGCATGTTGTAATGGATAGAGGGCAGGCCTCAAAGCCAGAAAGACCTGTGTTCAAGTCTTACCTCAGACGTATATACTGGCTCTGTGAACCCAAGCAAGTCCCTTAAATTTCTCAGTGCTTTAGGCAGGTGTCTAAGACTCTGAGATTCAGAGAAGGTACTAACCTGCATTGGTAGAGAAAGGTTTCTTACTTTTGTTGTTGTTCATTTGTATCCAACTCTGTGACCACATCTAGGGTTTTCTTGGCAAAGATACTGGAGATTTTGCCATTTCCTTCTCCAGCTCATTTTACAGATGAGGAAACTGAGGCAAGCAGGGTCAAGCAACTTGCTTAGGGTCACACAGCTAGTAAGTGTGGCCTCAAATCTGAGGTCAGATTTGAACTCAGGAAGATGAGTCTTCATGACTTCAGGTCCAGCATTCTATCCACTGTGCCCATCTAGCTGCCCTTCACTTCCTTACCTAGGAATTTCCTATGTCAGTGAAATTATGAGTCCAGTCCCAACTGTATCCTGTAGCTGTATTGTTCCAACTAAAGTCAAATGATCATTCTTCAAAAGCATACCTGTTTGTTGCCTTTGTCTTCCTCAGCACTTTTCCCCCAAAATAGGCAAAGAGCTCAGAAAATGCTTGATTCAAAGAAGACATATGAGACCCCTTATGATTAGAAACCTTGAGTCTCCTCCCATCTTCTGTCTCCTCAAGCTGGTATCCATACTCTATAAAGGGTGTGCTAACACCCAGTTCACCATCTTATCTCCAGACACAGTCTCTCTCAAATCTAAGCTCATTGGACAACTGGGGCTCACCAGATCCATATTTGTCCATCCTGGCCCTCTCTTCCTTTTTCTTGCTGAATTTTTTTTCAAACTCATTCTCTCCTCAGTCTTTCCAAGCTTCCACAAACTTCACTCTATTTTTCTCAACCCAATGCCCTCAAAGTCTTGGCCCACATTCCTTCTTTTCCATATTTGCCCTGGCTCTTACTCCCTTTCTCTTTCTGAATCTTCTCATTTCAAACTCATCCTCCACCCAGTCTTTCCAAGCTCCCAGACTTCTTTCCACCCTACTTTTCTCAACTAAATACCCTCTAACTCTAGATTTACATTCCTTCTTTCCCACACAGGCTGGTTTCTAATTATCACAATAACACCGGCCCTGAGTCTCCTTCCTGATGTCATTGAATAGGCCCAGGGAACTATGGCATTGGGTGCATGGTTGCTTCTCCTTCCCTGTTACTCAGTTGTCTGATGTCCTGCTCTAATGCCACTTCATGGCCCAGAGCTGATCTTGGATCTTCCAAGGTTAGGCCAGCAGAATATAAAACCTCTGGGAGGTTTTAGTAAGCTAGAAAGGCTTTGTGTATGGGCTTTGTGTATGGGCCTGGTGATAGACTCTCTGCTTGCTGTCTGAAGACAAGCCTAGCTAAATTAGGAGAGGCTCATCACCAGGTTGATGACAGAGAGCTGAGTTTTCCGGGCACAGGGACCTCCAAATATCTACTCCTAAGGTCTGTAGAATGATTGTTGTCTGTATTATAATGATGCAAACCTGGGTCCTTGAAATGTTGAAAATCTCTGTAGCCATCTTCTTGCCATTCATTCTTTGGCCTGCCTTTTTTCACTGTGAGTTTTTTGTATTATAGCTATTTGTGTGTCCCATTCCATTCCAATGTATCCTCCACACATCTGTCAAAGTGTAGATCCTACCATGTCAAACCTTCCCCCTGACCCTGCCCTCCAAACTCAGTAATGTACAGTAGCTTCCTATTCCCTCTAGGATCAAATACAAACTCCTCTGCTTGGCATTTAAAACTCTCTGCAATAGGGACCATTCCTTCCTCTCCATTCTTCTTACACACCATATATGCCGTCCTAGCCTACTTGCCATCCCTAAAACAGGACAATTCCATCACTCATCTCTCTTTGCCTTTGCTCTGTCCTGTCCCTCATGCGTGGAATGCTGTTACTCCTCACTTCTGCTTTTTAGAAGGCCTGGCTTCTTTCAGTACCCAGCTCAAATCCCTCCTTCTGCAGCACCCCGCACCCGAATTGCTAGAGCCTTTCCCTCTAAGATTACCTTGTATCTGTGTATATTGAACAGCTAAGTGCTGTAGTGAATAGAGTGTGGGATCTGGAGTCAGGAAAACCTCAGTTCAAATCTGGCCTCAGACTCTTACTGGTAAGTTGAGTGACCTTGGGCAAATCACTAAACCTCTATGCACCTCAGTTTCCTCATCTTTGAAATGGAGATAGTAATAGCATCTATTTCCCAGGGTTTTTGTTAGAAATCAAGTAGTATTTGTAAAGCACTCTGCAAATTTTAATGATGTATAAATGCTATTTATTATATCTGGTATATATCTGATTATTTTCATGTTGTCTCCCTCATTGTAATATAATCTCCTTGAGGGCTGAAATTGTATTTTTACCTTTTTTTGTGTCCCCAGGACTTAACACAGTGCCTAGTACTAAGTAAGTGCTTAATAAATGCTTGTTGATTGATTGATTGAATACTAATCAGACATCCTTAGAACCTTCTTTAATTCTATTCTTTTTGAATGTTCACATTCAAACTATTACCAAGTCCTGTTGATTCTACCAGTATAGTCTCTCACATTTGTCCTTTCTCCACTCATAATGCCATAAACCCTCAATTAGATTTTCATTAGTTCTGACCTAGACTATCATAATAGCCTTCTAAATGTTTTCTCTGAATCCAGTGTCTTCTTCTAAGCCTTAGTTTCATTGTCCAGAAAATGGGGATAACAAGATCTATAATACCCACCTTACTGTTTATGATGCTCTGAGATTATGTTTATTAAAAGTGCTTTGCAAACCTTAAAGCATTATATAAATGTAAGCTATCATTATTACTATTATCATTACTTTCCTATTGGAGATGCTGTTAAATCAGTTACATGGATAAAAGGAGGACAGGTACCTCTTTGTATCTTCTACAATTTTTAGCATCATAGTTTACATAGAGTGTGTGATCAGTGAATGTTTGGTGATTGATTCCCAGAGCCATATGTAGGAGCCCAGGCCATATGAATGGATTCCAAAATTTATCACAGGACACATGGACACACACACACACACACACACACACACACACACACACACATGCATACATATCTTAGAGAGAGGTATCTGGAATGGGCCTGGATGTCTCTAAAAAGGGCAAAACTCCCTTAATCTGCAAATCTTCTTATGGCTTTATTGATAATCCATGGGCTAGTGAATTTTGGGGGCAGCTAGGTAGCATAGTGGATAAAGCACTGGCCCTGAAGTCAGGAGGACCTGAGTTCAAATCCGGCCTCAGACCAAACACTTGACACTAGCTGTATGACTCTAGGCAAGTCACTTAACCCCAATTGCCTAAAAAAAAAAAAGAAAAAGAAAAAGGAAATATTTTGATCTGTAAAATGGAATTCAGTTCACTGAAAATGAAAATTCTTCAAGAGATAAAATGAAGCCATCATTGATATTTTACTTCAGCAATGTGTCGCTGTTACCATTGAGACAATTTATGTCATCATATTGTTTCAGGATCTGATTCGTTAACAGTGCAACAACAACCCCCAAAATGCCAGTCTTAAAAATTTACTTTTACAGAGTATCACATTAATTTTCCAAGAAAGTTCTCTATATTCAAAGCATAATATTTTCAAACTGGAAAATACCTTTAAGATCACCAAGTTAAGTCCCACTGCCTCATTTTATGAATGAGGAAGTAACTTGCCTATAGTAGCATAGCTAGTAAGTGCAGAATCAGAGCTAGAACCCAGATCTTCTAGCTCTTAATCCATTGTTTTACACTCTTTGAAAATATAGCCTATTTCCAAATTAGGGCCTCAGATTTCCTGTGGTTAGATCACTAGAAGCCTATTATTGCGTATATGGGTTGGGGGCTAGGGAAGCCGTTTTGTATGTACTTTGAGTCTTGAGGTTGGACTTGTTGGGATGGGGGCACATCAGCAAAGAAAGATATAAAAACCAGCTTCCCCCCATCCTTTTAATGACATAATTGCTCTCCAGGATTCTGTGAGATTATAAACAATCTCAGTGTCGAGGCTGTAAGCAAAGTTATCAGACTTCCAGACATATGTTCAGTAGAGAGCTGTCCATTTGCCAGTGTTTGCCATGCAAGAACAGCGCACCTCAACGTACTGTCAGGTAACAGGCAAGTAAAAAGTTGCTTCCCAAAGGGTGGTCCCTGGGATCAGTTGTAGCCCTTGGCAAGAGCTTTACATCACCATTGAAAACAGGTTTGTTTCAGCTTCTTCTAGAGTTACTACTGTTTAGTGGCGATTTACCAGAGTGGGTAAACTATGGAAATCTCAGCACCACCTGCAGATATGGCCTAGTTCTAGGAGCGTTCTTGTTGGAAATTCTTTTTGTTAAGAAAGAATTGTTTTGTGAGGATAGGATGTTTAGAGGAGTGTTATTATAAGCATGGTGGTGTCAAAACAGCACTGGACATGGAGAGAGAAGAGGTTAGGATCCTGGTTTTCCCACTTACTAACTTTGAGACCTTGGGCTAATCATTTTTTTGCTCTGAGACCGAATGTCTTACCTGTAAAATGAGAAGGCGTGATTGGTGACCTCTAAGGTCCTTTCCTATATCAAATCAGCTGGAGTGCTCTGAACCTTGCGGTTTATCTGTGGGGTGCTGTTATTTGCTCTGAAGAAACTAGTGTCTATGCTGAGTCTCAGGTCTGAACACTAGTCATGGCTGAGTCTTGAATATGAGGAATTTTGAATGAAAAGCAGGGGGTTACTTTTGGTTGGAAATGCATATAAAGCTGTTGTTTTAAAGTTTACTTGTGTATAGTGTTCTTAAGTGCAGTTACCAAAACTGAGTCATGAGGGTACACAATACCCCCCCCCCCCACATACACCCCTTGACTCCTAGTCAAACAACATATCACTTTCTTACAGTGTGTTGGGTACTGCGTGGCTGCCCTAATCAGAGACTTTGGTACTGATGTCTTCATCCATAAGAATTTTTAAGAGGGAAAAAAATCCTCAAAATAAACAGCTGACTCGGTGGCCTGGCCTTTGATTAGGGGAGGTAAAGTCGTTTAGGAGTAAACTGAAACATATGTAATCTTAAAGTTGGCATTTTATACATTTAGCCTGAAACTGAGCTTAAAAAAAAAAGCAGGAAACAGAAAACCCACACATGCTGTTTTAATGGCAGTTGCTGGGGGAAGTCATCTCCTTTCCATGAAGACCACATTGTGGGTGTCGTGTGCAGTAGCATCCTTCAGGCCCTGCTTATGCCAGTTCATCCTGCCTTCATCTTGTTTGTAGAGAGTTGTTTGGACTGTCAGCTCCTTGAGGGCAGGGACTGTCTTTTGCCTTTGGTATCCCCAGTGCCTGGCACATAGTGAATGACTGGCCGTGAGCTAACGCAATGAGAGAGAGGGATTGAGAGAAACAGAGAGATTGATCTTGAAAGACCGGTAAGATTTTGATAATTGAAGAAGGGAGAGGAGAGTACTTGATGGTAGGTACTAACGATTGAGTGGAGGTAAGAAAGTGCATCAGTATGTTGAAGGAAATAGTAATATTATTTTAGGTGGTTATTTATATAATGCTTTAACATTTACCAAATACTTTCTATACATTGTCTCATCCTCACAACAAAACTGTGAGAAATAAGTGCTATTATTGTCTTCCTTTTACTGGTGAGGAAACTGAGCGAAACCGAGTGATTTTCCTGGGGCTCACATTGCTAATAAATATCTGAGGCAGAACCTGAACCCTGGTCTCCCCGAATCCAAGTAATAATAATAGCTAGCATTTATATAGCAACTACTATGTACCAGGTATTGTGATAAGTGCTTCACAGATATCTCACTTGATCCTCACAATTCCCCGGAGGGAAGCGCTAAGAAACTGAGACAGTGGTTAAGTGATTTGATCACAAAGTTAGTAGTAAACGTCTGAGGTTAGATTTGAATTAAGGGCTTCCTGACTCTACTCTACCATGCTGCCAGTTGGAGTGGAGGGTTCATTCCAAGGAGGATAGGAGATAAAGCTCTGTGAAGCTATGTTCCAGGTTAAGGAATGGTGGATGTCTCTTGTAAGATAGCTGGAGAGGTCATTACCAGTTAACCTACCTTTCAGTGTTGCAAGTAGTTTGCTGTCATTGTGGGTGGTTTTTTTGGTGGTTTTGTTTTTTTTACCTTTTGATTATCTCTTTGCATTTATATCATGTCTTTTAGAATGATATTTGACTTCAGGCCTTATTTGATATATAAACTCTCATTTACAAGTAACCTTTGCAAATGACTGCCACCTTTCTTCCTTCCTCTCCTCTCTCTCCTTCTTCGGTTGCCATGAACACCTTATGAATATGCGCGGACTTTTAGAGAATCCTTTGCCTTAGCCTGTGATGATACCTGTGACCCCTGCTCCCAGAACACTGCCCTCAGGCCAGAGCTGTCATTATCAATTTTAATGTATATTCTTAGTTAAATAGGCTGCTGTGGGCTAGCCTACAAACTAACCTGCCATCTCTGGTAACCATTTATAGCATTATGGGTGGGGTGGGATGCCTTTCGAATTTCAATAATTGATTGCCTTACAAAGGAACTTTTGGAATGAAACTCATTTCTAAGCTGGGGACTGGCAGTCCTGGTTTTTTGGCAGGCTTTTCTGTTACCTAGAACTCTTCTGCCTTCAGTGTTCACCTAAGGCCAAGACCTGAGTTGTTTTTTCCATCCTGACTTATCATTACTTATTTGTGTTTTTGGATTAAACTTGAAAGTCCATAGAAATATGAGCCATTAATGTTATTATATGTAAAGGAGAGTAAGCTGTTTGGTTAGTGAGACATGTTTCCTGAGGACAGGGCCCTGGCCTGACTGTTGCCAGTAGAAACCAAAGGAAGAGAGGTCCTTGATGTATTTAGTGGAGTGGTGGCGGATGTCAATTGTTGGTGAGAGTCAAGAAGGTTTAAATGGGTGGGATCCCTTTGAAAAACTGGCCCTTATGTTGAAAGTAGCAACTTCTCCATGTACTTTTGGCTTAAGTGAAAACAATAATAATGATGATGGCTGGTATATTCATCTAATACCCTTAGCATTGCAGAATGCTTTATGGAAATTCTGTCCTTTGATCCTCATAACAAAGTAGCCTGTAAAGGCACCGTGTTTGCAGTGTTCATGGGTAAGGGGTCCCAGAGCTATGTATACAATTACCATTAACCTAGGGAGATAATATCACAGTTGTGTGCCTAGACAGTCTCCACAACATATGCCATCTAACCCCATAGCATCCTACTCTTTGGGCTAAAAGCCTGTAAGTGGTGGAAAGAGCTACTGCCCTTGAGACCTTGGCTTAGACACAGGGAAATAGGATCATTGAAATTGCTTATAGCCCGGCATGGTCACTCACGCCTTTGGTCTCTGCTGCTGGGGAAGCTGAGGATGGAAGATAGTTTGAGTTCCAGAGTTCGTGAGTGCAGTAGGCTAAACAGGTGTGTGCATGAAGTCTGGCACCAATATAGTGAACCTCTGGGAAAAGGCTGCCTAACAATGAGCAAACCAGCCCTGGTCAACAAATGGCACAGGTTAAAGCTTCTATGCTGATCAGGCCCATGAGTGGCTGCTAAACTTTCAGCGTAGGAGAGAGGTGGGGAGACCCAGTCCTCCCCCCTTCCCCCCAAAAAAAAAAGGGCGGGGGGGGTAGAACTTACTTCTAATAGATGTAGAGGTTGTTCAAGGTAACTTAGAAGAGGAGAATATGTTGATTTCACTGCTGTTAAATGCTTCCACACCCCACCCATGACCTTATTTATTTTGTATATTCTTAACTATGTACATAATGTTTGCATATTTAAATATATGCAAAATGAGTTTTTTATACATGTGACTAGAGGTAGTATGGCATAGTAGAGAAAGATCTGGCATTGGAATTGGTAAGACTGTCTGTGTGACTCTGGGGGGAAATCATATAAACTTTCAGTGCTCTAGGCATCTCTCTGAGACCAGAAGTTGCAGAGGAAGTGCCAGCCTTCATTGATTTTCTCACCAAGGGAGTTCCCTATATTAGTGAAATAACAGGTTAGTCCCTGTGTACTCCCTTTGCCATTCCTTGAACCAGGTACTCCATGTTCCAGTCCTAGGCATTCCCTTCCCATATCCCCCCATGCCTGGAATGCCCTCCCTTCTCACCTCTGCCTCCTGGCTTCCATGGCTTCCTTTGAAGTCCCAGCTAAAATCCCATCTTCTACAGGAAGTCTCTCCTGATCCCTCTTAATTCTAGTACCTTCCCTCTTTTGAGTATTTCCAGTTCATCCTCAATAACAGGGCTGTCTTCTACATTTCTTTGTAACTCCAGTGCTTAGCACAGTGCCTGGTATATAGAAAGCACTGAATATTTATTGACGGACATAATGTAAGGTCTATGAAGTCATAGAGTGTTTCCCTTTTACCATTTTATTCCCAGTGCCTAGCAGAATGCCTGGCATTTTGGGGGAGAGAGGTAGAGGGAAAGGTACACTTTGTCAGTGTAAGGAACACTGAATGTGGACTCTTATTTCTCCTGTTGTAGTCTTAGAAAAAAGACTGGTTGCCTGGGCACTGAAAGATTCAGAGTCTGGCCAGTGTGTTGGAGGAAGGCCTTAATTTCAGATCCTGCTGACCTTGAGGCTAAGATTGTAGGATTATAGAATCCAAACTAGGTCATCTAGTCCAACCCCTTCGTTTTATAGAAGAAGCTTCAAAAGTCCAAAGAGATGCATTAACTTATCCATGGTCACACACGTGGAAAAAGACATTTTGGAATGATTTGGAGAAAGGTTTCTTTTTTGTTTTTCAAATACATTTTCAGGTTTTACTTCTACTGAATCTAAAATCAGTTTATAAGAGTGCTTTAGTTAGGAAAAATCACCTTGGTAAAACAGGCTGAACACAAGGATTGGTAAAGTAAGAGGACAGAAATAGCTGCCTCTGATGATTGTGTTTTTGTGAGCCCTTGGGCTGGGATTCTGTGACTATTTCTAACCACATGTCTCCCTTTTTTTTTTTTTCAACCAAGTACTCCTCTTCAAGTTGTACCAGCGTGCAAAGCATGTGTTCAGCGAGGCAGCCAGAGTGTTGCAGTTTAAGAAGATATGTGAGGAAGCACCTGCCAATGCTATCCAGCTGCTGGGAGACCTAATGAACCAGAGTCATGTGAGCTGTAGGAACTTGTACGAGTGCAGCTGTCCCGAACTGGATCAGCTGGTGGATGTCTGTCGGTACGTCTGTCGAGGGAGGGGAGGAAAAGATGGGGCATCTTGAGAGTAAGTTTAAAATGTATGGCCATCTTTCAAAGGAAAGTGAATCTCAATCTCCTGCTTAATGAATGGCTTCCTGAGACATTCTCCAGCTAAGACTGGTTCTCTCTGACAGCCGACAGATGTTTACAAAATGAAAGATTCTTTCAGTGGCAGCCATAATTCCCTTCTGGTCCAGGGTCAGCTCTTTTTTGAAATCTCTATAATAAATAACTCTTTATTATCACATGTTTAGATCTTTCATGAAGGCAGTAGTAGCTTTCTTCTAATATTTTCTCAACTCACTTTTTGATGACTTTGGGTTGAATGTGTCTTAATCTGCACAACTCCTGGGCTACCCTCAAACTAATTGGCTTTCTCGCCTGTTTCTGAAATTCTCTTGTAAAAGGAGTAGAGGATCATGGCATGACTGGGATATTCAGGTCTCTTAGGGACTGAGATTCTGTTTAAAGCTGAGACTCTTTGGCTGGGAAAAAAATGGAGTAAGCAGTACTCATCAAAGGTTTAGTTGAGACAATGAACTTTGTAAAAGTTAGACTATTTCACGAATTGCTTTGTGCTTTACAGGCAGTGGGGTAGTAACATGTACAAGTTGGACATGTAAGTAAGAAAGATAAAAATGACCTGGCGAGAACGGAAAGTGAAATCCAGGGAGCTTTCAGATGGCTGAGTAGATGTCATTTCCCTTGTGAGAGCCAAATAAAATGCTGCATGTAATTAATAAGGAAAATACAATTAACCGCTTGGCGCCGGCGGTTTGCCTCATCCGTTGCCACAGAGCCAGCATGGAAAGATTAAACTGAATGGTTCAGATGCTCATTAACCATCTGTGCAACACAACCTGGTGAGAGCCCTTCTGCTGACGTCAGTATTTGTTCTCTAATTGCAGAAGAAGCTTCCGGAGTTTGTTTTATTGTAGCAACTATTTTATGAAACTATGGAGGGCATAGGAATGGGAGGAGATAAATAATTTCAGTTCTCGAAGAAAAGATGTGGAATAGTTTGCACATTGCAAATCTAGTGGGGCAAGGGTGAGGAAAGGTTTATCCTCTTTTGTTTCTGATGAAACATAGTGGAGTAGTTGGTAGTTTTAGAAGTGGTCTAAGTACAGTTGGTTTCCCTAGTACAACTGCTGAGGTTCTCTCTTCTGACAATGTAGTCAGGCTTGCTGTGTAACTTCATGTATGTTTTCCATTTCCTCATGTGTGTACATGGCGTTTCCCTTTAGAGAAGGTAAGCTCCTTGACATTTTTGTCTGTATCTCCAGTGCCTAACACAGTACCTGCCATATAGCAGACTCAGAATAAATGCTTATTGATTGATTTCTATCACTCAGAAACAAGAAAAACCAAGATCTTTCCAACCTAGCCTTGAGATTTTCTTTCCTCCATTTCCCTTTAGACCATATAAAAATGAAACTTCTCTGAGTTACAAATGAATTATCTCTACAGATGTACTTCTAATTGTTTCTGACCTATGTAGGATGAATCCATTAGTCATCCAGTAAGCATTTATTAAGCACCTGTTAAACAGCCATTGTTACCAGTATCACACACTGTTGGTAGTGATTTGGAAGTGATCTAGGCCTTTGCTAGAGAAGTGAGTTTAGAAAATGGCCCTCTTTTTTTAAAGAATGGAAGTTGAAGATGATGAACAGCTGGAGGAAAGAGAGTGATTTTTTTTCTTTAGGAAAAAAAGTAACAGTGTTAAGAAAAGGAGAAATAAAAATTTTTAAAGAAATAAAGGAGAAAGTTGGGTTTTTTTGTTTGTTTGGGAAACCAATTACAGAGTGTCAAGATTAGTTTTTACTCACTCCTCTGGTGAACACAAAAAGACTTACTGTCCGGGGTCTGATATGTTTGGCTGGGCTTGGCCCTCTGACACTTTTATTTCTGGGGGAGCTAATGGCCTCATTGCTGTCGCCATAGTCATCAGTCAGTGATAGCTCAGTGCTCTTGGTATGTATGCCCTGAACACACATCAGATGTTTCTCAGAGAAGAAACATGAGTGTCAGACACACATCCAAAGCAGAATAACAGTGAGGGGTTGAGTGACAAAACACATGTCCAGTAGGGTAATTTGCATCACATGTGAAAGGGGCAAGCTACAGCAAATACCTTTTTTTTTTTAATAAACTCAGAGCACTTAGTATATGATGTAGTAATTGGGAGGAGATGGCAAGGGAAGAAAGCAAGAGTAAGATGAAAAGATTGTAAAGAAAAGAAAAAGTGGGAGAGATTCAGTTAAACAGGAACCATTTGTTGTGTTCCTACTACATGCAAGGTACTGTGGTAGGCATTGGGGATACAAAGACAGGTAGAGAAGGAAAAGGCAGATTAGTAACAATAAGAGCTCACATGTGGGTAGTTAAGCTTTACAATTTACAAATCACTTTCCTCCAGAACCCTGTTTGGGAGGATGGGCAAGTATTATTGACACTTTACAGTGAGGAAAGTGCAGATCAGAGAGGTTAAGTAATTTGTTCGTGGGGGTAGCTAGGTGGTGCAGTGGATAGAGTTCCAGCCCTGAAGTCAGGAGGACCTGAGTTCAAATGTGACCTCAGACACTTGGCACTTACAAGTTGTGTGACCCTGGGCAAGTCACTTAGCCCCAAATGCCTCGCCAAAAAGCAAAAACAAAACAACGAAAACAAAAAAGCAGTAGATTTGGAAGCTCAGAAGCCCAGTCTTTCTAGCCCCAAGTCCAGTACTCTAAAGGCAGAAAAGGTTACTCAAGTCATTATTCTCTCAGAAGCTACTCCATCACCAGCTTCCTCCCTAGTCATTGTCTGGGGCAGAGGCTCTTAACCTTTTCTGTATCTGTAGGCATTCTGGTGAAGCCTATGGACCCTTTCTGAAAATAATGTACTTTTATATGCATAAGCTAAAATAACATAGAATTACAAAGGAAACTAATTATATTGAAATACAGTTATAAAAAAAAAATTTTTTTAAGTTCTTCAACTCGAGGTTAAGAATCCCTGGTCTTATGGAAAGAATATTAGATCTTATGTCAGAAGGCCTGGTTTCCCATCCTGCCTCTTCCACTAGATCACCTTGTGACCTTGGGCAGTTTGCTTCATCTCTCTGTTCCTGAGCTTCTTCATGTATAACATAAGGGTATTGGGCCAGGTGTCTCTAAGGTCTCCAACAAGTCTAAAAACCTAACCTGTCATATCTCAGGTCCCAGCCTGTCCAGTCGGCTCTGAAAGCCCTAGCCCAAACCGTTCACCACTAGCCTACTACTGACATTTGAAATTCATCATCTGCCTTTAGCACTTATTGTACAAACATGTTCCTTTCTCTGCTATTCTTTTGAATGTTACCATCCTTGTGAGTGGGTTCATCATTGCAGCAGTTGATAGTGGGAAAGATTTCTAAATCCCTCTGGAAATGCAATGCCCCCATAGCTGGTGGCCCTGCCATTTTTGTTAACTGGCTTCAGCTCCCTTCAGTCTCCAGGCTAAAGCTTTGGTCTTAGAAGCAGAAGAGGAAAGATCCCAGTGGTGTGGCTTAAGTTCATTCTCTTTGGTAGTGCTCTTGTTGGAATGACTGAATTACTCCAGGACTGAGATTAGACCACAGTACAGAAATGAGACCTAAAGAAACTGAATCATTTTGGAATTGCATAGAATTGACTAATTCCTCGGTAGACTCAATGGAGGAGAAATCTCCCACAAATGTAAAACCTAAGCATCCTGTTTTATGACCCCAGCAGAAAGAAAAGAAAAATAAGAGAAGGGTACATGAGTATTTGTCATATACGTTAGGATAGTCTTTTACCACCTTGAAGAGAAAATTATTTAGCAAAGAATCCAAAGAAAAGTCCAGAGGGAGATAAAAAAAAATGCACAATGCAGTTTGATTTTTTATTGGAAAATTTTAATTATGTGCAACAAAGTTGACTTAATGAAGGAAAAAATATGATGCCCGAATTATAACAGATCTCTTTGAAATAAACAAAAAGCATGTAAAATTTTATAAGAATAGTTAAATGTTAAAACAGAATTGATTGACAATACAAAATGAACTTGATGCTAAGTCAATTATATTCTCACCACTACTTATTGGTTACTTCAATCCCATCTTGAAAAGAATTCTTTTGGTTTTACTTGAGAAGCATATTCACATATTTAATATCAGTTTTGACACTTGTTGAAATTATAGATTTACTGCCACATTGTTTCCCAAGTTGTTAAGAAAGTTGAATGACAAATTTTTATGGAACCTATTTCAAATACTGGGCCAACAAAGGTTACATGAGTTAAGTTGCTATGTAGCCTGAAAAAATCTTGGTACAGACAAATTTTGTGGCCTTCTTTTGCCTCCATGAATCATCTTAACCCTCCCTTTTTGAACTGAGAAGAGCAGTTTGTGTAGCCACAGGTACTCGATTTCATTTGGAGCTGAAAGCTGGTTCTCCTCTGCCCAGAAGAAGAGAGACTCTGTATTGGTCATGCTTTGGGGGCACTGATACAGTTTGCCACTATTTGGTCCATCCTCTCTATGTTTTCAAATGAGGAGACCTTGCTTTATGCTTTTGGCAACATAATGGTTGACCATCTTTTTACCTTTTGTCTTCTATTCAATCAAATTAAAGAATGTGGTTGTAGGAGCATAGATTTACAGGGGAACTAGTTCAGCTTTCTCATTTTACAGGGGAAGAAAGGGAGGTCCAGGACAATAAGTGATTTGCCCTACATCACACAGGTTAGCAGAGAGATCCAGGATTCAGACACAGGCTCCCAATCTTGGTGGAGTGGAGAGATGTGGAGTTAGAGTCCCAGGCCCTAGGTTCAAGCTCAGCCACTGCTCTTTTCTACCTGAGTGAGTGACGTTGTTTAGGTTGCTAGATCTCTTTGAGCATCAGTTTCTTTATCTGTAAAATGGTGAGGGGGTTGTTTTCATTGTCCTTCAAGGTTTCTTTGAGCTCTAACTCTATGATCTAGTGTCTCCAAATTCAACATTCTTTGCATTCCACTACACAACAAATGTTTAACAAAGGGTTTCTATGGGCCAGGCACAATTACTTCTTCACTGTGTTCATGACTTTGCAAAACTGGGAGCTTTTCATGGGGTTGTTTGTACTGGCTGCCCAACAACAACTAATCATTAGCAGTGCCTTATAATGGTAGGAGGAGGAGGGCATCATTCACTGCAGCCTCGCTTCCCCCAGACTTTGATTTTTATGGACTCTTCATGGTGTTTTTTCAGAAACAGGCTGTTGTGGCCTCCTTGGCCAGCTCCCTCTACATTACTTTCCACTGAGCCGTCATTGACATCAAAGTCGCTTTTGTGGGGAGCTTCATGGTTTGGGTTTTCATAATTCTTACCTTGCCGTCCTGATTTGCAGTAACCCAGTAGAAATATTTAACATCTTATAGTTCCGGGGGGGGGGAGGGGGGGGGAATCTTCTAACAATCTTAAGACATGATTTACTCAGTGGTCTTTCTTAAAATATATCTTTCTTGTTTCCCTGTTTGGTGGTCTCTCTCACCACTCTTCATATATTTCCTGAAGGACTCACTGAAGCCAGAGTGGACACACTCAAGATAGGGGATTTGAATATATCTGGATGGGCATGTGTGTGCACATGCTCACACACATGTGCCCTAGCTCCTCATCTGCTGGGGCAGCCTCTTGATTTGTGCACACAAATGCCAGCAATTGAAGTGTGCTAAGTCATATTTATAGGCACACTTATCATGCTCGCTTTTGGAAATTTGATCCTTAATGGCTTGGGGTCATGAGGTCTTTTCTTCCATTCAGCCCATTTTAAGTCTTTTGCAGGGCAGTCATGGATCAGTTATGAGGGGCTTGGGAAAACAGTCAGGAGTTTGTGTTTACCGGAAACATCTTCAGCCTTCTGTTTAAAAAACTGGCATGTATATCACAAGAGAACAGACCTCCTAATCAATCTCCTTTGGTTTCTAGTTTCAGCCAGGTTCAAAATAACATGAAAACACGGTTTTTGGTGAGAGTTTTGGCCTCCAGCATTCAGATATAATTCAAATCAGAAAGAGAAATGTATACCATTAAACATAAGTGTGGGAGGTTGTGGATTTGGTTCTAGAGAGCTCACAGAACTAGGGCAAACCATTCGAATGGAAGACTAGAATCTGAATTCAGGTTAGATGAGAGCCAGTCTTTCAAGGGCTATCACTGTAGTTTTTCCTTGCATTATCCTCCACAGCGAGGTAGGCCTGGGCATGATGATGCGTGTCATCAATGTGATGGGAGCTTCAGATTGGCCTGGATCCTCTGCAGCTTTTGAGGTCTCTGCTTTAGACAAAGGGCAGCTACAGGCCCCAAAATGAGAGGAACAGATTAGGGCAGCTATTGAAGGGAGAAATGAATGTTTTCAGCACAGAAAGAAAACTGGTCTTCATTTGTTTGTGAGCTTTTGTCTTCTCCCTTGTGTTTCTATTTTTGAAGAGTAAATTTCAGTGAATACAATGGATGATGGAGAGAAGTAAATTAAGGAGATCATTGGAGAGGGTAGGTGAGTTGGAGGTGGAGAGAATTGTCACTGTGCAATAATCCCAGCTTTATAATGGGGAGAGGAAATGGCCTATTGATATTTTACAAGAAGTATAAAGTATTTTATTTAGAAGGAGAGGAAAAAGGATGGTGGAACTTTTAATCTGCTGCTAATTAGGAGAAAAGTTTATTAGTAAGGATTGCAAATATGTGTTAGATTTTGTTGTCAGGGCAAGTTGGCTCATTAGGAGAGAAATAAACCTCACATACTTTGTACTGGGGCCTATCGCTTCAACTCAGATCCCAGGTTTGGAATAGCACCTAGCTGATAACTGGAACTAGCCCATGACTATTGGCTATCTTATAGACAATTGCCATCCAAGTTAGTGACATTTTATCTGGTGGTACCCACTGCCTAGAGAATGTATGGCCAACTCCAGGAGGCCCCTGGGAGTAAAGGTATGAATGCATCATGTCTGTCTATTATTTTCTCACTAGAGAGATTTTCATATACGGGAAACTTGAATTTTCCTTGGGAATTTTTTTCTGTAAAATGATAAAGTTTAATAATAAATGCTTTTATGACAGATTTTCTCAGTAAGAATCAGGGTCATCTGCTCTACATCAAAAGTGAAAATTTTATAACAATAACAGCATTTATATAGTATGTTAGGGTTTGCAAAATGTTTAATGTGTTATCCCATTTGGTCCTTAAAAAAACACAACCCTATGATATAGGTGTTGTTATTATCATTATTGTGTATGTATATATATGTATAAGTATGTGTTTTTTTATATATATTTATATATATATATATATATACACACACATACACATATATATACACATATATACATACATATACATGTGTGTGTATATATACATATATGTGTATATATACATATATACATGTGCATATGTGTGTGTATGTGTGTGTGTGTATATATATATATATATATATATGAGAAGGGGAGAGGGTTTAGAGAGATTAAATGACTTGCTGTTCATCACTCAACTGATAAATGTCTGAGGCAGGTTTTGAACTTAAGTCTTCCTGACTGCAATTTCAGTTATTAAGCACCATGCACTGGGAACTTTTGTATTAGACAAAATCAGTAGGCCTTAGGAGGGGAGACAATATGTACACATACAATTATACAGAAAAAATATAGGGTAATTGGGGGTCACTGGCAGGTTGGGGGGGGGCAGGGCAAGCCTCTTTTAGAAGATTACACATGAGTTGAGTATTGAAGGAAACTAGGGATTTTAAAAAGCAACAATAAAGATGGAGTATATTCTAGACATGGTGGACAGCCAGTGCAAAAAAAGCATGGAATGTTGCATATGAGGATCAGCAAGACTGGCCTGAAAGGTGTGAAGGGGGACTCCTTAGGAGTAGAGATTATTTCATGTATTTTATTTGTACCTCTAGCACAGGATTTGGCATATGGTCTAGGTTTAATAAATACTTATGATTAATAAGATTAATAATAATGATAATGGAAAGGCAGGTTGAGTCAGTTTAAGACCTTTAAATGTCAGAGGAGTTTGTGTTTGAATTTGTATATAGAGTAACAAATCTTGAGAACAAAGGGAAAAAGAAACACCTTTCCCTAAAGAAATCTTTTTTTAGGTATATGGATGGGCTTTAAGTTATGATTTGACATCACTTAAAGCCATCTTCTCTTGATCCAGGTATGAATGTTCATTATGTCTGTTTTCTCCTCTATCTTCACCCTTTCTGTCCCCTGTCACTCCATTAAAGCAGTTTGATGACAAGCCTACAGAATATTAAGACTATGAAGATTCTTTTTTAGAACTGATGAAAGCCATGGCCTTGCTGACAGCCAGTGCTGGCCAAAGCTGGGGACTAACTTTAGTTACAGATCAACAGCTAAAACGTCTCAAGTTCTATAACCTTTCCCAAATGCTAAAAACACATATATGTGTTTCTTCTGAGAACTTGGCCAGCCATAGATGTTCTCATGCTTGAAGACAAATCGCTCTTGTTTTAATCGACCATTTCTAAATTTTTCTTCTTATTATTGTAGGCAGTTTGGGGCTCAAGGGTCACGACTGACTGGAGCAGGATGGGGAGGCTGCGCTGTATCATTGGTACCTACTGACAAGCTGCCTGACCTTCTAGCAAATGTGCAAGAAACTTATTACCAAAGCAAGAAGGAAAGGTTAGCTGTGGAGAAGCAGTGTCTATTTGCTACCAAACCTGGAGGTGGGGCTTTGGTTTTCCTTGAGGCCTAAACAATGTAAGAATCGCAAAGAAACTATTTAGGGCATTTAGGAACTGGCAGGACTTCCTATGCCACGGTAAATTAATCCCCTCTCTGTTTTCTATTATGGTGAATGTTTGCTATTATCAAGATATATTTCCAAAGAAATTGTTGAAAGCTTTCTGCACTTTGTAATGAACACTTTTTTCCCTCTTAAAAATATTTGTTACAAATAATGGCCAAGATATTGTTGGGATAGACCTTTTAATGACTGATGATTAAGTGAACCTTACCAATGTGAAAATGTCAAAGATTTAAAAGATCAGTGGTGCAAATAAAAGCGTGCATATCTCATATGTTTTTGTTTTCTCCCTTCCACCATGGACACCAAGATGTGTTGGAAATTGAGTTAAATTTATTACTGTAATTAAACCGAGGCCATGAAATGGTTGAGCTTTTCCCCAGGGTGTTTGTGTGCACGCACACACATTATTACTGTAGATCATCTGGCTCTTTCTCTTATTAAAATTCATATTCTTCATCTTCGAAAGAGTGAAAAGCACCATGGGTAAGTAGAGAAGCAAAAGCAGGGATTGAGGCTATGGTGGCAGTGGCAACAGCTGCTGGTGTCCTAGCTGATACGACTTTTTCTGACCTTTCTGCATGACACTGTTCAGACAATGAATTGAAATACATGCAAATATTCAGAAGATCATCTTGGACTTTGAGGATGTCAGTGTAAGATTATGCTTTCTCCCTCCCCCACATCCCCGCCAAAAAAGTTCCAAATTGGGAGGAGGGTAGGTGGAGTTCTTTAACATGTAGCCTGGTTGAGAACAGGTGAGATTTAAGGAATCAAATCCAGAGAGGCCTAGGAGCTCTTGTTTTTATGATATGACATCATTTGCACTGCTGTCTGTCATTTTACAAAGACAGGGTCTGACTTTTGGTTGAGATACTCTCACATTATCCATCTGTATTTATACCCAGTGGAAGGTAAGAAATTGAGATAATGTATATATGCCATGCCTCTTTTTAATTTCTGTCAAGCACACCACTGTCCTTCTAGTCACATAGGTTTGCATCTTCTGAATCACCCTTGACTCCTCTGCTGTCTCTTCTCCCACACATCCAGTCATCTGCCATTTGTTATTTATTCTACTGCCACGCTATCTCTGCTATCCATCATCCCCTTTCTCCATTCACATGTAAGGTCACCCCCTGGGTTCAGGCCCTCATCATAACTCTTGCATTGGCTTCCTAATTGGTATCCCTGCTTCTTAGTCTCTCCCCTCCCTAACCTATCCTCTACATAGTGGCCGAAGTAATATTCCTCTTGTACAGATCTGACCGTGTCACTCCTGATTCCCTATTACCTCTAGAATGATATATAAAATGAAAGGCCTTCATAACCTGCCTCCCTCCTACCTCTTCAAATTTCTAGTTTCCTTCAAAGCTCAGCTCAAGTATTCCCTCCTGATGCCACTAGCTGACTGGTGCCTCTCTCCATCAAGAAAGAATGATCTTGTCTTCATATTGTAACCATTTTATGTGTAAATATTGACTCCTCTGTGAAAAAACAAGAGGATATTTCTTTTTTGGTTTTGTATTCCCAGAACCTAGTACATAAGAGGCCTTTAAAAAGTACTTATTAATTAAATGATTACTCATCACTCTATGAGCAAATCTGTACCAGGCAGCTCCATTTCCCCTTATCAGTGCCCTCTTCTCAACTCTCTTTTGAACACGTTTGGTTATGTGCATCTGTGGATCTGTTTGCATCTATGGACCAATAAAGGGTATATATCTATAGCTATTATAGATGAAAGTGACCATGAAAAGGATTGTGTTTGAGTGTATGTTGAATCTCTCTACTTCTATTAGTGATTAGAGCCCAGGGGACAGAAGCTACATCCAAGGTCAACAGGAACTGGGCCTTTCCCCAACTAGAGCATTCTAGGTAGACTGATAGTACAGACCAGTCTGACTGGAATAGGTAGTTTGTAGTCAGATTAGAGAAAGTCCTGACAACCATCCATGTTTTAGATTTGATGAGGGCAGGCAATGGGGAGCTAGTCTTCAGTTTTGTGCCCAAGGGAGTAGTGTTTGATGTAGGTGATATCTAAAGTTTACCCTTTCCTGATAAAAATAGATAATACTGTATCAGATATTAAGATAGTTCCTGGATATTGGATGGAACTCAAGGAGGACAGTATAGGCATCAGTCAGAATTACTGTGATTAAGCATAGCAGAAGGGAAGGAGAAAGAAAAGTCAAGGTGAGAAAGATGCAGCTTTAAAATAGCCATCTGAAAATCCTATCAAATGCAGTCAGGATTTTCCAATGGCTATCTTAGAGCTACTAAAACCCTACATCTAGCTAGGTTGGCCACTGTAAGACAAGATCAGTTTCAAGTCACTTTTTCCCCCCTCTAACACCATAGAGAGAGATTGAGGCTTTATGCTGGCCTAAATTTAGCCACATCCTCCCCACTGTAATTTGGATATTAGAAGTAATTCAGATTTATCCCCATCTTGAGATTATATGAAAAGGGAATCCCCAATCCTATATATAAAAAAGAAACATACCAGCTTCTCTAGATATTTTAGACAATCATTCATTGCTTCCTCTGGTCTTCTTCGGGCTTTGTTTTCCAGACTAAAGCAGAATAAAGAAAATGGAATAATAAACTATAATGGCATCATCCTGACTTTATGTGTGTGTTTTGAAATAGCAATGAACCACTTCTGCATTAACATATTACTACCTTAATTCTTAACAGGCTTGAGAGTGAATAAAGAGAGAAGTAGGACAAATGCAAAAAAAGGGGGTGGAGTGGGGAAGTAAGTACAAAGAATGGTAGATGAGGAAGTTGGGAGCTAGATATGAGTAGGAACTTGGGACAAGATAAGGGGTGAGACAATAGCTAAAAAGATATATAAAACTGAAGAGGATAAGAAACAGACTCATAATCTAAATTCAAAGTCTAGAAAATTTCCTGTGAACTGTGAGAAATTTCTGCTTGCCAATCAGTATTTTTTTTATTTTTAAAAATTCTGAAATAAAAAATGTCCATATATGAAGTAGAGCAGATAATAAGGGTGTACATGAAACTGTTAATCTATTATAACTTTCTTTTCCTTTTAAGTATGTAATTCAGTGAGTTACTTTCACCTTTGTCTTGCTCGCCTGTTTTCTTATAAACTTGCTTGTTTCTTTCAAAAAATACTTCAGTGATTCTCTTTTCTTTGTTTCTTTTCTTCCCTTTCTATGCTATTGGTATTTCCCTTCTCTCCTCTTGGACTTCTCTTTGAAGAGGTGGTCAACGTACTTTATCAGTGGTTGCTTAATGTTGTACTTCGCTATTGAATTGATCAGCATTCTTAAGTCTTTCAAAGTTTGTTTTTTTTTTAAGTTTCATTACTTCATAGTCATACCTCCTATAACCCTAATTTGGAAAAGTAATTAATCAAATAAGTAATTTTCCTCTGGAGAGGGTGCAGAGAAGTAATTAACTTTGTGTGATACTCTTCTAGTTCCTATCATAGACAGTCAAGGAGAAAAGAATAGAGTGGTAATGAAATTCATAGAAGAGCTGGATAGGGTGATAGTGTCAGAGAGAGAAATAGTTGTAGTTAATAATAGTTTAAATTAATAGTTGTACAGATAATATCTCATCAAATAACTGAGTTGGGTGTATTTCTACTTAAATTGTATTATTTGATAAGTTTTTGAATGAAAAACAAACCTTAGTAACTTCTTATGAAATTCCACTTGTTTATTTTTAATTGCTCTTATCTCGTCTCTAATATTCTTGGATTCTCTGTAAAATAAATTATGGGGGTGGGTTAATTAAGCTTTAAAATAAATAATTGGGAAAGAATACTAGCAACAAATAGGATGTTAAATTCATGTTGGAAATCTGTTTTTGTAGAAACTTTGTTCCTTCAACTCTACCTTTTGTGAAGCCTAAATTCATCTCTTGTACCAGGAGTCTTGATGCCCACTCTTGCTGCTGCTGTCTGTACCTCTCCCTTAAGAGCCTAAATGACCAGGGCTGAATTTCCTGACCTTATTACTGCTCTCCAGGGAGGGAATGGGAGTGCAGAGACGAACAGGTCAAATTAGTGGACTAGGTTCTACATTTCCATCCCTTTGGCCCATTGGGAGGGACTATGCTTAGTGCTCTACTTCTTTTTCCTGCCTAACAGATATGGCCTTTTGGCCTCTATTGTAAGGGCTGGCTGTGGTACTCTTGGCCATAGGGCTACTTCAAATCAAAGTCTCAGGGAAATGGACAAGTTGGCTTCCTGTTATTGAAGTCTTTCACATTTCAATAAGTCCATTTATTTACAGCTATTTAAATTAAAATGTTAAGTTTAAAATCTAGGCCCAAAGCATGCATTTTAGAGAAGGCCTCCCTACCAGGCCTTTTTTTGGGCCAGTATAATTTCTCCATTCTTCAGCCTAAATGGAGATCACAACAAACCCCAGCACACTTCATAATTGCTGCCAGACCTCTTCTCTCTGAATTTCTCCTTTCATCCTTTATTAGGTCTACAGCCCTTCAGATAAAAGAACTGGTATCCCTCTTTCATATGCCCATGTGACATTACAGTATCTTCTTAAAGGGAATTTATGCCATTGATAGATACCTAAAGAAAGAATTAACCTATAAATCAATAACATGAGAAGCTGACCTATTTCAAAAGCTCTTAACTTGGGGCTTGGGAACTTCTTGGCTTAACTGTATTTCAGTGTAATTTAGTTCCTTTGTAATCCTATATAGTTCACTTTATTTTAAAAACATTATTCTGCGAAGGGATCCATGACACAAAAAAACATCAAGAACGTCTATCCTACATGATTTCTAAGCTCTTTTAGCTGCAACATCCTATGCTATTCTAATTTTTAAAAAGTAGTGGTCAAACTTACTTTATAAAAGCAGCTTTGTTCCTGGCAAATATTTTTCTGCTCTCTGCTACAACTTCACGGTATGTTGGACCTACGTTTGTTGTATAATTATAGTTAAAGGTCTCTGATTCAAAACATTTTTTGTTTTTGTTTTTTTGGTGAGGCAGTTGAGGTTAAGTGACTTGCCCAGGGTCACACAGCTAATAAGTATCAAGTGTCTGATCTGAGACCAGATTTGAACTCAGGTCCTCCTGACTCCAGGGCCAGTGTTCTATCCACTGTGCCATCTTAGCTGCCCCTCAAAATATTTTGGAAAGGTAATTGATACATCATAGTTAATATTGTTTCTGTATGCCACACCTTTAGAAGGGGAAGTGGCAAGAAATAGATGGGGAGTTTAGTTTGTTAGTGTGTGGTAACACTATGCTACCTATGAGACCAAGGTCGTGGGTTTTCATCACTCTCTTCCTTAGCCACATTTCAAAAAATGTATATTATTAGTTACAGGAGGGACATCCTGTTGGAAAAACACTAAAAGTATGTGTCCCTATGGACCAGAGGAATCCATCAAGTGACAAACTTGCTAAGTGCTGGGGATACAGATACAAAAACTGAAAAAACCATATCTGATATCTGACCCCATAGAAAGGCCACAGAATGATGAAAACTGGTAACTATTGTCCAAAGAAAGCCTAAAAAAGCAAATGTTGCAATCCATACCTTGGAGATCAAATGAGCACATCACCATTATGATTAAGTCTCTGAATTGCTGTGGCCTTTATGGAAATGTTTAGTCAATAATATTGAGGTTTATGGGTGCTGGACCCCAAAATCATGACACGCAGGTCCTGCCTGAATGAATTCAACCCAGGCCTTCTTTCAGCCAAAGACAAGGTTTGTTAAAGATCAGCCATGTTGGCCAGACTCTTAAGGAATCTAAACATTTGTTTTGCTTGTAAAGACGGGCGGGCATGAGGAAGTCTCAGTTTCTAAATGGTGGCCAACATGGATCTTATATACCGAAAGACTGTGGAAGGGATCTAGAGTGGACAAGTAGACCCTGGAGGAGGGTCTAGGGAAGACCTAGATGGGAGTGACTGGGAGGTTGAATGGGATCTAGATAGGATCAAGGATGGGAAGTGGGGAGGGGGCATAGACAAAGGTAATAGACAATGGAGGGCTAGGCTCAATTAGGGTAACAAAAAATTGGGAGATTGGGTGTAGGTGATAAGGAAAGTCCAATTGATAGGACTGTAGTTTCAGGCAACCACCAGAGAGTTCAAGGAAGGGTTTTTTGGGGGGCCATCTTGGGCCTATATCCCATCAGATAAGGATATCTCCTCAAAAAAGAACAGATTTGTGGAGCTCAGCCTCTACATTTTGATTATGCTGTGAGGTTAGGGATCTTCTGTGGGGGATTTGCACAAAGGAGGTGATGGGGTATGGGCCCAAGCCCAGACCTTTGCCCCAAAAAGAATTTCGGTCCTATTTGTCTACAGGCCCCAGAAAACCCTCAAACTCACTCTGGTCTCAAATGGTTACCTGAAGCTTTATTCCACTCAATGGCTTTTCCTTATTGACTCTCCCTTTCGAAAACCTAAAGAAGCCCTAGTATATTTCCCACCTTTGATCTTATCCAGACCCCATTCAAACTTCTTCCTTTCAGTTCCCTTCATTATCTATTCCCATTTGTCTATTCAACCTCCCAGACATGCCCCTAACTCATTCCAGCTTCAGGATCTTTCTCCCAGACCCTCCTTCGAACACCCAAAATTATTTGAGTGTATATAAGATCTACCCTGGTCCCATTTAAATGCTGAGACTTCCTCATGTCCGCTCATCATTAGGGGCATCACTAATGTTCAGATTCCTTAAGAGTCTGGCCTGTATGGCCTATCCCTAATAAAACTGTCTGGCTGAAAGAAGATTTGGGTTGAATTCTTTCGGGAAGGACCCATTTTGTGTTGTGATCTCGGGGTCCCAGCACCCCTAAACCTCTAGACCTCATCAGAGAAACTCTTTCCTTCAAGGAATGGGGGCTTAGGACTGTCTGCATGTATTTTGGCGGGGGTGGGGGGAGTAACAGTGATAAAAGGGTTCCAGTTGTGTGTGGGATGTCTTGCTGACATGGTCACATTGACCAGTTATTTTCTGTCACCAAAATGCCATGTCCTTAAAAGAGATGTTAACCAGTCCCTTAAAAAGAAAAAGAGAGAAGTGCCCCCATTCTACCACAGACCATTCTCATTAGATTTTGTTTGGTTAAGCATGTATAATTATCCAGCCATTTGGGGTCTTAAATTCTACAGTTATACCCCTGTCATTATCTTGGCTTACCTGATGTAGAAATGCTTTACAGGCTCAAATTCAAATGTTATCCCCAGATCCTCAATTATGGACCAAGAAGGTATTTTAGTCTAATCTTCATTTTTCATTGTGCTTCCTCTTTTTCTGTGGCACTGGAAACATAGCAGTAACACTAGGTGGTAGCTATTATCTGCCCTCTAGTAGTAGCCTTCATAGTTTATAGCTAAGTATACTTGACCTTTGAGAATTAAGTAAGTGTGGATGTCTGCTTCATAAGCTGTCATTCGCCACCCTGTTTATGCTGTTTCTTTATCTCAATGAGACATCTTCACTTCTTGAGTGACTTAGATATAGTCCAACTCTGGTGATTCCAGGGAACATAGAACAAGGAGCACAGACTAAGGGGAGAGGGATACCAGCCCTGGGGCCTTGAAAGGGCAAGAATTATCAGGAAGAAGCACCGACAGCACAGCAAAAAAAAAAATGAACAGAATGACAAATAAAGTCAGATGACAGCTGAGGAGAAATAAACAAACATCCAAAGGAAAGACATTTTAATTGCATGTGTTTTGGAGTTACTCTCCTTTCATGGATTTGTAAATGTTTTGGGCATCTCTGGCATCAGATTAGCTCTTTATATCTCATTTTGTTTACTCATCCTTCCAGCCTTATTTCCCAGTCTCCGAGTTCTTCTGTTTTGGCCTTGTGTGATCCTGGCCTGTCTTATTTGGGATCCTGCCACTGTTTTTCAGGCATTTAAGCCCTGTGTTCTTCAAGGATCATAAGTGCAGTTTGAGCCAGGCTGTTGTAGACTCTGAGAAAGCTGTATGCTTTTCGTAAAGACCGTGGGAACAATATTATGACTTCCTTACAGGAGTTTGCAGGCTCCTGTTTGGAGCCCTGTGGACGGACTGGTAATCTATGTCATCCCTGGTCCCCATTTCCAGCACTGACTGTACTTTAATTCATATGTCACCCTATATATGCATTGGCCACCTTTGAAATGGAATACTCCTTGCTCTCCATTGCCATTTCCAGTCTCTCCCTCTGCCGCTCAGTAATGACGCCTTCTCTGAGGTTCATTCAATTCATTTATCATCCAATCTAGATTCTGGCAGCTGTTGACTACAACCCTTAGGATGCTGTCCTTCCTTCCTCAATGAATTCAGTGCCTGGTTAGTATTCTTTTTTCTTCTCCTCAACTTCTGTCCTCATACTTGGGGACTTTAACCTACATATTGATACTGTCTCAAACATCCTAATTTCTTAGTTCCCAATTTATGAATTTCCCACCATTTACTCCTTCACTCCACCTCAGCTACATACAGAGATAGTTATACCTTTGATCTTGCCATCACCCACGTATGTTCAACTTCCATGTTCATGAACTCTAGAATTCCTTTATCTGATCATACTCTTTTATCATTACTTTTTTCCTGCTACATTATGACTTCCAAAACTGTTTCATTCACCCTTTGACTTCAGCCTTCAGTGCTTTGCCAGGCCATCACCCCTACATTGGCTTCTATTCCTGTGCTACTCATACTCAATACAGCTAGAAAAAAATCATGAAACTTTATTGCTTGGACCCATTACAAATTTATGTTATATAATTTCAACTGGGCTCTCACTGCAGCAAGGTGATTCTTTTACATCTTCCTAATTGATTCACTGTCCCATTCACCAAAGGAGCTTTTCCAAAACTCTCCATCCTTACTCAGACCTCACAAGGCTCCCCCTTCTCCCATGCTCTCAGATCTTCAATCCTTCCCTGCCTACACTTGCTGCTTCTCTGTTTCATACAAACTAGATTGTAGGTACTGTGCTAGCTTCTGCTAATACAAAACAAAAGTAAAACAGATACTACCTTTAAGGAACTTAAAATCTAATGTAAAAGACAATATAAGTATATACAGATTATCAACATGACTAAGAAGTAGTTTGTGGAGGGTAAAGTGCAGCAGCTAGGGGCATCAAGAAAGCTGGGGCCTAGAGGAAACCAGGGATTCCAAGAGGCAGAGGTGAAGAGGAAGTGCATTTCAGGTGTGGGGGAAATCAGTGCAGAGGCAGAGCTAGAAGATGGAGCAAAATCCAGAGCTCTTGGGTCAAAGGCAAAATATTACAATTTTTGTATTGTAATGCAATAGTATGCAAGTACTGGAGTCAGGATGAGAAACATTTTAGCTGCTGCCACTATAAAAGGGGCAGAGAACCTGGAATGTGATATATGAGAAGACAAAGAATATAGGTTTACAGGAAACAATGATTTACCCAGCAGAATTGAATATAAGCCTATAGTGGGGGGGGGGACCAGCAAATGGAATTTTGATGAAATAGAAGTCTTCCAAACATGTATGGTGGAAAAATCAGAGTTGAGTGAAAATCTGACCTAAAAACACAGGAGTAAAGAGAAGCATAAAAAGATAAATAAGAGTGAGAAATCATAAGGGAACAAACACAAGTTAAACTTTATCATTACCATAGGTCTTAGTTGTTCAGTCACGTTCAACTCTGGCTCCATTTGGGGGTTTCTTGGTAAAGATATTGCTGGCCCTGAAGTCAGGAGTACCTGAGTTCAAATCCAGCCTCAGACCAAACACTTGACACTTACTAGCTGTGTGACCCTGGGCAAGTCACTTAACCCCAATTGCCTAAGGGAAAAAAAAAGAAATCTTGGTAAAGATAGTGGAATGGTTTGCCATTTTCTTCTCCAGCTCATTTTACAGATAAGGAAACTGAAGCAAAAAGGGTTAAGTGAGTTGCCCAGGGTCACACAGCTAGTAATGTCTGAGACCACATTTGAACTCAGGACAAGGAGTCTTCTTGACTCCAGGCCCAGCACTCTATGCACTATGCCACCTACAGAGTGTCCCATTAGACAGAAGTCCTGAGTGGGATTCTTTTAGGTTTGGATGATCTCAAAAGAAGATTGGAAAGGGGGGAGAGAAGGGGGAAGAATGGGGAAAATTACCTCATAAATGGAGTGCACAAGGCGTTTACGATGGAGGGAGCAGGTAACATATGAACCTCACTTTCATCTGACCTGGTTATAAAAGGGAAGAATATACATACTAACAGCTGGGTACAAAAATACATGTTATCCAATAGAGAAATAGAAAGGAAAGGGGTTTAACAAAAGGGTTGGGAGAATAAGAGGGAGGGTAGACTAAGGGAGGCAGTAGTCAGAAGTAAAGGGGCAGGGAAAAAAGTAGGAAAAGTTTAAGAGAACAGGATGGAGAAAAATGCACAATTAACAATTATTACTGAACGGGATAAACCCGTTCATAAAATGGAAGAGGGTAGCAGAATGGATTAGAAACCAGAATCCAGCAATATGTTGTTTACAAGAAATATACTTGAAACAGAAGGATAAGTTAAAATATGTAGTTAAAATAAGGGGCTGGAACAGAATCTGTTATGTTTCAGCTAAAGTAAAAAGGGCAAGAATAACAATCATGATCTGAAACAAAAGAAAATCAAAGATATACCAGCTAAAAGAGGTAAGGTGAAATCAGATATGCTAGACCTCTCGAGAATACTGAAGGGGAACAGAAAGGCATATGCCTCTTTCTCAGCTGTGCATTACAAAAACTGATTATGAATTAGGGCATAAAACTTCACACATGCAGAAAAATAGAAATATTAAGTGCACCTTTTACCAACCATAATGCAACTTAGCCATTCTGAGCAATGATCCAAGACAATTCTACAGGACTTGTGATAAAAGGTGCTGTCCATCTCTAGAGAAAGAACTTGTAGAGCCTGAATGCAGATAAAAGATACTTTTTTTTTTTTGGTCTGTGTTTTCTTTCACAGAATGACTTACATGAAAATGTGTTTGGCATGACTACACGTGGATAACCTACATCAAATTGCTTGCCTTGTCAAAGGAAGGGGGGGAAAGGGAGAGATTTTGGAACTCAAAATTTGAAAAAAATGGTAATATTGCTTTCACATGTAATTTGGAAAAAATAAATTATTAAAATGAGATTAAAAAACAAGCAATACTATGTGCAATAAAACTGACAATCTACATGAAATGAATGACTAGTTATAAAACTGTAAATTGCCTGGATGAACAGAACAGGAAATAAAATACTTACATAATCTTCTCTTAGAAAAAGAAATTGTACAAGTAAATGAATTCCCAGAGAACAAAACCCAAGGACCAGATGGATTTACAAGTGAATCCAACAAAAAATTCTACCAATACTACATAACCTGTTTAAATCAATGACACAATTAATGGTATTGATACCTAAATTAGGGAGAGTCAAAACAAAGAAAGAAAACTATAGACCAATATTCTTAATGAATATTGATGCAAAACAAACAACTAAATGAAGGATTAGCAAGAAGATTACAACACCGTAGCCCCAAAATGATTTATTATGATCAGGCTGGAATTTTATCAGGAATGTAGGTCTGTTTCAATATTAGGAAAACTATAAGCATAGCGCAGGCTATGTTAAGAAAAACAAAAATCATAAGAATTCCAAGAAATGTAGAAAAGGCTTTTGACAAAATATAATACTGATCGCTGTTAAAATAACAATAACAAAACAATATACTAGAAAGCATAGAAATAAATGGAGCTTTTAAAAAAAAAAGTGGTATCTATCTAAAACCAAGAGCAAATATTATCTGTATTGATATAAGCAGGAAGTTTTTCCAATTAGTTTTAAGGTGAAGCAAGGAAGTCCATTATTACTATAACTATTCAATGTTGTACTAGGCATGCTAGATATAATATTAAAAAAGAAAGAAATTGAAGGAATGAGCATAGGCAGAGGAAACAGAAGTATCACTTTCTGCAGATGATATGATGGTTATGAGGACAGTAGAGGAACTAACTGAAACAACTAACTTCAACAAAGTTGCAAGATATGAAATAAACCTACACAAATCAGCATTTCTGTATATTACCAGTGAAATCAGCAGGAAGAAATCAAAAGAAACATTCTATTTAAAATAACTACAATGCAACCAAGACTAAGAGGGAAGCGGAAAACTGGGAAAGAATTTTTACAACTAGCATCTCTGATAAGGGCCTCATTTCTAAAATGTGTAGAGAACTAAGTCATATTTAGTAAGAATACAAGTCATTCCCTAATTGAAACATGGTCAAAGGATATGAACAGGCAGTTTTTAGATGATGAAATTAAAGCTATCTACAGTCATACGAAAAAATGCTCTAAATCACTATTGATTAAAGAAATGCAAATCAAAACAACTCTGAGGTACCACATCACACTCCTCAGGTTGGCCAACATGACAAAACAGGACAATGATAAATGTTGGAGAAGATGTGGGAAAATTGAACACTAATGCATTGTTGGTGGAGTTGTGAACTGATCCAACCATTTTGGAAAGCAATTTGGAACTATACCCAAAGGGCTATAAAAATGTGCATACTCTTTGATCCAGCAATAGCACTTCTAGGGCTGTGTCCCAAAGAGATCATAAAAACGGGGAAGGGACCCACATGTATAAAAATATTTATAGCAGCCCTTTTTGTGATGGCAAAGAATTGGAAATTGAGGGGATGCCCATCAATTGGGGAATGGCTGAACAAGTTGTGGTATATGAATGTAGTGGAATACTATTGTGCTACAAGAAACGGTGAGCAAGCAGACTTCAGAAAAACCCAGAAAGACTAGTTTGGACTGATACAGAACCAGGAGAATATTGTACACAGCAACAGCCACATTGTGTGATGACTAACTTTGATAAACTTATCTCTTCTCAGCAATGCAAGGACTAAGACATCTCCAAAAGACTCATGATGGAAAATGCTATCCACTATGGAGTTTGGATGAAGATCTAAGCATATTATTTGCTCTTTTTTCCCCCTGTTTTGTTTCTTCTTTCTTGTGGTTCCTCCTATTGGTTCTAATTCTTCTTTACAACATGACTAATTGAAAATATGTTTAATAGGAATGTATATGTAGAGCTTATATCAGATTACATGCTATCTTGGGGAGGGAGCAGGAGAAAATTTAAAACTCAAGCCTATGGAAGTGAATATTGAAAACTAAAAATAAATTAATAAGAAATAACTGCAGATAGCGTAGTGTGTGCCAAGATACACACTGAAACTATATTAACACAATTACAAAGCACTCTTCACATAAGGAGAGATCTAAATAACGAGAAATTTTAATTCCTCACGGGTTTGTTGTTATTCAGTTATTTCAGGTGTGTCTGACTCTTCATGCCTCCATTTGGTGTTTTCTTAGCAAAGATACTGGAGTAGTTTGCCATTTCCTTCTACAGATCATTTTACAAATGAGGAAACTGAGGCAAACAAGGTTAATTAACTTGCCTAGGATCACACAGTTAGTGAGTATCTGAAGATGGATTTGAACTGAGGAAGATGAGTCTTGGTAATTCCAGGCCCAGCACTCTGTCCACTGCATAATCTAGCTGCCCTTGCTGAAGCCAATTAAAATGACAATAATATCTAAATTAGTTTACTTATTCACTACCATACCTATCAGACTACCAAAGAACAATTTACAGAGCTTGAAAAAATAATAACAAAATTCACATGGAAGAACAAAAGGTCAAGAATATAAAGAAAATCAAAAAATGGGAAGAAAAGAGACTTCGCAGTAATATATCCCAAACTATACTACAAAGCTGTAATTGTTAAAATAGTTTGGTACTAGGTAAGAAACAGAGACTGATCAGTGGAACTAATTAGGCACGCAATATACAGAAGCAAATGAGCACAATAACCTAGTGTTTGCTTAACCCAAAGATCATAGCTAATGGGACAATAATGCACTATTTGAGAAAAACTGTTGGGAAAACTGGAAAGCAGTCTTTACAGGCACTAAGTATGGACCAGCATGTTATACCATATATCAAGATAAGCTCTAAATGGACACATGATTTAGACATAAAGGGTGATGTCAGAAGCAACTTTATGAAACAGAGAAGAAATTACTTGTCAGATCTGTAGATAAGGGAAGAGTTCATGACCAAACAAGGATTAGAGGTGATTACAAAAGGTAAAATGGACAACTTCATTATACAAAATTTCTTTTTGTACAACCAAAAACAGTGCAGCTACAATTCCAAAGAAACAGGGAACAGGAAAACTTTGCAACAAGTTTCTCTGATAGAGTTCTTATTTCTGAGATAATATAGAGAACTAAATCAAATTTACAAGAACCATTCCCCAGCTGGTAAATGGTCAAAGTATATGAAAAGGTAGTTTTTAGAGGAAGAAATCCAAGGTATCAATAGCCATATTAAAAAAAATGTTCCAAGTCACTTAGAGAAATGCAAATCAAAACAACTGAGGTAGTACATTACACTCATCAGGTTGGCTAAAATGACAAAATATGAAAATGACAAATGTTGGAGAGGCCATGGGTACTCACAAGTACTTGAATGCAATGTTGGTGGGGTCATGAATTTGTCCAGTCATTCTGTAAATCAACTTGGAATAAGCCCCCAAAATCTATTAAACTGTGTATATCTTTTGATGCATCAATACTGCTACTAGGTCTATACTCTAAAGAAATCACAGAAAGAGGAAAAGGATTCATGTGTACAAAAATATTTTAGCAGATCTTTATGTGGTGGCAAAGATTGGAAATTGAGGGGATGCCCATTGTTTGGGGAATAGCTGAACAAGTTACGGTGTGTGAATGTAATGGAATACTATTGTGCTGTAAGAAATGAGAAAAAGAATGGTTTCAAAAAATCTGGGAAGACTTATTGAACTGGTGCAAAGTGAAGTGAGCAAAACCAGGAGCACCATTTATACAATAACAACAATATGGTAAAAATAATAAACTTTGAAAGACTTGGGGACTATGTTCAACATAGCGGCCAACCAAAATTCCAAAGGACTGGTGATGAAACATGCTGTGTACCTTCAGCGAGAGAGAGAGAGAGAGAGAGAGAGAGAGAGAGAGAGAGAGAGAGCGAGAGAGCGAGCGCAAGCAAACATTAACCAGAGCACAAATTGTAGCATATTTTCTTCTCTTTTTGTCTTCTTCTTTTTTCACTTTTGGAGAAGGCCAATGCAGGAATTTGCTTTGCATGACCATATGTATGTATTTGTGTGTATATATATATATATACATCTATATGTATATATAGATGTACAGATACATCTATATATATACATACATATATGCATATATATATATTTGTGGATTTTGTTTTTCTTCTCAGTGGGTAGGGGAAGGAAAGAACTCAGAACTGAAAGTAAAATAGAATTAAAAATAAATCAAACTTGCATCTTCTGTAGGAAGCTTTTCCCAGTCCCTCTTAATGTCTTCCCACAGAAGTTACTTCCAGTTTAACCTGTAATAAATCTTCTTCGTACATAATTATTTGTATGTTGCCTCCCCATTTGAATGTGGGTTCTTGGAGGGGACTGTTTTTGCCTTTCTTTGTATACCCAATACTCAACACAATGCCTGGCACATATATTAGGTGCTTAATAACTACTCGTTGACTGAGGGCCATATTCTGGATATGGCCCTTTGGGGAGACCCTGTGCTGCTTGATGTCCTAGGGTTGAGTGCATAATCCACTCTAGGTGACTAACCTCTGTTCTCTCTCTGTGGTCTGAGCCTAATAGACCAGGAAGACTGGAGAACGGCCAAAAGGTCTGGTCAGGGAGGCCAATGGAGCGACGTCCAACTGCAACCCAATAGAAGCCATGCACGCGATCTGCTTCTGGCAGAGAGTTGGTGTCCCTATCTCTGCATCAAAGTACTCCAAAGATCCTTTCCAAATGACCCCTATTATATCCATGTAAGCCAGGAAAGACAATCTTGATATTCTGTTTTGTGTACATATCCTTGGTGAGCTCATGTCTAGGCATGCACACATCTTTAACAAAAGTTGGGGCTTGATCAAAGCCCCAAATACCTGTTTGTTGTGTAAGTCTCCAAAGAGTGATCAATTCCTTGGATATTTACACACCTTTCTCAAGAAAAATGTTCCTTGAGATAAATTGCTTTCCCAGGTAACAAAGCTTGGTTTGTTACTTAACGTTTGGTCTCCGTGGTCAGCTTCGGCCATGCATGGTAACTCCCATCTATCTTTATGTTGGGTCATGAGGCAGTTATACTCCTATGTCATGAGATGGTTACACAGGGGGCTGGGGAGGATCTATCCTCTTCAGTTTCCCTTACAGTAGAGGAAAATTTTTATCCCTAAATGCAGACATCAATAAAAGAGGGAATGGACAGATCAATGAATTGGGCGTGCAGCAACAACAACAACAAAAAAAACTAGAAAAATTACAAATTAAAAATCTTTAATTAAAACCAAAATGGAAATTCTGAAAATTGGAGAAGAGATAAAATTGAGTAAAAAAAAAACCTCACTGAACAAATAAACAAACCTAGGAGCTAATTTTATTGAAAAAAACAATAGAATAGATGAACCATTGGTTAATTTGATTTTAAAAAAAAGAAAACCAAATTACCAGTATCAAAAATGAAAAGGGTGAATGCATCACTAATGAAGATGAAGTTAAAGCAATTGTGGAGCTATTTTGTCTAATTATATGCTAATAAAACTGCCAATCTAATTGAAATGGATGAATATTTGCAAAACTATAAATTCTCCAGATTAGAAGAGGAAATAGAATATATAATAACCCTATCTTAAAAAAAGAAGTTGAAAAAACCGTAAATAAGCTCTCTAAGAAAAATTCTTCAGGACTAGATGGATTTATAAGTGAATTCTACTAAACATTTAAAGAACAATTAATTCCAATACTATATAAATTATTTGTAAAAACAGGTAAAAAAAGAGTCCTACCAAATTCTTTCTGTGAAACAAATATGATTTTGATCTATGCCAGGAAAAGCAAAAATAGAGAAAAAAATATGATTATGATCTATGCCAGGAAAAGGAAAAATAGAGGAAAAAATACCTAGAATCCAATTTCCCCAATGAATATTGATGCAAAAGTTTTAAATAAAATGCTAGCAAGGAGACTACAGCAATCTAGCACAAAGATCATACACTATGACTAGGTGGACTTTATATTACGAATGCAAGGCTGGTTCAATAATAAGAAAACTTGACCATATCAGTAACAAAAACAACAAAAATCATATGACTATTTCAATAGATGCAGAAAAAGCTTTTAACAAAATATAATACCCATTCCCATTAAAAACATTAGAAAGCATAGGAATAAATAGAGCTTTTTCTTAAAATGTTAAGTAGTATTTATCTAAAATTAACAGCAATCATTATCTGTAATGGGGATAAACTAGAAGCTATTGCAGTAAGATCAAGGATGAAGCAAGGATGTCCATTGTCACCATTATTACTCAATATTTTACTAGAAATACTAGCTATACAGGCAGCTCTGTGGTGCAGTGGAGAGAACACCGGCCCTGAAGTCAGGAGGACCTGAGTTCAAATGTGGGCTCAGACACACTAGCTGTATGACTCTGGGCAAGTCACTCAACCCCAATTGCCTCAATGCCCCCTCCAAAAAAATATTAGCTATAATAATAAGCCAAGAAAAAGGAGTTGAAGGAATAAGAACAGGCAATGAAGAAACAAAACTATCACTCTTTACAGATTATATGATGGTATACTTAGAGAAATCTTGAAAATCAACTGAAAATTACTTGAAACAATTAACAAATTAAGCAAAGTAGCAAGAAATAAAACAAACCCACATAAATCATTAGCATTTCTAGATATTGCAAACAAAACTCAGCCAGAAAAGAGATTGAAAGAGAAATTCTATGTAAAATAACTGTAGGCAGTATAAAATATTGGGAAGTTGACCTGCCAAGACACACCCAGGAATGATACAAACAAAATTATAAAACATTTTTCACATAAGTAAGACTTCTAGGTATGTAACCCAAAGAGATCATAAAAATGGGAAAAGGAACCATATGTACAACAATATTTACAGCAGCTCTTTTTGTGGTGGCCAAGAATCAAAAACTGAGGGGATGCCCAACAATTGGGGAATGACTGAACAAGTTGTGGTATATGAATGTAATGGAATAGTACTGTTCCATAAAAAATGATGAGCGGGCCGACTTCAGAAAAACCTGGAAAGACTTACTTGAACTGATGCTGAGTGAAGTGAGCAGAACCAGGGAGAACATTGTACACACAGTAACAGCCACATTGTGTGATGACCAACTTTGATAAACTTAATGCTTCTCTGCAATACAAGCATCTAAGACAATTCCAGAAGGCTCATGATGGAAAATGCTATGCACATCCAGAGAAAGAACTATAAAATCTGAATACAGATCAAAGAATACTATTCATTCTCTCTCTCTCTCTCTCTCTCTCTCTCTCTCTCTCTCTCTCTCTCTCTCTCTCTCTCTCTCTCTCTCCTCTCTATCCCGCCCTCCCTCTCTTTTGTTTCTTCTTTCTTGTGGTTTTCCCCTTTGGTTCTAATTCTTCTTTACAATATGACTAATGTGGAAATATGTTTAATATGAATGTACATGTATAGCCAATATCAGATCACATGCTGTCTTGGGGAAGGGGAGCGGAGGGAGGGAAAGAAAATTTAGAACTCAAAATCTTATAGAAGTGAATGTTGAAAACTGAAAAGAAGTAAATAAAATTTAAAAAGACAGATCTAAACAGCTGGAGAAATATTAATTGTTCATGTATAGGCTAAGCCAATATAATAATTCTATCTAAATTACATATTCAGTGCCAATCAAATTACCAAAGAACTATTTTATAGAGCTAGAAAAAAATAAAAACAAAATTCATCTGGAAGAACAAAAGATCCAGAATACCCAGGGAATTAATGAAAAAGAAAAGTGAAGGAAGGTGGCCTAATGATGGATTGCAAACTATGTTACAAAGTAGTAATCATCAAAACAATCTGGTACTGGCTGAGAAATAGAGTGGTTTAACATTGGAATAGATTAGGTATATAATACACAGTACTAAATGACCATAGTGATCTAGCATTTGATAAATTGATAAATGAGGAGTGATCAAAGAGGTAGGGGAATCTGTATAATGTAGTGTTCCAGAAGCCAAGGAAGGAGTTGCAACAAGAAGGGTGTTGTATGTTGTAGAGTAAAGGTGTCAAACTCAAATAGATATGGTCCCCCACTAATCCATACATAAGGATCCTTGTGGGTTGCATATTCACTTAGTATTAAAATGTAATGTTATCTATGTTTTACTGCATTTTTATTTATTTTATTAAATATTCCACAATTGCATTTTAATATGTTCTCCAAAGTAGGGAATGTTGTAGGAGCTTGTGGCCCGTGGGCACCAATTTTGACACCTCTGCAGTGTAGAAAGTTCAACTTATCTCTTTTGGGATTATTTTAATAAAGGACTGTTGAAGAATAGAAAAACCTTCTCAATCCAAAGGAAGTCCTAATGATGGAATTAGGACTGGAAGTGGGGTAGGTACCTTGGCACAAAATATCCTCAGTGACCTTAAAAATACCTCACATATGGTTTGATAAACCCAAAGACCCCAGCTTCTGGGATAAGAACTCACTATTTGACAAAAATCGTTGGGAAAAGTGGAAATTAGTATGGCAGAATCTAGGCATAGACCAACATCTTACACCATATACCAAAATACAATCAAAATGGGTACATGATTTAGATATAAAGGCTGATATTATCAGCAAACTGGGAGAGCAATAAATAATTTACCTGTCAGATTTATGAAGAACAGAAGAATTTATGACCAAACAAGAGATAGAGATTATAAAATGCAAAATGGATAGTTTTGATGATATTAAATAGAAAGGTTTTTGCACAAACAAAGCCAATGCAACCAAGATTAGGAGGGAAGCAGAAAACTGGGAAAGAATTTTTACAACCAGTGTCTCTGATAAAGGACTCATTTCTAAAATATATAGAGAAGTAAGTCAAATTTATAAGAATGCAAGTCATTCCCCAGTTGATAAATGGTCAAAGGATATGAACAGGCAGTTTTTTAGATGAAGAAATTAAAGCTATCTATAGTCATATAAAAATGCTCTAAATCTGTATTGATTAGAGAAATGCAAATCAAAACAACTCTGAGGTACATCACACCTATCAGATTGGCTAACATGACAAAACAGGACAATGATAAATGTTGGAGAAGATGTGGGAAAATTGGAACACTAATGTATTATTAGTGGAGTTGTGAAATGACCCAACTATTTTGGACAACAATTTGGAACTATGCCCAAAGGGCTTTAAAAATGTGCACACCCTTTGACCCAGCAATAGCACTTCTAGGGCTGTATCCCAAAGAGGTAATAAAAATGGGGAAGGGACCCACATGTACAAAAACATTTATAGCAGCTCTTTCTGTGGTGACAAAGAATTGGAAATTGAGGGGGATGCCCATCAATTGGGAATGGCTGAACAAGTTGTGGTATATGAATGTAATGGAGTACTATTGTGCTACAAGAAATGATGAGCAAGAGGACTTCAAAAAAACCTGGAAAGACTTGTTTGAACTGATGTAGAACCAGGAAAACATTGTACACAGCAACAGCCATGTTGTGTGATGACTAACTTTTGATAGACTTTAGCTCTTCTTAGCAATGCAAGGATCTAAGACATCTCCACAAATCTCATAATGGGAAATGCTATCCACATTCAAAGAAAGAACTATGAAGTTGGAATGCAGATCTAAGCGCACTATTTGCTCTTTTTTTCCTTCTGGTTTTTTTGTTTGTTTCTTGTTTCTTGTGGTTCCTCCTTTTGGTTGTAATTCTTCTTTACAGCATGACTAATGTGAAAATATATTTAATAGGAATGTATACTTAGAGCTTATATCAGATTTCTTGGGGAAGGAGGAGGGGAATGAGGGCAAGAAAATTTAAAACTCAAAAGCTTATGGAAGTGAATGTTGAAAACTAAAAATAAACTGATTTTTAAAAAAGAAAGGAAAAAAAGTCTTATAAACCTTAAAGTACTACATAAATGCTAACTAGTTATTATCATTATGGCTTGTCAAAGTCTGATATCTAAGATAAATAGGGAACAAATATGTAAGGGAAAAAAATCCATTCCCCAATAATGGCCAAAATACACAAATAAGCAATTTTCAAAATAATAAATGTAAACTAGCTGTATGAACAAAATAGCTTACATATTGACTCTACTTAGAGCATGGCTCTGCATTTCTTCTTCCAACTTTTGGAGGAAAGCTTGAATCCACAGCACTTTTGCAACAACACTTCAAAATAGCTTAGATCTTTGCATCTTGTTGAGATTTTTTTTTTTACAGAATCATACAAAACCAGGATTAGTGGGACTCTCAGAAGCCATCTAATTCCAATAATACTGGGGCAAGAATGCCCAACTAGCACCCTTATCTTTGTTCAAAGACCTTCCATAAAGAGGAACTCACTACTTTCTTTTTCTGGTTACATTTTGAGTTCCAAATTGTCTTCCTCCCTCTCTCCTCACCCTACATGAAAGAAGGCCACCATTTGACACAGCTTTATAAATACATGTAAAACCATATTATCTGTACTTCTATTTATCAGTTCTTTCTCTGAGGCTGATAGCATCTTCCTTCATTGGTCTTTAATAGTTGATCTGAGTATTTATCGTACTCACAATAACTTGGTTGTTCACAATTATTCTTAAAACAATATTGCTGTTACTGTATACGATGTTCTCTTGGTTCTGCTCACTTCACTTTTCATTATTTTGTGCAAGTCTTTCCGTGTTTTTCTGAAATCAAGCAGCTCATCATTTCTTATGGTATAGTAGTATTCCATCACCAACATATACCACAACTTGTTTAGCTGTTCGCCAATTGATGGTATCCCTTCAATTTCTACTTCTTTGCCACAACAAAGAGAGCTGCTATAAATATTTTAGAACGTATAGGTTCTTTTCCTTTTTCCCTGATCACTTTGGAAAACAAACCTAATAGTGGTATTTCTGGGTCACAGTTATATAACTTTTTGGGCATAATTCCAGATTGCTCTCCAAAATGGTTGAATCAGTTCACAATACCACCAACAGTATGTTAATGTACCATTTTCTCCACATGCCCTCCAATATTTGTCATTTTCCACTTCTATCATTTTAGCCAATCTGATAGGTATGATATGATATCTCAAAGAAAAATGCAAATTGGAACCCACGACTTTCTGAGACAATCCAGATGACATCCTTTACCCCCCTTTCTCTTGAACAATTCTACCCTGTTAGTGCATTCCAACCTAGTCTCACACACACACACACACACACACACACACACACACACACACACACACATGCATTCAGACTCTCTTTTGACCTTTAGATGAGCCACAACTTTAATTCTTTGGACAATGTGGTATTTCATGACTCACAGGCATTAAGTAACCCTGGAAGAATATTGATATTAATGTACTGATGGAGAAGGAGGAAGAAGCTTAGGGGTCAATAAAAGTCTTACTAAGTTTTACAGAGGTAATTTGCCTAATTTTCTTTGTTCAGTTCTGGATCCAGCTCATTGTTGAACCTCAATATTTGTTCAAAATATTCCTACTGATGGACTAGCTCTATGGGGTGTTCATCCAACTGTGTACCATCATCTGGATAATATGCATTCTTTACTCATTGGATTTTTCCTTTGTAGTTAGGTTGGACTCTTTAAAGTGATCATGGATTGCATTTAGGAGGTTCTGCAATGTTCCAGGATTTGATGCAGTCAAGGAAATGTCATTCACAAATGATAATATCTAGAGGTACTCCTGTTCCTTTAGACCCTTCCCTGAACAACTTCTGTGACAGTGGCAAACACTTTTGGCAAATATACATCTCCATGTCTTATGCCTTTCTTCTTATTAACAAACAAGGAATCTTTAAGCAAAGTGATTTCTTTGTTATATATTTCAAAGATCCTTGTATGATTTAGCATATGAATAGAAGATCTTGTTGGAGAAGTTCCTCTTAAGAGACATGCTTTTTTTTATGTATAGTCAACAAACAATAAGCACAGTGGAATCATAGATTTTCTACATCAGTCAGTCACTAGTGTCATTGTAAGGATGTGGCCTGCTATAGAATATCATTTGCAAAATACTGTCCCCTTCTTAAATGTTTGTCAATGATAGTTTGGATACATTATCTATTATTTTCAGAGACTTTGTAGAAATGGGAAAGTAGGCATGCGGGTCAATAGTTACTGGTATTTCTCTCTCTCTAATAGGTTTGTGATTTTTTTTCCCAGGTGTTTGTATAGTTCTATCAGATGTGTTAATCAATTCCTGGTTCCCTTCAGCGTAGACCTTCTTCATGTATACTTGGCCTAGTTCAGCTGTTCTTCCCATATTCGTTTTCTTTAATACCATTTCTACTTCCTCGTGTAGAATACAAGCAGCTGTGATACTAGTGTTTGAATGTGTGACTCCATTGACATAGGTGGAAAAAAGAGTTCAATACTGCAGCTTTCACAGATCTTTTCCATTTCTCATCTGCTCACTGGCAACCTTCCTACATTTGTCCTTAGGTGTCCTTGGGATAATCTAGATTAGTTAGGTCTTTCCCCGAGCTTTCTGTGAACTTGTTATGCCCTCCTTTGTCTCTCACCATTTTTTGAGGTAATATTGCTCATGATCTACCCTCCTTCCATGATTGTACAAACACGTTCAGATTCCACACTGGTATTTCCCCTGGTTGCTGTTTCTTCATTGGGCAAGGAGGTCATGTTTGCTGACTGAGGTTTCTGAGTTATTTTGGTCTGTTTGTTATGGCAATTGATGTAAAGTGATTCAATTTCATTAGAAAATTGTGATAGTCTATGCCAGGGGTGGGGAACCTGAGGCCTCAAGGTCACATGTGGCCTTCTAGGTCATTGGGTGCGGCCTTTTGACTGAGTCCAAGTTCTATAGAATAAATCCTTTTATTAAGGGGATTTGTTCTGTGAAGTTTGGATTCAGTCAAATGGCTGCACTTGAGGACCTAGAGGGCCACATGTGGCCTTGAGGGTGCAGGTTCCCCACCCCTGGACCATGCTGATGTCTGTTCTTTTAGTAATTTTTTTTTCTTCTTTTTTTTTTTTTGGTGCCAAGAGTTTATTGAAATAGGTTGGGTTTGAGTTGCCTCAGTTGCGCACTATGCATTCTGTCATTTCTCTTCTAATTTGGCATTGATTTTTTAGCTTTGTTCTAACAAGTTGATGTTCTGATGACAAACTGACAACTGATTCAACAATGTTTCCCACATTAGTTAACAGTAGTTTTTTGTCTGGTAAAATAGAATTAATTTCAGATTTTGTGATGTTATTTAGTGCTTGCCATGCCCAGCTCTTCTTGACTCCTATCTCCAAAAAAAATTCTTCACAATAGAAAGGCATTAGGCTTTGCTCTATTCCACAGTCCTTTGACTTCTCTTATTTTTTTTTACTACTGAACCTTGTCTTATTTTTTCACTGTCTTCCTTTGTGCCCATTTGCTGTGAAGTCACTGCGCATTAAAATATACATTGATTTAATTTGGAAGGTCTTGCCTAATGATCTGTATAATTTCTCTCTTTTGTCCTCCACAATAGATACTGGAGCATATACTACAATTATCTTGGTGGTACTCTTTTTGCCAATGTTTGTCATGAACCTTGCAACAATACCAGATGACCAAGTGTCTCTTGACAAACTTTTTTCTTGTTGCGTTTTGATACATGATTGAACCAACTCCACCAATTCCTTTATTGCCTCTCCAGGAAGAACCTGTGAGTCAAGCATGTTTCCATTTAGCTATAGCTTCATTTTATCTTCTGGCTTCATTCATAGTTAAAATGTCACAAAACTGATATGATTAAATTTCTCCAGTAATATGGCTTTTAGGTGAAACATTCAGCTACCAGCTGCTAAGTTAATGTTTATAGATGGTCTAAACACTGACTCATAGCATCCTTAAATAGCATGAGTTGTGGTTTGATAGTCATAGATTTAAAGCTAGAAGGGACCTTAGAGGTTCAGTCTAACTTTCTCATTTTACAAATGAAGAAACTGAAGCATGAAGAGATTAAATTATTTGCCAATGTCTGAGGCAGGATTTGAATCCAGATCTTTCTGCCTCCCAAGCCCAGTGTTCTATCTACCAATCCATGATAACCCTCAGGTGCTTAATAAATATTTGCTAAATTGATTTAAATTGGGTAGATATAATTAGGGCTCTACCAAATGAATACATTCTGAATGGCAAATTCTCAAAAATAGCTTTTTTTCAGGAAGTCTTTTTCAACCCCTCTTAATTCCAGGGCCTTCCCTCTACTAATTATTTCCTATTTATCCTATATAGAACTTGCTTTGCTTTGCATGTTGTCTCCCCATTAGATTGTAAGCTCCTTGAGGGCAGGGACTGTATTTTGCCTCTTTTTGTATCTCTATTACTTAGTACAATGCCTGAAACATAGTAGGTGCTTAATAAATGTTTATTGATTGATTGATTAGATATCCTGTCATGGTCTATTCCGGCCACATAAAAATATTTTTATTTGTAAATAACATCTTATCAAAGAAACCCTGGGGATTATTCAAATCAAAGAACATTCTATGGTAAGAGTGGGTCAAGGCCATCCCACTTCATTTTAGCCTTGATAAATAGGGAGAATATCTCAATTAAGTCATCAATTAAAACCTCAGACTAAGTGTGAAAAGTCTTTGAAAGTCATGTGATAAAGATCCAGAGAAATCAGTTCCAGTTGGCTGTGGGATTTAATTCCAATCTCTGAACACTGTATAAAAGTATTAAGTTACCTAAAGTGAGAACTCTTGTGGGAATTAGAGCATGGCTTTTCAGCATATTCCCCAAGGAAGAACCATAAGTGGATGGGGGGACAATGAGAAGAAAAGGGAGGAGAATAGCCCTCAGGTTTGGCCAGGTCTCTACCCTTCCTTCTTGGACCAGAAGAGGACCTTCCAGCTTCAAGGGTCACAAGGGTTGGGGATGTCGGACTTCCCATTTTCCTAACGGTATGCTAAACAGTGCCCCTAAATCAGTTGGCAGCTGCATCCGCATCAAGGAGAACCAAGGCCAGAATGGACTTATGGCTCAAAAAGGAGCCCAGCAAAGAGACAACATGGTAAAGAAACTTCTTGAACACCCCCAAGAATGAGAAAGGGACTTTCAGCAATCAGGAGCTGTGAAGTTACCCTTTTGCCACATATGCTTTCTAAATCTAATCCCACCTTCTCCTGGACAGTATGGTGGGAGAATATGTCACAGACTGTTTAATGTATTAATCTTATTGTATTACCTTAGAAAATTGAGAATAAAGGAAGTTAAAAAGCATTTGTTCATAGTGCCAGGCAATGTGCTAAACAAAGGCTTTTTACAAAAATTATCTCATTTGATCCTCACAACTGTGAGGTAGATGCTATTATTATCCTTATTTTGCAGGAGAGGAAATTGAGGCAAACAGAGGTTAAATGACGTGTCCAGGATCACACAATTAGTAAATATCTGAGGGTGGATTTGACCTTGGGTATTCCTGACTCCAGGACCATCGCTTTATCTACTGTACCAATAGCTGCTTCTAAATACCCCTTTCTAAAAGTTCCTCAAAGCTGGCTGACTATATGATTCTCAGATGATAATCTTGGTAGAAAGCATGCTGGTGGGGGCTTAAGCCAATGATATTATGTTTTTGGTTACTTCTAGAGTCCTGAGAGGAGATGTAGACAGCTTGGCTCTGGAGGACTCATCAGTAGGAATAGGAGTTGGCATTAGGATCCTCAGAGCTTATATGAGCTAAACGACTTATCAACAGAATAGTCCAGTAAGTAAAATGGTAGAAGTTTTGTTGTTTGAGTTATTTTTAATCCAACTATGGAACAGAAAAAAATATTGATACTTTTTTATCCTTTGGAGTCTTGGAGAATTTCATAAATGTCACTTTGTTTCTCCTGGTGTCAGTTTCCTCATTTGTAAAATGAGATAGAAGATATAATTTCCAAGGTTCCTTTCCATAGTAAATCAATAAACCTTCCACCCACATAGTATCTTTATAGATTATGGGTTTTCAATAGATACTTCATATTTTTTTTTATAAATGGTCAAAGTATATGAATAGGCAGTTTTCTACATACTTCACATATTAAGATGAAATTTAGAGTGATTTAGGTGATCTGCAAAACAGGTGTTAATTACATTAAATACATGAGTAAGAATCATTCATCAAATTGAGTCAGACATCTCTTTGGTCTGACTATTCTGCCTCTATTTTTTTCCTGACCCGCTAGGGAAATTGTATTGAAAACTTAGTAACAATGGAAGGAAACGCTAAGATCTCCTTAAGATCAATTTGATAAAGGCTAATTTAAAAATGTTTTTATTGTTGCTATTAATTTTTATGTAACATTCATTTATTTACTCAGGCTATTAAAATTAGCCTTCCTAGGCCTTCTTCCATTACAGTAAATGTCCATAGGTCTACAAGCTTTTCTAAGGATGCAAAGCATGAGCTGAATTCTGTTTCTCCCAGAGAGTGGTTTAGCTGAAGCTGTTAGTGATACACTTCTCCAAAGTGCTGGTGGTCCTTGTGCTGTCTAAGTAAAATTTGCATTCAGCCACTTCCTCCTATTATTTATATTCTCTGTGAGAATATTTACTTGTTTTTTCAAAGATTCTATTCTTCCTAACTGGACTTTTCATGCTAGGAAGTATTTATGAGAGAGATGACATTTTTGCTGGGAAATAATTTAATTTCATTTGCCTTGCACATCAGTTATATAGTCTCTCCTTGATCTTGATGAATAGAAACAAGAAACAAAGAGTTATGTTTTAATTGCTGCTCCCTATAGAATCTTAATTTTGAATGTATGTCATTGGAATATGTGGAATATATTGGAATACATCCTTTCGTAACTATGTTCTCAGATTGCACAAAGCTTTAGTCATTATTGGGCATTGAGGTTATTATGTGAGGTGTCATGTAGTATGGTGGTCTGTACAGACAGACTGCAGCATTGCCTTATGTTACTCATTGTTGGTAGAATTTTCAGAATATTTCACTTAATGTTCATTAATGAATAGTCATTTTTATTATGTCAAGACATTCAATGACCTTTTTTTGTTTTGGTTCCAACTATAGAGGGAAATGGAAGGTTTAGCGCTACCAAAGTTGAAGAATAGCAAAACTGTTCCTTGAAGACGACTGTGGTGAAATGTTTTCCCATTGTATTGTATGAGTTGGGCATTGAGCTCCCCTCCCTTGTATCTCCTCCCAAGTCCCCCATGTCTTATGGTGCATGAATATGTGGTACACATCTAAAATGAAAGGGAACCACTTGGGGACAAATCCTAGTTACCATTCCATTTTAAGACTTAGCAAAAACTGGTATTGGAGTATTCTAAGACTATAGTCCCAGTCCTAGGGACTTATAGGTATCACAGAGATCCCATCTCTGAGAGAGTGAAGGAAACTTGGAGGTCATCTAGTCCAGAGTTCTTAACCTGGGACCCTTGAACTTGTTACTTTAAAACTATTTTGATAAATCTCTTTCCATACTATTAGTTTCCTTTGTTCTTATATATTTTATTTTATACATTTAAAAGCATTATTCAGAGAAGGAATCTATAGGCTTCACCAGACCACCAAAGGGGTCTATGACACACACAAAAAAATTACTAAGAACTCCTGAATCAATAAAACCTACTTATTTATCTATAAAGAAATAAAGGCTCAGATTCTTAAAATCTAGCCACTGCTCAGATTCTTATAATATTGCCACTGCTCAGATTTTTACAATCTAGCCAATAGCCCACAGGTGTTCACATTCCTTAAGAGTCTGGTCAATTTGGCAGATCTTTAATAAGCCTTGTTTTTGTCTGACAGAAGGCTTGGGTCGAATTCTTTCAAGCAGGACTCACGTATCATGATCTGGGGGTCCCAGTACCCCTAAACCTCAATATTTGGGTAGCCCATATGGGGAAACTGCCTAACCCCAAGTTCTTCTCCAGCCAAGGCTGGAAGGTATATAAGTCTCCCACCCCACCCCTTTCTTATTCTGCAGGTGGGGTCACTCTCCAAGCACCAAGGCTTAGAGGTGCTTTTCAGGCAGACAGTTATGAGGCTGTCTCTCACTCAGCCTGACACTCACTCAGTCCACTGGGTTGGTTTCAGGCCATGGACCTGGGTACACCTTCTTCAGCATAGAGGACAAGGAGGGACGCCCTATCCAGAAGTGCCCAATTCTTTCAGTTCTTTCAGTGCTAGGGAATTAGGAAAACTGCAGTTGTTTTTTGGTTCCCTGAGGCTTACTTACTCCCTTCCCTCTACACCCCTGAATCCTCCTTCATAGAGGTTACAAGGAAAAGTTAGAACAGCTAAAAATATCTTGGCAGATTCTGGAGGTTTTGTGATTGATCATTAAGGAGTTCTGAAACACCTCCTTACAACCCTAGTCACTCCCTTCTCTTGACTCAAGAAGGTATCTGTTAACCCCTTTCATAGAAGAAGAGAATTTCACCCTTTCCCCCTCACCTTTGATTTCACCCTCCCCCACTTGGGGGAAGGAAGGAGGGGGAAGGGGCAGCAGCTACAGCATGGAACCCACTGGCAATGGCCTTGGGCCCGGGGGCAATCGTTGAGGGAAGCATCAACCAGGTTCAGCACATCCTGCTCAAGGTAAAGAAGCTAGCCTCCAAACTTGGGCAACACACTCTTTTAAAGTTATAGTTTTAACTGTTAATGAGATGTTGATTCTCTGTGTGATCTGGAAATGCATTTAACAAAATTGAAGTCACCTGATTAGTAATGAGTTTGTTTCAAGTTTCAAATTGGTAAACTTTTTGCATCAGTCATGTCAAGCAACTTTTCATAATTTGGTTACTGCTAAAATAATTTGGGTATTGTTGGTTATTGTTTTGATGTATAAACTTGCCAAAAAAGCTTGTTTGGTTTTGTCTTGCTGAGAATTTGCAAGCATATAGAAATAATCTCTAACTACTGGCTTTTTACACCACAACAAATTTAAGATTGAAGTGTAAATGCTGGAAAAGTTTTTCCTAAACTGTAATTAGTGAAACTTGCTGTGTGAGGTAAAAGCTCATGGGATTTTACTTTGAGTTGACTGATGGATCATAATAATCCATCAATAATCAATAGTCCACCATCTGAGAGAAATGCCATCAGCTACTCAGAGAATATGATACTGGTGGGAAGTCAGCATCAGGAAAAGCTGAGAGGACAATTTTAGCCTCAGTCTAAGATGGGGTCCTCCTGGCTCAGTTTCCCCATTATGTTCTTTTGAAAAGGAATGTCACCCACCTGGCTATTCCTGAGTCTGGCTATGAGGTAGATTTGATACAACATGGTTGGAAAACCAAATTATCTGAATCCAAACAGAGCTAAGGATGTTTTAGCCTGTCATTTGGGCCCTACAGTCTTTTCTGTCAGATTTGTGTCTTCCACACTACAGGCCATTCACCTACAACTGATAGCAAACAGAGGGTACCAGCCAATGTCCCCCCATCATTCCCTGGATACAGCCTATGCTTGGTTCCAGTCAACCTCCTCTTTGGGACCCCCCTCGAGTCAGGGACAGCTCTACTCCCCTTGCCAGCAGGAAGCAGTTTCAGAAGCCAAGACCTTTGCCCCTTACCCCAAAAGAATTTGGGTCCCATTTGTTTGAAGGGGGAGTGATGAGGATGGGATCTGGACCCCAGAAAGGGAACACTCTGGACTTTCCCACATGGCCAAATCCCTGGTTTTCATCTGAGGTGATAATCCCATCAAATGGCCTTTCATTGTGGCTACACCCAATCTCCCAATTCTCTGTTACCCTTAATTTAGCCTAGCCCTCCATTTCTTACCTCCCTATGGCCCCTGGCTACTTCCCACCCTTAATCCTAGCTAGGCTCAATTCTCTCTAGGCCACAGCTATCTATTACCTTACAATGCCAGGAGACTGCTTGGCCACTGCTAGATCCCTCCCACAGTTTTTTTGTATATAAGGTCCATCTTGTCTCCATTAAAGTGCTCAGATTCTTAAAATCTAGCCACTGCTCAGATTCTTATAATATTGCCACTGCTCAGATTTTTACAATCTAGCCAATAGCTCACAAGTGTTCAGATTCCTTAAGAGTCTGGCCAGCATGGTGGATCTTTAACAAACCTTGTCTTTAGCTGAAAAAAAAAAAGACCCAAAGAAATGTCTTGCCTTGAGGCATCTTAAGTTTCACTCAAGAAAGTTGTGAGACTGGCCCTAGGAGCAGCATTTTAAATAGTTAATAAGGAAGGGGCAGCTAGGTGGTCCAATGCATAGAGCTCAGCCTTGGAGTCAGGAGGATCTGAGTTCAAATTTGACCTCAGACACTTGACACTTACTAGCTTTATGACCCTGGGCAAGTCACTTACACCCTGATTGCCTCACCAAAAAGCAAGCAAAAAAAAAAGTTAATAAGGAAGTTCCTCATGGTTTAAAATAAGACTGGCTGGTTATCTATCCCATTTCTTTGTGAGTTCCTTGAAATATTCCCTGAATTGATTCCAGAAATCTCTGGAGGCAGGGTTGATATCCCCATACCACTTATAATGCTGCCAATCTAGAAATACAGTCTGGACTATTACAGTAACTTTCTAAATGAACTCTCTGCCTCCCTCCCCCCTTTCTCCTCTCCCCCCTCTCCCCCTCTCTCCACCCCCTGCTCTCTTCAGTCCAATCCATTCTCTCTGTACAATGGCTAAAGTGAGTTTCCTAAAGCATAGGTCTGATGATGTCACCGTCTCCTGACCCCATACTCAATAAACTATAATCATCCTCATTAAGTCTATGATCAAATAAAATTCCTCTTTTTGGTATTTAAATATCTTCACAACCTAGACTCCCCCTTCCTATCTTTCAAGTCAGTTCTCCCTTCCATATAATCTATGGTCCAACCAGACTGGCTTGCTATTCCTCACCCACAAGAATCCACCTCTCATCTCCTTACCTTTGTATTGATTGTCCAGCATTCCTGGAATGCTCCTAATCTCTGCATTTGACTCCCTTTAAAGTACAGCTCAAGCTCTATCTCTACTTCCTGCAGGAGACCTTTGCCAGTCCATAACCCTCCCCCCAAGCTGCTACTACCTTTCCCTGTAAGGAATTCAGCTACTCTCTATTTATCTTGTAAACACTGATTTATGTATATGTTGCTAGACAAGAGGGGAGGGATTGTTTTTTCTTTGTACCCTCAGCACTTATTATAGTGTCTAGTACATTTGTCGTTGTTCCGTTGTGTCCAACTCTTCATGACCCATGGACCATAGCACACCAATAGTGTCCGACAGGTTTCCTTGTCAAAGATACTGGAGTGGTTTGCCATTTCCTTCTCCAGTATATTAAGGCAAAGAAAGGTTAAATGACTTGTCCCAGGTTACACAGCTAGTGAATGTCTGAGGCCAGATTTGAACTCATGTCTTCCTGATTCCAGGCCCAACATTCTATCCACTGAGCCACCTGGTTGCCTAGTGAATATAGTAAGTATTTAATAATACATAGTAAGTATATGATAGTATATAGTAAGTACTTAATAAATGCTTGTTGACTGATTGAATTTGGACTATATACATGATAGCCAGAAATTTTAGCCTAAGCTTAATTTAATTAAGCTTATTAATTAATAAATATGCTGATTGGAATAAAAACAACAAACATGAAATGATTCATTGGCAGATTAAATTTGGATCCTAATACTGGCACTCAAGCCCATATTCTCAAATTATCCTCTTACTGAAAGGTTGGTTTGTCTTCCTACATGCCCAGCTATTGATACACAACACAAGCCTCTCCTTTTACCCCCTCCCACCTCTGCCATGTCAGAACACATCTGTGGAGTAGCTAGATGGTAAAATAGATAGAGCTCTGAACTTGGAGTCTGGAAGCCCTGACTTCAAATCCTGCCACAGACATTTAGTAGCTCACATTTCCTCATCTATAAAATGAAGGGGGGCGATGTCTAATGTCTCTTATAGCTTCTAGTCTATGATCCTGTGACCTGACAAGTAAGCAAAAAAGAGAAGGAAAATAATTGACACAAAGTTTATGTATTTTACTCCACAGAAGAGCTACCCTTACTCACAACTTTAGGAACTTAGTATTCTGCTGATTTAACAGGCATGGCCTATCTGGCTTCCAGTTTACTGTTTATTAAAAGCAGTAGATATATGTGGGGAAGCTGTGGAGGGGGGTCTTGGAGGCAATGCTAGCAATGACAAGTAATAACTGATATTCCTTGACATTGCAAGAGAAAGCAAGAATGATAAAAAGCAGGCACAATAACTAGAAAATAAAAGCAATTTGGGAGCATTTAGTGTCAGGACAAGCAATCCTACATGCCTCCTCAGCCCTGGAGGGCTGCACAATAACCAATGTTTATCCTGATGTCCCTTGAGTCATCTAGAAAAGGTTATATCGTGTTCCATTTATTCCTTTTGAAAAGAGAAAATTGTGCAAGAGGGTTTAGAAAGATTTCTATCGTAGTTAAAAGCAGTCTTGCTGCTTAAAGAGGCAAGTTTCTTTTATATGGAAATCTAATTATGTGGAATGGTTCATTCCCTGGCAATACCTGATGAAATGAATTTAGTTAAGAACTGTAGTGTTTAGCCCTTGTTGTCTTATCTCCTTGGGTGTCTCATGACCAATCAAATCTGAACATTACTAGTGAAATTTAACATGGACAGATATATTTAATAAAAAAAACCAATAACAAACCCAGTGATTTAGCACCTGCTTGTGCAAGGCATGATGCTAAGTCCTGAGGATACAAAAACTAAAAAGAATAATAGCTCTGTTCTCCAACATTTATACCCAAAGAATCTGTAGTCTCCTTTACAGCAACTGCAAGTTAGTAGCTAAGTGCTTGGGAGGTGGCTGAGGCACAGAGATGGAAGGAACTTTCCCAGGTCACACAGCTAGTCAGAGAAGACAGGCATTTCATGACACTAAGCCCAGCACTCTGTCTGCTATACCAGGCTGACTCTCATTCAGTCTGTATCCAGATACATAAATATGAAGTAATTTGAGTAGGGACAAGGAACTTCAGGAAGGACTCCTTTTAGGAAGTGGTATCTGGGCTGAGCCTTGAAAGAGACTCAGGATTCGAGAGACTTATGTGAAGAAAGAATGCATTCCAGGCATGGTTGGTGGGGTAGGGGAAGCTTGAAAGGGAATGACAAGTTGGGGAACAGCACGTAGGCCATTTTGGCCAGAATGTAGAGCATAAAAAGGAGAGTAATGTGAACGGATTGGAAGGGTAGATTCAGGAGCCAGCTTATGGAAGGTTTAAGAGTTCCTAGTTTATTCAAGAGGCAAAGGGGAGACTGAGGATTTGAGGGCAAGGAAGTGACATGGTGAAGCCTGTGCTTTGGGAAGATTATTTTGGCAGCTATATGGAAGATAAATTGGAAAGAAGAAAGGCTGGGAGAAGGGAGACCATTTAGGAGACTATTATAACATCATAGATTTTGAACTGGGAGGGACCTTAGGAGCCATCTGATTTAATCCCATCATTTTATAGGTGAGGGCAATGACACCCACAGAGATGAAGTGACTTGTCTAAAATCACCCACGTGATACATTGCATGGTTGAGATGAGGGCCAGAATGAGGGTGACCATGGGAATGATAAAAAGGGGGAGAGGATGAGAGAGATACAGGAGTGAGGTAGATTCAACAGAACTGGCAACTGTTTGGATATGGGTGGGTGATAGAGGGGTAAGAGTCAAGGATGACAGGGCAGCTGGGTGGATAGAGCTCTGGCCTTGGAGTCAGGAGGACCTGAGTTCAAATCCAGTCTCAGACACATAACCCTTACTAACTGTGTGACTCTGGGCAAGTCATTTAACCCCAATTGCCTCACCAAAAAGCAAAAAAACAAAAACAAAACAAATAGAGTCAAAGATGACAGAATTTGTGAACTAGATTAAAAAGATGTGGTACTCTTAACAGAAATGGGGAAGTTTGGAGAAGGGACAGATTTAGGGGAAAGAGATACTGACTGTGAAATGCCTTATGGTGCATCCAAGTAGTTATATTTAGGCAGTCAATCGATACAGGCCCAGAGTTTAGGAGAGAATTTAAGACCAGATGTATTGGTTTTAGAATCACCTGTGTAGATGTGATAACTGAACCCATGGAAGCTAACGAGATCAGTGAGAGTATGTAGAAAGAAGAAGGCTCAGGACAAAGCTTTGGAAAGGGCAAACTGTGAATAGTTGAAGAGAGAAGGGTGATCATTTTGCAAAGGAGGCAAAATCACGCAAGAAAGGAGAAAACATCATGACATACAATGAGAAGAGGGAGTGAGTGGTGGACAGTGTAAAAAGCTTCACAGGGATCAAGAATGAAGAAGAATGGGTAAAACAAAACTGTCACAGTTAACAGTTGACAGATCACTGGTAACCTTGGAAAGAAATCAATTTCAGTTGAGTCCAGAAACCCCACTGCAAGGGGTTCATAAGCGACTGAGTGGTAAGATAGTGGAGACAATGAGTGAAGATGCCTTTTTTCTAGGAGTCTGGCTGAGAAAGTGAAGAAAGATATGGGATAATAGTTTGGGGTGATAGCAGGGTCAAATGAAGGTTTCTTAAAGATAACCAGTCATGCTTGCAGGCAGCAGTGAATGAGGCAGTAGATAGGGAGAAATTGCAAATGAAAGTGAGAGAAGGCAGCAAGTTCCCTGGGGAGACCGGCAGGTATGGGATCAAGGGCACAGGTAAAGTAGTTGGCAAAAGAGACCAAGAGAAAGGTCGCCTCCTTCTCAGAATGAGAAGAGAAAAGTGGAATAAATAGTGGAGTGTTTGGAAATATGGAGCAGGCAAGAAGAGGGAATGTGATAGATGCCCTCAATTTTCTTAGCAAAGTAGGAGAGAAGTCCTTTGCTAAGGAGGAGGAGAAGCAGTAGTGGAGCTATAGAGAACAGGGAGGAGTAGAGTGACTAGAGATCATGGTGAGTGAATAAAAAGTGTTTAGGAAGAATGAGAGAAAGAGAGGAAGTTAGATGTTGAGATGTATTATCATAGAGGCAGAAGGAAAAAGAAAAGGAAGGCTAGGAGGTATTGACATAAATAGGTATTTGGCTATAACATCATACAAAATAAAAGATGATATACATAACAGTGTGAGTTATATGTATCTTATACCCAGAACCAGGATTTTTTTTTGTTTGTTTGTTTGTTTTTAAAGTATTGGCTTTCCATGAAAAATGAAAGATTTTAGAATTAGAATAAGGTTTCTGGTTTCTTAAGTACCAAATCATTCTACTTGCCCGTGCCCGAGGCAAGTAGCACCTTTTACTGGGTGAATGAATAATAAAAAATACTGAACTAATTTTCTTTTCTTTTCTTTTTTGTACTTCTAGGATGAGTGGGTGGTTTTTTCTTTTTAAATAGTCTGGTCAAATTTTTGTTTTTATTTAAAATGTTGCTTTTAACTCTCAAAGAAATCCCACACTTTCAAGAGTTGGCTACCACCAGATCATAATGAAAAACAAGAGGGTTAATGGAAGCATGTGTGTGTGTGTGTGTGTGCATACATATGTGTGTATTTTAACCTTTGTGGATCATTTAGAACATTTTTATTCTGAAGCATTTTCTTCTCCCCGATTGATACAACTTTGGCTCTAACATTTTCACACTTTCATTCTGAATTTCCATAAAAGGGGAGAAAACACGCTTTCATGATGAAATTATCTTCCCCAGCCTACCCTCCTTCCACATCCATTCCATAAACCATGTGTATAATCTGAAATCCAAATTGTGGTTTAAAAAATTGATACAATGTCCTTTCCCCAACCTGATTTCCTCAGGCAACTGAAGTCTTCTATTTATCTCATTAGTCAGTTTAATAACAAGTTTGTTGAATTGTGGTTTGGGTATTGTATACTTTATAAAATAACCCAAATTGGAACTTAAACCAAGTCCTTTGAGTAAAAAGGGACTTGATCTTCTGAGCAATTTTGTAATTGTCTTTGGCTCAAGGTGGCTGAAAAAAAAATGGTTATACTCCTCACGCACACGGCCACTTCAGTAAAACAAAACTCCTTTGTTCACCATGTTCTTGAGAAAAGTGTTATTTTCCTTTTCTGCCCCCTAGTTTCCTTGGTCTCAGCCTCTTAGGCAACTGGCAGAGTTTGAGAAAAGAGAAGGCTTAGCAACCTCATCAACATAGCTCAAAACAACTTCAATTAAAAGTATTCTAAAAATAAAACCAAACTTTTTTTTCTTATTCTGGAACAAAATTGCCATACCTGATTTTGCTTTTATTCAGTTTTGTCCTATCATACCCTTATAAGAAAGTCAGTCTATATACATATGTGTTTATGTGTATGTATATATGTTATATGTATGTATATAAGTGTATATATACCCACAGTGAAAGAATCTGTGTATAAGAGGAGTGAGTTTGTGTGTGTGTGCAAAGCAGAAAGAAGAAGAGGAAGAAGAAGAAGAGAGGGAGGGAGAAAGAAGAGGAGAAGAAAGAAGAAATAATATTGTGCTGGAGTTTCAGGTAGAAATCAGGTTCTAAAATCTGGGAATCTACCACTGTGCTGAATTAATAATCTTAAGAAATCATGCAAAGAAACTTTTACAGAATGCTGTATTCCAAAAGTATGGATATGGGCAGAAGTTTAGTCAGGTCAGCAATCTTCTCACTGGAAAAAGACAGTAACTATATTATGCAACCTTGGGGGAAACTGCACAGCTAAGTAGTGAATGTCTGTAGGTTGGCAATCCCTTTTCTTTTGGCTGGAGCTATATTGGATGGACTAAAAAAAAAAAGCCATGTGGAAATATGCAAGGGGAATCAAAAGAGAAGAGAGGCACTGTTAGCTAAATGGAGAGTGATTTGGGATCCAAATGACAGCTTTCCTCTTATGAATTGTTAAGGAGGTAGGTTGTGTTGCTTGTGTGGTTTGTCCTTTGTTCTCGAAGAGGACCATGAACTTGCAATTGACTTTGATCTGAGTGAGGGAGGGTTATGCAGAGTCACCAGCCTCACTTTCTCCTCCAGAGCCATCTGGGTCCAGTGGCCAAATATCGAATCAGGATGACTGGAGATGGCTCAGGTTGCAGTGGGAGACTTTGGCCCTTTTAAGCTAAGGTCTTTTCAGGTTCTCACTTTGAGTGCGGCAACACCCATTCGGTAAATAGGCTTCTTTAAGAAGTGAGTCAAGGGTTGACCCCTTAAAAAAAATCAAACTGGGAGGGGAAGACCCTCAGGGTTGCTGGATTTTTGACTGGAAAGCTCTTCTGAAGCCTTGACACCAGAAAGCTGCGAACAGCAAACCACCTGGATGCTTGTCCATGTCTTTAAAAGCCTTAAATGAAAGGAAGTTTCTCCCTTAAACAAAACAAGGAAAAGTAGCAAGATTAACTAGAAATAGTTAATACTCCAGCCTCAACAATTACAGAAGTCTGCCTTCTTGACAGAATAAGTCAATGGAAGGCATTAAATAAAGTGTAAACTATCTATTCAAGTGTGGGAAGAAGTAGTGCTTCAATCTACTGGATAATCGAAAATCAGTAAGAATAACTCAAGCACTGGTCAAGACCATGACCAAGGAAAGCTCCACATGTTCTATTGTTTTGGAGAAGGATTTAGGTCTTCTTAAATCTGTTATCCCAAGGTTTCTACTCCTGTCTCCTCAAATCTGGTTGGTTCTGCCTTGTAGGGTTAGGGTTAGGGTGGTGGTGGTGGTAGTAGTAGTAGATAGGGACTGAACCTTTGATTTCATTGTTATAGGGAACTTCTAAGTGAGCAATCTCCCTCTATCAATGCAGGTCAACACCTCTGCAACTTACGGTCTTAGAGTTGCCTAGTGTTGAGAGGTTAAGGGACTTGCTCAGGGTTACACAATCAGTACATGCCAGCAATGAAACTTGAACTCTGGTCTTCCTGGTTCTGAGACCCGCCCTCTATCCACTCACTACACTACACGTTGCACATGTTACACAAGAGATGTTTTTCAAATTGAATGTGATCCATTTCAAGCACAGAATCACCACATAAGTCTATGTGTTTCCTAACTTTGTTCCTGAAGTTAGAGCTATGTCTCAAACTCAGTTGGGGAATCCATACCTTCAGGGTTTATCAGTGCTGGTTTCTGGGAACAGAACGTACAGTTGGGCCATGAGTCATAGAATCAAAGAGTTAGAACAGGAAGGGAACTCATACTTCATCTAATATATACCCCTCATTTTACAGATGAGGAAAATGAGCTTCTGAGAGATTAAATTTGTCCCAAAGATATGCAGGTAGTAAATAGCAATAATAGCAGTAGAATTTCTCACCTCCTCAAATTCTCAATCAAGTGTTCTTTGTGCCATGTTGCCTTTCTATTGAAACTTCTCCCTCAAAACTGTTGCCCCTTGGGAATGATGGCTTGGGTCCCAACAAGTATAACCTATTAATATCACAGTGGACACTTTTTTTTCCTTAGCATGTTTTTAGGAGGCTATGCATCCCTAGTGCCTGATACATACTATGTGCTAAATAAACGCTTGTCTAATAATTGGGGGAAAAAAAGTGTATTTTATCACATCTTAGCTAGGAAAGACACCAGATGGAAGCCTCTATTTTGTAGACATATTCAGACATCTATCTTTCAAGTAATGTGTTACCTTTTTGTGAATAGGTTTGTTTACTTTTTGAATTGAATTAGGCATAGCCTTAACAAAAACTTGTAAATGTGGGGTTAAAAAATCAGCTTGGTCAAACTGGAACCAAACCTTAGAGTCTTGGTATACTTAAGACTGTTGAAAATCTTGGTTAAAACAAAACATTGTGAAAAGAAGCTGCACTTGCTCATAAAGTATTCCACACCCTTTTACCCCCTCCCCCCCAAACTTTCTATGTGAAGATGGGCTGACTTATTACCCACAGCTGGCAGTCTTTTATGAGCAGAGGGGGTTTAATTTCTGTGCTGCCTGTCTGCTTCCCCCACATAACTGATAATTAAAAACAGATGCTGACTTTGTAAAGCCTTTATTTTCATGCAGGGGTAAAAGCTATATATTCTGTTATCTTACTTTTTTTTTATTGTGGAGTTTGACTATTTGTGCTCTAGGTAATTTCATCTAGATTCTGGCTATCTGTTAGCAAAGCTTGCACTTCCCATCTTGCCACTGACAATCAGTGACCGCACACTAATGAGGGAAGGGAGTTGAGGTACATTCCAAGCTGGCCAACAGCAGGGTCAGTGTGCAGGGACTACTTTAAAGAACTCTAGTTGCCTATAGCTGATAAATGTTGGAGTGGAGGAGAGGGTCTTCCTTGTTCTGAAATTCACACTGGGATCTTATACAGCTTTGGTCTAGGGCAGAAGGCATAAAGCTGGTCATATTCACTATGGACCAGGGAAGTGCCCAGTTTGTTGCCAGGGAAATCTAGTTATTGGATTACTACCGTCATCAAAGGCTTTCCAAATGGAAATTTTACTACAATAATAGGGAAAATTATGACTACTTAGATGCAGTTTTTGAGTAAATTGAAAGTGATCAGCATCTTATGAACTTCAGAAGATAAAAACACAGAATTTTCTGGTAATTTTTATAGACTCAGAGCTAGAAGGGACCTTCATGATGCAACTTGAGTCTTTAAAAAAAAAGAAACCCAAATCTTCTGTAGCTTTTCTGCTCTGAAACTCAGTTTATTCATTGTAGGGCATACAAAAGAAATAAACATATGATATGGTCCCCTGCCCTCATGTTTATAAGTTTGGTTGGGAGTGTGATGATACTTTAATGCTTTTAGTTGGTTAGGTTTGCAACTACAGTACTTAAAACACTCACTTTTCTGACTATTTCCTCATCACTACTTTGCCTGTAATTAGGTTGCCCTGTTATTGGGTGAACATTAGTGCCTAACTTGAGATCTCATGGTCCAAACAGCTAGGCTTTCCATGTGTGGTTAATAGGAAAATTAGCACACTTTTCCTACTTGATCTTCTTTCTTTGATCATAAAATTAAATTGGTCACAGGATCTAGAGGAGGAAAGGAACATAGACATTTTCTGGTCCAACTCTATCATTTTATAGATGAGGAAATTAAGGCCCAGAAATGCTAAGCATCTTGCTGTAAGTTACACAGGCAGGAATTAGTAGAATTCCCCCTCTAGCCCTGCCTTCCCTTCTTCCTTCTTTCCTCTCACAAAATACAACTCCGTTTTTGAAATGCAAATACAGAGTGAAGTATATATTCCTAAAAGGCATGGATGCCCACATCCACAATTATTGTAGAATAATATAATAAGAGTTTATAATAGGGACTAACTTATTGAGTGTCACAACAAACACAAGTACTGTAGGGGTAGACCTGAACCAGTTAAAGCCTTGTCTACCTTGCTATCCAAATTTGTACCTGAGTCCAGCTAGTGGCAAAATAAAGCCAATTGCTGAGAAAGTTGTTTAGCAAGTCGGCTACTCAGTGATACTGGCGGACTCTAGCCATTCAATGGAAAAATCAGGACACAATCTGCTAAAGACAATAGCAAATGGGACAGCATTATTAGAGAAAAAGGGGCAGAGGGCGGGGAGAGGGAGAGAGGGAGAGAGACAGGGAGAGAGAATAAAGTGCACAGGACTGATATATAGAGCAGCATCATATTGCTACTGAGTGGTTTCATTTTTTTTCTCCCCTTCTGGAAGAAAGGACATGGGAGATCTTACGTCAGATAAGCTAGAGGTACAGCACTGGGCAGAAATCACAGTAGTCAACACCTTTTGCAGTGAGACTTCACAATGTTTTGTTTTAATTAAACAGTGCTAGAGAAGCAAACAAAAGTCTTATTTTGATCATTTTGATTAGCTTAGGCTGGGTATAAAAATCCCAATGTTTAGTCAATAAACATTTATTAAGCACCTCCTAGGCACCATGGATACCAAATGACTCAAAAGATAATTTCTGCCCTTAAGGAGCTCACATTCTAATCGATTTAGACCCAGTTTAGATCTAATAATATCTAATGGTGGCTGAGATAGAGAGGAATTTTAACTGGTCACCACACAAGGCACCAAATAAAGGTAAAGGCTGAGAGAACAAACCATTGGAAAAGACTTCTGATTCAATAATTCAGCAAACATTTAAATAACCTACTATGTAGGTAGTAAGACAGAGGCAGAGTGAAATAGTGGAATGAAATTTGATCTTGGATTCAGGAAGACCTCAGTTTAGGTCCTGTTGCTGATAATGTATAACCACAGACAGCTCACATAGCCTCTCGGTGCCACATACGAATCTCTACGACAATAATAAGGGGTAGATGATTTGGAAATCTTCTTTCATGGAGGGAATTTCCAAGCCTGCAGTTCCCTACCCCTATGAAATCCCATGCCCCAGCCTATGCAAACCAAGCATCTATCTCTTTATTGTATCTGGGTCCCCTAAAACTTTGATACTTGGGAAATGACAGTGTTCAATGATTCACAGCTCTATAGCATCACTGAGCACATATTGGTTTAAGGAAATGGGCTTTTCTATTAGGGAGCAGCTTGGGATCACTAAAAGAGAGCATGTAAAATTCCCACTTGTGATTTAGGCTATTCTCCCATTCCAGTAAATTTTTTTTTCTAGAAATTCATTATTTTTAACATTCTTTTATTTTTAAATTCTGATTTCCAAATTCTTTCTTTTCCACCCCTTCCCCACCCACTGAGAAGGCAGGCAAAATGATAGCATTTATATATGTGAAATCATGCAAAATATATTTCCATCTTAGTCATATGGCAAAAAAGCAAAAAAAAAACCCAACAAAATTATATTTCAATTTGCATTCTGAGGACATCATTTTCACCAGGACATTTAATCCTGCTACCCTTTAGTACTTTCCTAGGCCATCACCCCCTACTCTGGTTATATTTTCCTCCCTTCCCAATATCGATATCTTAGTGATATAGTTCCAACCTACATTATCCTCCATTCTTCTCATACTTTGCCAAAATCCAACCCTGTATGTTCCCACCATCCACTATCTCCATTCCTAGTCACATGCTGCTGATTGAAACCGAAAGAAGTCACGTAATCACATTGATTTTGCTACAGATTCATGTTCTCTAACATCAACTAGGAGAGCACTGCAATTAAGGCAATCCTTTTACTGCAGTCTGGCTTCCAACCTCATCACTCTGATTTCACTAGCATCCTCTTAATTGCAAGGTTCTTATTCTTCCTGACCTCTCTGCAACATTGGACACTATTGATCACCGTAGATTCCTGGCCCCCCCCCCTTTTTTTTAAATGACATGTCCCTCTCCTGATGTTACTCCTATCTGCCTGACTGCTCTTCCTCAATCTCTTTCGCTGGATCATCACTCATATCATGCCCACTAACTATGAGTATAACCCAAGGTTCTGTTCTGGGTCCTCTTCTCTTTTCTCTCTCACTTGGTGGCCTTAGCTCCCTATGGCTCATTTATTGTCTCTGAATTGGTTACTCCTAGGTCTGTAGCTAGGTAGTGCAGTAGGTAGCCTGGAGTCAATCCAATCCAGCCTCAGACACTTAATTATGTGAAAAACTATGCCCTACCTAGACAAAACACTTAATCACTGCTTGCTTCAGTTTCCTCAACTGTAAAATGAAAATAATATTACCTCACAAGGTTGTTGTCTCAAATGAAACATTTATAAAGCACTTAGCACAGTACCTGGCACATGACCTGGCATTTAATAAATGCTTGTTCTCTACCTCTCTTCATCATTTATATCCATTTCTGTCTCTCTCCTGACCTCATGTCCTGCATCACCAGCTACCTTTTGTATATTTCAAACTGGTTGTCCAATAGGCATCACAAACTGAACAGGACTCTAAAACAGGATTCATTTTCTTTTCCCCAGAGCTCACTTCACTTCCAAAGTTCCCTTTTAGTCACCTACATTCAAAACCTTGGTTTCATCCCAAATTCTTCACCCCAACTGTCACTCAAGCAGCTGCCAAAATTTGTCGTTTCTATCTCTACAACATCTCTCCTATATACTTCTGTTTCTCTCCACATTCAACCACCACCCTAATGTCAGTCCTCATCACTTCTCACCTAATTTATCTTCTTGCTGCAAGTCTCCCCACTCCAACCCAACCCCCACACAGGCTCCAAAGTGATTTTCCTAAAGCGCAGGTCTGCTCATGTCCTACCACCTCCTCTCCATACTCAATTGACTCCAGTAGCTTCCTCTTGCCTCTGTTATCCAACACAAGCTCCTCTGTTTGGATTTCCACTATCATCCTGGCCCCTTCCTACCTTTCCAGTCTTACAAATGATTTACCAGCACCCATTCTCTGATCTACTTGCTGCCGCTCACATGATGCTCTCTTTTCTATCTCTGTGCCTCTGCACTGTCTTTCCCCCATACCTGGAATGCACGCCCCTCTTCCCTTCTGCCTCTTGGAAATCCTGGTTTCCTTTAAGACCCAGACCTATGTGAAGCTTCCCTGGTCCTCCTCACCACTGCTCTCCACCCTCCACAAACTGCTTTTCATTCATATTGATATTCTGTATCTATTTATGTGAACATATGTTGTCTTTTCCAGTAGACTGTAAGCTCTTTCAGGACAGTGACTTTTATTTTTGTATTCGTATTGATTAGAACCTAGCCAGTGCCTGGAACGTAGTAGGATCTTAATAAATGTTTAGGATGATGGTATCATTAATTTAGGTCCTTTCTATCCTGAAACAAATGATCCTATTTATTAGAGGCTATTGAGTTCAACCCCTCATTTTGCAGATGAGGAAACAGGCTTTTCAATTGGCTGACTGGTCCCTTGCTGTGGTGATTCCTTTGCACCTGTTAGACTTCTTTAAGAAATAGTGATAATGGGGGAGGAGCCATCATGATGGAGTAGCAGGAAGTAACATAGCTTATCTCCTACCTACACCTCCTTGAAACAGATCCACAATGGGGAAATATAGAAAAAGTCACAATGAGTCCTTTGTCCAACTCAGGTTGGCATAGGGAGACAGGAAGGGGGAGGTCTGCTGACACCAGACACTGCCATGTGCGCACACCTAGGGAGAGGCTGTGCATCAGGACAAGAAAAGGTCCGAGATCTATACTAGGGCACCCTATACCAAGGTACCCCCAATGGGGATAGGTGCCAACTGGCACTATTCAGTTTTGGTCACAGATCCAGGGTGGACTGAGAAGGGGACCTGTGCTTGGGAGTGGCATCCAGAGGAGGAAAACCCTGGGTGGTGTATTGAAAAAGAAGCAAGTTCAGAGGCAAGCCAAAGCAGTTTGGCTCAGACCCAGAAGCAGACTGGGACCTCATTTCTAGTGTCTGCTCAGCCTGCAGATAAATAACCAGGGCAGGAATCCCAGGACAAAGGAGAAGCTGCAATTGTCTCTTTGAAGCAGTAGGACTACCAAGCTGGCTACAAGGCCTGAGTCCTGTAGTAGTCCATTATTCCTCTGACTCAAACCCAGGTCAGGAGCTTGCAGAGCTCAGATGGGGAAAGCAATTAGACTTTTCCCTGGTTCAGACTGTAAGTACTGAAAACTTGCAGGTCCTTAGCCTGTCCCTGACACCTTGAAATAACACAACACTCAATACCCCAAGAAAGTAGCAACAGAATCAGCCTAGATCTTTCATCCAAAAGTGTGGCGGAGCCCAGCATTAACATAAAATCTGAAGTTGGGAAATAGCCTTGAAAATTGATCAAATGGGGGCAGCTAAGTGGTGCAGTGGATAGAGTATCGGCCCTGAAGTCAGGAGTACCTGAGTTCAAGTTCGGCCTCAGACCAAACACTTGAAACTTACTAGCTGTGTGACCCTGGGCAAGTCACTTAACCCCAACTGCCTTAAAAAAAAAAAAGAAAAAGAAAAATGATCAAACCAAAAAAAGAATCTCACCATAAAGAGCTATTTTGGTGATAGGGATGCTTGAGACACAAATTCAGAAGGGCCAAAACACCTATAAACAATGCCTTAGAGAAAAACATGACTTCAGCACAAATCCAATGAGTATTCCTCGAAGAGATGAGGCAAGGGCTCAAAATGAGAAAAAAATGTTTTTATAAATGAAATGAGAGTGTTTGAGGAAAAAAATGGAAAAGAAATAAGAGTTCTGAAGGAAAGAATTGGAAAGAGAATTGACAGTTTTGCACAAGAGGTACAAAACTTTGCCCAAGCAACACACTCCATGAAAATTAGAAATGACCAGAAAGAAGCACATTGATCCTTGGGACAACAAGAAATATTTACACAAAGTCAAAAGGCTAAAAAAAAAGTAGCAAAAATGTAGAGTATCTCATACCAAAAACAACTGATCTGGAAAACAGATTGAGGGGAGAAAAAAATAAGAATCATTGGAGTACCTGAATGCCATGACCAAAAAAAAAGAGCTTAGTTATCATATTTCATTCTTAAAAGGTCTATAAACCTCTCATTTTATTCTGTCTCTGAACCTGAAAAACTAGTCTGCAACAACCACTTTCTACATGAATTGTTTGTGGATTCTTGCAACTCCTACTGTTCTTTCTCCCAATTGACCTTGTATTTACTTTATATTTATTCTTTATATAATTATATATTTACATACATACTTGTATACTTCTCTCCCCATGAGAATGTAAGCTTGAGAGTAAAGATTGTTTCATTCTTTCTATTTTTATCTTTAGCACTTAGCAGAGTGTCTAGAACATAGGAAGTACCTGATAAATGTTCATTGATTGATTGATTGATTGAGTTTTACTTTTGTAGTTCCTGAGATTCCCCTCAGAAAAGCTGCCCTAAGCTGAAGGGACTCTTTGGGCAAACATCCACACCAATAACTAGAGAACACAGTTCAAAGCAAAGCAAAACAACAAAAAATCCTCAAATAGCATACCTAAATGGCAAGAAAGAAGATTCCAACATGAATACATGAGTTATTCTCTCCCACGGGTCACTCCACCACCAGTGGGGAAGGGCACACACGTACAAAGAACAGATGTGACCAAAAACATGGCAGGGTACATGCACAGGGAATACATTTCCTCTGGAAACATATGTAAAGGGCACCTGGTTGATGTCATGTGAACACGGCACACATAGACAGAAAGTCTACATGTAGGGTCCCATATGATTACAGCATATGCACAGCTAGGGTAACTCACCCTTTTGATGCTGTAGAGCTCCCAGTGTCCTCTGATAATGTCACTTCTGATACCACAAAGCTGCCAGTGTCCTCTGTTGTTAGCAGCATCATTGTGCTGCTCTCCTCCAGGTATATGCTGACTGTTTTTCTTGCTCTCCTGGTCACCAAGTTACTCTGTGCTATTATCTGCTGAGCTTAAGCTATTTCAGGTCATTTGTTGCTACCATCTACTAGGTATGCTAGTTTAGAAAGCTTCTCCCTGACAGGGAAAGCTACATTGCTTTTAATGCATAGCTGAGGGCTATGAACCAGCATACTCAGCTGGGCAGGCAATAAAAAATGGACCCATGTTAAGATCAAGTCTATTCTTTTGACCACTTATTTCCTTATGTCGGCTTCAACTCCTTGGTCCTTGAAAACCACCTGATTTTTGATTAAACAATTCTTTTTAATTCCTATTAAATCTATGATTGTGAATATACAATAATAGCAACACCTCTTTGGGGAACTATTTCCTCATTCTTCTTCTCCTCTCACATAGACAATGATGGGGTGATGAAACTCCTGTGACTCCCAAGATCCTCCCTGACTGGCAGGCCCCAAACAAAAGGCAGAATAGATGAAACAGCAGGGATGTTAACCTGATTTAATGTCCACACTGAGTTTTTGTTCATTCTTCATTTTTGAAGAGGACCAAAGACATCTTTGATGATGTCTTGACTTGTGTGTGAATTGGATTTAAGTGCAGCAGAGTTGCACAAAGTCGTCAGCCTCATTTTCTCTTCCAGAGTCATCAAAGTCCAATGGCAAGACAAAGTCAGGATGACTGGAGATAGCCCAGGATGCAATGGATGACCTTGGCATATTCAATGGTCTGACCAAGCTATAAGTGTTCCATAGTGCCTGTTTTAGCTGTCTTCATGACTGTTGGAACAAATTGTTTTCATTTGCCCATTTTGCAGGGGGAAGTCTTCCCAACTTTGGGGTACATATCCCCCTAATTCATTGATGGGTCTGAGGCCCATCAATTAACCTCAACCTAGTTTAGCTGGTCTGCTGAGACAATTTTACCAGAATGTGGCCACTGAACATGTTACAGCTTCTTGCAGCCACAGGTGAGAGTTGGGGAAAGGTAGGCACCAAAAGTGGATGAGCAGCCCTGAAAAGGACTTGGCAAGCCCTCACTAGTAGTCCTCCCTGAACACCCCATATCCCTAGATGTCCATAAACTGAAGTGATGCAAGGTGAAAGTCTAAATGCTTTTAAAGTTTTTTAAAACAGAGAATATACTCTCTTAGGATACCTTCTCACCTACTGAACAAATATGTATGAAGAAAAGATGAAATCCTACCATGGCTAATATGATAAACCTTTTCTCTGAAATACTATTTTTTTTGATATCTTTTTTTTTTTTTGGCTAGGCAATGGGGTTAAGTGACTTGCCCAGGGTCACACAGCTAGTAAGTGTTATGTGTCTGAGGCTGGATTTGAACTCAGGTCCTCCTGACTGCAGAGCTGGTGCTCTATCCACTGCACCACCTAGCTGCCCCTATACTATTTTTTTTTAGAAGGATTGTGTTTCTAATATGGGGAAAGGTGCACTTCATCTTATGTTCATTGGGAAAATACCTTAAATTTTTGTTTTTAAAGCTATTTCAGATATGCATCTTTCAGTTAATTTATTCTTTTCAAGTAAATTAGTTGCTCAACCTGTATTAGACAACCAATAGGCATTTGTTTAAGAATTGGAGTTAGCCCTAATAAAAATTGGTTAGGGGGTGTAAAATCTCAGAAGTTGCTTTTGTGTGTGTGTGTGTGTGTGTGTGTATGTGTGTGTGTGTGTGTGTGTGTGTGTGTACACACACACACATACATGTGCATATGTATGTTTATGAGAAATTGTCTTGGACACATGGTCATAAAATAAAAAATGTCTTCTATTGTCAACAGCATCATTAAAAAAGTTTTGGGCACAGCTTACTATGTGAAGATGGGCTGTAGTATCTACCTCATGGACTTGTTGTGAGACTTAAATGAAATAATGAATATAAAGTACTTTGTAGACTTTAAAATGCTATGTAAATGTCAGTTTTTTTGTTGTTAATAGTAATTACATTAATATCATCATCATCATCATCATCATCATCATCATCATCATCACCCACAAGTGGAATCTAGTCTATAGTAAGGAAGTACCCTTTTACATGACAGATAATTACTATCCCATTTTTCAGTCAAGACAAGACTGGTCTTACAGCACATGAATTTAGCATTAATGTCTGCCTATCTTTCTAATGCTCTGGGATCCTCCCAAGGGTGGGACTCCTTTTGACAGGGAAAAAGGTATGCTTTGGTGACACTGAAGGTAACTAGAGCTCTGGAGAATGAGCTAGAAGCCTACAGGACACTGTAGATTTCTTCATTATCAACAATGTATTGATAAGAAGGTGAAATCAATTATTTAATTTGGTATGGTTCTTAACATGGCTAAAAGATAATCGAGTCTATCAGTTTTCCACATCCCTGCTCAATCATTCCCCATATAAACACTACTTTAAATATGGAATGAAGAAAAAGTACTCTAAATAGTCTCTTGAACATAATGAAAAAGGAAATAACTAAATTAGTGAGAAATACAAGTTTTGTATCTTTCACTAGCTGAGACATTTAAATATAGAATATTTTACGAATATGAAATACGAAACATATGAAACAAAACTCAGAAGGATATGGCCATCGGAAAATTTGAGTTATTTGAATCTTGCAAGACCTGGGGAGTCTTGGATTTATTGCGATGTCATGCACCTTCAGATAATATGCTACCAGAGGACTCTGGCCTGCAACCCTGAAGAGATCACGGCTAAATTCTGGATCGTGGCCAATATTATGAGACTGCAAGGGAAAAAAAGTCAATTAGGTATACTTTTATGTAATTTCTCAAATTCTGTGCAACAAGAGAAACAGCTATAGTTAGAATCACTATCAAATATTAATTATAACAAATTGGAAGAAAGAGCTTGAAAATATTCTTCAAATTAGAGAAAAATAATTTATTAAAGCATACATTACTAAGTATTGATTTCTAGAGGGTTATTTTTCTATGTCTTTATTATTTCAAAGAATTAAATAATCTCCTTAGGTGAGCATCTGCTGATACTCTAATCAAGTAGAATACTTTCACTCTTCATCATTCAATATACAATATGATTGTAGAACACATTTTATTAAAGGTGATAGCAATTCACCAGTCAGTTTATTATGAAAAGTAAAAAAAGTAAAAAAGTGATGATGTCTTTTGTTAAAAATATAGAAAAAACTATAGACTAATAGATTCTCTGTATTGGTCAAAACTTATTATGAAGAGCACCATGGACACGCACAGTTTTATTCTGTTGTAAAAGTCATCAGCAAGCCTAGGTGACGAGAAATTACATTCTTAATCTGAAATGTCTTGCATGAACAAATCAAAAGAAGAACTTTGAAAACATGGAGTGGGAACAGCCAGCCATTGGAAAGGCACAGGGATGAAGAGGGTATGTTTGTTCTATATAAAGGACAGAAAATAGGCTAGTATGACTGGACTATAGTGTACTTAAGGGAGAATAGAATGCAAGGAGATTAGAAAGGTAGGAAGAGGGTAGGGTTTGAGGAGTTTTAAATACAAACTGGAGGTGATAGTCATTGGAATTTGAGTAAGGGAAGTGACATGAGCATCCCTACACATTAGGAAAAGCACTTTATTAGATGAGTAGAGGATGGATTGACATGTGGAGAGGTTTGAGGTAGGGGGAACAATTAGAAGACTTAGTGATAGTCTAAGTGAGAGGTGAGGAGAGTTTGAACCATTGGGGAGATGGGAGAGATAGAAATGGCAAGATTTGTTAACTGACTGGATACGTGGAATGAGTAAATATGAGAATTTGCAGATGACATTGAGGTTGTGAGCCTGGTCAGAAAGGGTGGTAGCACCCTCCACAGTAATAGAGAAGTTCAGAAGAAGAAAGGGTTTTAAGGGAAAGCTAATGAATTCTTTTTTGGACATGTTGAGTTTAAGGTGCCTACAGGACATCGATTTTGAAATGTTCAATAAGCAATTGGTGATGTAGAACTAGAGATCAGAAGAGAGACTATAGTTGTGTGTGCATATCTATCTATCTATCTATATCTGGGAATCATGTCTGCATAGAGATAATTGAATTCATGGAAGCATAAAAACAGGCTAACAGTGAATGACCGGTTCACTTAGACCTATCCCTTTTTGCAGTAACAATATAGGCAATCTCAAGGGATTCTTTGAAGCTCAGTGTGGGAACTCCCCCTTCCCCCAACATTAATTGTCTTGGTAAATAAGTTTAGCTTAGGGCACAAAGTTATTGGGACATACCTAAGGTCACAAAGTTACCAAATGTTAGAAATGGGAATCTGAACCCAGATCTTCCTATCTCCAAATCTAACACTTCACCTGCTACACCATACTATGTATTTTGAGCAATCCTTTTTTTCCTTTAAAATAACCTTTACTTATAGTTTTGTTTTAATATTATTTACATTTCTCAATATATTCTTCCCTTATGCCTTTTCCAGAGAGTAATTTCTTATAACAAAGAACAAAAAAGAAAATAACTCAGAAAAACTAAGTAATACATCAACCAAACCACACTGATAGTCTCCAAACTCCACAAAAAAGAGAATGAGGTATATTCTAAGGTCTCATCTTTGGACCCAAGCTTGGTCATTATAATTTCATAGCATTCAGTTTCTGTGGCTTTGTTATGGTTGTTATTTTCATATTCATTGTTTTGGTGATTGTGTATATGCTATTGTCCTGATTTTGCTTTGTCCTTATCAGTTCATATACTTCCCAGAAGTCTCCTCACCACTCACTTTGCTACTCAGGCCTAAGACCGTGCTCTGATGGGCTTAACAACTCCCCTACCCTCCTACCTGGTTTCTAGTTAAGGAACTATATATTAGGTCACTACTAGAAAGGGTAGCTAGATGGTACAGTGGATAGAGCACTGGGCCTGGAGTTAGGAAGACTCATCTTCCTGAGTTCAAATCCAACCTCTGACACTTAATACCTGTGTGACCATGGGCAAGTCACTTGCCTTAGTTTGCCTGTTTGCCTCAGTTCCTCATCTATAAAATGGGCTGGAGAAGGAAATGGCAAACCACTCCAGTATCTTTGCCAACAAAACCCCAAATGGGGTCACAACTAAACAACAACAATCAGCAAGGGCATATTAAGGAGTAGATGTACGAGCGAATGGGTATTCCCTTATTGTTCCTCTCACCACACCCACCCCCTTCTAAACCATAATGACTTTCCTTGGCCAGCATTCCTCTTTATGGATTGTGTTCTCTTGTTGGAATATAAACTCTTTGTTGGCAGAGATTATTTTGATTTTTATTTGTATCCCTAATATTTAGCATAGAGCTTGGCATAGAGTAAATACTAATTTTTAAAATTAATTTATTCATATAAATCTTGTTCTCCATATTCATCATTTCTTACACTTTTCTTCCACTAGGATTATAGGATCATAGCTGTAGAGCTGGAAGGGATCTTAGAGGTCAAACTCCTCATTTTACAGATGACGAAAAAGGCAATGAGGCATTAAGTGACATTCATGTACCACAGTTTGTTCAGATATTTCCTCCACCTAAGGGCATCTGCTTTGTTTTCAGGTCTCTGCTGCTATAAAGATTTGAGAGTATTTGGACCTTTCTTTTTATCACTGACTTCCTTGAGTATAAACCGAGTAATAGATTCTCTGGGTCAAAGGGTATGGGTATTTTAGACATTTCATTAGCATGGTTCCAAATGGCTTTCCAGAATAGTTGGATCAATTCATAGCTCTACCAATAGTGTACTAATGTGTTTTATTTGTACAAACTCTCAAAATTAACTATTTCAATTTTTATAAGCTTTGCCAATTTGTCCGACGTAAGGTCAAACCTTAGTTTGCTGAACGCTAATTTTTGTAGGTTTTTATATCTTTTTACTTTACTGAGATTGTTAAATGTATCAATTAGTTTCTTTCCTGATTTATTAGGATTTCTAAAAACACTATCATGCCATCAGTGAATAGGGATAGTTTTATCTCCTTTTATTTATTTTTATGCCTTTTCTTTTCTTTTTGTATTATTGCAATTGCTAGAATATGTATATGCAGGATATGTGAAATAAAATTGGGGAAGGGACTTTCTAGGTTTTCTCCTACATTTATGAGGAAAACTAGTATTTCTCCATTGAACATAATGCTTGATTTTGGTCATAGATACTTTTTTTTTTAATCATATTAAGATAAGTTCTTTCTCTGCCTATGCTTTGTATGTTTTTTTAAAAAAAATTAGTGTTAAGTGAATCTTGTGCAGTGTAAAAGTCTTTTTGTGAATTTATTAATATAATCATGTGGTTTTGGAAGTCCTTGTTAATAATGATTACATTATTGCTTTCTTAATGTTGAGCTACACTTGCGAATATGGTATAAATCCAACTTGTTCATACTAGGCAGTCCTAAAAAAACCCCATAAGCTTGTTTTCCATAAGTGGGGAGATGAAGAGCGTAACATATCAAATATCTCTGAGTTTAAGTTAGGGGCTTAGGTCATTTAAGTTCTCAAAACCTGGATAAAGAAATTCAATTTGGCAATTCTGTTGACTTCTTCTGGGAAGCAACAGTTATATCCAGGAATGGTTCAAAACCAAATTTCAGAACTGAATAGTGCTAACATCAAGAAAGTGATCTCTTCCTCTCTCTATTCTAAGATGGTATCCGATAAGGAAATATAGAATTCAAGATACGGATAGGGAGCACTGATTACTTATGATCTTCTTGATCCCTCTTTGTAACATGTTCTCTGGCAGCTGCTGCACTAAGATTGAGTAGAATTAGTCAGGAAGTAAACTTCTTGGACCAACATGGAGATCATCATTACTGTCCCACTACCAAAAAAAGGCAAGTTCATCACATGAATCTTAAAAAGATGATTAATGTACTGGGAAAAGAATTTAGGGTCACATGAGGAAAGTCATTACGTTATTCATGCCCTCTGCCCCAGAGATCAGTGGGACAGAAGACCCACTACTGGACATGTACAAAGATAGAATGGTCTCATACATACCAAAATATTATCACCTCCAGGATCAAAAACGAAATTCTGTTTGGTATACAAACCTTCATAACTTAACCTCCTTCTACTTTTCTAGTCTCCTTACACTTTATTCCCTGCCAAATACTCTTCGATCCAGTAACACTGACCTCTCTTTCCATCTCTCTGCTCTGGGCATTTTCTCTATCTACCCTCTATGTCTGGAACGCTCTCCCTTCTTGCTTCTCTAGCTTCCTTCAAGTTCCAACTAAACCCTCATCTTCTAAAGAAAGCTTTTCTCATCCCATCATAATTCTGGTGCTATCCTTTTTTCATTATTCCCTATTTTTCCAGTCTGATAGCTCTTTTGTACATATTTGTTGCTTGTTTCTCTCACTTAATTGTGAGCTCCTTGAATTCAGGAATTGTCTTTTGCCTCTTTTTGTGTGCCCAGCATTTAGCACAGTGCCTAGCATATAGTAGACATGTAATAAATGATTTTGAACTGACTTTTTTGTGATGATAAAAATCTGGAGACAAAATAGGTTCCTACTGATTGGAGAATGATCAAACAAATGGTGACATATGAATATAATAGAATATATGACTCTGCTGTAGATATAGCAAATATGAAGAATTCAGAGAAAACTTAGAAGGCTTATATGAACTGATGCTCATGGAATTAAATAAAACCAGGAAAATAATATAGATAATTGCCATAGTAATGTAAATGCAAAGCAAATTACAATGAAGCTAAATGCTGTGTAATCATGATGATCAAATTCAGCCCGAGAGATGAAATGAAGAAATGTATTTGCATTCTCACTTTGGAGCAGTGAGGGACTATGAGGGCAGGCAAGGTTCTGTCAGACAAGGTTCACTATGTAGATTAATTTTGCCTAACTTTTATTTTGGTTACAAAGGAAGGCTCACTGGGTAGGTGGGTTGCAGGCATATCTAGAAATAATTATAATAGAATGAAAAAGAGGCATCAATGGAACTTTAAAGTAAAAAGAAGAATGATTATAAATGAAAGAACTAGAAACTATGTGTTTTTAGTGAGGGATTATTGACTTTTCACAGAATGAAACGAGGCTTTTCAGAATCTTCAAAATCTAGTTACAGGCAAAAGAACAACATGGTTTAGTGAATCAAGTGCGGAACTTGGAGTCAGGAAGCCCTTAGTGCAAATGTTGCTTCAGACTGTAGCCAACTATATGATCCTCAGCAAGTCCCTTAGCCTCTCTGAGCTTCAATTTCTTCATCTGTAAAATGAGAATAGTAATAGTTCCAACTGTCAGGATCAAATGAGATGATGTATGTAAAATGTCACCTGTTATCATATAAATTGAAAAGAACCCTTCTGATCAGTTGAATTTCTCCAATGTACATCTATCAGACATGTAAGTCTTTATTTTACTTAATTTAACTTAACATTGTTCATATTAAAGTGAACAAACTTGCTGTTTGACAAAATTAACTAGTTTCACAAACCTCTTTTGGCATTAGATTTGTCTCTTGATCGCGTGTTGGAAGCAGTACATTTTGGGAGAATTGTATTAGTTTGTCCAAGTCAAATTCCATATCTAAAATAAAAACACAATTGTTGTTTTTAAAGTACAAGATTTCCCATTCACAAAAAGACAGCCAGTTCACACCCTTCTCCTAGCAATATATTTTCCCTGGCATATGGAGGGGAATGGATATGGAGAAAAGGTCAGAAAGTTATAGCAACAGCATACTTTAGTTTCCATATGGTGAAATTGATATTGATTTTATATTCTTTTGCTCCTGGCAAGCTATAAATAGTGCACCTGGCAGAACCAAAAGAGCCTGGTATAGGTGATCTTCCCATAATAGGAGTTATATATCTATGCTCCAGTTTTACCATAGTGCATTGGCTCTGCTTAGGTTTTTTGCTTTATAAGTGGAGTACACTCTGACGAAAGGCATAGTGTCCATCTTCGTCAGATGGGGCATTTAACCCTTCTACCTCCTTTATCTTCCCAAGGTGGCATTAGAATGCATGAAGATACTCTCCTGAAAGGATTTGTGATCTTTTGGTAACTTGTTTTAGGACTATGTAATAACTTAATCAGTTATGGTAATCAGCCAAAATAATTCAATTCAGCAAATAATTTATTAAGTACTTTCCACGTACGTGGTATTGGACTAGGCAATGGGGATGCAAAGAAAAAAAAAACCAAACCAACCATATGGTCCTTGGCCCCAGGAACTTGCTTTCTGCCAGGAGGATGTGACAGAACAGACAGAAGCATATTATGGGATAGGGAATTAAGGGAGCAAAGGTGAAATCAGACAAATGTTTTAGTGAATGGATTCTTAACCATTTTTGTGTCATGGACTCCCTTGGCAATCTGATGAAACCTATATACTTCTCAGAATATTTTTAAGTGCATAAAATAAAATGCATAGGATCCAAAGGAAGGTAATTATGTCAAAATTTTTTGTTGTTTTTCGTTTGCATCTGACTCTCCATGACTCCATTTGGGGTTTTCTTGGCAGAGATAATACAGTGGTTTGCCACTTCTCTAGCTCATTCTGTAGTTGAGGAAACTGAGGCAGACAAGGTTCAGTGACTTGCCCAGGGTCACACAGCAACTATGTGTCTGAGGCCAGATTTAAACTGATAGATGAGTCCTCCTGACTCCAGGCCCAGCACTCTATTATTCTCTATGCCATCTTAGCCCCCTATGCTGAAGTACATACACACAAAATATACTAGATATAATGTAGAGCAAAGATGTTTTTTGTTGTTGTAACATGCAAGGTATCCCAAAAGCCTTAGTGCATTTTTAAGTTGTCAAAACTTAAAACTGTACTAAGCCTTTTGGGACATGCTGTATTTATAAAATTATAAGTTAAGTGGAAAAAAATAATGGAAGTACAAGTGTTAACTACTTTAGGAATGTGTAAAAGGAGGTCAGCCTTTGGAGGCAGAAAAAATAGTAGTCTAACAAAAGTAATTAAAGCTGAATTTATTAGGAGCATATGATTTCTATTTCCTCTTCCTTTCGCCCTTCATCTTCTCATCATCTCATGCCTGGACTATTCCAATAGCCTGTTGGTGGGTCTGCCTGACTCAAGTCTCTCCCCACTCTAGTCCTTCCTTCATTCAGTCAGGTCCAAGCATGTTACAATTCTTGTTCTGCCCCCCAGCCAGTAAGTCCCAGTGGCTCCTTGTCACCTCTGGGGCTCAAATACAAAATCAACTGTTTGGTGTTCAAAGTCCTCTTTAGCCTCCCTGTCTCTAGCCCCTTTCTGGCTTTTCTGTCTCCATGTCTGGAATGCTCTCCCTCCTCATCACCTCCTGGCTCCTCAGGCTTCCTTCAAATCCCAGCTAAAATCCCAATCCCTCTTCATTCTAGTGCCTTCCTTTTGTTGATTATTTCCAATTTCTCCTTTATATCACTTCTTTTTACATAGTTGTTTATATGTTGTCTCCCCCATTAGATTGTAAGTTCCTACAGGGCAGGGGCTGTCCTTTGCTTTTCTTTGTATCCTCAGTGCTTAGCATGGTACATGTCACATAGCAGGTGCTTGACAAATGCTTACTAACAGACTTCATAGCAGAGGCAGAAGTACATGAGCCTTTAGGGGTGCACTGGATATATTACATTTGGGCAGTATTGATGAAGATCCATTTCAAAAGTCCAGAAGCTCAGGTCAAACTGTGAAAAAGTAACACCACTGCATATTCTTTGTCTCCCTCCTTTTCTCTCTTCCTCAGCCCTTTGCCTAAGTTACTTGAATTCTTTCCCAGGTTAGCTTTCATTACCCTCTTCAACATTTCCTACTTAGGATTTTAGAGTTTGAAGGGACCTTTAATATCAACCATTCATTTTATACATGAGGAAGCTAACGCGCAGAGAAGGAAAGTTAATTGTCCACTGTTGCATTTATGGCAAGTGGCTATGTCTGGACTCAAACCGAGGTGTTCTAACTTCATACCTAGTGTTTTACACCACCCTACCAAGCAGCCTTATCTATTCCTCACATTCAGTTCTTAGTTTTCCGAAGATCCCAGTCACTCTGCTTGGGCAACATTACAGATGAACAGAGTATAAGCATGACTTTCATCATTGTTCTTACCAACCTTATTCCTCATTAATGCTATTAATAAATTATAAGTAAACCCAGAGGAGGGTGGCTCACTCCCCTCAAAATTTTTTCTCTCTTTTCTCCTCTCCTTCACTCTGTTCTCCCCTAACACTGTTCCTGTGGAACCAATGACCCCTTTGTATTTTTGTTTAATGTCCTATTTTCTTGGAACCAATGAACAGCATTAGGTTCAGTAGGAGTGTTCTTTTATACTCTTAGGCCCCAGGTGCATCACAAAACAACAATAACAAGCAAAACAAAATAAAGCATTGAAGACTAATTGAAAAATCTGGTTCCCATTTGCTACAAAGCTTTTTAGAAAACACAGTTGTATGCTATTTTATTGACCTGGGCTTTTTTCTTCTACTCTCATTATGAAGAAGTCACCACATACCTGGACTTAAAATCTTTTCTCTATTTGAATCAGATTACATCTTAAATGTTCAATATGAAAAGCGGTCTAGCTCTTAAGAATGCAGGCCAGTAGAAGTTGACATGATGAGACAGGCTTCTGGGTTTCCAGATGAGAGATAGAGATTGGGGAGTTAATTAAGTCCAATCAGATTTAGACTTTGGGGATTGGAGAATGATGAGTGGCATGAAATGCTCCTGTCTGAACTTCTATTTGCAATGACCAAGACCAGATGCTTAAAAGCTGAAATTAGCATGCAGAGATCAGTGAGGCAGAGGTAACCCAGACCTGGGAGTAGAAGCTAAGGCTAGAATGAGAGGAGATCCAAAGTACTAGAGACAGTTTTCAGCAATTGTAGATTGGTGAACTAGAAGTGGGAAGACAGATGTCCCTCTCTACACTTCTCTGACTTCCTTTGTTCGATACCCTGTGGTCTGGAACTGGGGACCTAGACCTAAATTCCATCCCCTTTGTTCCCTCTCCACAGTCTGTGGTCAAGTGAAGTTTAGAAATTCCCCAGACACGCTTGAATAATGGAGAAATTAATTGGGAGCAGTTTGGGGAGATTAGGGGGCAGAGATTTCCATGTAGAAGGCCTTTATATTTTGCCTTTAATTTTTTTCTATATCTAATAAACTCCCACCTTCACAGGAATGAAATCTGTGGTAAAGGCAGGACATCCTGAACCTTGCATCAGCTGTAGGAACTAAACAGAAATTTATCACTCTGTAGCCAAGAAGGATTTTAGGAGACTAAAAACATTAAAGAGGCAGCATGGCATAGTGGATTGAGAGCTAGACTCATAAGCCCTGAGGTAAGCAAAGATCCATCATTATTTAATAATGGCTGTATCTCCTAGATTCAAAATTAGCACTGAATTGGGTAGTGACGTAGAAGTATCAGCCATCCACTAGGGATACTACATAGAATTACAGGAAAGAATAATGTATACCTTGGGATTGTTTTATTTCATTATGTGGCCATAGACACGTGCCTATGTACTGTGAAGGTGGGAATCATTGACTTAGAGAGAAGATTCCAGATGTAGCATGGGGGGAGCAACAGGTTTTCTCACTTTAAAAATATTCTTGAAAGTTATTCGGCAGTTGTCATTTAGTCCTTCCAGTCATGTCTGACTCTTCATGACCCCATTTGGAGGTTTTATCTCATACTAAATTTATAGCCCAGCCAGCATAAGTATTTAAAAATCTTCTGGCACTGATATTTGGAACCACATGGCATTGCAGTGCAGAAGGTTCTCTCATATATGTACGTACCGGAGAGAACTGGAGGCAACAAAACTTGGCCAGTGGCCTGAAGAGTGCCACCTGGTGAATAGTTCTGATAGTATACTCATTTGCTGGATAATTACTATCGTGGCACATTGCCTTTTCTTAGGTTTATGGTAACACATAAGTTGACTTGGACTGCTTGTTCCACATGTCTCACAGTATACACACAGAATATCAGATATATGCCCAAAGATGTCATACAGTAAAGAGGGATAGATCCATTGTCATCCAGAATGGTTAGGATAAGTGGGATGATTTAAAATTTGAACAATGGGTAGCATTTAGATAGGCTGAGAAGGGGTAGACATTGAAGGCAAAAGTATAGAGGTGATAATAATTAAAGCATTTTGGGTAATAGCAAGGACTTCTGCTTGGCTGGAATAGAGATCTGACTTGGCAATTTTTACAATCAGATAGGAGAGGAAGAGCAACAAAGAAATTAGAAAAGGTGTGGTCATACTGGGTAAGCATTTTTTTAAAAACTGAGTGTTAAAAAACAATTTTGTGAGATCACTGAGGGTGGATGAAATAACTGATGGGTAACTATAAATTAATATACTTTCAATGAAAAAAATTCAGCAAATTATTGGACTGTTGGGGTTTGGAACACCAAAGTTGTGAAGCCATTAATGAGCCTCATTATTACATGATAAGACAACCTCCATTTCCCCATCAACTGCTTGCAAAAGAACAAGGTAATAAGAAAGTACACTGGGCTCTGTAAGCAATTATGCCTTTCTCTTCTTTTCCTTCCTTCCTTCCTTCCTTCCTTCCTTCCTTCCTTCCTTCCTTCCTTCCTTCCTTCCTTCCTTCCTTCCTTCCTTCCTTCCTTCCTTCCTTCCACAATAGGGTGAAGTTACTTGCCTAGGGTCACATAGCTAGTAAGTGTCAAGTATCTGAGGTCAAATTTGAACTCAGGTCTTCTGGAGTTCAGGGCCAGTGCTCTATCTACTGCACCAACTAGCTGCCTCTCCTTTCTCTTATTTTCAAGAAGGAATTTTAAAACTGTCAAGGACTCCTGAGATTTTTATAAGTCCAATTCATTATAATATCAGGGATAGATTTTTCTCATGTTTTTGAATCTGATAGTAGGGAAAAGTGGTTGAGAAATATACCCTTACCTGGTATAGTAGAAGAATACAATCTAGGGATTTTTCTATAAAAAATTAAAAGCCTATAATTACAAAATCAAAGGATAGAGAGGACTGACATCTAAGGAATGCCATCATATATTTTTATCTTAGGGACTATATACGTATGGTCCTAAATTTGGATGGAAGGATAAAATGACAATGAGGGAAACTTTCAAAACAGGTCTTTTTTTTTTTTTACTCTGAGTATAAATGTTAAATGGAGGGTGCTGTGGTTCACCCATATCATTTTCTCTTTGTTTAGACCCATTGTGTTCTAATGGGAAAAATATTAGTAAAAGCCATGGTGACGCAGTGTGCGCTCCCCACCCTTTAACCAAAAACCTTCAATCAGAGTACTTACTGTAAGTCAGGTTTCTGTACTGAACAAAGAGACTGGTATTGTGCTTTATTCCATTATTTGTGAAAATAAATTATGGACTCAAACTTCCTTCATGGGCAGATTCTTAATATTCATCGCTTTAACAATAAGCCCTAAAATAAATCCATTTCCCAGATCAAACTGGCAAATTTTGGTTCTGTTTTTAATTAAACCAAAGACGATCTCAGCTGCTTTTAAGTGAATAAAAAACTAATAGTTGAACTTAATGATTGGAATAAGAATTTAATCTTATGAGGCTCACTAGCTCCAATGACTTTGATCTGGCTACCACTAACTTCCCAACCCAACTGCTGAGAGCCACTGGATCCAAACAAAGCCCAATAAATGAGCAACAGCAAAGGAAGGAGCTCTGTCAGAAGCAGCTCATTTACATCACCATAAAACCCCAAACTACCGTATGGAAAGATCGAATTCCAGTATTTGGGAAAGAAGACCTGTCCTCAGTATATGATATTGTCCCACAAGTACTTTCATCTTTCTTTACATGTATCTAAAACACTACAGTGAGTGATATTTTAAAGTTAACAATGTGTAGTTGAGCTAAGAATTGGCCTCATTTGAAACTCTAGTACTTATTTTGCCTCTGTATCCAGAGAAAGAATGGTTTAGTCTTATAGTCAGCAGACTTGGGTCAATGTTTTAATTCTAATATTTACTAGCTAGTTTAACTTAGCTCAGATAAGTCATTTAACTAAGTAAGATTTAGTTGTCTTGATCTATAAAATTACATTAACAATATATTACTAACTATGCCATAGTGTTTAAGAACTAAGCAATTTATTATCCAATCAAAGATATGAAAATTATTTGTTACTAGAATCCTACCTAAATTAATAATCATTTGCATGAACCCACATTAATTACAGCTATGGTTTAATTTCAATCTATATTTATAGATGGATGCTATGGTGGGTTAAATATCCAAAACTAATGAAAAAAAAATCTGGATTTCCAATCCTTTCTGCTAATAAAAGGTGCAGTAGGTCAAGATGGTAGAGAAAAGGCAGGGACTTGCCTGAGGTCTTACTCAAACCTTTCCAAACAACTTTAAATAGTGCCCCAGACAAATTCTGGAGTAGCAAAACCCACAAAAGAATGGAGTGAAATAAATTTCCAGTCTAAGACAACTTAGAAGGTCAGCAGGAAAGGTCCATTGCACGAAGGTAAGAGTAGAGTTCAGTCAAGTACAGGCTATGGCCCAGAAAACCAGCAATAGGTTTGGGAGAGACTGAATCAGTGGTGGCAGTGGCAATTTCTGAACCTTTCAGCTCACAGATGGTAACTGGTCAGAAGGAGATTACAGGCATCCCTTTGCTGGCACTGGGGTCAAGACTCTGATGAATTGCCCCTACTGGGATCTGGGTCCCAGTCCTGGGTCTCAGTCTTAGGGCAAGGAGGAGAAGTAGCACACCTGAGATTGTGTCTGCAGAGGAGCTGAGACCTTGGTCACATTCCAGGGTGGAAGAGAGTGCTTGTGGTTACACACAGGCCAGCAAAGTAGTAAACACACATCTTCATATATTATACCACCTGGGAATAACCAAAACCCCAGAATTATCTCTGAAAATGGCTACATAAAAAACCTGAAGCTTGAGACAGTGACCTCTCCATTCCAGAAGCAGAGCCCCACTTTAGTATAAAGTTAAAAGTCAAGAAACAGGCTGGAAAAATGAGCAGACAAGTGGAGTTGGGGAAAAAACCCCAGCAGAAAAAGATCCTGACTATAGAAAGATCCTGACTATGGTGACAGGGAAGATCAAAGCACAAATTCAGAAGAAGATAACAAAATCAAAACTGCTATATTCAAAGCCTCAAAGAAAAATATGAATTGGTTTCAGGCCATGGAAGAGCTCAAAAAGGATTTTTAAAATCATGTAAGAGAGGTAGAGGAAAAATTGGAAAGAGAAATGAGAGTGATAGAAGAAATCATGAAAGAAGAGTTAACAGCTTGGCAAAGGAGGCACCAAAAAAAAAAATACTGAAGAAAATAGCACCTTAAAAAACAGAATTGGCCAAATGGTAAAATAAGCACAAAAATCCAATGAGGAGAAGAATGCCTTGAAAAGCAGAATTGGCCAAATGGAAAAAAGATATACAAAAAATTCACTGAAGAGAATTCCTTAAAAAGTAGAATTAGCCAAATGGAGAAGTAGGTACAAAAGCTTATTGAAGAAAATAATTCCTTAAAAATTAGAATTGGGCAAATGGAAGCTAATGATGTTATGAGACATCAAGAAACGATAAAACAAAATCAAAAGAATGAGTAACTAGAAGAAAATGTGAAATATCTCACTGGAAAAACAACTGACCTGGAAAATAGATTCAGGAGAGATAATTTAAAAATTATTGGACTACCTGAAAGTTATGATTTTTTAAAAAAAGAGCTTAGATATCATCTTTTAAGAAATTATCAAGGAACACTGCCCTGGTATTCTAGAACTAGAGGGTAAAATAGAAATTGAAAGAATCCACTGATCACCTCCTGAAAAAGATCCCAAAATGAAAACTCCCGAGAATATTATAGCCAAATTCCAAAGCTCCCTGGTCAAGGAGAAAATACTGCAAGCAGCCAAAAAGAAACAGTTCAAATATTGTGGAGCCACAATCAGGACAACACAAGATTTAGCAGCTTCTACCTTAAATAATCAGAAGGCTTGGCATATGATATTCTGAAGGGCAAAAGAGCTAGGATTGCAACCAAGAATCACCTATCCAGTAAAACTGGGTATAATCCTTCAGGGGGAAAATGGATATTCAATTAAATAAATGACTTTAAAGCATTCCTAATGAAAAGACCAGAGCTGAACAGAAAATTTGACCTTCATATATAAGATGCAAGAGAAGCATAAAAGGGTAAACAGGAGAGAGAAATCGTTAAGAGACTTGATAAAGTTAAACTGTTTGCATTCCTACATAGGAAAATGATACTTGTAACTCCTAAAAACTTTCTCATTATTAGGACAGTTAGAAGATGTATACATAGACAGAGGTCACAGGTATGAGTTGAACATGATGGGAGGATTATCTAAAAAAATAAAATTAAGGGATGAGAAAGAGGAAAACATTGGGAGAAGAAATAGAGAGGTAGAATGGGGTAAAATAACTGACATGAAAGAGGTATGAAATATCTTTTAGAGTGGAGGGGAAGATGGAAAAGTGGTGTGTGTTGGGAGTAATGCCTGAACCTTACTTTCATCAGAATTGGCTCAAAGAGGGAATAATATACACAATTAGTTGGGTATAGAAATCTACCTTACCCTGCAGGAAAGTAGGAGGGGAAGGGGATAAGAAAAAAGCAAGCTGATAGAAGGGAGGGCAGATCTGGGGAGATAAAAGTCAGAAACAAAACACTTTTGAGAATGGAGAGGGTGAAAGGAGAGAGAGAGAATAGGAGAACCATAGGGAAAATAGGATGGAGGGACATACATAGGCAGTAATAATAACTATGAAAAAAATTTACAGCAAGTTTCTCTGGTAAAGATCTCAAATACATAGAGAATTAAGTCAAATTTATAGAAACAGGAGCTATTTCTCAATTGATAAGTGGCCAAAAGATATGAACAGGCAGTTTTCAGATGAAGTAATCAAAAATGCTCTAAATCACTATTGAGTAAAGAAAGCAAATTAAAACAACTCTGAGGTACCACCTCATACCTATCGGATTTGCTAATATGACAGAAAAGGAAAATGACAAATATTGGAGGGAATATGGGAAAATTGAGACACTAAAGCACTGTTGGTGAAGTTGTAGACTGATTAAACTCTAGAACAATTTGGAACTATGCCCAAAACTATGCATACCCTTTAGCCAAGCAATACAACTAGGTCTGTATCCCGAAGAGATTAAAAAAAAGGAAAAAGATCTATAAGTACAAAAACATTTATAGCAGCTCTTTTAGTGGTGGCAAAGAATTGAACTGAGGGGATGTCCATCAACTGGCTGAACAAATTATGGTATACGAATGTAATGGAATACTATTATGCTATAAGAAATGATGAATAGGTGGATTTCAGAAAAACCTGGAAAGAATTACATGAACTGATGCTGATTGAAGTGAGCAGGACCAGGAGAACATTGTATCTAGTAATAGCAATATTGTATGATGATCAACCGTGAATGACTTAACTATTTTCAGCAATACATTGATCCAAGATAATTCCTAAGGACTATGATGAAAAATGCAATCCACATCCAGAGAAGAACTGATGGAGTCTGAATGCAGATAGAAGCATACTTTTTCTTTATTTTTTAATTTTTCTTGGTTTTTTTTTTGGCCTGTGTTTTCTTTCACAACATGACTAACAGAGAAATATGTTTTTCATGACTGCACACATATAACCTGTATCAAATTGCTTGCCTTCTCAATGAAGGGTGGAGCAGGGGGCAGGAGGAAGAGAATTTGGAACTCAAAATTTTTTTTAAAGAATTGTTAAACATTGTTTTTACCTGTAATTGGGGAAAATAAAATGTTAAATTAAAAAAAGATGTAATAATATAAAAAGAACATTTCTGTTAAGATGGTATTTGGGTACATGTTTGTAACCATCCGTTTCTTAGATATGGTGCTGATCTGCACTAATAGAGGAAGAATTTTCAATGGAGAGATCCTTATGCCCATTAATAGGATAGGTCAAGTTTATATTCTGAGAGTCTCCTCTATGTAAAAACAAAATTAAATTAAATCTACCAGCCTCTTATTAGGTGTATACTATGTACTGGTGATACAAAGATAGAAAATGAAATAGTTTTTGCCTTCAAGAAGCTTATACTCTACTAAGGGGATACAATATATTCAACAAGTAGGTGAAAGAAGTACTATATACACAAAATAATCTCAAGAGGAATAAAAGTGCTAATAATTGGGAGATGAAGAAAATTCTCCTGCAAAGATGGCATTTGAACCATAGATTAAAGGTACAATTGTCTACCTTAAGTATATGTGCCCTATATTAACTCCTTCCTTGCTCTTCACTGAAAACTGTAAGTATTGCCTGCCATTAATTTTTTAAAGAACCTAAAGTAGAGCTGGTTTCTGGTTATTCACTTCTAGGGCAGGGGTTTACAACATTGTTTTCTTTTAATTAATTAATTTTTAGTTTTCAACATTCACTTCCATAAGATTTTGAGTTCTAAATTTTCTCTTCCTCCTTCCCTTCCTTCCTCCCCAAGACAGAGTACAACTGATATAGGCTCTACATATACATCCATATTGAACATATTTTCGCATTAGTCATGTTGTAAAGAAAGATTAGAACCAATGGGAGGAACCACAAGAAAGAACAACAAAAAAAAAGAGAGAACAAACAGTATGCTTTGATATGCATTCTGACACCACAGTTCTTTTTCTGGATGTGGATAGCATTTTCCATTGTGACTCTTTTGGAGTTATCTTAGATCCTTGCATTGGTGAGAAGAGTTAAGTCTATCAAAGTTAGTCATCACACAATGTTGCTGTTACTATGTAGAATGTTTTTGTTCTGCTCACTTCATCAGCATCAGTTCATGCAACTCTTTCCAGGTTTTTCTGAAGTCTGCATGCTCTTCATTTCATATAGAACAATAGTATCCCATTACATTCATATACCACAACTTGTTCACCCATTCCCCAATTGATGGGCATCCCCTCAATTTCCAATTCTTGGCCACTACAAGAAGAGCTGCTATAAATATTTTTGTACATTTGGGCCCTTTTCCCATTTTTATGATCTCTTTGGGATACAGTCATAGAAGCAGCATTGCTGGGTCAAAGGGTATGCACAGTTTTATAGTACTTTGGGTATAGTAGAATATTGTTTAAGCTTAAACCTCGCCCTTGCTCTTTAGGTCCTGCTAGGTTAGAAAAAAACAAAGATTATCTTTTTGCCTATAAAATAAGAATTTAAAGTCAAGAATATAGACAATTTTCATTTGATAATCCAGAACTGACTGTAAATATAATGAGGATCACTAGGTATAGAAATTAAAAAACATTCTTGATAAAAAGTGAGCAGAAACTAACTTTTTTGTTTATTTCTTCTGTGGCTTAAGGAGACTGAAGTGATATAGTTAACAGTGGCAGTGAGAGACATAAAGAATAACAAGGATAAAAAGAAAAAGTACATTCAAAATAATTACAAAATCTAGAAAATATCTGAAAGTTTACTAACCAAGGCACACTCAGGACTTATGTAAATATAATTATAGTCACTTTTTACAAAAATAAAGACAAATAATTAGAAATATATGGTTGGGCTTCAATAATATAATAACATCTAAATTAATTTACAAATTTAGTGCTATACAAGGTGTTACTTTGTAGAACCAGACAAAATAATAACATTTAATTTGGAGAAACAAAAGGTTGAGATGCTCCAGGGAAACAACAACAAAAAAAAGTAGGAATGAAGGAGGCACAGGATTACCAGGTTTCAAACTAAATGATAGAGTGGCAATCACCAAAATTATTTAGTATTGGCTAAAAAATAAAAGTAGATCAATGTCACATGCTAGATAAAGAAGGCTCAGAAGCAATGGATCACAGTAACTCAGTGTTCAATAACTTTTAGAGAAAAGACTTCCCATTCTATAACAACTACTGGTAAACTGGAGAGCAATTTTATAGAAAATAGGCTTATACAAGCATATTAAAACATATACCAAAATAAACATGAAATGGATTAGTGATCTTAATATAAAAGACCTTATCATTTGAGAAAAAAAAAGATGAGAAAGACAGAAGGTGGATTTTTCAGAATAATTCAAAATCACATAAGGATTAGAAGAGATCACTAAAGACAAAAACCATTTCAGTTATACAAAATTTAAAAGCTTTTGCATAAATGAAATCAATATAACTACAGAAAATAAAACCTTTCACTTAAGAAAAAAAATCTTTGCATCCAATATCTCAACTAAAGATCTAAAATCCAAGAATTGATACATAAAGAAAAGCAAGAGGTATTTCTCAATAGATGAGTAGTGAAAGGCTATGAATAACTTTCAGAAGGAGAAATGCAAATGATCAACAAAAAAGGAAATGCTCTAAAATTGCTGATAATATGAGCAATGAAAATTCAATAAATTATGAGGTTTTTCCACATACTAACAAATTGGCAAAAATGATAAAAGATAAAAATAGTCAATGTTCAATGGACTATGGGGAGATGGAAATATTAATAATTACTGGAACTCTGGTTTATTTTTAGATAATTTTAATGGAAAATAATTTTGAACTATAGTGAAAAAGGGACCAAATCATTTAGACTCATTGACCCAGAGACCCTATTATTGGTAGGATATATATCCATATACCCTAAGGACATCAAAGACAGAGGGAAAGGTCTCATGTAAGCAAATTATTTTTTTCAGGTCAGTTGTTTTTCCAATGAGATATTTCACATTGTTTTCTATTTTTTCATTCTTTTGGATTTGTTTTACAGTGTCTTTATTTCTCATAAAGTCACTGGCTTCCAATTGCTCCATTTTAATTTTAAGGAAGTATTTTCTTCAGTAAGCTCTTGGACTTCCTTTTCCATTTGGCCAATTTTGCTTTTTTAAGGCATTCTTCTCCTCATTGGCTTTTTGGACCTCTTTTGCTATTTGGGTTAGGCTATTTTTTAAGGTGTTATTTTCTTCAGTATTTTTTTGGGTCTCCTTTAGCAAGCTGTTGACTTCTTTGTCATGATTTTCTTGCATCACTCTCTCAGTTTTTCCTCTACTTCTCTTGCTTCTCAAAATCCTTTTAGAGCTCTTCCATGGCCTGGGACCAATTCATATTTTTCTTGGAGGCTTTGGATGTAGGAGCTTTGACTTTGTTGTCTTCTTTTGGTTGTATGTTTTGATCTTCTTTGTCACCAAAGTAGATTCTATGGTCTGACTCTTTTCTGCTGCTGGCTCATGATCCCAGCCAATTATTGAGTTTTTAAACTCTTTGTTAAGGTAGGGGTCTGCTTCCAATGTGTAGAATGTACTGTCCCAAGCTTCAGGGGTTTTGTGCAGCTGTTTTCAGAGATACTTGTAGGGACCTGTAAATTTTCAGTTCTTCCAAGGTGGTGTGATCAAGGGCGAGGTGTTTACTCCTTTCCTGGTCTGTGCTCTGGTCTGTGAGTGACCACAAGCACTCTCTTCTGCCTTGGGACTATGAGGAGGATTTCCTCATACCACTACAAGCTCCACCATTGCCAGCGCTCTTCTTCACCCCAGGACTGCCATCCAGAACTGTGACCCAGATCTAAGCATGGGCAAAGCAAGAGAATCCTGCACCAGCAGAAAGATCCCTGCAATGCCTCTGATCAGCCACTCAATTTCCCCTCAGTCTGTGGGCTGGAAGCTCCAGAAGCCCAGGGCCATGCTTGAGAACTGGGATCATGCTTCTCTCTCTCACGGCAGACACAGACTTTTCCCTCTGACCTTCTAAGTTGTCTTTGGGTTGTTTGTGGGTTGAGAAGTCTGGAAACCACCACAGCTGCCCACAATTCAGTCCTCTGAGGCCTGCTGCAGGTTTTCTGAGGCCTGCCTTGCCTGTGCGCCCACACCAAACTGCACTCCTCTCTCTGCCCGGTCCATATACCTTTCCAATCAACCATCCAGGCTGTCTTGGGCTCTAATTTGTTTCACTCTTTCTGTGAGTTCTGCTGCCTTAGAATTTGTTTAGAGCCATTTTTTAAAATAGGTATTTGGAAGGGTTTGGGGGAGAGATCAAGCAAGTCACTGCTTTTACTCCGCCATCTTGGCTCCACCACCTAACCAAATTATTGATAGCAGTACTCTTCCTGGTCATTAAAAAACAAACAAACAAACAAACCAACAAACAAACCTAGAAAAAAAAGTGGGTTTTTATCTATTGGAATATCATTGCACCGAAAGATATGATAAACATTTTATAGAGGGTACCACTAGCCTTCCAGTCACCCAGGATTATACCCTTAAAATTATCTTTGGCTCTTCTCCCTTATTCCTTTATTTAATTGCCTTGATTATTCTACCTCCATGATATCTCTTGAATCTGTCCTCTTCTTTGTACTCTCACAGTTACCCTATACTACTACAATAGCTTCCTAATTGGTCTTATTGTCTCTTGTCTTTTTCCTCTCTAAACACACACACACACACACACACACACACACACACACACACACACACATTAGAGAAAATGATGAGAGAAAGTTGTAAGGCTATAATCTAGTCCTGTTTAGAGGGGCTAATTGGCAGACTTACATGGAACAGATAGCAGATAGATTTTATGAGATCACCATTTCTTGGAAACCAGGGAATCAAATAATAACAAAGAGAGAAAAGAAGAATCCCAAGTTTATGACACCCAAGAGTTCCCTAACCAAAGAGTTAAGGAAAGAAAGTCAACTTGGCTAAAAATCTTTCTAAATTAGGCTGATCTCCTATTATCTATTGCTAGATATTCAAAGTCCTTCTGGCTTGGTTGGACCTGCCAGAGCTTTTTCTTGCTAGTATAATTTTAAAGGTTCACTTCATGTCATGATGGGGCATCAGAGTAGGGCTCTAGTGGAAGAACTTTCTCATCTCTATACAATCTTTGCAAAAATGGTCTATGCTAAAAGGGCATGTTTGATAACAATGTGAGAAAGGAACAAGATTTTTTTTTTACAACTGATCACATCCCCTTACCTTCAGTTTAACGTTATTAGTTGTCTATTAGACATTTAAAATTGGACTTCAAACCTATCACGTCCAAAACAAAACTCATCTTTACCCCAAAACTTTCCTCCCTTCTAAATTTCCCCATTTCTGGTAAAAACTCCACTATCCTTCCAGTTTCCCAAGTCATAATTTAAGCATTATTCTGGACTCCTCACTCCCCCTCACCCTATATATCCAATCAATTGCCAAATCTTATGATTTCTACTTCCACAACATCTCTCACCTCTTATCTCTTCCCTCCACTCATACAGCTGTCATTAGTACCCTACTACCTCACACCTAGATTATGGCAACAGCCTTCTAATTGATCTTGCCTTAAGCCTCTCCCCAGTCCAGGCCATCCCGAGGCCATTAAGGCCAAAGTAGTTACCAAAGTAAGTGTAGACCTCCTACTCAACCAACTCCAGTGGCTTCCTCTTGCCTTTAGTAGAATATATAAACGTGTCTATTTAGCTTTCAAAGCCCTGTAGAACCCAATCCCAATCTATCTTTTCAGCCTCATTATATATGATTCCCCTACCAACACCGGGATCTAGCCAAATTCACCTTCTCTTCATTGATCACTCATGACCTTTGATCTCTTGTCTCTAGCACCTTTACACTGGTCATCCCTCATCCCTGGAATTCACTCCTTCTTTATCTCCAACTCAAGGGTTCTCTTTCTTTTCCTTTATGAGGCAGCTCAGATAACACCTTCTTGCATGAAATCATTCCTCATCTCATGTTCTATTGGCTTCTGATTGAAGAACCAGGAACAGCACGCAAAAGTTGCAAAGAGACCAATTTTGGCTTGGTCAGGAAAGACTTCCTCCCAATTATAGCTCTCTATGAGTTGGGCTACTTGGAGAGGGGATGGTTCTTTCCCTTCTGAAGTCTTCAAGCAGAGGGGTGGATGATGACTTGTCAGGTCATCTTGTAGTGGGGATTCCCTTCATATAAGTATTGGACTCTAGATGGCTGCTGAGGTACCTTCCAATTCTCAGATTCAGTGACTCTGTGATTCGTTAAAGATCATTTTGGTTTACTTTGGCCAATATTCATAGTTCTTTATAGATTTTTTGTACAATTTCATCTTCTACAACAGATGTCAGTATATAAGCTACAATTATTTTCATGGTAGTCTATTTATGCTCATCATAAACATGAGATGAACAATTTGCCAATGTAATGAAGACATTTTTTTCTTGCCTTTGGGTTCACAATGATATGAACTCCACCAACTCCTTTACTTGTATCTCCTAGGAGAATCTGTGAGTTAGCTACAACTTTTCCATGTCTTCTGGTTTCACTTATTATGAATTAATTAATATGAATATTGATGTGGTTTAATTCCTTTAGTAGCATATCAATTTGTTCATTGTTAAAATAATAGTTTCCAGTTAGAATGCTAATAGTTAAACCAATATTTGCAGAAATTCTCAAAAACATTTTTAGCCTCTTCTCCCTTTGTATCATTGCTACCATTACTGTGAAAGCATAAGGTGATACCATTGGTCCAAAGGCTATTTTTAATTTTAATTTGTTTCATGGGTCACCATGGTGATAGAGAGTTACTTTTCATTGGACATATTGTTCTTTTACACATGTTCCAAGAGTCCTGTGAACTTGAGATCTTTTAGCTTTGCCAATAGTATATCTTGGCAAATTGTATCCAATAACCTACATTTGCACAGATCTTTGAAAGTAAGAGGGTAAATTCATTAAGCATACAGTATTAAAATATACACCAATCATATTGGGGAAATTTTTAGCAGAAAAAATAAATATATAAATCACCATTCATCAAAATTAGAATCGTCTCAATCAAGTAACTACTTTGCATGATAACTTTAGCTTTAATAATTTATGGTTGTAAATCTAGGGTGGCTGGGTGGCACAGTGGATAAAGTGTTAGGCCTGGAGTCAGGAAGACTCTTCTTCCTGAGTTCAAATCCTGCCTCAGACACTTACCAGCTATGTAACCCTGGGCAAGTCATTTAACCCTGTTTGCATCTGTTTCCTCATCTGTAAAATGAGCTGGAGGAGGAAATGGCAAACCACTCTAGTATCTTCACAAAGAGTCAGACACAACTGAAGAAAATAGTAAATCACATGCAAAATAGTCAGAGAAGACACATAAGTTGGAGATAAAGGGGACTAAGATTCATAAGGGGGAGAACACACACACAAATACATACACACACATACACACACACATACACGCAGAAGATTGGGAACAGGGCAGAGCCTGAAGATTGCAGTGAAAGTTCTTCTGGGAAGATAGTACAGAGCAATGAAGTTATCTTTCCCACAGACCCACTGGATCATTCTTGTTGGAGTGTGTTAGAAGCTCCTAAGGAGGCAGTAAAAGTAAAAGAATTTCTGAGACTCTCTAGGGCATGTGGGCATTTGGGAGAGAGGAGAGAGGGGGAGGGGGGGAAGAGAAAGAGAGAGGGACAAGGTTAGAGACAGAGATAGGGAAAGGAGAAGAGAGAGAACCAGTACTGTTTGAGCTCCTGTCCAAGCCAGAGTGAAAGGAAAGAAAAACAACATGAAATCATCCTTTTTCAAAATAAACATCAGTAGGACATAGGATGACAAAAATTGCTTCTATTCATATACACACATGAAATATCTATCTATCTATATATGTATATGTATGTGTGTGTATACACACACACACACACACACACACACACACACAATATATATATATATATATTATATATATATATATATATATATATTTCAAACTGCAAAATATATTGTTAACTTTACAACTCCTTACGTGGTAGGTATTCACATAGTACTTTCCTTTTTTGAGCACATATCTTTTTGTTTTAGTCTGGCATTGCAAACCACCTGATTCTTCTCTAAATACACAAAGTAGGTAGAATGCTGCACAAATTATCTTCTTTAAGGACCAGTCTAATCTGCTATGAAAGTGAGGGAGGTGGGTGGGAAGGAACTTCAGTAGAGAATGACTATAGAGTACCTTTTTTGCCATGTTTTGGTCTTACAATTATTGACTGGCCTCATGTAGTTTTCCTGGACTCCATTTCTTTTAATACTGTTTTGATTCTGTGCAAAGATTGATTCTAGAATTGCCCATTTATGCAACATGTTTTCCCACTACTCAGGGGGTAAAATAGCTGGGCCCATGCTCAGCCAGGTAGATGCTGCCCTACCTGAAGCAAGGCAAGGGAAGGAAAACAATGGGGTCTTCAGAATCATTGAACTATCACCTGCATAGAGCCACTTCTTCAGTCCTTACCACTATTCCTATGTCCCATGATTGGTTCAGAAAACATTTAGATATGTTCCACAGAATCATTATGATAATTTCAGTATGTCTTTAATAAGCACATATTCTACCTCTTCTATGAGGCCTTTTAAAGAGCATATTCTCATAGATCCCTCCTCTGAAGTTTTAGTGTATTTATTATCTGTACTATTAATTTGGTACTTGGCATAAATGTTGCTTCTTCCATTTCTTTGTAGTCCTAGCACCTATCACAGTGCTTTGTAGGTAGTAATTTACCTCAGTGGATGTTTGTTGTTTTGTTGATTGCAACGATAATATCTTCAATAACTTTGTACTTCAATGATATTTTTCATCTTCTAAATATTCTTTAAAATCCACTTATTTGCTTGAACTTGGTATTGGAAAAGTGGACACAATCTCCCTTCCCAGATGAATTCTAGACACTGACTTCAGCAAGTTTCCTGAAGTTGGAAACTTCCAGTGAGCCTCCTTGCCACCTTTGCCTTAACATCACTTACTAAACCCCCTGTTACTGCACCATGGACTTCCCTGATATGCTTATATAACACATAGACACCTCCCCCCCCCCCCCAAGAAACAGCCCTGCTGCAAGGCATGCAGACTCCATCTTGCTCTGTATCAACCATTTTGCTAGTGAACTACAAGACCAGTCATTGCATTTAATGTCCTTTGGTGTCTCATTTCACTTCTTATTGGTACAAAAAGACTTAGCTGCTAAAGGCAGAGGATGCAAGCAGCCTGGGAAAGTTCTCCTCCCTGTCTGGCCCAATGGGTAGATTTCCTTGATTTAGTGAGACTAGCAATACTCAGACAATAACTCTTTTATCTGTCTCCTGTAATGAAAAATACACATTTTTTCTCCAACAAGCATGCTATTCTTTTTGTATAACCACCTGTGTTTTATGAATAATCATCTTTGTTTTGTATAATGATACACTAAACAATGTTTAGCTTATGAATGCTGCCCTAAAAATTTGTATGTAAGGAACATCTTACGCCAACCAAGCTCATGGTAGATGCTATCCATGTTGGTATCCCTGATGGGCTAGAATAAGTGGTTTCTTGCTTCACTCTATTGATTCCTTGTTACTGTTATCTGACTCTGAGCACAAGAACTCAGACTGGTGAGTATTTCTCCTCTTGGGTCCTTCTCTCCAATTTGAATTGTTATTTTTTTGTTACTTTTATTGGAATCAGTGCCATCATAATGGACATCACTATGAGTATCAATTATTCCACTTGTAAATACAGTCAATCCTCAACATTAGGCTATTTAATTTTCATGATTTTAAGAATTTGTGTAATTTTATTAGTAAACTCATTTTCACTTTCACACTGGCAACCATGCACATTTACAGCTATGTGCAGTAAATAATGTTAGTATAAAAGGTCATAGAAATCTACTGAATTACCTAGAAAAACTTTTTGCATGTTGCCCATTTTATTTTGTGTATTGAATTTTATGGCTTATTTCAGGCTTACTGTTAGGAAAATCATATTATCAGAATTAATGTTTTGTATTAAAAAATTATATGCAGAAAAGTATATTATTATCAACCTCTAGTGAAAGATTACAGTTTTCAGTGTTCATGGAAACCTACTCCCCTATTTCCTCTAGGTTGGATGTGTTTTTGACTTTTATGCTATTTTACTGGAATGTCACCCCCATGAAAGTTGAGGATTGATTGTATTTTATCAACATGAAAGTCTTATTTAATTTTTTTCCTAAAGCTGTTATGGAACGTTGTCAAGTTAATACAAATTTTGGAAATGTCACTGACACTTGGAACATATCTATGCCCAAATGGCAGTAAGAGTATAAGCAAATACTAAGTTCTAGACAAGTACAGATAGTGATAATCTTTTGGTTTGGAAAAATGCTGGATTTATTCAACTCAATAATTTTAAACAAGTCATTTCTTGTAGCCATTTCTTGTTCTTGGTAGAGAAGAAAAATATTCCTGGAAGCAAATAAATTCGACTGATTCCATACAGCAACATTTTAAGTCTTGAGTCCTTTGTCATTAGCTTAAAAGTGACGTCAAACATGTTCTCTGATTTCTCAATGTCTAATAACTTCATTCATAATACTATGTCAAGACACAGGGCAATCATAGAGCAGAGGATCAAGAAGTTATATCTTCACTCTGCATGCAAAACATTAGATGACTTTCTAGAAATGATCCCACAAAATAGCAATTATCATTTCTTACAAAAAGCACTTTCAGAATGTTAGAGTGATTAAGGAAGGGGGCACAGCTCTAAAAATGTTATATATTTTGTGAATTGAACTGAAAACATCAGTTATAAGATTTTTTTGATAAATGAATACTTGATCTAACATTACAAACCTCATTTTTTTTTTTGGTGAGGCAATCAGGGTTAAGTGACTTGCCAAGGATCACCCAGCTAGTAAGCGTCAAACGTTTGAGGCCAGAATTGAACTCAGGTCCTCCTGACTCCAGGGCCAGTGCTCTACCCACTGCACCACCTAGCTGCTCCTACAAGCTTCATTATTAAGAAAGGAGCCACCTCTGTAGGAAGGCTACGAAACTTGTGTTTTTGTTAGAGCAATAAGATAAGAAAAATAAATTAAGGGAATAATCATAAGGAAAAAAAGGAAAATTCTATCTTTTTGCAGGTGATATTGGTTGATGTGTTCATTATTTATGGGTTGGGAGGGAACTTAGAAACCATTTTGTCTAGCCCTGTCATTCAACAGAAAGAAAAAATGAGATCCAGAGGGATAGAGTGATTTTTTGGAAGGGCATAGTTGTGTTTTTTTTACTTAGAGAATCCTAAAGATTCAACAAAAAGATAAAAATTAAGTAGGGCTATCAGTAAGTTCAATAAAGTAACAGACTATAAATTCACCAAAAATAACCAGCCTTTATATTACTAACAAAAAGAGGAGAAACATCAAGTGATGCTTGTATAAGATGTATTTTGCAAATCATAACGTGCTATACAAATGCTAGTAATTATTATTATTGTTAAAAACTAGCAGGAGGGGGTAGAAAGTTTATTTAAAGTAAGTATAAAATATTTGAGAGTTAACATCAAAACATATTTAGGACTTACATGAATATAATCACAAAAACCTCTTTCTAGAAATAGACTTAAAGTATCCATTTTAAATCTCATAATACTATCTCTCAATTGATCATAAATTCTTCTCTTTTCCATCAATCTGATGAGTAAACTATTCCTTGCTCTTCTAATCGGTTTATGGTATCACCCTTTATGTCTAAATAACGTACCCATTTTGCCTTTATCTTGGTATATGGTGTAAAATGTTAGTTCATACCTAGTATCTGCCATACCATTTTCTAGTTTTCCCAGCAGTTTTTGTTAAAGAGTGAATTTTTTTTTTTTTTGGCTAGGCAATGGAGTTAAGTGACTTGCCCAGGGTCATATAGTAAGTGTTATGTGTCTGAGGCCAGATTTGAACTCAGGTCCTCCTGAATCCAGGGCCGGTGCTCTATCCACTGAGCCACCTAGCTGCCCCAAGGAGTGAATTCTTGTCCTAAAAGCTTGAGTGTTTGGGTTTATCGAACACTAGATTATTATGGTCATTTACTACTATGTATTGTGTAACTAATCTGTTCCACTGATCTACCACTCTATTTCTTAGCCAGTACCAGATAGAGAATCTATATTTGAATGGCAGGTTTCTGAAGTCCTCTGCAGTTTACTCAAGGAAATGGATTGTGCCTCAGGATAAAAGACTGAGAGTTCAGAACTTGACTGAGACCAGCATGACTGTGTGTAAGAAGCCCCTTGAGAGTTAAATTTATTTTGAAGGTAGGCAGAGCAATAAAAACAGGTTAAGACCTCTCTGTGACAGAACAGCACAGTTGTAGCATGAGTCATGTCAACAGAGATGCTGTTCCTGAATGTGTATGTGTTTGCTATCACTTGTATTGGATGTGAGTTCCTGGGAAGGGTCTTATACATTTTTGAGAGAAGACATCTAAAAGGGTGGAGTTGTGAACTGATCCAACCATTCTGGAGTGTAATTTGGAACTATGCCCAAAGGGCTATAAAACTTTGCATACCCTTTGATCTGGCAATACCACTACTTCATTTATATTCTAAAAAAGATTAAAAAAAAAAGGGGGAAAGACCCTATTTGTACAAAAATGTTTATATCAGCTCTTTTAGTGGTGGCAAAGAATTGGAAATTAAGCTATCAATTGGGAAATGGATGAACAAGTTGTGGTATGTGAATGAAATAGAATACCATTGTGCTATAAGAAATATAAGCAGGATGATTTAAGAAAAACCTGGAAAGACTTAACATGAACTGATGCAAAGTGAAGAGAACAGAACTAGGAGAACATTGTACACAGTAATAGCAATACTGGATGACGATCAACTATGAATGACTTAGCTATTCTCTGCAATACAATGATTCAAGACAATTCTAAATGACTCATGATGAAAAATGCTATCCATTTCCATAGAAAGAACAGATAGAGTCTGAATGCAGATCAAAGCATACTATTTTTCACTTTCTTTTTTGTTTTTGTTTTTTAGGTTTGTATCTTCTTTTTACAACATAGTTAATATGAAAATATGTTTTGCATGATTGCACATGTATAACCTATATTAAATTGCTTACCGTCTCAGATGGGGGGGAGGAGGAAGAAAGAAAATTTGAAAGTCAAAAAATTTTTTTAAATGTTAAAATTTTTTTTACACATAACTGGGAAAAATGAAATATTAAGAATATTATTCTCATTGGGTTTTCTTGACATGGCTCCCAAATATTGATTTGCTGCTGGGGTGGGCTGTTACGGCCTAGAACATAGAACAGCTCTCCCCTCTTTTCACTTACCTCGCTTCTCTCAATCATATTTAGTCTCTCAAATTGCCATACACCAAGCTCCTTGATACTCCTAAATTTACTATGTCTGTCTGTATGTGTGTCTCCACCCACAACCATGAACATTTTTAAACCAACTGCAAATTGTGGCAAGGCGATGACTCAACTGTATAAGTAGTTGGTTTGTAGTTGTCATATCCCATTAGGTTGGAAACTTCTTGAGAGCAGCAACTGTCTTCTACCCCTTTTGGTATTCCCAGCACTTAGCACAGTGCCTGGCGCACTTCTTTTTTACACTTCTTTCTCCTAGGGAGCACTGGAGTGAATGTACACAGAGAGAAGACCATAGAGGGAACCGTGACTACCTCCCATGTATTTGTATAGTTTTTCTTTGTTGTAAGGGGTTCCTAACCTTTTTCTTGACATGGACTCTCTCATCAATCTGGTGTAATTAATGGGCCCTTTCTCAGAATAATTTCAGGTAGGGATGAGTGAAAGATCTAATTGCTTTCCCATCCAAGTTCATGAAGTATAGTTAGGTGGAACAATGTATAGAGTTCCAAGCCTGGAGTCAGGAAAACTCATCTTCCTAAGTTCAAATTTGGCCTTAGACACTTATTAGCTGTGTGACTCAGTTAACCTTCTCAGTTTCCTCACCTGTAAAATGAGCTGGAAAATAAAATGGCAAACCACTTCAATATCTTTGCCAAGAAAACCCCAAATGGGGTCACAAAGAACCAGACACATCTGAAACAACTGAACCAAATTCACAAACCCCTTGAAATCTCTCCATGGACCTGTGGATCCTTGGGTTAGACCTCTTACTTTTTTGATACTTTTGAACATCTTTTGATACTCAGCTCTCCATTTCAATCTCCTGCTCTTTCTCTGCTCCAGTCATTACTGTAGACGACGACTCCTCAGATTCTTTTGGTTTCTTCTCCCCCCCCACCCCAGCTCCTAACTATTGTCCCTCCAGGATGTCTTTCTCTCAAAAGACTGAATATTGCCAAGTACAACCGGGGCAGAACCAAGAGAACAATATACACAATGACCACAGTTATGTAAATGAAAACAGCACTAAAAGAGGACAGAGCTCAGATTTAATGCATTTACCAATCTTGGTGGCTGAGAATAGATAATGAAACCTGGTTCTTTCCTCTTAGTGGAAAGGTAAAGGATTACTATTAGATGTTAGATGCTACTTCAACTGCCAAGAGGACTTGGCAATGATAGTTTGTTTTGTTCAACTGTTTTTCTTTGTTAAAAGGGAACATTCTTTTTGATGGAAGGTTGGATTATTGCAAAGAGTTCTCTAAAAGCATCAATAAAACATTTTTAAAATGGTGGCCATTGCCTTGGTCCTCTTTACCTCCTCGGCTCTCTATTGAGGAAATTCTACGTATGTTTACAAGCAAGGACTCCTTGATCTACCTTTTCAGAACTGGAAGTGTTTTGGACAATCTTTCCCAACACTGAACCTAATTTAGGTACTAGCAACCTCTTTTCTTTGGCAACCATGGACTTGGGCTCTTGCCATTATATAGATCCAGCCTAGTTTAGGAGAAGGACATCGCATATATCTTTAATGGATGTGGGAATAGTATTGTCTTTATCTTTTTCAGTGCTCCTAGCATTGGTTTGAAAACGTTGGCCTTGGTCATTCCCAAAGGGCTGAACTCTGGGGGCACCACCATTTTGACTGACAGTCACTGTTTCCACAGCTACTTTTCCATAGGCTCTCTTTTCCCATCCTGAGCCCAGTCATAGAAATAGTAGTTGTTGATCTAGGGTTTCCCACTGAAAGTGCACAGTACGCCATAGATTGGTCTATACTGCCAACGCTGAGACTCCTGCCTTTACCAGGTGGCAGCCTACTGCATGGGATCTGGATCAAACCAAACGGTTAAGGTGCTAACAAAAAAGGATTCCCAGGAAGTCAGGCTTCCAGACTCATCACTTGGACTTTGAGATTCCTCTGATCTCTGCATCCTCCTTTCACTTCGCTCTACTTCTCTAAGATTCCCAGAAGGTATGTATGTATGTATGTATGTATGTATGTATGTATGTATGTATGTATGTGTGTCTCTGTGTGTGTGTGTGTGTGTGTGTGTGTATTGGGGTAGGGAGGTTACTGCTTTGTTCCTCTGTGGATTAAGCTGCTATTGTGACCTTCCTGACCACAGGCTGGGAAGAATAGGCAACAAAGTAGAGTTGGGGTTGGGAGTAATTTAAAATTAACCATAGTCTTGCAGATCTCACTTATGTGTACCTTTAGGCACACTTTCTTCCCTTGAAAGGAATAAATGGAGCTCAGAAATTTGACTTTCAGATATGGAATCTGACTGGGTTTTTATGTCATAGGTCCCCAAAATAGGAGTAGGTGCATGAGAGACACTAGGGTTCCCTAGACCCCCAGGAAGTACAAACCTCTGCTCTCATGTCACCACTTTCATGCTTACTCTCTCATTTAAAATTCCAGGGCTGTAAGATTTGGGGTACTTCCTCAGATATCTCTATCTCTATCTCTATTTCTCTATTTCTTACTAAACCCCGTTTCATTCAACCTCAAATTCTAACATTCGCAGCCATAGCATAAAGGTCAATTTAAAAAGCACCAGCCTAGAGATAAGGGTTCTTTTTGCTTTAATATACTATTGATAAGCTGCCTCAGGTTCAAGAGAGGTTGACGATCCCCAGCATCTGTTACCTTCCTCTTCTTATAGATTAACTTTATATAAAAAAAGATTAACTTCATATCATCTCTGATTGTGATACTACTGACAAAGTTACTTTATTACGGATATATGGCTTTTTTTGGCTTTAATGCACACACAATTAGGATTTATTAGTTGTTATTTTCCCCAAGGCAATCAGGGTTAAGTGACTTGCCCAGGGTCACATAGTTATTGTCAAGTGTCTGAGGATGGATTTGAACTCAGGTCTTCCTGACTCCAGGGCCAGTGCTTTATCCACTGTGCCATCTAGCTGCCTGATTTATTAGGTTCTAGATGCAGTGATAAGCTGGAAAGTTTCCAGAGAAGGGCAACCAGGATGGTAAAGGGCAGTGAGTTCATGACATGGGAGGATCAGTTGAAGGAACTGGGTATGTTTAATCTGAAAAAGTGAAGACTCTGGGAGTGGGGGACGGGATGTTGATATCTGTCTTCAAGTGTCTGAAGGCCTGTCATGTGTGGATGGGATTAGACTTGTGGTGTTTGGCCCCAAAGGACAGAATCAGGAGCAACCAATCAATCAACAGGCATTTATTAAATTCTTTCCATGCAGTAGGCACTGTGCTAGGTGCAGCGGATAGCAGTGGGTAGAAGCTGAAGAGGCAAATTTAGGTGTGGAGTCAGGAAAAAACTGACAGCTTCAGCTGTCCAAAAATGCAATGACCTGAGCTAAGAGTTGGTTGATTCCTCCTCCTAGGAAGACTGTGAGAGGATGCTGAATGATCACATGATGGGTATGTTATAGTGGAACTTCCTCTTGGGGACAGGTTAGATTATGTGAATTATTAAAATATAGATTACCATTGATTCATATAGCTAGTGTTGGAAGGAACCTTAGAACCTACTTAATTCAATCCATTCATTTTAGGGAAAAGGAAATAGAGGGTCACAGATGTTAAATAATCTTTAAGGTCACTTGGATAGTAAGCAAGAGGTGGGCTCTAAACCCAGGGGCTCTGACTCTGAAATATGCTGATGGAAGCTAATGGAAGACATTCATGTTTGTCTGTTAAGTCCACAATTAAAAAAAAAGGCTAGGGAAAAAACTCTAATGGAAGACCTAAAGGTCTTCCTGAAATAAAAAACATATAAAAAGTGAATCCAACAGATGCTTGTGACTAGGGTATACCCTGTGGGATTAAATTCCAAAAGAAAATGTTTTAGGCAAGATGACTGGGAGTGTAAATTATCCCAGAAACAGATTTATTTGGGAAGAGAATTCTTAGAACTAGATGCCCTTTGTAAAGCTAACACCAGGAGAGGACAATTAGGGCTTTGCCCTAGGGCACTGACTGTACTTCTTCCCAACCTCAGTATTCCAAGCTCATCATCTTTAGGCCACTTAGTGTGACTACAACAACTCCCTCACTTGGCCCTGGACCACCACCTCCAAAGTCTTGTCACCACATCCCTATTTCCCAGCTTTTGACTCCTCTTTACCACTGTATCTCTATTGGAGATTGGGGATTATTGCCTTTGTTTGTAGGTACAGGCTGGACTTTTCGGGGTTCAATTTTCTCATTCTCGCTGAGTGACTGCTCCTGGGCAGACTATTCTCTTTATCCACTCCCCCCCCCATCACATTTTAATTTTCTTTAGTTTCAAGAACTCTTAGTTATAGCTTTGCCCTCTTAAAAATGTATCTACAGAGGATCTACTTGGCTTTCCACTTGAGTATTTTAGCTAAAAGAAGAGTCCAAGAGTGTAAGAAACTACCCCAGGCTGATGAGGTCATGTAGTCAGTTTCCATAATACTTCCTTCCCATTCTCTTGCATAGTTCCTCAAAACCTTTCCTAGGTTTTGAACTACCATGTTGGCTGCTTCCATTACATGTAGTAAGTAGGGATGCTTTGATAACCTTCTAATGATGTAGTAATGAATGTAAGAAATCCTTCCCTTTGAGACAGTGGAAAATAATCAGAAGATCTCTAGATTTTGAATGAAAGGACCTGGCTTTAAATCTCAGTTCTGCTATTTACTATCTTTTTGACCTTGGGAAGTCAATTAGCCTATTTGGGCCCAAGCTTCCTCAGTCCTAAAATGAGAGATTTAGATGGGAATGATCTCTGAGGTCCCTCCTACCTCTAAATCTATGATCTTATGATCCTTAGTTCTCACACAAATGCTAGGTGTTTATGTTAGAACTTTTACTAGGAAAGAAAGCAAAAACATCAAAGAATATGAATTTTGTGTTTGTCTACATTTGAATCCAAGATCATATCAAATCTGGCCACAGGCATTTTGGCCAATAGGCTTTTTGGATTTAAATAGATCTCTTGGTTCATATTCCAGAATCCCAGTTCCAATCTCTGTTTTATCCTTCCTAGACTAATCATTACTCCTTAAAATTTAGCAGGTGATATCAGTGCTGTCACTTATTATTCTGACACCCAGTTCCTGTCTTCCTAGTTCAAGTTCGTGGATGCCACCAGTTCCCTTCCCTATCATTTACTCAACATTTCATAGACATTTATTAAGCATTCCCTGCATGAAAGGCACAGCATTAGACATTGGAGATACAAAGGTAAAATCAGAAACAGTCTCTGCCCTCAAGGATCTTAAATTCTCCTGTGTAATACAACAAATGAGTTGAGGTGGTAAAGAGCACAAATACCTGGGTGGTCTCAGGCAACGCTTCCTAAGGGAAGTAGTGGTACTTGAGATTAACCTAGAAGGAAGCCAAGGATTCTGAGAAACAGAGGCGAAGAGAGAATACATTCCAGATATAGAGCATAATTTACTGTAATAAAGCACAAGAAAAGGAGGTGGAATGACAAATTTGGGGAATAACTGGTAAGCTGCATGCTCCATTCATTTGTTCATTCATTCATTTATTCATTCATTAGCTCTACCACAATAGCACCATTTTCTTTTTTGCTGCTCAGCAGACTGCTCTTTTGAGTTCTGAATTGCCTAGCTTCTTATGGCCCCAAGTTCCTGTTCCAATTTGCTGGTTCCTAAATGGATGCTGCTTATGGCTCACAGTGTATTTACAATGTACACTGAAATGAACACATAGTTAATTCCCATTAAAGGGAGATGGGTTGTTCCTCTGTAGGCTCTTCCATGTTATATACACATGCTAAGTAGGATAGTCCCACAGAGTTTCAGGATGTTATTAGGGACTAATTCCATAAAAAGAAAACACATATGAAGTAACAAATTATGGGAATAATAGCATTGTGAGTAATAAACAGTAGGGTTTACAAAGAGTCCATAACAGATGAACTTCTTAATTGCATTCCCCCCCCCCTTTTAGGCAATTGGGGTTAAGTGACTTGCCCAGGGTCACGCAGCTAGTAAGTGTCAAGTGTTTGGTCTGAGACGGGATTTGAACTCCGGTCCTCTTGACTTCAGGGCCGGTGCTCTATCCACTGCGCCATCTAGCTGCCCCCCTTAATTGCATTTTAAAGGGTCAGAATCATAAAACTGGGTAAGAAAGACTGCAGTGTCAGAAATATTTTGATGTATGTTAACACAGTGTCTAATGAAATCTCATGAAAAATATTTTAAACTTGGTTAGTGTGAACTTTGCTATAAGTCTGAAAACTGATTAAAGGATAATAACATAATAGAAAATAGTTTGAAGACTATAACAGGATACAGTGACATAGATCTAGTCTTATTAATATCTTAATAATAGAACACTAGTTATAAATAGTAAATATGCAGGTGACCACTACTAAAATGCACTGGAAATTCTACAATGTCAAAACTTGTTCATTCTAGTCCTCCCATATTGCTTGCATCCCTCCACTCTTTCCATTCATGTAACCAACGCTTTAGTTTAGGCATAAAATATCAGAGTTGAGAGGGGCTCATACATGAACCAGAATCTTTTCTGTAACATCTCTGATAAAGAGTCATCCATTCTCTACTTAAAGACCTCCCATAATAAGGTATCCATTACCTCCTAAGGCAATTCATTTCACTTTTCAATAACTGTTATGAAATTTTCCTTACATTCAGTCTAAACCTAATACTCTGCAACTTTTAATCTTTGGTTATGGTTTTGCCTTCTGGGACCAGGCAGAATAAATCTAACTCATTATTAATAAAAATCTTCAAATATTTGAGGATAGCTATCTTATCCTCTTTGTCTTCTATTCTCCATTCCATCAACTGATCATCGCATTTTCAGTCATCTCATCATCTAGGGGTAAAAGAAAGCAAGAAAAAGTCTCCAAAAGGAAAGACTGAATATAATAACAAGAAGACATCCAGAACAAAAACTGATCTAAAAAAATTCAGAGTAGCTAATAAGTTCAATAAAATGAAAGAATATGTATATATTATTAAGAAAGAAGAGAAAAAGACAAATATAAGACTTGGAAGTTTGGAATGGTCAGTGGGAAATGTTAACAAATCAGTATATTCTCTGAAGAACAGAACAATCCACATGGAAGATAGAAATGCAAAGGTGAGAGATGAAATTATGAAACAAAATAAATAAAAGTATAACAAAAGGATTTGGGATTCTCACAAACAGATATGAGGATAGAGACTAGCAAGGCAATCTGAGTATTATTAGTATCCCAGAAATATATGAAAAACAGAGTCTAAAGTTTATATAAGAAAATATTCTATGATTTTCTTACGAGAAGTACAGCAAAAAAACCTCAAGATCCAGAATCCATCAAAAAGGAATTAAAAATTTAATTTACTCAAAAATATAGTAATTAGGCTTCAGAGCTTTAGTGACAAAGAAAGAATATTAAAAATATTAAGAAATAACATATCAGAAAGCTCCAACTGGAATTACCCAAGACATAATAGTTTTTAGGGAGTATACTCTGTAGTTTATGTTTGTCTGCTGTGTTAAAGCTTATTGGGGTGGGGTGGGGCACCACAGAGCCAAGATGGCAAAGTAAAAGCAGGGACTTGCTTGAGTTCTCCCCCAAACCCCTCTAAATACCTGTAAAAAACAACTCTAAACAAATTCTAGAGCAGCAGAACCCACAAAAAGACAGAGTGAAACAAATCTCTAGCTAAAGACAACCTGGATGGTTGATGGGAAAGGTCTGTTGTGCCTGGCTGGGAGAGGAGCACAGTTCAGCGTGGGCCACAGGGAACCTGGAGCAGGCCTCAGTGAACTGAATGATGGGCAACTGTGGCAGTTTCCAGACTTCTCAACCCACAAACACCAAAGACAATTTAGAAGGTGAGTAGGAAAGGTCTATCAAATCTGAGTGAGAGAGTAGCACAGTCCAGCCCCAGCCTTGGCATGATCCTGGGGTAGTGGTGGCAGTGGCTAGTTCCAGAGCTCTGGGCCCACAGATGGTGAGGGCATTGAGCAACTGATTAGAGGGGGATTGCAGGAATCTTTTTGCTGGCACTGAGGCAGGATTCTTTTGCTTTGCCCTGCTTGGATCTGCGTCACAGTCCTTGGTGGTGGTTCTGGGGTGAGGAGGAAAGCTGGTGTGGCAGAGCTTGTGGCAGAAAAGAGTGCTTGTGGTCACTCATTGACCAGAGCACAGGCCAGGAAAGGGAAAAACACCTCTCCTTTGATCATACCACCTTGGAAGAACTGAAAATTTACAGGTCCCTAGAAGTATCTCCCCTGAAGCTTAGGACAGTACACACCCTTTACACTGGAAGCAGAGCCCTTCCTTCACAAAGAGTTAAAAAGTCATGTAATTGGCTGGGAACATAAGCAAACAGTGGGAAAAAAAATCAGACTATAGAACCTTACTTAGGTGACAAGGACATACAATCAGAAGAAGACAACAAAGTCAAAGCTTCTACATCCAAAGCCTCCAAGAAAAAATATGAATCAGTCTCAGGCCATGAAAGAGCTCAAAAAAGATTTTGAAAGGTAAGAGAAATAGAGGAAAAGTTGGGAAGAGAAATGAGAGTGATGCAAGAAAATCATAAAAAATGAGTCAATAGCTTGCTAAAGGAGACCCAAAAAAATACTGAAGAAATAACACCTTAAAAAATAGCCTAACCCAAATGGCAAAAAGAGGTCCACAAAAAGCCAATGAGGAGAAGAATGCCTTAAAAAGCAGAATTGGCCAAATGGAAAAGGAGGTGTAAAAGCTCACTGAAGAAAATAATTTCTTTTTTTTTTCATTTTTTTCAATTAATTTATTTTGATTCATCAACAATCATTTCCACATGCTTTTGAGTTTAAAATTTTTCTCCCCCTTCCTCCCCACGATGGTACACAATCTGATATAGGCTGTATATATATATCCCTATTAAACATATTTTCAGATTAGTGATGTTGTAAGTAAGAATTAGAACCAATAGGAGGAACCACCAGAAAGAGGAAACAAAACTCAACAGGAGAAAAAAAAGCAAATAATATGATTTGATCTGCATTCAAATTCCATTGTTCTTTCTTTGGATGTGGATAGCATTTTCCATCATGAGGCCTTTGGAGATGTCTTAGATCTTTGTATTGCTGGGAAGGGTTAAGTTTATCAATCACACAATGAGGCTGTTATTGTGTACAACATTCTCTTGGTTCTGCTGACTTCACTCAGCATCAGACCATACAAGTCTTTCCAGGTTTTTCTGAAGTCAGTTCATCATTTCTTATAGCACAATAGTATTCCATTACATTCATATACCACAACTTGTTCAGCCATTCCCCAATGGATGGGCATCCTCTCAATTTCTAATTCTTTGCCACCACAAAAAGAGCTGCTATGAATATTTTTGTACATGTGGGTTCTTTTCCCCTTTGTATGATCTCTCTGGGATATAGCCCTAGAAGTGCTATTGCTGGGTCAAAGGGGAAAATAATTTCTTAAAAATTAGAATGGAGCAAATGGAGGCTAATGACACTATGACAAATCAAGAAATTATAAAACAAAACCAAAAAAATGAAAAAATAGAAGACAATGTGAAATATCCCATTGGAAAAACAACTGACCTGGAAAATAGATCTAGGAGAGATCATTTAAAAATTATTGGACTACCTGAAGACCATGATCAAAAAAAGAGCCTAGACATCATCTTTCAAGAAATTATCAAGGAAAACAAGGAACCAGAGGTAAAAATAGAAATTGAAAGAATCCACTGATCACCTCCTGAAAGAGATACCAAAAGGAAAACTTCAAAGAATATCATAGCCAAATTCCAGAGTTCCTAGGTCAAGGAAAAAATATTACAAGTGGACAGAAAGAAAAAATTCAAATATTGTGGAAACAGAATCAGGATAACACAAGATTTAGCAGCTTCTACATTAAGGGACTGGAGGGCTTGGAATATGATATTCCAGAGGTCAAAGGAGCTAGGATTAAAACCAAGAATCACCTAGCAATCACCAGCAAAACTGAGCATAATACTTCAGGGGAAAAAATGGATATTCAATGAAATAGAGGACTTTCAAGAATTCTTGATGAAAAGATCAGAGCTAAATAGAAAATTTGACTTTCAAATACAAGAGAAGTATGAAAAGGTAAATAAGGAAGAGAAATCATAAGAGACTTATTAAAGTTGAACTTTTCACATTCCTACATGGAAAGATGATATTTATAACTCATGAGATCTTTTTCAGGTAGTTGGAGGGTGTGTGTGTGTGTGTATGTGTATGTATATACATACATATATACATATATACACACAGACACAGGGCACAGGGTGAGTTGAAAAGGGATGATATCTAAAAAATAAAATTAAGGAATGAGAGAGGACTGTATTAGGAGAATGAGAAATGGAGAGAGAATGGCATAAACTATCTCATAAAAGAGGCAAGAAAAAGCTTTTGCAGTGGAGGGGGAGAGGGGAGAGGTGAAAGGGAATGAGTGGATATTACTCTCATCAGATTTGGCTTAAGGAGGGAATAACATACACACTCAATGGGGTATGGAAATCTATCTTACCTTATAGGAAAATGGAGGGGAAAGAGATAAGGGTGGGGGGGATGAAAGAAGGGAGGGCAGATTGGGGAAGGATCAGAAGCAAACATTTTTTAGGAGGTACAGGGTCAAAGTAGAGAATAGAATAAACAGGGGGGTGAGATAGGATGGAGGGAAATATAGTTAGTCTTTCACAACATGACTATTATAAAAGTGTTATTCATGACTACACATGTGTAACCTATATCAAATTGCTTGCCTTCTCAATGAGGGCGGGTGTGGAAGGAGAAAGGCAGAGAATTTGGAACTCAAAGTTTTAAAAACAATTGTTAAAAGTTGTTTTTTCATGCAATTGGGAAATAAGATATACGGGCAATGGGACATAGAAATCTATCCTGCCCTACAGGAAAATAGAAGGGGATAAGAGAATGGGGGAGTGATAGAAGGAAGGGCAGATTGGGGAGAAGGGCATTCAGAATGCACACTGTCTTGGAGTGGAGGGAGGGGAGAGATGGGGAGAAAATTTGGAACTCAAAATCTTGTGAAAGTGAATGTTAAAAACTAAAAATAAATAAATTAATAAAAAAACCTTATTGACTAAAAAACATTTAAATGATAGTAGAAAGTTCAAATTAGGCAAATGACAGCTGAATTGTCTACCTAGGACAGTACAAAAAGATATTTGATGGTAGGAAATATTTAGGGAACTTCATGGATGAGACATAACAGTAATTATTAATTAATTATATCCATTAAGTGAAATAACCAAAAGTGAATGAATCAATTACAAGCATTTATTAAGTGTCTACTGTGTACCAGATACTGTAGTGGGAGTTGGGACATAAATTCAAATAATAAAATTATAAATGCTTATTCAGATTTTAAAAAAAGAATCATGGAAGAAGAAAAAACTATTTCCTTTCTATCTAAAAAGAATGTACCACTCAGAATGGTAGCTCTTGACTGACAGGGTTAATCCTTGAAAGTTTTTCAATATTAATTCAATAATGAGTCAGTCAGCACCCAGGGCTCAGGCCCAGAGAACATTTAAAAGTGGCTTCCCCTTTCCCCACTCCAAACTGTCCAGTACAAAGGACAATTCCCTTGTAAGCACCACACTAACACTCAACATTTAATCATGTAACAGATTGGAGATTATATGACAACTAATGAAAAAGGCTCACACTTGAGATAGTCAAAAGGACTCTTCCCATAGGAGGACCCCATTTACTCTAGGCACTTATATAGTCAAACTAACTTTTAATGCCTCCTTGGGGTGGATATCCAACTCCACATATTTGGAGGGGGAGAAAAGACTTTAGAAGCATCAGAAATGTAGGGGAAGCCAGCTCCTCAACATGTCCCTGATTTCTAGCTTGCCTCCCTAGAGACTTCAGGGAATTTCTCATTGGGTGAGATCATGCTATCTCTCTTTGGTGAATGAAGATCTCATTTTAGCCCCATATAAAGAGCTCATTTAGGCTTGCACACTTTCTGATATATTCTAATTTCTAGAGCTCTGATTTCTATTTACTATTCCTTGGGAAAAAATGAATTTACTGGCTATTCCCTATTTGTGATGGTATTTTGTTGTAACTAGCATTTGGTGGAAAGAGGTCAAACTTGCGATTGTAGCTAAGGGTTGTTCTTCCTCATCCCGTTTTAAAGGGTAGTGACCAGGGAAGCTAGTGGCTTTTTGTTTTGAATCTAAAAAAGTATCCTAGACCAGCAATGTTTAGGGGACACAGGCAGATACAATTCCAGTCTGATATCCATTTCAAGGCTGGCTGAAAGAGCTCCCATTCCTGTCAGAGTTCTGGGGCTCGTCTACTGTCCTCCGTTGCTGGCTATTATGATGATTCTCTTTCCTCAGGGGCAGTGCAGACCTAAGAATATGTCTTAGAATATCCTCTTGTGAGCTGCTTTTAGACGACTCACATATACATACATGTATTACATGCAGTGCATCCCTTCTATGTGAGAGCATTTAGACTTGCTTGGGAGTCAAGCAGCCCTTTCCCTTGGGAGGTGCCACCTTTTCCCATGTCTCTCAGTATCAGCTCTCAGGCTGATCTCATTCAGGCTCCATTGGATCCCTCATCTCTAACCTGGCTCCCATTTAACTGCACCTTGATACTGCCATTAGTTATATTCTTTTCATATCACTCTAGTGCCAGGTCACACAATTTATGTTCACATATAATCAATATCCCTTACCCCGTTTAAATGATTTCCAGGCTCTCTGTGATCTAGCAGGGGTGGGGAAACCTGTGGTTTCAAGGCCACATGTTGTCCTCTAGGTCCTCTTAATAAGAGGATTTGTTCGGTAAAACTTGGACTTAGTCAAAAGGCCACACCCAAGGACCTAGAAGGCCACATGTGGCTTCAAGGAGAAGGTTCCCCACCCCCCATTAGGGTTTTCTCAATTGTACTTATCAACTCAAGGAGGAAATCACATCCTAATCATGATCTCATTTTAGTCTTGGCATTATCTTCACCAGCTCAGTCTCTCTCACCACAAATATCCAGCCAGAGGCCAAATCTTGTCATTTGTACCTCCACAACATCTCTATCTGATTCTTTCTCTACTCCCACAGCCATCATTGTAGTTCAGGCCCTTATCATCTCTGGCCTGGACTGCTCTCTCCTCCAATCTATCCTTCACATAGCTGCCAAAATGATTTCACTTATGTGGAGATCTGATCATGTCTCTCCATTACTCATTAAACTCCAGTGGCTCCTTATTCCTGCTAGTATCAAATATAAACTCCATTATTTGGCTTTTACAGACCCTCACAACTTGGCCCTTCCAATCATTCCATCCTCATTATATGTTACTTCCCATTCCTGCATTTTAAAGTCCAATAAACTGGCCTTCTGTCAGTTCCTTACACAGTTCCTTGTCTTTGCACTGGTTGTCACCCATACATGAAATGCATTCCCTCTTCACCACGTTTTTTTCAAAGTACTACTCAAGCATCACATTCTACAGAAACCTTTTCCTGATCCTCCCAACTGTTAGTACCCCTGCCCCTTACGTTTACCTATCTTGTATTTATTTTGTATATATTTATATATGTACATGCTATATCCCCAATAGAACATACACTTCTTAAGATCAGGGATTATTTCATTTTTTTGGTCTTCATTCCCCAGTGTCTAGCAAAATTCTTGATAATTCTGCCAACATAACTTTATATTTTGTAAATCATCTAATTATGGAAATCACAGGATTTAGAGTAAGAAGGCACTTTAGAGATAATTTTTAAAGTAAGGAAACTGAGACCTAGAAAGCTTTCTGACTGGGCCAAGGCTACATAATATTGTAGATCTGAGCTTTAGACCCAAATCCTCTGTATTTTCCCTGTGACATCACACTGCTTTTGTTTAATGATCATTCTTTTTAAGAGTCCAATTGATTCCAAGGGACTTTTGCCTTTAGGAATTTACAATTGAATATCTACTTGTCTGTATAGAACTTTATATGGTGTATTGAGCCTCATGTGCTTTCAACACATTTTCCTTAATGACAGAGGATGAGTCCATTCATCTTCCATTTAGCTCTTAAAGTTCCAACTTTTAACAAAGTAGTTTCCAATAATTTTTTTCTTTCATCAAAATATCTGCCTACACCAACTCCTCTCCTATAAACATTATCATGAATTTTATTATTTAAAAAAAAAATAATAGGGCAGAGCCAAGATGGCAGAGAGAAGCCAGGAAGTTGCCTGAGCCCTCCTCTGTTTCCCTCAGAAACGACATTAAATCAAGCCTCTAAAAGAATTCTGCACTGACAGAATCCACAAAAAGATGGAATGAAACAATTTTCCAGCCCAACATAACTTAGAAGGCCTTCAGGAAAAGTATGTCTCACTTGCAGAAAAGGGGAGTGCAGCCCATCACAGGCGGTGTCCAGACAAGCCAGTGGGAGGCTCTTAGCCACAGCACAGATTAGCAACTGAGGCCCCGCAGTTCTGGATCAGAAGGCTAGTGGCATAGCAGGCCAGCTGCGAGGCCTCCAGCCCCAGAACAGCAGGCAAATTGCCAGCTCTGGAACCCAGGGCACAACAGGTACAACTAAGCCTGGTCACCTTTGTGCAGTGGGCAAGCTACCAGCCCCCAAAGGCCCCAGCACACAAAGCCAGTGACCAGTCCCCCGACCCCCAGTGCAAGAAGCTTGCAACAGTGTCCTCTGTGCCCCAGGAGCAGAGCTCAACTTTTAAAAATTAGCAAAAACCATAAAGGAGCCCTGACCATAAAAATCTACTATAGCAACAAGAAAGATCCCAACACAAATGCAGAAGAGGACAATAATGTCAAAATGCCTACATGCAAAGTCTCAAAGGGAAATATAAATTGGTCACAAGTCCAAAAAGTCCTCTTGGAAGAACTTGAAAAAGGATTTAAGAAATCAAGTAAGAGAGGCAGAAGAAAAATTGGGAAAAGAAATGACAGCTGTGCAAGAGAATTATGAAAAAAGAGTCAATGGCTTGCAAAAAAAAAAAGAACAAAAATTAACTGAAGGAAACAGCTCCTTAAAAAAAAATAGAATTGGCCAAATGGAAAAAAAAAATCCACTGAAGAAAACAACTCCTTTAAAAGTAGAATTAGCGAAATGTAAAAGGAGGTACAAAAGCTAACTGAAGAAAATAATTTTTTAAAAATTATAATTGGGCAAGTGGAAGTTAATGACTCTATGAGACATCAAGAATCCATCAAACAAAAGCAAAAGAATGAAAAAAATAGAAGAAAATGCCAAGTACCTCATTGGAAAAAAAAATTGACTGGGAAAATAGATCCGGGAGAGATAATTTAAGAATTATTGGACTACCTGAAAACTATGATCAAAAAAGATCCTGGACAGCATCTTTCAAGAAATTATCAAGGAAAACTGCCCTGATATCCTAAAACCAGAGGGTTTTAGTCATTGAAAGAATATACTGGATCATTTCCTGAAAGAGATTCCAAAATGAAAACTCCCAAGGAATATTGTAGCCAAATTCCAGAACTGTCAGGTCAAGGAGAAAATACTTCAAGCAGCCAGAAAGAAACAATTCAAATATCAAGGAGGCACAGTCAGGATTACACAGGACTTAGCAACTTCTACATTAAAGAAATGGAAGACTTGGAATATGATATTCTGGAAGGCAAAAGCTTTACAACCAAGAACCAACTACCCAGCAAAATTGTGCATAATGTTTCAGGGGAGGAGATGGATATTCGATGAAATAGAGATTTTCCAAACTTTCCTGATTGGAAAAAAGTCCCCCCAAAACAGAGCTGAACAGAAGATTCAATCTTCAAATAAAAGACTCAAGAGAAGCATAAAAAGGTGAACAGGAAAGAAAAATAATAGTATTCAATAAGGTTAAACTGTCTACATATCTACATGGAAAGATGATGCTTGTAACTCTTAAGAACTGTATCTCTATTAGAATGGTTAGAAGGAGATACTTAGAGGATGTAGGTATAAATTGACTTTGAACTGATGATAAAATATTAATTGAGGTGAAAAAAAGGATTGTACTGGGAAAAGAGGAAAGGGGGAGGCAGAACAGGGTAAATTATATCACCTGAAGAGGCATGAAAGAGCTATTACAACAGAGGGAATGTAGGGAGGGAGGAGCATTGTTTGAACTTTAATCTCATTGGATTGGCTCAAAGAGAGAATACCATATACACTCAGTTGGGTAGAGAAATCTATCTTACCCTATAGGGAAGTAGGAGGGGAAAGGGGAAAGAAAAGAGGGGGGAGCTGATAGAAGGGAGGGCAGATTGAAGGAGGTGGTGGTCAGAAGCAAAACACTGGTGAGAAGGAACAGGGTGAAAGGAGAGAGAAAAGTATGAGAAAAAGGAAAAATAAGATGGAAGAAAATACATAGTTAGTAATCATAACTGTCAATGTGAATGGGATGAAATCTCCCATAAAATTAAAGTAAATAGCAGAGTGAATAAAAAACCATAATCCTACAATATGGTGTTTACAAGAAAGACATTTGAAGCAGAGAGACATACACAAAGTAAAGGTAAAAGGCTGGAGCAGAATAAATTAAGCTTCAGCCAAAAAAAAAAAAAGCAGGGGTGGCAATTCTGATCTCAGAGAAAACAAAAGCAAAAATAGATCTAATTAAAAGAGACAAGGAAGGAAACTACATCTTAGTAAAATGTGCCAAAGACAATGAAATAATATCAATACTAAACATATATGCACCAAGTGGCATAGCATCCAGATTCTTAGAGGAGAAGTTAAGTGAGTCATAGAAGAAATTGCCAGCAAAACTATACTTGTAGGGGACCTCAACCTACCCCTTTCAGAATTAAATAAATCTAACCACAAAGTAAACAAGAAAAAAGTTAAGGAGGTAAATAGAATTTCAGAAAAGTTAGATATGATAGACCTCTGGAGAAAATTGAATGGAGATAGAAAAGAATATACCTTTTTCTCAGCAGTACATGGCATTGGCACAAAAACTGGTCATGTATTAGGATATAAAAACCTCACGATCCAATGCAGAAAGGCAAAAATATTAAATGCATCATTTTAAAATCATGATGCAATAAAAATTACATGTAATAAAGCACCATGGAAAGAGAGATTAAAAATTAATTGGAAACTAAATCTAATCCAAAAGAATGAGTGGGTCAAACAACAAATCATAAGTTTATGGGACGTAGTCAAAGCAGGACTTAGCGGAAATTTTATATCTCTAAATGTTTATATGAATAAATTAGAGAAAGAGAAGATCAATGAATTGGGCATGCAATTAAAAAAGCTAGAAAGAGAATAAATTAAAAATCCCCAATTAAATACAAATTAGAAATCCTGAAAATCAAAGGAGAGATTAATAAAATTGAAAGTAAAAAAAAAACTATTGAACTAATAAATAAAACTGAGAACTGGTTTTATGAAAAAAAACCCAATAAAATAGATAAACCCTTGGCTAATTTGATTTAAAAAAAAAAAAGAAAACCAAATTACCAGTATGAAAAATGAGAAGAGTGAATTCACCAATAATGAAGAAGAAATTAAAGCAATAATTAGGAGCTATTTTGTCCAACTGTATGCCAGTAAATCTGATAATCTAAGTAAAATAGACAAATATTTAAAAAATATATAAATTGCCCAGACTAACAGAAGAAGAAATAAAATTTTAAATAACCCCATTTTAGAAAAAGAAATTGAACAAGCCATCAATGAACTCCCTAAGAAAAAATCTCCAGGGCCAGATGGATTTACAAGTGAATTCTACCATTTAAAGAACAATTAATTCCAATTATATAAACTATTTGGAAAAATAGGCAGAGTTCTACCAAATTCCTTTTATGACACAAATATGGTGCTGATACTTAAACCAGAATAAGCCAAAACAGAGAAGAAAAATTATAGACCAATTTTCCTAATGAATATTGATGCAAAAGTTTTAAATAAAATATTAGCAAAGAGATTACAGCAATCTACCATGAGAATAATATACTATGACCAGGTGGGATATAAACAAGGAATGCAGGGCTGGTTCAATATTAGGAAAACTATTAGCATAATTGACCATATCAATAACAAAACCAACAGAAATCATATGATTATCTCAGTAGATGCAGAAAAAGCTTTTGACAAAATACAGCACTTGTTCCTATTAAAGACACTGGAGAACATAGGAATAAATGGAGCTTTCCTTAAAATGATAAGATCTAAAACCATCAGCAAGCTTTATCTGTAATGAAGATAAGGTAGAAGAGTTCCCAATAAGATCAGAGTTGAAACAAAGATATCCATTATCACCACTATTATTCAATGTTGTACTAGAAATGTTAGTTTTAGCAATAAGAGAAGAAAAATAAATTGAAGGAATTAGAATAGGCAATGAGGAAAGAAAACTATCACTCTTAGAGAATCAACTAAAAAACTGCTGGAAATAATTAACAACATCAGCAAAGTTGCAGGATATAAAATAAACCCACATAAATCATCAGCATTTCTATATATTACCAACAAAACTCAGCAAGAAGAGGTAGAATGAAAAATTCCATTTAAAATAACTGTAGATAGTATAAAATATTTGGGAATTTACTTTCCAAGACAAACCCAGGAACTATATGAACACAATTACAAAACACTTTTCACACAAAGTCAGATCTAAATAATTGGAAAAATATTAATTGCTCATGGGTAGGCTGAGCTAATATAATGAAAATGACAATTCTACCTAAATAAATTTACTTATTCAGTGCAATACCAATCGAACTACCAAAAAGTTATTTTTATGGAGCTAGAAAAAAATGACAAAATTCATCTGGAAGAACAAAAGGTCAAGACTATCAAGAGAATTAATCAAAAAAAAATGCAAAGGAAGGTAGCCTAGCCATATTAGATCTAAAACTATAAAATAAAGCAGCAATCATCAAAACTATTTGGCAGTGGATAGGAAACAGAGTGGTAGATCAATGGAATAGATTAGGTACACAACATATGGTACTAAATGATTATAGTAATGTATTGTTTGATAAACTCAAAGACTCCAGCTTCTGGAATAAGAACTCACTATTTGACAAAAAACTGCTGGGAAAACTGGAAAATAATGTGGTGGAAACTAGGCATAGACCAACATCTCATACTGTATACCAAGATAAGGTCAATACGGGTACCTGATTTGGACATAAAGAGTGATACCATAAACAAATTAGGAGGGCAGAGAATAGTTTATCTGTCAGATTTATGAAGAGAAGAATTTATGACCAAACAAGAGATAGAGAACATTATAAAATGTAAAATGAAATAATTTTGATTACATTAAATTAAAAAGTTTTTGCACAAACAAAACCAATGCAACCAAGATTAGAAGGAATGTAAAAAGTTAGGAAACAATTTTCACAGCCAGTGTTTCTGATAAAGGCCTCATTTCTCAAATACATAGAGAGAACTGAGTCAAATTTATAGGAATATAAGTCATTCCCCAATTGATAATTAGTCAAAAGATATGAACAGGCAGTTTCCAGATAAAGAAATCAAAGCTATCTATAATCATATGAAAAAATGCTCTAAATCACTATTGATCAGAGAAATGCAAATTAAAACAACTCTGAGATACTATAGCACACCTATCAGACTGGCTAATATGACAGAAAAGGAAAATGATAAATTTTGGAACAGATGTGGGAAAATTGAGACATTAATGCATTGTTGGTGGAGTTGTGAACTGATCCAACCATTCTGGAAAGCAATTTGGAACTATACCGAAAGGGCTGTAAACTTGTGCATACCCTTTGATCCAGCAATACCAGCTACTAGGTCTCTATCTCAAAGAGATCATACAATGAGAAAAGGACCCACATGTACAAGAATATTTATAGCAGCTCTTTTTGAAGAGGTAAAGAATTGGAAATTGAGGGGATGGCCATCAGTTGGGGAATGGCTGAACAACTTGTGGTTTATGAATGTAATGGAATACTATTGTGCTATAAGAAATAATGAGCAGGCAGATTTCAGAAAAAACTGGAAAGACTTGCATGAACTGATGCTGAGTGAAGTGAGCAGAACCAGGAGAACATTGTACACAGTAATAGCAACACTGTGTGATGATCAACTATTGATAGACTTAGCTCTTCTCAGCAATATAGTGATTCAAGACAATTCTGAAAGATTCATGATGGAAAATGCTATCCAAATCCAGAGAAAGAATTGATGGAGTCTGAATGAGGATCCAAGAATACTATTTTTACCTTTTTTTTTAAACTTTTCTCTTTTGTTCTGTTTCTTCTTTCACAACATGACTAATGTGGAAATATACTTACATGATTGCACATGTATAACCTATATCAGATTACTTGCCATCTTGGGGGGGGTGGGAGGGAAAGAAAATTTGAAACTCAAAATCTTGTAAAAAATGAATGTTAAAAATGATCTTCATATGTAATTGGAAAAAAATACTATTTACCAAAAAAATTTTTTTTTAATAAAAAAAACACTACTCAGACATCAACTTTTTCAAGTTATTGAATTTTTTTTTTTTGTGGATAAAAATTGGATAAAAGTTTAAAAGTACCAGAAGTTGCATCGTTGTAGAAAATTATTTTAGTATTGTTAGTACTCTATAATATGAAGTTGCTCCCAGAAGAATACTGATTAGAATAGGAACCAGATGTGTTTTTCAAGACCAGACTGAAAAAGTCTAGAAAGATAAACAAGTAGAGAATTAATATAAATATGTCCTAAGGGGATTTTGTGGGCATGTTGGAGAATGTGTGTGTTCAGGGTAGAAGAAGAGACAGACAGAGAGATAGAGATACAGAGAAAGAGACAAGCAGAAAGACTGAAATAAGGGGAAAGAAAAGAGAAAAATAGAAAGGTAGAAGGGGAAAGACAGAGAATAGAGCATAAAAAAACCCAAAACCTTCAGAACTCAGAATAGAACAAAATCATCTAAATATTTGGGAACCCTAAAGAAATATCTCAATTCAACTGCTTTTGTAAATCAAGTTGTTTTTCTACTTAAAAGGAACATGTTAAAGTAAGAAAAAATTTTGGATAGGGTGAAAATGACTTTTTTTGCTTAGACCTAAGGTGTTTTATACATTCTCCCATCCCATTTTTTAAAAAGAATAATATAATAATGCTTTTGATTCTTTTTGGTTAATTCCTAGTTTTAAGATGCTAGGAATAATGTATATTTATTACTACCATATTTCAATTATTTATGAAGCATCCCAAGTGTCAGGGAGCAGTAAGGGAATAAAGAAGGATAAAGGAAAGACAAGAGTACATTATTTTATTACTATTAAATTGCTTTTTTGATTGCCCTTTGAGTTGAGAACTAAACGTTTCCTGCCTTTCATTCATTTATACATGGTAAGGGAAAGCAAACATGAATGCTCCAATGTAACTATTGTTTTTTATCTTCTTGTAAATAAATGTAGGTGGGCATCCTTCCCAAAGTCTTATTCATTGTGGTATGGGAGTTACCCTGAGTTCCTGAAAGCTTGTTAGTGAAGCATAAACTCTAACAGGTTCCACTGTGCTGCAAAGGATTTGAGTACAGCCTTGGCAACACACCATAGTTGCTTTTAAAGTAGGTATGGAGGTAGGTATGGCGAAGCTAGTTATGGAAAAGGCTAAATGCTTGGTAATGAATTCTTTGGTCAGGCAATCTATGAAACAAAGAAAAAAGGTGGCCTCTTCTTCAGTGTTTGTCCTTCATTCCCGAAGAAGACCATGACATCAGGAAGGTGGTGCCATGACTTGCAAGTGAATTTGATTTAAATGAGGGAGGGCTGTGCAAAGTCACCAGTCTTACTTTTTCTTCCAGAGCCATCTGGATCCAATGGCAAGATATAGATCAGGATGACTGGAGATGGCCCCAGTGACTGTGATAGTGTATCAGGAAAGACAATACTACCTTAGCTTAGTTTTAGCATGCATATGTATTAGTATTCTCCAAACACATCCTAGAGTAAGGGGAATGTGGAATGTGACCAATCAAATTAAGACAATTACTAAATTCCAGTGGTGCTGATGGTAGTGTGTTTATTGGAAGTTTAGAGACAAGTTGAGGACAAACTACACACAAGGAAAGGGAGTTTCAGTTCTCAACAAGGGAATTCATGAGGACTTCATGAAAGGAGAAAAGAACTTCTGATAACTAGGAGTTGTGGCATCCCTTTTGCCACATGTAATCTCCAAGTTCGATTTCCTCACAGATCCCACATGTCATTGCAGGAGAATGTATTCTTTGACTTTTGGGGGAATTTTAAGAAACTTGAAAAAACCCCACCTATTAAATATCCTTTTGAAAAAAAAAAACAAATTAGTACAGGCTTTCTAATTAATGGAGAGAACACCACATAGGGACTAGCAAACAGCAATATAAGAGCACTCCTCCTCCAACCCTTTAGGGTTACCTTTAGAACCCTAAGAGGAGAAGTCACTCAGCCAGTCAACAAGCATTCATTAAGTGCTTACTACTGTCCAAGGACCTAACATGTTAATACCAGTGGGAAGTGAGCCGATGGGGGTGCTACATTATAGTTCAGTTTAAAATATATATATAAATATATATATATATATATACACACACACACACACACACACACACACACACAAAGAAAGAGAAAGAGAGAAAGAGAGAAAGAGAGAGAGAAAGAGAGAAAGAGAGAGAGAGAGAGAGAGAGAGAGAGAGAGAGAGAGAGAGAGAGAGAGAGAGAGAGAGAGGTTTTCCTCTTAAGTCCAAATTCATTAAATTCTACTTTTTTTATGGCTTCTTAGATGCCTAGGATTGAGAACCAAAGTGACATTTACAAGATGTCATTGAAATTGACTAACTGAAAAGCAGAAAATTTATCTACATTACATCAAATAGCTGGGATGACTGACTTCTCTTCCCTCCTCCCCAGTTTACACTTGTTTTGGTATTGTATAGGCATAAACCTAGTTTTCAATACAATTTGTGTATTGTTAGGGCTGCTATAGTGTTTTAATTTGCATACAAATGTTTCTGATATTTAAAATATTTATATTATTTCATTCTTTTAGAAATAATTGTGAGATTAACATTTCTAAATAGGAATCCCCCCCCCCAATACTTAACTAAAATTACATGTGAAATATATATTATTTCGTTAGGGATAAGAACTCTTGGTGTATTATAGTACTGCCTGAGGTCAATGACTTATTTTGTACCAGAGGTTGGATTTCGGCTCAGTTCCTGATTCCAAATGAGAACTCTATTCACTAAGCCATGCTGTCTATATAATAAGAGCACAAGGACAAAAGGAAAAAAAACCCAACAAAACCAAACCAAAAGCTTTCATTTAGATAATAAGAAAGAGAAGAAGAAAAAAATACATTTCTTCTCTGCTTTCAACCATAATTTTATTTTTTCCTTTTTAGTTTTTCAGTGATTTGAAAGCACTGTTATTAGATCTTAAAGTATGTTTTTGAAAAAAAAATACAACAGTGGAACCTATTACTGCAATTGGGGAATATGACAATTTTAGACTTTTATTGAAGGTAATTATACTTCCAGCTAAACAAGGACTCAGAGTCGGACTCTGCACATCTTTTGCACTAATGAGACAATGGAAATACTTATGGAGGCACATAGGAAGAGTGGGAAGAGGGAATTTTGAACTGAGGTTTGGACATCTCCAAATGGGGAAATGTCCCAAATACCATGCTGTGGTTATGGCTCTGGGACTGTCTGCAGCAATGTTTTGAAAATGGTCCTACTGTGTTGTGTTTGCCAAAAACTATTTTTTGAAAGAAAAACAAGGATATGCAAAACAGAGTATTTTTAAACTTATCCACAAATAACATAGCTAGAGCAACATTTTAAAAAATCCTATTTTAATATTCTTTTAAAATTTTTTTTTTGAGGCAATTGGTGTTGTGACCTACCTAGAGTCACACAGCTAGTGTCAAGTGTCTGAGGTCGTATTTGAACTCAGGTCCTCCTGACTCCAGGGCTGGGGCTCTATTCACTGTGCCACCTAGCGGCCTCTCAATATCCTTTTAAGAAGAGATTCAATCTCCACTCCTAAATTTTAGTAGTAATTTAATCCTTAGTAGTAATTAAATTGGGATGATCTTTCCAGATTCCTGCTTTTCAGAGGCAGAGGCACAGATCTATGTGGTCTGGGATAGATTGATTCTGAAGTGACATCATCACGTGATCCTGACACCTAGAAATGAAGAACCTCCAACCTTTCAATTATTTGGTCTTTGAATGACTAGCTGAGCAATTAAAGGATATAGTGAAACTCAAATGGACTGAGAACTGTTGATGAATGAGATCTTACTATATATTAAAATTTAAAGCAACGATTACTGTTATTATTACTGCTTTTAACTACTTTTTTTTACTCCTCCTCCTTCCCTTCTCAAGGAGCTTATGTTCTATTGGCCAAGATAACATGTACACATTGAAGGGTGTATAACAAATACACAGACTATAAACTGAACAAATAAAAATGAATTTAATTTAGTTAAATACAAGGCAGTTAGAGAGAGAAAGCACTTGCAATTGGGAGGATCAGGAAGGATGATATAAAGGTGGTGCTTTAGCTGTTTCTTGAAGGAAATGAGAGATCTTATGAAATAGAGGTAAGAGAAGAGGTAATTCCAGGTATGGTGAAGGATTGCTAGGAAGGAGATGGTATCTCACATGATAAATACAGAACAGGTTAGTTTGGCTAGACTGTAGAGTGTAGGAAAGGGAACAACTTAGAATGAGGTAGACACCTCATTAGGTTGTGAAAGACTTTAAAAGGCTAATAGAAGAGGTTATATTTTAGTCTAGAGGCAAAGGGGAGTCAGTCACTGGAACTTACTGAGAAGGGAGTGACATAGTTAAATCCACATTTAAGGAAGATCACTGGCCCCTGGGAATGTGGTTGCCAAGTAGAACATGTCATTTGTGCCTTTTCTTCCCTCTGACACATACTTAATTAAATTATATGAACTTTAAAAATGTTCATTTGTGGCACATATATACTTTAGTACCTGGGAACTGAATCAAACTGTTAGACATTATTATGTTGATGTGAATAATTAGGTTTCCAGGACTTCTTTAAACGTGTTTTTCTGGTCCGAGTAGTGATGAAGTAAGTACTTTGTAATTCTTAAAGCATCATATAAATGTGACCTATTAAGTCAACTACTACTATTATTAAGCCCAATTCTACAAATGATTTTAGAATTAACCAATAATCAATTAATTAGAGGCAGTGTGGTATAGTGGAAACAAGCATAGACCTTGGGGTGAGGAGACCCAGATCTCACTCCTGGCTCTGACACTTATTAGTTATGTGACCTGGGTCATCACTTAATCTTTCTGAGTCTCAATTTCCTCATTTGTGAAACAGATATAATAAAAGCACTTTTAATCTCTATCTCACAGACTGGTTACAAAGAAAGCATTTGCAAACCCTAAAATGTTACATAAAACTGAGTTACTACTGATAATTATTTCATACTTAAGAAACATAGATATTTCGAATTAACAGATAATTTTTTTTTAAAAAGGACTTATTTGGAATATGCTTTTGTCACATTTTTGAAAAGTCACTTGCCTGAACAATCCTACAATAGGAAAATGCCTAGCAAAATGTGTGACAAACCATCTCCCATTTCCCAAGGCTAGTTAAACTATTTCCCATTTCCTATCTTTACAAATTACTTGATGCATTCCAAGGGATTTAAAAACGTCAGGCTGGCCTAAGATTTCCAGGAATTACCATTGAGGTACCTGGAACTCTCAAGCGAACAAGCATTTGTTAAGTGTTTGCTATGTGTCAGGCCTTACACTGAGCTGTAGGGATGTAAAGAAATGCAAAAACAGTCCCTGCCCTTAAGGATTTTGTAGTCTAATGGGGGAGACGACATGCAAACAACTCTGTATATGCAGCGGAAAAGGATAAAAGGAAGGCAATCTTAGATGGTATTAGCACTTTTCTCTCCCTACTTCAGTCCAAAGTGATCTCCCAAGTGCTGGTCTGACTATCTAACTATCATATGCTTAAGCTCAGTGGTGGTTAGTTGTTTTTCAGTCGTGTCTGACTCTTCATGACCCCATTTGGGGTTTTCTTGGCAAAGACACTGGAGTGGTTTGCCATTCCTCAGCCTTTACAGATGAGGAAACTGAACTGAGGCAAGCAAGGTTAAGTGACTTGCCCACGATCATACAGCTAGTAAGTGTCCAAGGCCAGATTTGAACTCAGGAAGATGAGCCTTCCTCATACTAGACCAGGCACTGTATCCACTGTACCACCTACCTGTGCCAACTTAAGCCTAGTGGCTTCCTATTACACCTGAGATCAAGTATAAAATCCTCTGTTTGCCTTTTAAATCTCTTCCCTCCTTGGTCCCTTCCTAATTTTCCTGTCTTTTTATACTTTACTTACTTCCCCTACATACTCCAGCATCCAGTGTCGCTGGACTCCTTGCTATTCCTTATACTGGAAACCATCTCTCAATGCTTCTGCCTTTTCCCTAGCTGTCCTGCACGCCTGGAGTGTTATCTTCCTTCCAACTATCTTTGCCTTTTAACTTCCCTGCCTATCTTGGAGCCTGTTCAAATCCTACTTTCTGCAAGAGGCCTTTCTTGATCCTCCCGAAAGAGGAATGCAGGAACTGCCTTCTGTTCCCCGAGTCCCTCAGACAGGGAAATGATTCACATTGGCAGCAGGACATTCCTGGTCCTGGACCCAAACCCCAGGGGCTCAGGCTGTAGTAAAATGCACGTTAAAAGATGACATACTTCCTGGGTAAGCTTTCTAGATCCTCTCCTCCTTCCTTGTTTTCCTTAATTTTATATATCTATATGTATATATTTATATAGATATGCACACACATATATATTCCATATATACATATATGTAAATATGTGTGTATCTATCTACATCTATATACATCCCTATTTTATTTCTTTGTATTTTTATTCCCTAAATAGCCTATCCCACAGCCAGCACTTGAATGATTGTTGATATACAAAGGGGCTGTTAATTGATGACTAGTGTTTACTGGAACTACCAAATTGGCACTTACTGTCTATACCTTGTGGCATCTAGTCTACATGACTATTTCAAGATATGTTTGTGTCAGAGTAACCTAAGATTGTTAAGTTTAGTGGTAGTAACTTAACCTCTTTTAAAATAAATGCGATGGAACAGGAAGTCATATGAGAGCATCTTTAGGCATGTTTACGACTCTGTAAAACCTACGACAATTTTGTCTTTTACTGAGATGAACTTAAGAGTGGGAAAGAGCCTGAGAAATTACCTAGTCCAACCTTGTATTTCACAGATGAGAAAACTGAGGCTCAGAGGTTAAGTGACTTACCCAAGGTCTGGCAATTGATAAGTGAGAGATCTAGGATTACAATCTGGTGTCTTCTTAAGCCAATATACTTTCCATTATATCACATAACTTCTATTTATTTTCCCTAAATTATAGCTTTGAAACTGCAGAATTACCCTCTTAAGAGCCTGACTCTGGGAGTTTTTAGGCAGGTAAGACTAATGTGAAAAGTGTTATTGTTTAAAAACTATAACAAAATAAGACTCAATCATCTAAAAATTCCTGGTCAATGGCACTAGTCAGCATCAATACAGGGTATCCCATGAATCTTCATGCAGTTTAAAGCTGTGAAAGCATTTTAGCTTAAGCTTTCATGGATTAAAATTGCAATAAGATTTATGAGAGGCCCTGCCTTTATTGCTAAACAAAACTCTTCCTACCAAAGATACTCGCCTCCTTTCTTAGAAAAGTGAATATTCCTCTTCTGCATCTTTATGACTCCTACTACCAGCTTTCTCCTTCACCTTGGACTTTAGGTTCCCATTCCTAGAGCTTCAAAAACCACCCCTCCAAGCAGGGGTGGAAGGTTGGAAAGGCCTGAGGTAGAAATTTTACATATACTAAAGATCTACCCTCTAATTTCAGATGGTTTAGACAAGTAGTCACTTGTAAGCATCTCAGACTGTGAAGAATGAAAAAATGGTAAAAAAAAAAAACCCAAAACAAAAAACAGCTTGGTTTAGATTGGATACTGGAAATAGCACAGTGGAATAGGAAGAACACGAGGTTGGGGTGGGGGAGGGTCAGAGGATGTGGGTTCAAATTCTAACTCTGAAACATAACGGCTGTATGACATTAGGTAAGTTTCTAGAGTTACTGTGGGATCCACTGAGATAATGAGTTATAATGCTTTGTAAATCATAAAACCCTATATAAATGAGTTACTATTATACCATTTTTATATAATGTAACTTTTTTAATGGAGCAGAGAAGGAAAATGAGGCATTTTTTGACAAGATAAGGTTGAACCTTAATAGGTGGCTTTAAGGAAAAACAGCATAGAAAAAGAAGAGACCAATATTGTTTCTCCATTAATTTATTTTCTTTCACAATCTTTCTCTTTGGCACTAATTATGCCTATTTAGTTTAGAGGACTCAGTGGTTTCTGTGGAGAAATGCTCTAATTCACCATAGTTGTGAAGAGAAATGAATTAACAGCCTTTTGATCAATTCAATTTATCAAGGATTTATTGCGGGCCTGTTTTGCACCCAGTACTTTGCTAGTTGCTATGGGGGGGGGAATCTGCAGAAATATAGGAAATGGTGCTGGCCTTCAACGAGTTCATTAGGAAATCACATTTTGACTCTATGTTCTTTAGACTGAAACTTTTCAGTTGCGTATCTTCCATCTTTTTGTTCACAGCTTCTCTTCTCTGTTACCCATCTTTAAGTCCATGTCCTTCTTTACTCCTAAATGTAACGGAGTATAGTGGATTTAAGGGTTGAGCTTGGAGTCCCGGGTCTTGGGTTCACATCCTACCTCATATATTTATCAGTTTTGTGGCCACAGGCAAATTATTTAGGACTGTGGAGTGAAAGGGTCTTTTAAAGTATTCTAGCTCTATACCTCATTTGACAGATGAAGAAGCTGAGGGATGCTCAAGGAATTTAAAAGGTTTTCCTGAGGTCAGACAAGTGGTAGCTGGTAGAATGGAGATCGCACTTAGAATGAGTTGTGTGAAGTTGGTTCTTCTAAATGATTTGTAGTAGAGTAAGTAGATTGACAGCAGTGGTGAAAAGATTTTTTATGATAGCATTATTTCTAAATGTCAAGAATTGGAAACAACCTAAAAGCCCAACAAAGGGGAATGGTTAAATAAATTGTGGTAGATGAATATAATGGAATATTACAATATAATTAAGATAGGCAAATATGAGAAATATAAAAAATATGGAAAGACCTTTAGGAAATAATGCAAAGTGAAGAAACCACTGAACCAGAAGAATACAGAATACTGTAACTATGACCATATAAGAGGAAAAGTTAATTTGGAATGAATGGACAAACAAAGAATCCAAATGGTGACTGAGAGGGAGTGACTGGGAAGTTGTTATGACGTTTTCTGTGTGGAAATTTATTCACTTAAAAGTAAATAGTTGCAAAGCAAGTTTAATTGGCTGCACTGATGTGTAATATTAAGTTCATAATAAATCATTTTTAAAATGTACTCCAGGTCTTCCTGAGAAACAGTTATTATCACTTCAATAAAATAATTTGACTGTTAAGATGTACGTTATGTTCAAATATAAATCCTGTTTTTTTTAAAGGAAAAAAATAGTAGTGAGATATTATGGCATGTTAGAGCCAGAAGAGGCCTCAGACCAATTAAAGAGTAGGGTCAAAGAACAAATCGTAGAAACAATTTTGATATAAAATGATAATATGAAACAATATATCAACATTTTGGGATGCAGTTAAAGCAGCACTCTAGGGAAAAATTATATCCCTATAAACATACGTTAACAAAATAGAAAAGGAGAGGATTAATGAGCTGAGAATGAATTTTAAAAGTTAGAAAGTCAACAAAATACACACAAAGGAGGAGATAATGAAGAATAGAAGAGAGATAGATAAACTGGAAACTAAAAATGCAATGGAAATGATAAACAGAACTAAAAGCTATTTCTTTTACAAGATTAACAAACTTGGTAAACCTTTAGCCAATCTGATTAAAAAGGAGAGGACAGAAAAGCCAATCAACAAAAAAGCAAATGAATGAGGTGAAATCACAGCAAAACCAGAAGAAATAAAAGTTATCAGAACCAATATGCAGTTATATGCTAACAACCCAGAAAACACAAAAGAAATAGATAAATAGCTTACCCAAACTAACAGAAGAACAAATAGAGAGCTTAGATAATCCAATCTCAGAAAAGGAAAAAGAAGTAGCTGTAGGGTAGGGAGAGGAACCTCCTCCTGGCCCAGATGGAGAATTCTATCACAGTTTTAAAGAACAGTGAGCACCAAATACTATACAAATTAGTCTCAAAAATTGAGAAAGTAAGCACTGTATCAGACTTCTTTCATAAAACAAATACAGTCCTGATAACTAAACTAGCCAAAAATAAAGCACAGAAAGATAATCATTAATCACAGAAATCACAATCATTAATGAATATTGATTCAAAAATTTTAAATAACCTGTCAAAAAAAACTATAGCAATTCATTACAAGCAAATTGGATTTTTACAAAGGATGAAAGGATGGTGATTGATGTAATAATTTTATTAAAAACAAAAGCATCAAAAATCATATATTATCTGAATTAATAGTGAAAGCCTTTCAGAAAATGCAATTCTCATTCATGTGAAAATACCTATAAAGTATAAGCACAAAGGGAACTTTTTTGATATCTTAAAAATCTACCACTCGTCAAATGCAATGGAGATACACTAGAAGTTTTCACAATAAAGTAGAAATAAAACAGGAATAAAGCAAGGATGTCCACTTTTCCCGCTATTATTTTATATGATTTTAGAAATGACAGCAATAGTAGTAAGACAAGAGAAAGACATTAAGATATAAAAGTAGATGAGATTAAACTATCTCTACTGATGATATAATATATTTTATATAAAAGGAATATTTTATATAAATATAATATATCATATAAATATCTTTTAATTTATTATTAAATATTAAATAAACATTAAAATATTAAATATTTTTATTTATATGTAATATAAATATAAATATATAATATATTATATAAATATTTTATATAAATGTAACCAAATCAAGAGGCAACAATAGAAATGGAAATCCCATTCCAAATAACTAGAAAAATGTGTAAAATATCTAGGAATCAGTCTAACAAAGCACACAAAAGTCTTGTACAGATTCAATTACAAAACATTCTTTTTTCTTTTTTTTACAAAACATTCTTTAAAGAAATAAGAATTACTTAAATAATTTGAGAAGCAGCCAATGCTCATGGTTAGATTGTGTCAATATAATAAAAATTACAATATGACCAAAGTTAATTTATAGTTCCAATGCTATACCAATAAAACTATTGAAGGGATACTATAAAAGATTCGATAAAATAAGAAGAGTCATGTGAAGAAACAAAAGATTCAGATTATCAAGGGAAATAATAAAATAAAAAGGTTTCAGGTGAAGAGGGGATAGTGCTTCAAGACCTCACTCTATCATAAAGCATCTATCATCATACCATCTGGTATTGGCTAAAAATAGAAAAGTAGGCCAATGGAAGACTAGACAAAGGAGAATCAGAAAAAATGGAACTCAATAACTCAGTGTATCATAAATCAAAAAACATAAATAACTTAAGAAAAAACTCCCTACTTAAAAAAAAATCAAACTTCTGAGAAAACTGGAAATTTGTCTGGCAGAAATTAAGCTTAGATCAACATTTTATAATGTATTCCACAATCTTTCACAGCTATATGGTAGACGACGTATTCACGATAAAACAATGGATGGAGGTAACTACAAATGATAAAATAACTTTGATTATGGGAAACTGGAAAGCTTCTGCACAAAAGAAAAATCAATGCTTCTATGATAATAAGGTAAACAACTGAAGGAAAAAAATCTTTGCATCAAGTTTCTTAGATAAGAGTTTGGAATCCAAGATACATAGACATTATACATACATACATATATATACACACACACATACACACAGATATACATAAAATATGTTTCCATATATACATAAAAATATGTTCCCATATATACACATATATATAAGTATATGTTTTTTTTTTTACTAAAAGCCATTCTCCAATAGATAATGGATAAGTGGCAAAAGGATATGAAAAACAGTTCTCATAAAAATTGCAAACCATGAACAACCATTTGAAAGAATGCTCCATATAATTAACAATAAGAGTAATACAAATCAAAACAGCCTTGAGGTTGCCCCTTATATCCAACAAATTGGCCGTGATGACAAAAGACAGGAATAGTCAAGGTGAATAGAGAGGCATGTTAATTCATTGATGGTGGAGTTAGGAATTAGTACAACTATTTAATGCAATGTGGAATATGCAAATAAAGTGATTAAAATATCCTTGTCCCTTGACCCGATGATTCTACTGCTAGATTTTTACTCTAAGAAAAACAATGATAAGAAAAAATTCCCCTATGCACCAAATATTTATTGCAACACTTTTTGTGGTAGCCAAGAATTAGAAGCAAAATAGCATCAGTTGGGGAATGGCTAAACAAATCATGGCGCATGAAGGTAATGGAATATTTGTGTACTATTAGATGTGATGAATACAGAAACATGGAAATTTTTATACGAATCTAATGCAGAGTGAAATAATCACAGCGAAGAAATCAATGTACACAATGACTTCAAAAACATAAATGGACAGAATAACCACAAAACAATCAATAGTGAATATTTCAGAATTACAAAGAATGACCAGAGTCCCCAAAAAGCTAAATGTGAAAATACTTCCACCCCATTCCTTTGAAAAGGTAGGAAGTTTACAGCTATAGTACATTGCATATATTTGCATATATTTTCAGACTTTTCTATGTTAGTTGGATTTGCTAATTTTTTTTTTAAGGTCTTGGGGGCAGAAGGGAGGTGGAAAAGATCCTGAGAGGAATTCTAGTATTATAATTTATTTTCCTAAAAAGATAATGTAGTCAAATCCTCCCATTCTACCAATGAGGAAAATGAAATCTGCATCTTTTACCAAAATAAGTTCTAAATATAAGCCAAGATAGAAAAGGTCATATAATAAACAAATTAGAGAAACAGGGAAGAAATTACCCTCAGATCTATGGATGGATGAAGAGCCCGTGACAAAACAAGAGATGAAGAAGACTACAGAAGAGAAAATGACCAATTTTGATTGCATAAAATTTCAAATATTTTGCAGAAATAAATCCAATAAAGCTCAAATTAGAAGTGAGGCAGTTAACTGGGACAAAAAAAATTCTTTGCAACAAGTTTCTTTGACAAAGGTTTAATTTCCAAAATATGAAAGAACTAAATTAAAATTTAAAAGACTAAGGACTATTTCATAATTGATAAATGGTCCAAGGATGTGAATAGGCAGTTCTCAATGAAAGAATCTAGGAAATCTGCAGCTACATGAAAAAAAAAAAGCTCCAAATCAGTAATAATTAGAGAAGCACAAATGAAAGCAATTCTGGAGCTCGATATCATACTCATCAGGTTGGCCATGTCTTCCTCTGTTTGAGCGGGAGCTCTTTGGGGGCAAGCACTTCTTTGTGCTTGCATTTTTATTACCAGTGTTTAATCCGGTGTCTAGCACATAGCAAGCACTTAATGAATGTTTGTTGTGACCGCGTGCCAGCATGTGTGCTTACGTATAGGGACATGGTACCAATCTCCCAGGCTGTCTAATAGAGTTATTGTCGCAGGGTTCTAGGTGAATGTAGAGTTGGTAGGTGTCTAATTTGGTACTTAGCGCTAGCATTCTCTCCAAAAAGGTTACTTGCGCTTGGCTCCCCGCCCCTCCCAATTTTGCTACCCTATATTTGTTCTTGTAAAGGATAATAGAGTTAAAGCTGAAGGGGACCTCAGTTCAACCTGTTCATTTTATAGACGAAGAAAACAAAGCTCAGGGAAGTTCAATGACTTGCCCAGGGTCACATAATTTATAAAGTATCAGAAGTAAGATTTGAACACAGGTCTTCTAATTCCAGAGCCAGCATTCTTTCCATTATGCCATATTACTGGCTTCTTGAACGTTTTATTTTTTTAAAAAACCCACTTTCCTAATTTCTAAGCTCATTTGGAAATCTAATTCTATATTTCAAAGTATTGTCCTCTGTTGTTCCTCAAGATTAGCATGGTTTACACTCCTTCCAGGAGATGATCTAGCTCACTCTAGCTGCTCACTCTTCTTTTCCAAACACCATTACTCCTCTGGCCCTAGACCTATCTATGGTGTGATGGTTTCCAACCACATAAAACAAACATATTTTTTTTCTTATCTTCAAGTCCCCCTACCAACTTGAAAACCCTGCATTTAGCTCCCCCCCCACCCCAACAATCTAATCTAGGGTTAGCATTAGAGATTGGACCTGTCAATTTTCGGATATCAGGAAATCTCAGGTGAGGACACTCCGTCTACCAATGAAATCTGGTACCTTCTCTCCAGTTTATCATCTTAGACAGTCAGTTGCCTGGAGCAGAGGTATCAAACATGGTGGTGAGCCACCTGCAGTCCATAACACTCCTGAGTGAAGCCTGAACCAGATTAAACTGTGATTGGGAAACAGTTAACAAAATAAATAAAAATACAATAAATCAAAGATAATGTTGACATGAGGTTTTCTAAGTCAATATGTGGGCCACAGAGATCCTTACTTATAGTTTAGTGGCCTTTGTTTCTACCTGAGTTTGACACTTCTGGGCTAGATCACTGAAAGGTTAAGTAATTTGTCTAAAGCCACATAGCCAGTATGTGTCCAAGGTGGGACTTGAACTCAGGTCCTCCTCACTCCAAGGTCAGCTATGCATTCTACCATGCTGCTCTAGGGGCAGCTTTATTTCTCATTGCTGGGCCTGGCATTGTTTGGTGGCTTCCAGCTTTGGGACTCCACACAAATTATTGCCTCAATACATGAATGCTCCCTTATCTGACTGATTAAACAAAGAGAGAGAACTCATGCCTCCTCCCTTCACTTCTGCTGTGAGTTCATCACAGAGAAGACAGCACATTTATAGCAATGTGCAGTAACAATTCCTCCCTCTCTCTAATTGCGACTTTTAGGACTATCTGCTATTTGATGAGAGTGACTTTGCCAGCAGCTTAGGCTGATAATTCCTTTTTTCCTTCGATGGGACATAAACTGAGGTGGAGACTGAAATATGAGAGGGTTTAGGGGACAGAGTTGACTGCTCTGTGATCAGGAGAAACAGATGATTTAGAGTTCAGGGGTCGGGGTGGGGAGAGAACAAGGTTTAATATTGGCCACGTTACAGGGCATCTAGTAGGTGCTCCTAAGCACTTGCTTAATTAAATTCAACAGAAATGAAAATTTTTGCTATTAAAAGTTATAGTTTTAATATGAAGTCACTTTATGTTTTTATCTTTTTCCTATCAGTGCCAAAGTTTTCTCAATCAACCTTATGAAATGTCCAGGCTCCACATTAATTGAATCTCCACTAAAGTCCTCTCGTGCCTCGTAGTTGGCTGTGGAAGACCTACCGTGCTAGAATGGTGTCACATACACCACGCTTACATTTTGTGGAGAGACTCATCACAAGTAAGCCATCTTTTACATTTGTCCTTATCTCAATCACATTGATCTTTATAATGTGTCAGAGATAGGGGAAGAATATTTTTGGCCCTACCTCTCATGGCAGACCACCAAATAAGGCATGGATGGGTTGTGATCCATGTTAGTGAAGAAAGTTTCAGTCATTTTTCAGTTGTACCTCACTCTTCATGACCCTATTTTGGGTTTTCTTGGCAAAGATAATGAAGTAGTTTGCAATTTTCTCCTCCAGCTCATTTTAGAGATGAGGAAACTGAGGTGAACAGGATTAAGTGACTTTCCCAGGGTCACACAGCTTAGAAAGTGTCTGAGGCCAGATTGGAACTCAGGAGGAGTCTTTCTGACTTTAGGCCCAGCACTCTATCCACTGTATCACCTATCTGCCAGTGGAGAAAATATCCACCTAATGAAATCACAGCCCTTTTGATGTTTTAAATTATGCTCATCAAAATAACTTCCCCTCAAATTTATTGCAAAGATGCAGTCTAAAATCAATGAAACAGCTAATAGTTGGTTCTTTTAATAACTGCAATATAATTGCTTTCTCAGGGATATTGCCTCAGAGATTTGGGGAACTCAGGGGTACCAATTTCCACTCTCCACTAGTACACTTTTCTTTTACTTTCTGTAACATTTTAGCTCAGTTGTCATGATTGCCTTACTACTCTGATGATAAGAGCTCACATTTCTGTAGTATTTCAAGCAGTAAGGCACCTTGAGGGAGAGACAGGAGGCAGTGTGGGACAGATCAGTCCAACAACCACCATACCACCACCACCATGACCACCATCTCCCCTCAGACTCTGATGGAAGCACCCAGGACTCTGAACCAAAGAACCTTGGGAACAGCCATGCTTCCAACTCAGTATCGAGTCATTTTCCTGGGAAGCAATCCCTGCTGAGATATACCCTGCTAGTTGCTCCAGCAGGCTGTATACTTTGAGGATAATGAAAGTAAGACACGATCAATCAATAAACATTTGTGAAATGCCTATATGCCAGGCACTGTGCTAAGTGCTGGGAATGCCAAAAGGGGCAAAAGACACTTGCTCCTCTCAAGAGGCTTCCAATCTAATGGGATATGACAACTACAAACCAACTACTTATATAGTGGAGTCATCACCTTGCCACAATTTGTGCAGGGTTTGTATTTTATATGCAGCTGGTTTAAAAACGTTCATGGTTGTGGAAACATTCCAAAACAAGGACAGTGTGTACATGCCTGGGGATTTATATGGACAAAGGATACTAATTTGATTACTTTTTGTGCATTGTACCCAGTGGATGCCCCAATCAGGTCCACTTGTCTGCAAAGGACACCCATGTACAATATGGAGAGTCATAAGTTGACAGATCATAAAATTTAATGTAAATTTAGACTGTAAAATCTATTGGCCTTCTTGGAATTTGTAATTTAATAGACAGGATGTTCAATGTATATAAGTAACCATAACATATATTACAACGTTAGGGTAGCCAGATGGCACAGTGGATAGAGTGCTGGGCCTAGAGTCAGGATGACTATCTTCCTGAGTACAAGTCTGGCCTGAGATACTAGCTGTATGACCCTGGGCAAGTCCATTAACCCCGTTTGCCTCAGCTCCTCATCTGTACAATGAGCTGGAGAAACTACTCCAGCATCTTTTGCAAGAAAACCTCAAATGGAGTCAAGAAGAATTGGACGTGATTCAACAACAACAGTAACAGTAACAGCAACAGTAACAACAGTGTTATTAAACACTGAAATGTAAAGACACTGAATGTTCATGTGTGTTGGTGTTTTTTCTCCTTCTAGTTCTAGCTCCTAGAGGGCAGACATCTCCATTATCTGGCATGATTATGCTAAATATAGTAAATATTCAATAATCACTTGAATATTTATTGAAGGAATGTCTACTTCTGGTTGTTAGAAGATTGTCAGAAACCTACAAAGACTACAGTGGAGAGGGAAGGGATAAAGTGCAGGTACTTAGGTATTTATATAAAAAGATTGATCTCCACAAGAACTGGAAATGAAACTTGTAAAGTCAGCGAAAGAAATCAGTGAAGTTAAGAGAAAAATAGAAGAAAAGATTGTTGACATGAATCAGACTCTTCATAGGTACCTGCTTTTTTTCTTTTTCCTTCCATTTCTGGGCTGAAGTTAACAGTCTACCTAACTTTCCTCTCTACCCTTCTCATTCTTTCCTCTTTTCTTGTCACTCCCTCCCCACTGTCTTCCTAGCTGTTAACAAGTCAGGGTTTTAAAGCTACTGAATTAAAAGTTCTGCCAATTTAGCTATTAAGACACTGACGTTCAACAGTTCTTTTTCTTCCCACTTCTTTTCTGCTGTGTAGACAAAGAAAGACAAATTAAAGTAAATTATATAATGAGACTAATTATACAGGGGCCATGTGTTCTTTTGGGTAGTCTCCTGGGACTGGAGCAACACTCTCTAAGTAACCCTGTTATGGTGCTTTTCTATGCCACCCTCTGAGTGGTCAAGGCCTCTTGGACTCAGCAGCTGACTACAGGCCACTGGCTCCAAAGGAGCATTAAGTCAGGGAGGATCAAGGAACTGAGGGATGACTCATGTGACATGCTTTCATGCTAAAGAAATGGTCCAAATGGGAAAAAGAGAACTCATCATCACATTATCAACTAAAGAATCTTCCTGAAGATTAAATGATTTGAGAGATTTTGTTTTTTAGTGACAAATTCACCAAGCATTTTTTTAAACAAAAGATTAAACCATATGTGATGTTTTAGCAAACCCAGAGATACAGAGAGTTGTATGACATCTATAAACCAACTATTTATATAGTTGACTCATAGCCATGCCACAATTTTGCACATATGACTCAGGGTTTGTATTTTATATACAGTTGGTTTAAAAATGCTCATGGTTGTGGAAACATTCCAAGACTAAGGATAGTGTTTACATGCCTGAAGATTTATATGGACAAAGCATACTAATTTGATTATTTTTTTATGCATTTTACCCAGTGGATGCCCCTCTTTATTGTTTTGGTCAGGTCCACTTATCTGCAAAGGACATCCCCACACAATACTGACTTAGGCACATGTATCATAGACTAGAAATGGAAGGGCCCTTAGAGGTTACTGGATCCAATCCTCTCATTTTACAGATAAGTAAACTGAGGGCCAGAAAGGTCAAGTGGCCAAGGTCACATGGTAAATGGCAGACATGGGATTCAAAGCCAGGTCTTCTGAATCCTAATCCAGTCCATATCTTCACGCTAGTTCCCATGGGTACAGAAAGTGCCAGTGTACCTCTCGTCTAACTCTCTAATCAGTGATGAGAAATGAGGAGGAGGGAAGTAAAGTTGGGTTTTAGGGTATTATATATCAAGTGAAGGGATTAGGCTCCTCAATGTGGGTAGTGGGGTTGAGTTAATGGTTGAGTTCTGGGAACAAGGGAGCCATGCTGTAGGCCTGTCCAAGGAACATCAAAAAGAGTATGTTTTTATAAGATGAAACTTGTCTCCTTGGGTACCTCTAGTTCTGAGTTGATTTGTATATAATCATAAAACTAAACAAAATGTAATGTTCTTTACTTTGGCAAAACATTTAATAAAATGTTAAGAAATTTTACTGTCAATTAATTGGATTTGGCATCTCATATTAAACAGTAATTTACCCTTTTCCCCAAATAACAAATGAAAGCAGTTAAGTCATGTGTGCATGGTACCAAGACTCTTCCTGAAGTAAAGAAAATATTAGATACTTTCCTGGGCAATATTGACTTAATAATGAATCTAGTTTGGCCCAGTGAAACATCAATCAATTAAGCAATAAGCATTTATTAAACACCTACCATATGTGAGATAGAGACTAGGGGATACAAAGATAAAAAAATGAAATAGTTCCTACATTTAAATATATAGCTCACGTGCTATAGGGGGAGAAAATATATACATATATAAGGATATAAAAAAATGAATACATGCAGAAAAAATATAAAATGAATGCAAAGTAATGAAGAAGGATCTTAGCAGGGATCTGAAAAGATATCATGTATGAACGTAGTGAATGAGCTATTTCTTGAAGGAAGTGAGTAATCTATGAAGTCGAGGTGAGGAATAAATATATTCTAAGTATGGGAGTGTGGACAGTTCTAGGCATACAGATAGGAGACAGAATGTTATATGTGAAGAACAGGAAAAAAGGGCAGTTTGGTTGGTCCACAGAGTACGGGAAGGGGAGTTTGTATAAGGTTAAAAGTTAGTATAGTCAAAATTGCGAAGAGCTTTAAAAGGCAGAGTAGTTTGTATTTTATCCTACACACCACTGAAGTTTATTAAGTAGGGGAGTGACATGAATAGATCTGTATGTAAGGTAAATCCCTTTGAAATGTGTGGAAGATGGATTGGAGTGAGGCCATACTTGAGGCAAAGATACCAATTAGAAGGCTAATTGGTGGTACAGTAGATTGAGTGCTGGACCTGGAGTTCGGAAGACTCGAGTTCAGATCTAGCCTCAGACACTTACTAGTTATGGCAAGTTACTTAACCTCTAGCTGCCTCAGTTTCCTCAACTGTAAGTGGAGATACTAATGGCACCTACCTTCCAGAGTTCTTGTGAAGATCAAATGAGATATTTGTAAAAAAAAAATGCTTATCACAATACTTTATACACTGGAGGTATTATATAAATGCTTATTCCATTCCAGTTGCAATGATCTAGGTGATAGTGGATAAGAGTCTGAACTAGGGGCAGTAGCTGTGTGAGTACAGAGAAGGGGTCAAATAGAAGAGATGTTGTGGAGATAGAAACAGCAAGATGCTTATATGTGTGTATACTTGTACATATACTTATGTACAAATATATATGTATGCATGAATACATAGAAACCTACATTATGTAAGTATATATTACATAAATAAATGTGTATATACACATACATATACATATAGACATACAAATATACTATACATACATATATATGTATATGTGTGTATTTATATGTGTATATATGTATGTGTATGTATGTATGTATAACACAATAAACCATAATAGAAAGAAAAATACAAAATAGCTCTCAGTCCTGTGTGGCCTCTTTCCGCTCCTGTAATGATAGCAGCAGAGCGCTGGAAAATGGGACTGAGTGTGATAAGAATCACACAAGTCCAAAGACCATGTATAAACATAATTTAACCGTTAATACTCTAAATATGAGATACTCCTCCCATGACTAAGGGGGAACCATACTACTAGTGGAACTGAATCTTATCAATCTTGACATTCTTGCTAGAAAGAAAACTAGACAATAGGTAGATAGCTAGAGCTCTTATCAAGCACTTACTATGTGTTAGGCACTGGGCTAAATTCTGGGGATACAAATAACAAATACAAGCAGGCAAGATAGTTCTAAAGGAACTTACATTAAAATGGGAGAAAATGACATATAAAGGGGGAAATAGAAAGTGGGGAGGGGAGGGAGTAAGGACAATGTGCAAAGGTAAGGAGAAGGAAGAGTCTTACAAGAGACTGAATGAGGTGAAGCATGACAGGAATCCTTAACATGGTGGGCCCTGAAAAGAGTCGCTCATCAGCAGAGGGCAGTCTCAGGCTAGAAGGTTCTCCAGAGTGTCAATGGGGCAGCTAGCTTCTTAACAGAGAGAGGAGTTGAGAGGAGGAGGAGAAGAAGAAAGAAGTCACAACTAAATATAAGAATAGTTTACAGGATCTCTTTAAGAAGCAAATCAAGGAGTAGCAGAGTTGGATTTTATCATTCATCCAAAGATAGCAAGAAAGATGATTTCATGGAACAGTGGGCTGTCTTGTTCATGGTAAATTACTGCAAGAAGACCACCTGGAAAATAACTGCATCTCTATGCACCAACATCTGCTGCAGAAAATGAATATGAATATAAATTCTATAAAGATTTCATTCATATACACCAAATTAAATTAAATTTGATACTTAGCAATTTCAATGCAAAAATAGGGAATGGGCAAGGATAGCAAAAGGTATATTGGGAAACATGATTCACAAATAAGGAATGGAGAGTCCAAAGGCCAAGATGATACACAGAAGCTTGATGACTAGCAACATGGATACCTTCTTTTAGAAAAAAATCAGAAAGCACTAGATGAAGTGAGCATCAAATAACATCACAAAAATGAATTTGATTATGTTTAACAGATAAAAAAAATGACTCTGTGACTAATGTGTGAGTCATTTCTAAATAAGTCATTTGTGTAATGTTGGATCATTGACCTATTGCAGACTATATCAACATTAATGGAAGTCTGGGAAGAAGAATTAAAATGAGAAAAAGATAAGGCACGAAATGAAAACAAGTCAAATGTTACCTATGTAAACAAGTTGGAGGAAAGGACATTAACATCATTTATAGAAATTTCATGTGAACTAAAGTTCAACTGTCTTTTCAAGCTTACCATACAGTACTCACCATCACATGTGCTTTGGTCTAGCCAAATGGGCCTTCCTACAATTCCTAATCGATATCATTCTATCTTTTGTCTCCATGCCTTGGCCTGTCTCTTATAACTGGAAAGTACTCTTTTCTTCCTCACTTTGACCTCTTGGTCTTGGAAGCCTCTTCCTTCAAGCCTCACCTCAAATGCTGTCTCTCATAAGAGATATTTCCTGATTTCCTGAGTTGCTAGTCTCTCCTCCCCAAAATGACTTTATATTTACATTATATGTACTTATATGGATACATGTTATTTCCTCTGACAGAACTTAAGCTTCTCAATGGCAAAGACTTTTGCATAGTGCATGGCATGTAGTAGGTACATAATTAATGCTTGTTGATTGATTAGGCTTCCATATCAAAGAGGCCAAAAGAATCTTCAATGTACCTTAAAAAAAACAACAACCAAAAAACTTGACCTGCTTTGTCAAGTGTAAAGACATGGCAGCAAAGGACAATATTGGTTTAGAATATAAACTCATTTGTAAAACCTTGTAGTTGTTAAGAATGTTGGAACATTATAAGCAATATCTCCTCATAAAACAAAGAGCAGCAGTGAAAGGAAAAACTAGTTTAAAGAACACTTGACTTAACACCCAAATTATCCATAAGGCTTTTAAGGATGAAATAGGAAGGAGGACAAAAAACAAACCAAAGATGGAAAAGATATATTGAGATATTTTGTTGTTGTTGTTGTTGTTAAACTCTTTCACCATCAAAGATAGCAGATCTATGATCTATCATATATGGATGCTAACATCACAGCCCCAGCCATGCTTATAGAGATAATGCAAATGGCACTGAAGAGAACAAAAATGGGAAAAGCAGCATGACTAGAATAACTGCAGAAAGGAGGTCTGTGTACAATTTTAAGGGTATCGAGAGACTGATTTTCAAGGTATCTAGAAGAGTGGAAAAAATCTCAGATGTTATTAAAAAAGTTGATAGAGATCTAATTAGCTATGTCCCTACTTTCCCATTTATGTACATTTTTTTAGTGAGAATGGTCTGCACATATCTTAGGGACATGCTTAGTAAGACTTTCGGAAGGGAACTAGAGGGTTTCAAAAGCAATATTCTATGGCAAACCACATATATACCATCATAAAACTGACTAAAACGTGAACACAAGTGCCTGTTGTTAAATATAAAACATAATTCAATTTGGAAGAGAAAAAAGTCTCCTTGAAGACTCCTATCTAATGAGGTATCATGTATATTCCAAAATTATGCAAGATTTCTTGAAAAAAATAGCAACAGAGATAATTTTATTTAACAACCCTTTGATCATAAATATCAGGTCATGCATAAAACATGTCCTAATTAATGATTGTCTCTGTTGCCCAGGACATCTAGACCTGGCCCTAACCACGTTTCATTTTATTCCCTAGACATCTTTTCACCAAGTACCTCACCACTGGGCACATGTCTTAAATCCTTCTTCTTGGCCTTCCCCACAACCCTTTTAAGTTCTTGAACCGTAATAAAATCAACTCTGTAATTGCTTCTGAAAAGGGCATGTCAATAGACTCCTGCTATGGCTCTACCCATCATCCCTGTGACTTTCCAAAACACAATGTTCTTCTGCCTTGCTACCACTCTCCCGCAGCTCAAGCTTTCTGAGGCAAGGACTATCTTCATTTTTTGTTTGTATTCCCAGCATGTGGCACAAGGCTTGGCACATAGTAAGTTCTGAATAAATTATTTTTTCATGCGTTCCTTCATTCAAAGAAGAGATCAAGGCAGAATTCACATATAAGGAAATTCCCGATAGATGATGAAGTCCTTCAGATGTTCCCATTTGTGAACTGCATCAAGTCCCAGAACACTGTAAAGTCTCCTGGATGAGGTCCATAATCCTTCCAAAGACTCTGGCCTAACTATCCACAAAAGAAAAATCAAATAGATCAAGAATGCTTCCTGCAAAATGACATGAAGGTAGATGAACAATCTATAGAATACATCCATATGCAGGGTGTCCTCAAAGACTTAATGTTTTATCCTAATAAAGCTTAAAACTGCACTAATACTTTGGGGATACCCTGTATATCTTGGATGGGCACTGAAAGCAAATGGACAGAGTGTTGGGTTTAGGAGACTGTGCTGGATCGTTTGGGGGAAATTGCAGAGTTCTTCTAATAACTCTAAGCTTCTCCCCAAGACAAAGGTCCATCTCCTTAAGCATCAGTATTTTGCAATACTGTCATTAGGCTCCAAAGTATGGAACACTACAGTCTCTGAAGGACTGAATTGTAGACTCACCCAAAGGACAAGTGAGAGGCTCTGGGTAGTCACCAACAGGGTGTGACACATTATAAATATGGAACAATAAAGGAGAAATAGAATAAAGTATGTCACCAAAGAAGTGCATAAGTAAAAAGAAGGTGGGTTGATCACATGGCAAGAGGAAAGAATAACTGTTGAGCAGATCATAGTGTACTCCCATGATATCCTTGGGGTATCACGAGAAAGCAAGGGAGACCTTCACCTTGGGCATTTGGTGGACCCTCACTAATGAACTTTGGGGAGAATATGGACAGGACTCATCCAAAATAGGCAGGCCTAGATGAGCTGTAATCTGTATCACTGTGGGGAATTGATGAGATCACAGCTCCATTTGAATACACGCAGTAAACTTATTTAACAAATAAGGGAAGTTGACAGCAACCCCAGGGTTGTGAATTTCTGACAGTCATTTATTAAAGTATGTATAATTGAATTAATTTTTCTGGCTTTATTGTTTATGCCGAGCAAAAGCTACAGCAACATGAATTGGCTTATTTCATTTTCTTTATAACATTTGATATTCCTTCATTACAATATGTCAGTGAATCTCCTTTCAACTTAAAGAGGAATAGAAATTTTAAAGGATTTTGGGATACTTTTTTTTAAGGTAGTACTTGAATGAATTTGATTCTAATCAAGAATTCAGGAAAATAAAGAACCTTCATATGTTAAAATGGGCCACTTGAGGTAAGATGTGCTTTAAAGTGGTGGGGGAAAAAGCTAGTTGATTGTTCTCTTGGACTCAGAGAAGTGGTCTTAATTTGAAATAAGCAAGTCAACGTGAAATTGACACTACATGATTTACTGCCGAGTTTTCTCCTTGATGAAAGGCAAATTAAGAATTAAAATATATTAAAAGTCAGCTTAGCCAGTTTGTTTCAGGAAGGATGATTTTTCTTGTTGTGGTTGTGGATAAAGCAGGAAAATGAAAAGAGGATGCCATATATAATTATGAAAAGTTATAGGAAATAGCTCTGATTAAGTTTATAATTGGTGAGGTACTTAAACTACTTTTTAATTGGATTAAATGCAAATTTAATTTAAAATCTATGCTAGTAACTTTTAAAAATCTATTCTAGTAACTAGAGCAGCTAGGTGGTATGGTGGATAGAGCACCATGCCTGGAGGCAGCCTTGACTTCAAATCTGGCCTCAGACACTTCCTTGCTGTATGACCCTGGGCAAGTCACTTAACTTTGTTTGACTCACTTCCCTCATCTGTAAAATGAGCTGGAGAAGGAAATGGCAAACTAGTATCTTTGCCAAGAAAACCCCAAAAGGCATCACAAAGAGTCAGGTACAATTGAAACAACTGAACAACAACAGGCCAGTAACTACATCTAACACAATACTACATACGTAGACACACAGATTTATCATCCATAGGATCTATCACAGGTCAAGGAGGGCCTTTGAAATGATGAGGACTTTAGGATGATTACAAAGTTACACTGAAAAATAATCTGTGTTCTCTTATAAAATGAACAGTTTCTTTCTCTAATTATTGTCTTCCTATAGTGGATACATCTAAGCAACTCCTAAATTTCTAAATTTCAAGGATGGAGCCTCTGGAAGGCCTCTAAATACAATACACTGTGATTTGAAGCAGAAGTAGTACCAAGGTGAGTTAAAAGAAAGAATTTCGAGAGAAGGTAAAAGGAATTAACAATGTAATTAAATTCAACAAATGCTCATTAATCACTGTTGGGCATTGAGGGGAGATCAAAGATGAATATTGAAGTTGCTCTCTTTAAGGAATTTACAAAAACTTTTTCAGATAAACATTTGAAAATAAATGTCAAAGGAAATAGAAAGATTAATATATTACTGATTCTTTGTTTAAATGAGAAGATCCTCAATTAGAACTTAGTCAAACCAGGTTATATTTTATACTTGGAGTTATAGTAAGTAGCTAGTAATAGCTAGTATTTGTTTTGTGCTTTAAAGGCCCAGTCACCTTTTCCTTTCTCTTTTCTCTGCCTTACTGTGAACACAATACTCTCCAAACACATCTGGCACAAGAAGTCACTAACAATAGGAACTATGGGGAAAATGCATGTCAATGACTACAGTGATGGGCTCACCAATGTTCCTAGCTAGGGAAGAGTTTTTAACCATTTTTGTGTCATGGCACTCTGGTGAAACTTTCTTTTCTTTTCTTTTCTTTAAAAGAAATTTATTTATTTTTAGTTTTCAACATTCACTCCCACAAGTTTTTGAATTCCAAATTTTCACCCCATCTCCCCCCTCCCCCCACCCCAAGATGGCATGCATTCTGAATATCCCTTCCCCTAGTCTGTCATCTCTTCTATCTCTCTCCCCTTCTCTAATCCCTTTCCCCTTCTATTTTCCTGTAGGGCAGGATAGACTTCTGTACCCCATGTCCTGTATTTCTTATTTCCCAGAAGCATGTGAAAACATTTTTTTTCAAATATATGTTTTTAAAACTTTTGGTTTCAAATTTTCTCTCTTCCTCCCTCCCCACACACCCTCATTGAAAAGGCAAGCAACTCAATATAGGTTGTACATGTGCAGTTATGCAAAATACGTCCATAGTAGACATGTTGTGAAAAACTATTTCCCTTAATCCTATCCTGCCCTCCCATTTATTCTATTCTTTCTTTTGACCCTGTCCTCCTCAGAAGTATTTACTTCTGATTACCCCTTTCCCAATCTGCCCTCCTCTCTATCACCCCCTGCTCTCTTGCCCCTCCCCCTATTTTCCTGTAGGTAAGACAGATTTCCATACCGAATTGAATGTGTATGTTATTCCCTCCTTAAGCCAAATCCTATGAGAATAAGATTCACTCATTCCCTCTCACCTTCCCCTGTTTCCCCTCCACTGTAAGAGACTTTTCTTTCTGTTTTTTTTTGTGAGATAATTTACCCCATTCTACCTCTCCCTTTCTTCTTCTCTGAGTATAATCTTCCTTCATCTCTTAATTTTATTCTCCAGATAAGACCCCTTAATCTTCAACTCACCCTGTGCCCTCTATCTATCTATACATACTACTAATACTGACAAAGGTCTCATGAGTTATAAATATCATCTTTCCATGCAGGAATGTAAACAGTTCAATCTTAATAAGTCTCTTATGATTTCTCTTTCCTGTTTACCTCTTCATGTTCCACTGAGTCCTGTATTTGAAAGTCAAATTTTCTATTCAGCTCTGGTCTTTTCATCAGAATGCTTGAAAGTCCTCTATTTCACTGAATGACCATTTTTTCCCCTGAAGGATTATACTCAGTTTTGCTGGGTAGGTGATTCTTGGTTGTAATCCTATCTCCTTTGCCCTCTGAATATTATATTCCATGCCCTGGTCCTTTAATGTAGAAGCTGCTAAATCTTGTGTTATCCTGATTGTGTTTCCACAGTACTTGAACTGTTTCCTTCTGGCAGCTTGAATATTTTCTCCTTGACCTGGAACTTGGCTATAATATTCCTAGGAGTTTTCCTTTGGGATCTCTTTCAGGAGGAGATCTGTGGATTCTTTCAATTTCTATTTTGCCCTCTGGTTCTAATATATCAGGGCAGTTTTCCTTGATAATTTCTTGAAAATGATGTCTAGGCTCTTTTTTTGATCATGGCTTTCAGATAGTCCAATAATTTTTAAATTCTCTCTCCTGGATCTATTTTCCAGGTCAGTTGTTTTCCAATGAGATATTTCACATTGTTTTCTAATTTTTCATTCTTTTGGATTTTTACTGTGTCTTGATTTCTCATAAAGTCACTATCTTCCAATTGCTCTATTCTAATTTTTAAGGAAGTATTTTCTTCAGTAATCTTTTGGACTTCCTTTTCCATTTGGCCAATTTTCTTTTTGGCATTCTTCTCCTCATTGGCTTTTTGGACCTCTTTTGCCATTTGGGTTAGGCTATTTTTAAGGTGTTATTTTCTTCAGTATTTTTTTGGGTCTCCTTTAGCAAGCTGTTGACTTTTTTTCATGATTTTCTTGCATCACTCTCAGTTTTTCCTCTACTTCCCTTACTTCTTCTCAAATCCCTTTTGAGCTCTTCCAAGCCTGGACTGATCATATTTCTTGGAGGCTTTGGTAGGAGCTTGACTTTGTGTCTTCTTCTGGTTGTATTTTTGATCTTCTTTTTCACCAAAGTAAGATCTATAGTCTGACTCTTTTTGTGCTGCTTGCTCACAATCCCAGCCGATTACTTGAGTTTTAAACTCTTTGTTAAGGTAAGAGTCTGCTTCCAATGTGGAGAATGTATTGTCCCAAGCTTCAGGGGTTTGTATAGCTGTTTTCAGAGATACTTGTAGGGACCTGTAAATTTTCAGTTCTTCCAAGGTGGTATGATAAGGGGCGAGGTGTTTACTCCTTTCCTGGCCTGTGACCACAAGTATTCCTTTCTGTCTTCTCTTTCCTGTTTACCTCTTCATGTTCCACTTGAGTCCTGTATTTGAAAGTCAAATTTTCTATTCAGCTCTGGTCTTTTTATCAAGAATGCTTGAAAGTCCTCTATTTCACTGAATGACCATTTTTTCCCCTGAAGGATTATACTCAGTTTTGCTGGGTAGGTGATTCTTGGTTGTAATCCTATCTCCTTTGCCCTCTGAAATATTATATTCCATGCCCTGAGGTCAGGAAGGGTTCCTCTCCACCGCCACTCCAAGCTCCACCACGCCAGCATTCCTCCTCACCCCAGCACCGCTGCCCAGATCTGTGACCCAGGTCCAAACACGGGCAAAGCAAGAGATTCCTGCCTCAGCGCTGGCAAAGAGATCCCTGCAATCCCTCTCTGATCAGCCACTGGATTCCCCCTCAGTCTGTGGGCCGGAAGCTTGGGAAGCAGCTGCCCCCCCCCCCCAGGGCCACGCTCTTCGGGAATGGAGCTGAAACCCCACCTTCCTGTCTCAGCACCGACAGAAACAGACTCTTCCCACTGACCTTCTAAATTGTCTTTGGCATTCGTGGATTGAGAAGTCTGGAAACTGCCACAGCTGCCCACGATTCAGTCCTCTGAGGCCTGCTCCAGGTTCGCTGTGGCCTGGGTGCCCACACCGTGCTCTGCTCCCAGCCCGGCGCGATACACCTTTCTGATCAATCAACCAGGTTGTCTTGGGCTGGAAATTTGTTTCACTCTGTCTTTTTGTGGGTTCTGCTGCTTCAGAATTTGTGTAGAGCCATTTTTTATTAGTATTTGGAGGGGTTTGGAGGACAGCTCAAGCAAGTCACTGCTTTCACTCCGCCATCTTGGCTCTGCCCCTCGAAACTTTCTTAGAGTAATGTTTTTAAATGCATAAAATAAAGCCCATAGGATTACAAAGGAAACAAATTATATTGAAATGTATCAAAATATAAAATAAAATTCAGGTTTGCAGACCCTAGATTTAGAACCCCTGCCTTAGCCTTTCACCTTTCTGTCATCCCTACTTTACTAATCTCCAGCTTTGGTTAGCCTCTATCTATAGTTTCTCTGCCCCCGAGCTACTGAATGCTGCTGTAAAAAAATAGAGAAACTGTATTAATTTAATATATTAAAAAGTCATGTTGATTATTTTCAGATGATTCCTTGCTGCTACTTGGTAATGCTTTCATTAATGTTATTTGCTCTTTGTTTTATTCCCCATGTCACCTGTTCTAAACCTTTGCTTCTTTCTTCAAGACTCTAGATCTCTTTATGTGGTTTTTTTTTTTAGCAGAAGTCTTCCACTTTACTAAACATATTAAGACCAGAAAAGTAAGCTACCTCAATTGCCCTTCTTCCAACTTCCACATTTCTCTGTGTTTTCACAGGTCTTCCATCTCAGAGGGAGAGGCTTCTCTTTTTGGACAAGGTTAACCCCTCCATCTGTGCTCTTGAGCCCATCAATCATCTTTCTCTTCTACAGCTTTAAATTTTCCTTCACTCTTGAATCTTTCCCCTCTGCCTTACAAACACCCATAGGTCTCTCCTATTCTAAAGAAAGCTTTACCTTTATACTCAACTCCAGCTGCTAAACCACCTCTTCCCTGGTTTCTGTCAACAGCTAAGCATTTATCAACAACAGCCTGCCTTTGCTTTCTCTACCTACTTACCACCCACTCAGTCCCTAAGGCCTTATGATTTTGTTTCTTTCCCCATTTATTCTACTGAAAGTTGTCTCTGAAAGGTCACCATTTACCTCCTTAGCCAAAAATCCAGTAACTTTTCCCCCTGGTCTTTATCTTCTTTGACTTATTTGAAAGATCTGATGCTGTGGCCCCATCAGGTCTTTAGGGATATTGTTGCTTCCCTTGGCTTCCATTAAACGTTGCTCTGTTGGTTTCTTCTCTGATTATTCCTCTTTGTCACATTCCTTGGCCCTTATTCTGCCTCTGATTCATTTAATACAGGCATTTCCCAAGGCCCCTTCTATCAGAAGTACTTAAGCATCTTCTCTGAACCCAAGAACTTTGTGAAGGTAGTGCCCCCTTCATTCTAACCCTTCCTTCTACCTGCCTTGCCTCTAGCCCAGACCCTTCCCAGCTGTCATTGAGAAAGAGCAGTCTCGAGGAGAAGGTGCCACCTTCTTCACCACCAGCACTAACTGCTGACCAGCTGCCACTGGTGTGTCTACAAGCCAAGAGCCCTAGCCACTGCAGCACACCTTAAATCACTTGTTCTACTTCCATCCCAAATCCTATTGGCACCCTCTGGGGAAGCAACCTCCAGAGAAGTAACTTGCCACAAAGCTACCAAAGACCCAGAAAGGAAAGTTCTCACCACCAAAGTCCTTGGCATTGTCAAATACTTCAGTGTCAAAAATGCACATAATTTTTTATCAGTAGAAAGGATTAAAGAAGAATGCATTACCATTTGCTCCAGTTGGTATACGCTAAGGATCATGGAACTTTTCTATCTGATTTGGGGCTGAAAAGTCTTCTATCTTGCATACTTGAATAGATTGTGAGCAACTTAGGGGCAGGGCCTGTTTTTGTCTTTCTTTGTATCCATAGTGCATGGCACATAGTAGGCACTTAATAAATGCTTGTTGACTAGACTTGATTCATTCATCCTCCCTCTCTACCTTCTTCCCTTGGTCATCTCATTCTTCTTAGGGTTTTAACTATCCCTCTCAAACATGCACATCCACCCCTGATTGCATTTGCAGCAGCCTGCAGGCATATTTCCCCTTAAACATCTCAGCTCTTTAAGCTCAACAGGTTTAAAAGCAAACTCTTTTGCTGCCACACCTGCTTTTCCCAAGGACTTAGCCTTTTAGTCAATGGCTTCATTGTACATGTGGTCATACAGGCTACAAGGCTACAAACCTTGTCATTCTCTTTAGTCCCTGCCCCAACACCATATACAAACAGTTGCCAAACTGATTCAACCTTCTCTTCCTCTCCATTCCAACTACTGCTTCCTAGTTCAAGCCCTCCCTACCACTTGCATGTCTATTTTGACAGCTTCCTAGCCACCTGACTTCTAATTTATCTATACTTTTAATACACAATGCTGCAATCAGGTTAACATTTCTAATGTACAGGCTTGAACATGTCACTCCAGAACTCAAAAACCTTTAATGACTGAGCAGTGCCTACTGTTAAAAGGTCAAACTCCTTTGTTTGACCTTTAAAATCCTTCCTATTCTGACCCCAACCTGACTTTCCAGTTTATCTCCCATACATGTTATAATCCAGCTAAAATGGACTAACTGCCCTCTCCTGAATGCATCTCATATTTGTCCATCTTAATGTCTGTACTTACACTGTACCTTATATCAGAAATTCCCTCTCTCTCTTTTTTGAAAAATTACATTTCTTATCAATCAACCAAATTCTTTTTTTGCCTTTTATCTTTTCATCCTCTCCCATTGAGGAAGCAAGTGTGAATTGATCCACATCAAAAATCATGTCAATCTGCACTCTGGATTCATCCCTACTCTCTGGAAATGGGTAATACATTTCATTATAAGTCCTACAAAATCATTATTGGGCATTGCATTGATCAGATTCCCTAGGTCCTTCAAAATTGTTTGTCCTTACAATATTGTTGCTGTTATATAAATTATTCTACTGGCTCTGCTCACTTCACTCTGCATCAGTTCATACAAATCTTCCCGGTTTTCACTGAAACCTTTTTCTTCATCTTTTCTTACAACACAATAGTATTCCATCATTCATATATCATTATTTGTTCAGCCATTACTCAACTGATAGACACTCTCTTAATTTCTAATTCTTGGCCACTGCAAAAAGAGCTGCTTATAAATATTGTTTGGTTTGTCCTTTCTTTCTTTCTCCTACGTGCAGGTCCTTTTCCTCTTTCTTTGATCTCTCTGGTGTCACTGGGTCAGAGGGTATGCACCGCTTCCCAGCTTTTTGGACACACTTCTGAATTGCTTTCCAGAGTGTCTGGACTAGTGCTGCCCTGGGTACTCCCCTTTCAGGCTGGCCTGGAGGCTGGAACGGAGATGCTGCTTGGCTCCGGGTTCAAGACTACAGAGCTGCTGCTTGCTTTTGCACTGGTTTGTCACTCAGTACTCAGCCTAGGGCTTCTGATGGCTCTTTACCCTGGAACTTCACTTGCTATGTGCAGGTCCCCTCCTCAATCTGCCCTGAATCTGTGATCCAGAACTGGGGACCCTGTGACAATGTTGCCTTTTGCTACCTGTTCATCTTGCAAAAAGTTAGGCCCCTTTGTTTGGGTCTGGGACCTTTTCTTGTCCACTTCCTCTTTCACTTGCTATGCTGGAAAACTCCATTCCATGTATTCCTGGCTAGACTCCATCCACAGACCTCTGTGTCTGTCTCTCCATGCCAACCTGGGGCTGGAAAAATGACTTATAATTTCTTTTCTTGGATTTTGCAATCAGAACTTGGTTTGGTGCATATTTTAGATCTTTGTGGAGGAGTTATGGTGGGGAGCGAGGTTAAATTTCTTCCTTCTACTTTGCCATCTTGGCTCTGCCTCTTCTCCCTTTTTTTGATATTTATCTGTTGAAAATTCTTCAAGACCCAGCTTAAATTCTACCTTTTCCACTAAGTATGTTGTGATCATTGCCCCCCCCACCAGAGTCAATTTCTAACTCTTACATCACCCTTTGTTTGTAGCTTTATTATTCACTTTTCATATTCTAAATTGTGTGATAGTTATTTGTACTTTAGTTATCTTCCCTAGAAAATTATGAAGTCTTAAGGGCAGAGACTGTCTTATTTGTCATTATATCTCCCCCTTTACCTGGCACAATGCATGCTACAAATGATCTAGTTCAATGCTTCTCTTGTGTGGAAGGGATTATAGGTTTTTAAAGACTATGCTGGTAGAGTCCAAGCTCTGGAAAAGTCTACCAAGCTGTAATAGTTTTGAGTATGGTTTTAGTGATAGAATTTGCTATTCTAAGGCAAGACTAAGTACAATGAGGGTAATTTCTATTAGACTGGTCATTGGGTGATGAATTACTTGACTGTTGATTTACCTTGCGAAAAAGAAAATTGTAGATAGTGGTCCTCAAATCTATGTGGTCTCTTCTATTTTATACAGGGATGGTGGTAGAGAAGTGGAAAAGGAGTCAAAGGGACAAATAATAATAGCTTTTTAGAACATTTACAAATACAAACTATGGCTATTCTAAATGTGAGATCTTTGTCCTCTGATGCTGTAGTAGAGAACATGAAATAAATTTACATTTCATCACAGAATATAGAAAAGGGAGGGAAAAATAATATCTACTGAAAACTCGGTGTCAAATCCAAGAAAGGTGGGCCATTCTGAGTATATGTACGTATGAAATTGAAGGAACAACAAACATATGTGAAATGGAACAGTTTTTTAATGTTTTATAGTAATATACGTATTCTCGTCGCAGATAACAACGGAATCATTTATTTTCTAATGACTCAGTGCTCAATGTGCTTGATTCTGAGGACATGGAAATGGAACCTAAGAAGGTAAGATCATGAAATATTGAGGCCTGAGCAAACACAGCAGAAGTCATGCTGGAGGTAACACACTTTTAAAGACACAGCAACAGATGTTGAAGAAGGGCAGGTTTCTAAAAGAGTAAGAAAAAGGAATGGACGGTGCCAAAAAGATGACTGAATAACATTAGAAAATTTTCAAGCCATTTGCCTATTTTTCATCTTAATAAAATGAAAATTTTCTGTAAGGTACATGCTCCTTATATATCTTTTGATGAAAACGTTTTTAGGGAACAGTTAGGCGTTGGCAGAAGATTTTCTAAAGTTGACCACATCCTCACAGTTACAAAATTTCCAGAGAGTGGAGGGAATACAAGATTCCTCTGTGGCCATTGTTTGTTGATTATAAGAAAACGTTTTATTTGGTAGAGCAAAATATAGCCTTAGATGGCATTATTGCTGGTCTGTTGGCAGGTTCCAACTTCAAGAACTGGGTCAACTCCATGCCACAATGAGACATCAGAGGAGGTCTTTAGTGAAGACTTCCATATTGTTCTAATAACAATAACTCATATTTGGTGAGGGCTTTCAGATTGCAGAGTCACCAGCAGTTGGTGACTCTGTGAGGGCAGGTACAGTGTCATCATTCCTAGCTTATAGATGAGAAAAGTGAGGTTCCGAGAGTTTAAATAATTTGCCCCTGGTCACACAGATGGTAATTGAAGAAATCAGGACCACTTCAGACTCCCACTTCAGATCTGGCCATTTCCACTATTATACTGTACTTAACCAGTGATTTTTACTATGAGGTTGAAATAACATCCTTCACTTTGCAAAAGAAGCAAAAAATGCTTTACTCTAAGAAAAGTTGAAGGAAATATACTGAGTTAAATCAGAAGCAACTAGTACAGCTTTGGAGAAGTATATGTTTTTTAAGAGGTAAAGAGCTGTATATATGTATACATATATCACATGTGAGTAAGGCAGCTAGGCACAGTGGATAGAATGCTGGGCCTGGTATCAGGAAGACCTGATTCCATTCTGATCTTAGACACTTACTAGCTGTGTGACCCTAGGCAAATCACTTAACTGTCTCAGTTTCTAATCTGTAAAATGAGCTGGAGAAGGAAATGGCAAACTACTCTAGTATCTCTGCTAAGAACCCCCCCACCCCCGCAAAAAAAATAGGGGTCCCAGAAGAGTTGGGCCTGCCTGAAAGGACTGAACAACAACAATCATCATATATGAATATAAACTGAGTGTAGCATTTAACAATATTCCTTTCTATTGTCTGTATTGGAAGTAATCATAAATGAGACACAAGGTAGAAATGCCCTATTAAGTAAAACTACTTTCATTAATTACATTATTGACCAAAAGCTAGTGTCTATCATTTTCACCCCACCATGATAGAGGGCACCATAAAAGTTTCTGAAGTAAAACCAGGTGGAGAACCACTGACACAGCAACTGTCTACACTTTCATGTCTCTCATTGAAAGCAGTTTCCTTGTAGTTTTCATTCAAATAACTTGTTCCCAGATTGAAATTGAAAAAAAATCATCAGACAGTTTTCTTCTGGAAGGTCTCTTACCTATTACCATTGCTTTTTGTGGAAAAAGAAATCAGAATATATTACAACCAACAGAAAGAGGCATCAACAAAAGTTATAGTCACAAAAGTTCAGAGGCAAGGAACGTTTAATGCATCTTTTATCATTTTACAGATGAGGAAACTGAGGATATCCTAAGCCTAAATTATAGCTTGCTCAAGCAATCTGAGACCTAGAGATTGAATGCAATGCTTCAAAATTTCTTTGCCTTTAGCTTATACAGTATATTTCATAAGGAGGCTGCTAGATGGCACAGTGGCTAGAACATTGGTTCTGGAGTCAGGAAGACCTGAATTCAAATTTGTCTTCAGATGCTTACCAGCTGTGTGACCCTGAGTGAATCATTTAACTTCTATTTCCCTCAGTATCTTCATCTGTAAAAAGTGGATAAGAATATACCTAGCTCCCAGGGATGTTGTGATGATCAAACGAGGTACTAGTTGTAAAGCACTTAGGCACAGTACCTAGCACATAGTAAGAGTTACCTGTTAGTTATTGTTATTTATTACCATTAATTATTGTACAAAGACATAGCTGAGGTTATTACCAATGACTTTCTAGTATTACAAGTCACCACATAGGAAGGGTACCTTAAACTGTCTCTCTGGTCATCTCAGAGTCGCCATTTCTGGCTGGAAATAGGCTTCCGAGCCAACATTGTGATGCCAGTGACATAGCTGTGGGCTCCCCTGAAGAAATCATTCTCTATTAAACTTTTGACAATGCAAGGATTGAGATCCTTGGCAGAACCATTGCAGAAATCAATTTCTTTTTGTTCTCTCAAGTCTAATGTCAACATTTTAGGAGTATTTGAGCTTGCGATTTAATCAATGTGGGAGACTCTCAGTGTGGAAAAAGTCCTCCATTGGAACAGCACATGCCGATTGGCCACGCAACTAAAATTTATAGTCTCAGTGGATTCCTAGGGCACCGGGAGATTAAATGACTTCCCTGTGCTCACACAGAGAATACGTGTAAATTTGATGTTATATCTTTCTGACTGCAAGGCCAACTTTCTACCCATTATACCATACTTCCTCTCCTATATAGAATGGCAACACATGCATTTAAAATGCTTAAATTTTTTCATAAATAAAGGATTTATTAAACACTATGTTTCAGGCACTATGCTAGGCACAGGGAATACAAATACAAGGAAAAATGTAAAGCAGTCCCTACTCTCAAGGAGTTTACATTCCAATGGGGGGAAGACAATTCATAAAGGGGAGATGAAAAGTTGTGAGAGATGTTAGGAGGGGCAAGAGTTACATACCTGGGATGAGATCCAGAAGAAATCTGGGGAGTCACAGGCTGAACCAGATTTGGAATAAGCGTGGCTGGCATGAGGAGAGCTGAAGTCTGTTTATTTTCAGTTTGGGAATTATAAGCTATATGGGTATGTAGTAAAGTTTTACAGTAATGTTTTAGGAGGTATTATTTAGGGGAAAATTACTGTAATGGGCCTGTTTTTCCCAGTGCAAAGTCTTTGGTGTAGTGAATAGGAGATAGGTGAATTTCTGAGTTTATGAATGATGTTATTTTGCTCTGTGAATTTATATTCTTTGGATGGAATAACCAACCTTATGAGCTTTGACCCTGGCAGGACTTGCCAATTTCACCTTCCTATGGGAAATAGATATAACCTATCTGGCTGTATGCCTTAACACAAAATATTTCCTTCTTGGCCTTTTTGGAGAATGTTTTAGTAGACCCATGTAACTATAACATATAGTTAGTTATCTGTCTATCTCCCAAGATGTAATCATATATTCTGTAAAGGATCTCCTGCTCTTTGATATTAAAAACTTGTTCTTTTTGTGCCTTACAAACAACTAAGAAAGTTCTCTCCCTCCCCCCTCCACTATTTTTCTTCATCCCCCCTCCCATACATCCCTCTCTGTAACACACAGTTTTCCTCCCACCTCAAGACATAGACGCGCAGATATTAACTCAATTTAAATCCAATGGAAATGAATGGCCTTGTCCTCTTTGGTCCACATGCGCCACCTGGTGGTGATGTAGAGCATTTCAAACACAGGAGAGATTATTGTGAGGTGAGCATGTTAATTTAGGGAAGGGAATTTGAATTCATCAAAATATTGACTCAGAGTGACAATTATAATACCTTGAAGGAGAGGGCTAAAGGAACATCTGCGAATCTCAATATATTACTTGGCCCAGGAAGTCAAAGGAGGAAATGACTCATGCTAGGAAGTAGAATTTGTTTTTCTGTCAATCACATGTTTATAACCATTGCATTTTTACATGCTACCATTAATGTACTGTGCTACTTTTTTTTTTTATAGGTGGATGACTTCATATGAGTATCTAATCTGTAAAACATATTATTATTTTCCAAGAAGAATTTTTAAAGCCAGCTATGTTTTCTCTTGCCTGTACTAAAATGAATTATGTCATACAGTTATCAAATTTTGGAGCTAGAAGAGACCTTTGGGAGATAATCTAATCCAATTCCCTTATTTTACAGTTGAGGAAACTGAAGCCCAGAGAGGCTGACTCTCCCAAGCTCATAAAGTCAGTCAGAGATAGACTTGGGACTATATATCCCAAGTCTTCTAACATCCAGTTCACGCATTCCAAATGTAAAAATTAATCTATCAGAATTGCCTCATAGAAAATGACTAATAGCCTTCACATGAGAATAACACATGCTTATGTCATATGTAAAGCAAATTATATAGCCCTTCTAAATGAGCTAATATAACCCAATAATTTAAGTCTGACAGCCCAGGGGCAGAAATACAACATGTACACATGAAACTGTGGGAAGATCGGCTAACAAATAAAACAACCCCTGTATGTATGAGAAAAAGAACATTTTTAGTCTGAGAACATGAAACACAAGTTGAATTGCTGTAAAGAGAGATCCTCTTTGTTTTTCCTTTTTCTCTGCCTCATCCTTTTCATAAGAATCAGAGCAATTTGTTTCTAGAAAGTAAGTACCAACTTTGAGATTTCAGTATAAACTATGTTCATAGCTCCCTCTGATGACCGTTGGACACTACACAAGTCTCCTTTTATTCTTGCTGGTGCATTCAACTAACAGCTTACTGGTTAAGTTTTAATTGCTTCCAATGAGGTCAGCAAAGGTATTTATCGAAAAGCACTGAATAACAGTCTCTACACACACACATACACACACGAGCACGCACACACACACACACACACACACGTGCGCGCACACACACAGAGAAAATCCTCTTGCGTGTTGATTTATGGAAACAATTATGATTCTGCTGGAGTCTCTCAGCTGAGAAATAGTTTTTAGCTACAGTAGAGAGTCTCATGTTGCAAAAGGCAGACAACAGAAATGGAATACTTATATATCCAGACGTTATCAAGAGAAACAAGTAAGTTATTGTTATTTGTCCTTTAAAATAATGTTTAAGGTTTTCTAATAGTTAATGTCTTTTTCTCTTTTTGTTCAGAGTTAGAGGGGAGAAGTAGAGTTAACAGATTTTCTAGGCATGCTGTTAAGATCTATGGCAATTACTTTGCATATAGCTTATGTAAAGATAAGATTGAAGCTCTCCAGAGCTGTCCTGACATTTAAAACCAGACAAATGTGGGCAGTTCTGTAGAAAATAATTGGTTAACCACAAAAGCGAAAGCATGAAATAAAGAAATGTAGAAGCATTTGCACTTAGCTAAGAATAAGATGAGAAGTTTATTTAAAGGAATAGCCTTAAATGTAAATGCTATTAGAAAATAGCAAATGGAAATGAATAGTATTAACAAGGAATGTATCTGTGTGTGTATGTGTATACTAACATAAGATGTATAGACAATCAGTTTAAGAGATTGACGTCCTCTTTGGAAATACTGTTTGTGTGATTCAGTCTTTATAAGTTAAACCATACCAACTAATAAACAAAATTGTCTACTCAGATTTATATAAGCAACTTTTCACTCCTTCCTCTCCTTCCTTTTTTATTGCTTTCAATACAAACAGGGGATTCAAGTAGCAAAGCAGGTCCAGACAACTGAGCTTATTACAACCTGTTTTTTGAAGGATATCTCAACTGAAAGGTACTGAAGGAGCCATCCTCCTGATAACAGTGACTAAAAGGATAAAGGTCCTCATTTGGAAAGAATCATCAATCTTAATTAAGTAGATCCACCATTCACTGCCAAGGTAGAAGGAGGTCAATGACCTAGGAGCAACGGTCCAACTTGAGATCGAATTTTCATTATGGTATTCCTGAACACCCAGGGCACTGCACTATAATGCACAAATGGATACTGACATGGATCCTGCCAACTCTGCTCTACACATCATGCTTTCACATTATCTGTCTAGTGGGCACCATAGCTTTCGCTTGCAATGACATGACTCCAGAGCAAATGGCTACAAATGTGAACTGCTCCAGCCCTGAGCGACACACTAGAAGCTATGATTACATGGAAGGAGGGGATGTAAGAGTGAGAAGACTTTTCTGTCGAACACAGTGGTATCTGAGGATTGATAAACGAGGAAAAGTAAAAGGGACACAAGACAAACAAACTAATTATAGTAAGTATGCCTCTTTTTTTTTTTAAAAAAAACTATTGTTTTATAAGCCTTGAAAATATGGGAAGAGGTAAACTTTCAGTAACTCAGATGAATCCTCAATTTTCTTTTTTTTCCTTCTCCCACATTAATCTGAACAAGCTCTTCTCAATTATTTAATACTGGGGTGTTTGGATTGGGTCAATGTAAATATCTCCTTGGTGCAGTTTAGATCTATTGATGTAATCATCCTAGCTGGTAAACTGAGCCAACTTCAAAACATAAAACTACATGTCTTATTCTCAAAGTGCTCATGAAAGTCAAACAAAATTTAAGTGGAACCATTCACACAGAAATGATTTAATATTTTCTAGTTTACTTAACAGAAGTCTAGTATAGTATGAAGTACTCATTAAATGATGACTGAAAAAACCCTGTTATTTCAGTTTTCAAACAATCTATTTTATGATTCTGAGTACTTAGGCTGTAGTCTCAACAGCAACAGTTTACAGTTATGTAATAAAGAAGAATCTGCTGTTTTTTTCCCCCATCAGTTTATATTGTTATCGGTATATATTAGGTTGCTGTCTATTGGCCAAAAACCACACAGGTTGATTCTTCTCTACATTTTGTTCATTTGAGGTCTTCTTTGCATGAGTTCTGCTTCATTCTATGCATATATGAATGCAAAACATTTCAAGAAAAAGATACCTAAAGTTGAAGAGGTGTTAATGCTCATGATTGAGAGGTCTTCCATCCCCTACCCCATTTTCCATTGAAAGAATCCAAATTACAAAATCTTTTTTCTATTTTGAAATTCGATTGCTGATTATATTAATTTACTTAATGACAGAAAAGATCTTACTTTTTCATAGGAGTGAAAGTACTACTTCCCTCAATATATAAAATGCTTTGGGAGAAAAACAGTTAGGGGATAAAATTACTAAGAAAAACTAGATTTTATTTGTTTGCAGCATTAAAAAGCAGATGCTGCAATCATATTTCATCTTGGCACTGAGTGTACTAAGTTCTACTGAAAATGATCACATCAAAATAATGATAAAATATGCTTTTTATTATGCTATTCCACCAAATAAAGTACAGTTATGTAACATTTTGTATTTACTATAGGGTCACTTTAATGGTTTCTCTATTGTCACTTAGGATTTAATCATCATCTCCTCTGATTTCACTAATTGTATTATTTTAGTCCCTGAAGAAGCCCCTAGTGGTAATAAATCTTGATTAGTTCAAAATTTATTCTGGGCATTTTTTTTTTTGTAGATTTCCACTCATGAGAAAAGCCAGAGAATCTACTGCAATTATCTAATCTAGAGGCTACTGAAATGTCATATATTTAACTAAGTGCAGGGGGGGAGAGAACAACTGGCTTTTGGGAAACCTGGGTTATACTTCCATTTCTGTCACTAACTAGCTTGTGCAATACTTTCTGGGATTCAGTTTCCACATTTGTAAAAATGAGACTTTTTTTTTTTACTAGTTTATCCTGAAGGCTCCTTTCAGATCTTAAATTCTATTAAAAATCTATCTATATGTGCATGCATGGATATATCTAACTCCACATGTGTATGCCTACACCTCGCCTCATTTGACAAACTTTTCATTTTATAAATGAGATAACTGAGTATTCACTCACACATAATATCATAGCATATATAAATTGTGCTGCTTTTTACTCAGGCCATTATATACACGTGAATTCTGACATTGTTAAAATTTGTACCCAAATTTGTTTATCTACACATGTATGTATATATTTTTTAAAAAGCACCTATTAAATACTTATTACTCATAGTGATTGAAAAATTGAATGTGAATATAATGAAAAGTGGACAAGATGGGAAATATTCTAATTTTTGCTCCCTTATTAGCTATCTGTGTGATCTTAGACAAATTAGGTAGTTTTTCTGGGTCTCAGTTTCCTCATTTGTTAACTGAAGGGGTTAGATTAGATGATATCTAGGATCTCTTCCAGAGTTTAAGATCTTTGATGACAAGTTAAACTGTCAGAACTAATGTGACACTGAGAGGGATTTAATTGACGTGGAAGGGACCTTAAGGGTCATGTAGTAGGTACCCCCACGTTCTCTACTTCATGATGATTCTGAATAACATTAAAATATTTTCATTGAGAAACAAGAATAGAGAAGAGATGGGAAAAGGAAGCATAAAGTTCAGTGTAAAATGAAGAGTGTGCACTTTTAAAGTGGCACTTTGCTAATCTAGCTGCATTATCCATCATTCAATTCAGAATGCCATTGTATTGTATTTGGAACAAACTGAAAGTTTGGATCTACTTGGATTTTCTTAAAACTCTAAGCCCGAATGTATCATACCTGAGACAAACTCTGTGATTTGGACCCGACATAGTTTAGATGAACTTTGAATAGTCAAAAAATTAATACCAGTTTGTTAGACCATTTTTCCTTTAAAATGTTATTTTTATAGTTTTAAAAAAAGAAAGACAAATCTATCTTAGCCTAAATTAGAATGTCATGAGACATTCTAATTGTGAAATGGCATAATATACCTTAGATAAATTTTGATATGAAGATTTATCTTGATCTTATAAACGATTTCTTATGTAGAGAGTAAAAACCTTTCTTCAGAAGATAAAACTTCCAGGAAAGGGTACAAATCATGTCAGAAACTTCTGGCAAAATCTTTGCTTTCAGCTGTCATCAAATTTTTTTTCTTAACAATTATCATAACCTAAGAAATACTGTCATTTTCACACCTTAGGCTTCTTTCTCTAGTAATAATAATAGCTAGAATTTGTATAGGGCTTTAAGGCTTGCAAACACTTCAGAAATATTATCTTTCAGGTTCACACCTTGGGAGGTAGGTGCTATTACTTCCATTTTGCAGATGAGGAAACTGAGGTAAACAGAGGTTAAGTGACTTTCCCAGGGTCAAATCTGAAGCTAGATTTGAACTCAGGACCCTTGATTCCAGATCCAGTGCTTTATCTACAGTCCTATGGAGGTGTCCCACAGTATATTAGAATATATTTTATAGGCTTCCCTATAATCACAAGAAGTTAAAATACATTGCTGCTACAGGAAACTGCTGTTAGGTAGAAAGAAGCATTCTACTTGAATAAGAAGAGATAGAAAATGATTGCTAGGAAATTCTGGGCTTAGATAAGGATCTTGACAACCATTAGCTACCATGTGAGAGATGGAAGAATTTATTTGCATCTTTACTGTTTTCTGAACACAAAAGGTGCAGATGGACAGCTGTGGAGTTGGAGTACCTTTCCTTTATGCAATGACTAGATACAAAATGGGGACCATATCTTCAAACTGCTTTGCTGTCAGAACACTCTAAAGAAATACAGAAAATATGGAAATAACAATTTAATGATGATTACTATCCACATCTGTTGTTCCCCTTTTATCAACAGGAGGTTGAAAGGAAACTAGGAAGTCAAGCAAGTTGAAAAACAGAGTTAATAGCAGTGTCAATCAGACAATCAATAAGCATTTATTAAGCACCTGCTATGTGCCAGGCACTGTGTCAACTGCTTGGGATAGAAAGAAAGGTAAAAACGGTTCCTGCCCTTGAGAAGCTTCCAGTCTACTGGGGGAGACAACATACAAACAATTCAATGCAAATAAGATATGTGCAGAATAAATTGGAGATAATCAACAGAGGGAATGGACCAGAATAGTGTCAAATATTAGTGTCAGTGACTTTATCTGTAACCTCTAAAATGGACTAATGTACTAATGAGTTCAGATACCTTCTTCCTTGAAGATCGTTATACATTCTGTCAACCTGCCTATCTGAGGCAGTTAAATTTCACATGAAATTTTGGTTGTCAACAAAATTACCAACTTAGTGAAACAGAATTATTACTCTCTCAGTTATTAAAAGAATCTTCTCTCTACCACCATCATATACTTGAAACTGAAGGAGCAGATGATGCCGATGGATGTGACTAGGGTTTTGATAAAGTGATTACTTTACTAGTTGAAGTGGCATAGAAGCAAATCAGGTTTATGAGGATTGGTATACTAAGGATTGGTGCTAGTAGACTCTAGTACAGGAGAATTATTATTAAAGGAAGTCAGGATCATGACTAGGATATCCCAAGATGAGATTTTGGCATTGATGTTATTTGTCATATTCACGTATGTGTGTGTGTGTGTGTGTGTGTGTGTGTGTGTGTGTGTGTGTGTGTGTGTGTGTTTTCAGAGGAAATGGGGTAGGGTCTGTACTTGTAATATCACTAGTGTGGGGGAGCCCTGCAACTTTTGCCTCTTCCGATGAAAATCCACAACTATCCTGCAATTTCCAGTGTTGGAGAGCTGCCTGGGAGCAGTTAATAGTTATGTGATTTGCCTGAGATTACACAGCCAGTATGTATCAAAGGTGAACCCAAGTCTTCCTGACACCAAAGCCAGTGTGTTTCGGATTTTATAAAGAATTGAAACTGAGCTGCCTTGGGTTGCTTGTGTCCTTTTTAGAAGGGAGAAGGAAATGGCAAACCACTCTACTGTCTCTGGCCAAGAAAACCCCAAAATTGGGTCATGAAGAATTGGACATGACTGAAACAATGATGAACAACAACAACATGGGACAGTGGAAAGAGTATTGGATTTGAGGTCGGAGGAGCTGAGTTTTATCCCTACCTTTGCTGCTTCCCACCAGAGAGACTTTGAGCTAGTCACTTAATCTGCTTGGGCTTCAACAATCTCATCTGCAAAATGAGGGGCTTTGTCTAGACTCTACATGGTTTCTGAGGTCCCTAATAGCTCTGTACTTAGGATCCCACAATCTGACTTCAGATTCTTCCCTACCTGTGGTTGTATTGGGTTTTAAGTAGAGACCAGCTTCTTAAATATTTTATTTAAATTCAGAATCCTGGACACAGAATAGACAAGTGAGGGCGAGGGTACCACGCAAGTGAAAAGAAATTAAAAAAAAATAGAATTACAACCAGAACATATTATTTATCTATTTGAACATAGGCTTTCTAAGGGCTGAGGAGAAGGTTGTCAGCCTGCCACTGCCAGGTAGGAAAGATGCTAGAGAGGCAGTCTGAGGGAAGTAGATGCAGAAAAAGGGCTGCCTCTTACTTATATCATGGGCTAGGAAGTCCTTGATAACATCCTCCCTGGCCACTCCAGGCTTAATTGTTATGCTAGCTATAGAAGAATAGAATATTAACTATGTGAAATGGAGCAATAAGAGCAAAATTTGTCTTTAAAACTCCTGCCCCAAACTAAAGAACCAGCCACTTCTTCTGAAGCAGGATAAATATTAATAGCCATAGCAAAGAACCTGTTTACAGCTGGTATTCTGTTGCTAGTGTCTCAGATCTTTTCCTGGGAGATAGGGCTGAGGGAGGAGTAGAGGGGACTACAAGCAGGGTTGGCCACCAGCAGCCAGAGGAGATCACTCTGCACCTGACAGAAATAACACTGCTATTTCAGTAGGGGAATTGAGGTGCCAAGTGAGAACCAGCAGAAGCAGTACATTGAGAAGCTCACAGCAGCTTTGAGAGACAAATGAGACGGACAGTCCAGATCACCACAGATCATTTTCTTGCTTTCAGCATCCAATTACAAGGAAGTCTACTCCTCCTCCCCAATGGTCAATGTTGCTGGCTCCTTTAAAATAGCAGAAATGTTGAATTGCCACACACCACAGCTCTGAGAGGAAGTATCCCACACTTAGTAATAATTGAGCACCATAAGTTCTGTAGTGAGAGAAGGGATGGGCCTTCTGAGGAGCAGCCAGCAATTTGGCAATAGTCTTGGACAGTTCCACTGTGATGGGATGTGGCCTAAGAATTGGACGGGAGTGGGGTGTGGAACACAATGGTGTTGTTGGATAGGACTTGGCAGAGAGAACCTGAGGAGCTCAATTAGTCAACAATTTTTTGGGTAGGATCCTGCTCAACAGTAACCTCTGTAGAGACCAGTAAATATAATTTTCAATTCCTAAACATGGAAGTTGTAAGCTTTCTTACTTTCTAACCTATTCCTAGCAAGTGATTTACTGTGGAAGGAAAGAAAAGTTATAACAGATTTTTTTAAAAAGGCAAAAGTAATAATAATAATTTTTAAAGGTAGGCCACTAGGACATACCTTTTGAATCTGAGTCACTGGAATTGATTCAGAAGGTAGATGATTCTAGCCTGGTGGTCCTCTGTAGCCACTCTTGCTATGGTAATTACTTAGTAGTCAGCCAGTCAACACAGCATTTATTAAATGCTTCCTATGTACCTGGCACTGTGCTAAGAACAAGGGATACAAAAAGAAAGTATAAACACAGTCTTTTGTCTCAAAGAGCATATTCTAAGGAAGGAGACAACATGTAAATAACTAGGTATCTATAATATATATCCATTGTAAATGTGAGGAAATATGGGAGGGGAAAGTAGCTCAAACTCTGCATTGCACTGTCCCCAAAGTAGGTCAAATAGAAAGACATTATAACTTGTGGTGGCTCTGGGAAAGTTTCTAGTTTTCCAATATCATTTTATTATTTTTCATTTTACAGATCTCCTATGTCCTATTTCCCCCATATTTTCTTTTTCTTTTTTTGTCCCCATTAGCTTATCCATCTTTGCAGATCTTTGCCTAGAGATTTAATTCCCTCTCATGATTTCTAGATTATTCATGGGGAAGGTGGTGATAATTGAAAGAACTGTGAATCTTAACCCTTAAGACTCAGATCCCTGGTACCCTGACTAGTCTATGGACACCTCTTTTCTTCTCTGAGGTTCACAAGCAGCAATCGAAGGGGAAGGGGAAGAAATTCCTGCTCAGATGACAACAGAAAGGATGGGAACCATTAGTCTAGAATAGGGGCTCTTAACTAGTAGTCCATGTATAGATTCCAGAGGATCTGTAAATTTTAATGGGGGAAAAAATTACATCTTTATTTTTACTGACATCTAGCTAAAATTGAATATTTCCTTCAATTATAGATGTAGGTAACAAACTCCAGTAGTATCAAGTTTCACCAAACTGCCCAAAACAGCCACAACACACAAAAAAATTAAGACAGTCCTGAGAATAATGAAAAGAGCATTAAATCAGAGGCACAGTTTGTGTGCAAGGTTGGAATGATGTAGAAAAATGACCATAATGTCCTTTGCTTTTTTTTGTTGTTGTTGCAAAGGCTGGTTCCTAATTCTTTTAACTCTATGCTAGCAAAGCAATTTCAATGAATTAGGTAAAGAGAACTCCTAGCACAGTACTGGGGGGGGGCAGGTTTGGATTCCTAAGATTTTTTCAGGAGAGCTCCCCAAACCCACTTTCTTATTCCCCAAAGTGGAAAAACCATGGGCAGGAAGAAGAGGCAGGACCTTTGATTATGTGAGCTATTTGTTTCCAACACACTCCAGTGGCTCTAGCTAAACCAAGGGTGCTTTCCTGCAAACTTCTCTTTCCCCTGTGGTATATCCAATTTTCCTATAAAACAGTGATACTGGACAATAAGCATCTTCTCTATTTCATAAGGACTGGGAAGCTATGTAAAATAGCCACCACGAATATCTTTTAGTATTTAACTCTGTTTTGACCCAGATCTCAGTTTCATAATTCATGAAGTGAGGCGGTTGGATTACATGACCTCTAAAGTCCCTTGAAACTCTAAATCCTATGATCCTATTGGCTTTGGAGATTTCTCTCAAGGCATGCCACCTTAGTAGTAAAGCAAGTCTCATCTTGATTTTCTTGCTGTGTGAGAGGGGGTGTCGTAGAAACATTCACTTCAATCCAAACGTTGATGGCACTCCTGCTGTATGCTATAAACTGTGCTTAGTGCTGTGGGTATAAAATTTAAAACAAGTGTCTGCCCTCAAGGCGCTCGTCTTCTGCTTATTGGGATACCACCCACACGCAGACAAGTACATTAACAAAGAGAGTAATGAGGGCAAAAGAAATCTAAACAAGGTGCTGGAGGAATAATTCGAGGAGGGGGAGATCGCTCGCTTTCTTCTGGGGGTAGGGAGGATCAAAAGAAGCTCAGCGGAGGGGATGGCATGTGAGATGACCCCGGTGATGGAAGATAAGGATTCTGAAAGGTATAATTAAAGCAGGAGCGCATTGTGGATATGGAGGGAGTGGCCCCTAATGTGTTAAAAGTGGGCTTCCTTCTTTTTTGGGGGGAACTGATCATTGCTAGTATTCTTTCAATAATGTGCAGATCCGCATCAATCATATAAGGAATGAGGAGAGAGGAAAACCAATTCAACACTGATGCCTTGGTATAGCATTACCACGTTTAGGCAGTGATACCATCTTCACAAAGGCCATGGCTGAAAAATGATGAGTAGGAGCTAGTTGTAGCCAAAGTATAGTGATGCTTTTGTATTTGGGTTAGTTCCTCTGTGGAGGAGTCAATGTAATCACTTTAAAGGGAAGAGTCTAGGGAACCTTTTAAAATCAAAAGAGTTTAATTGTGTATGAGGGAGGGGGGAGGAAGAGAGAGGGAGACAGGGAGGGAGGAAGAAGGAGAGAAGAGGGGAGAGAAGGAGGAAAGGGGGGAAGGGAGAGGAGAGAGAGAAAGACAAGAGACAGTAAGAGACAGAGACAGTGAGAGACAGAAGAAGACATAGAGAGTCAAAGACAGAAAGGGAAACAGACGGAAGACATAGAGAGTCATAGAAACAGAGATGTAGACCAAACAGCAAATAGATTTTTGAATTTATAATGATCATGCCTTTATATAGCAAGTACTGAAAGGGCTTAAATATATCGGAATCTCACAGAACATCAGTACTAGGACTTTTCTTCACGAAAAGGGAAGGGGGCAAATAGATTTTAAAATTTATAGTGACTATGGCTTTATATAATAAGGAGTGACAAGGTCTAAAGATAATGGAATATCACAAAACATCAATTCCAGGACCTATTCTTGCTAGGCATAAGGAAAAGGGCCAGAGCCAAAATTTCCCTGTTGGTCTCTGTGGTCGTGGGAGAAGATCAGGTAATTAAAACAAAACATGAACTCCAGGAATATTAGATGTAGCTTAAGACTGTAAGGACAAAGCTTAGAGGGATTAGGGAAGTTGACATATGGTTGTTTCTTGGACAGAAGGTACATTTCTATTAGTTAAATCCACAGGGAGCATTGAGCTTTTAGTAACTTTTGCTTACTATTCAGGATTATTCTGAAAACTTATTTATCTTTTAAGGCGAATGGAAGTTGAAAGAAATAATATTTCACAGACTTTAAAAGCATATTTACCATGTTTTAATCAAAGATATCACATTTCCATTTTATCTGTTCATAGGATTAGTAACTAATGTTGAGGAAATGAATTGGGACCAATTTGTACACAACGTTACCCAATAACTTTCCCCAAAATTCTAGCTATTGTATAAGCCTAGAATATGAAAAATTTCCATTCAGTTAGGGGTTTGGTTTAACTGTTGCCTAAGAACTGGCCTGAGTCAATGTTGTAGAAGTGATTCTTGAATAAATACTTGTGCTAAAGTGCATAAATTGGTTATAGGGAATCCTGACTTTCACTAGGAGGTAACATGAATCCTTATATAGGAGGAGTGGCATTTTGCCCAAGTTATCCCTAGAAATCCAGGGACCCAGGGAGGCTAAAGGGTAGTTTCATAAATTCTCAATAGAACATAACTGTGATGATACCATATGGCTATTATTTGGTGAATATATTTCTATCTTCATTTTACTTTTGCCATGTAGACAAGCAATAATAAACAAAGAAAAATTTTAGGCCAAAAATACAATATGACTGGGGCAAAAAACCCTTTCTGTTTTCTAAGAATTAGTATCTATAGTTGTGGTTGTTTCATTCACATCAATAAAGAAATCATACTTTATTCAATGACCAAAAACCCTATGGAAAATTGATAAACAATAATAATAGCAACCCAAAATTTCCTTCCCAAGTGATAAATGCAATACTGTTGCACTACTCTTCTTTAATTATGAAAGAGAGAGAGAGAGAGAGAGAGAGAGAGAGAGAGAGAGAGAGAGAGAGAGAGAGAGAGAGAGAGAGAGATAGGATGGGGAGGTGAGAATTGCCTGAAATTTTTATTAGAGGTATATAGTCAAGATTTCATACTGAATGAGCTATACTATGACTCTACAAATCACCATTATCTTTTTTTCATTATTTATCTCTTACTAAATTAGGGCTTTTAAATCTTTTTTGGTATTAAGGATCCCTTTGGCAGTATGGTGAAACCTATGGACCTCTCCTCAGACAGATGTTTTTAAATGAATAAAATAAAATACATGGGATTACAAAGGAAATCAATTACACTGAAATAGAGCTATCATTATGCCTTGAATTAGAAATAATAAGTTTTGAAAAGATCTAAAAAGCGGCAGCTAAAGGTTAATAGTTTCCAATCTGTAAAGAGGAATATGATTGCAAAATCTCTTCAGGGACAAATAGTACAAACATTTAACAGTATGCCCCAACCCAGAACACTGGAGAGGAAAGGAATCTTTGAAACTGAAAGGTATAGGATAGGGGAAAAAAATAGGAATTTTGCTTTCTAGTGATAATAAACCTTTGGACATTTTTGACTCAAAAGGCTACAGAGACTAAAAAAACAAACAGCTTCAAGGATTTATATAAATTCGTATAATCATCACCATCACCATCATCACTATAGCTCATATTTATATTATGCCTCAAGGAATGAAAAGATCTTTGCTTATTTCATTTGATTCCCCACAGCAACCCTGAGAGGTAGGCACTATTATTATCATCCCCATCTTACAGATGAAGAAACTGAGGCTGAGAGAAGTTAAGTTGCCCAGGGTAACACAGCTAGGAAGTGCCAGAGGCCAAATTTGAATTCAGGTCTTCTGACTCCCAATACCAACAACAGTGCGATCTAGCCACTGGGTAACTAACAGGGATCTTGAGACATCAATCTGATTGGAGCCTTTGCTTCTAGAAAAGTGAATTTTTAACTGATTTAGGGCAGACAGTTGTCTATAGACACAGATGTTCCATGTCTTTAATAATTTTCATTACTTCTCGTAATCTTCTCAATTTTCTTCACTACACTGGACACAATAAGAGCTTGACTACTATGAATGAAGGACTGTTTCTAAACTTCTAGTCCTCATCGTCCTTGATACACAGTCATGTTGGCTTTTTTTCCCCATTAGGGTGCTGTCTTAATGACTTACATTCAGTCTGTGATCAACTATAAACAACAGGTGTTTCTGTTCTGTTCTTGTACCAAGTCAGTATTATGGTATACTCTGTTGGGATCATTGTTTGCTTCTATGTGTATCCCCTTCACCCATTCATTCAATAAGACTTTAGTGTAGGTACTATTTCAAACAGTTCTTGCCCTCAAAGATTTTACAGTCTTTTGGGGGAAAACAACATAAATATAGATAAATAAATACAAAATTTATATCATATAAAGCAATTCACAGGGGAAAGGGCACTAGCGCCTAACTGGGATAGATTAGGATAGGTCCTGTGAAAGGGGTAACATTTGATCTGAGTCTTACGTGACACTGGAGAATCTATCTGGAAGGGAGGGGACAGTGCATTTCTAGCTTGTACAAAGGCATGGAGATGAGAGGTGTAATATCTTTTACAGGAAATGTTATGTAGGCCAATTTTGCTGGAACATGGGGAGAGTGAAAGAGAATATTGCATAATAATCTAAGAGAGGTAGTCTGGAGCAAGATTGGGAAGAACTTTAAATGTCAAAAAAAGGGGTTTTGAATTTTGGCCTAAAGGCTAAAATAGAATAGGCCTGGAGAAGCCATTAGAACTTCTGGATAAGGGAAGTCACACACAGATACCTGTGTTTTAGTATTGCTTTGGGAGATAAATCATTATTCAATGACCAAAAACCCTATAGAAAATAGATCCTATTTTAATACGATCTATTCTAGAGAATAGATTGGAGAAATAAGAAACTGGAGACAAAGAGGCCTATTATAAGGATATTGCAATAGTTCAGGCTGAATGTGATGAGAGTCTCTTCCATGAGGGTGGCAGCCATGTGAATGAAAAGAAGGGTATGAATGTGTTTTTTTTTTTTTAGCTGGGCAATGGGGTTAAGTGACTTGCCCAGGGTCACACAGCTAGTGAGTGTTATATGTCTGAGACTGGATTTGAACTCAGGTCCTTCTGAATTCAGGGCCAGTGCTCTATCCACTGCACCACCTAGTTGCCCCTAAAGGGTATGAATGTGAAAGATGCCATGGATACAGACAGTACTTGGCAGCTGCTTGGGTATCTATCATAGAGGATATTAGAGAGGATAGGGGAAGGAGAGGCAAGTAACAGATGATGCTGAAATTGTGAACCTGGGTCATTGGAAGGATGGTGATGGTCTCAATAGAAATAGGGAACTCAGAAGGGAGGGTTTGGGGGAAAAGATAATGAGTTCTGGTTTGGACATGTGTTTGAGATGCCTATAGGATAAGAGATATAGATAAGGATATATATGTATATGTATGCTTATGTGTATGCATATATATGTGTGTATATATGTGTATATATACATACATAAAATTTTTATTTAGCAATTTGCATAAGATGATACTTGAACTATGGAGCTGGTGAGATCTCCAAGATAGAAAGAACAGAGTAAAGAGAAAAGAAGATTGTCTAGGATGACTTCATCCTTTTTTCTTTTTTTGGTAGGGTCATTCATTCAGTCATCATCTTACACATTTTTTTTTTCTGTCATGTTAAGTACCAACCACCTCCAATTAAATGAGTACTCGGCTAGGTGGTACAGTGAATAGAATGCTGGGCCTGGAGTCAGGAAGACTCATCTTCCTGAGTTAAAATCCAACTTCAGACACTTACTGTGTGACCCTGGGCAAGTCACTTGATCCTGTTTGCCTCAGTTTCCTCATCTGTAAAATGAGTGGAGAGAAGGAAATGGCAAACTACTCTAGTAACTTTGTCCAGAAAACTCCAAAATAAGGTCATGAAGAATTGGACATGACTGAAACAACTCAACGGCAACAAATAAAACGAGCATATGCTCAATTCTTTGTTACACATCCTCAATAAAGGTTTTCAAAAGAAATAAGACACAAGACTGATCCCTGAAGCAAATTGCTTATACACCTTCTTCCCCCATTCCAAGTTCAGGTTGAATCATTACTAATTGATCCTTTGGGTGTAAACTTCAAGTAAACGGCAAGGGCAAGAATGGACTTTCCTAGTTTGTTAAAGAAATTTCATATAGAATGATATTAGAAGTTTGGCTGAAATCAAGGCAGGATTATTTTATTTTGTCTTTGTATCCCCAGTGCCTAGGCACAGTGCCTGGCACCCAGAAAGCAATCAATAAATGCATTGTGGTTGATTGATTCTCTGTAATAAATGAAAGATTAATCCCACTAGGAAAAGCCATGCTGGTTCCATACTCTTCAAGGTAATCACAAATTGATTATGTGTTCAAGTTTGGGAATCAACAACGGTCACTAGGGGAAATCTCTGCTGTAGATAGCATTTGGTTTTTGGTGTTCTACCCCACCCTATCTGCCTAGGTGCCTGTCCTGTTCTTGCTCAGCTTGATATCAAGAAATTCCTGATCATTAATGTATTCTTTGATGATGGATTATGGCATGATTCCTCCTTGGGAGACTTAAAAGGAGATGATGGAAGACAGAAAAACTTTCATGAGCCAGAGGATTTAGGCTACCACAGGACAGGTAGTGAGGTTGTATTTTGGGTTTAGAGGCTACTACTGAAGAGATCAGGCCTGGGCTCAGTGGCTAGAATTGTGGGGAGGATTCGTCTGTTGGCACATAAATGAGACCCTACCCTTGTGCTGTCTTTACTCCTTTAGGTTGCTGTTGAAGAAGCTGAAGGCAGTGGTACCTTCTGTTCTTGTGTTCAGTGTAATTACACAATATTTATGCACAGAATTAGCTGGTAACTTAGATGATTACATCCAGAACTCCAACATCTCATATACAGTTTGGTTATTTCAGGAAATGTTTGGGTGGTCAGCTCACTCACTACCCAGAATTCTGTGGCAACTCAATGGGGACTCAATGAGTTCAATGTGTGGTTAGTCAACCAAATGTCTATAATTATGTATTAAAATATGCTCTCAATTCTCAATTTTGCCTTAAATATTCCATGCATTACTAATAATTGTGTACAATTGCTAAAAATGCCAAAGGGAAGGTGGGAATAGAGAGGGAAGAACACTGGTTTCCAGTCATATTTCTTCTTTTTTTCAAAAGGCAGGTTATACTGATATAATTAAGTGAGCTACAGCTAAGAAGGAAGAAAGGAAACAAAGATGTATTAAGTGCCTGTTACGTGCCAAACACTATGCTAAGCACTTTAAAAATATTATTTCATTTGATCCTCAAACTACTCTGGGAAAAAGGCTCTATTATTACCCCCATTTTAGAGTTGAGGAAACTGAGACAAACATAGGTTAAATAACTTGACCAGGGTCATACAACCAGTAAGGGACTGAGACTGGATTTGAATTTAGATCTCACTGATTCCAGGATACAGACCACTCTATCTACTTCACTTCCTAGCTGAGTAGATAGTAGTTTAGTACACCAGTGGTATTTAAAGCCATAAAGTTCTTTGAAGCATGTTGTAGGATAAATTACATCTGAAGAACTACATAAAAAATTAATTGGCTTGGGTATTTGCCTTCTCAACTTTTGTGATTCTCACTTATGTTTTCCCATAACTCTTCTATAAGTGGTCCTCATCTTATTATTAAAAAACCAAAAATTTTACGCCAGTCTCTTTTTACAAAATTTCCATGCATTTGTCCTCAAATTGGCTCAGACACTTTAAATTAATTTTGCTTTACAAGTTGCAGTTTGGTCATATTTTTATACCTTCCTGACAAATGCATTAAAAATAATTTGTATTCACACTCATTATTAAATTTCCATATAATTATCACCAAAATGATTTAAAAATTCAATAGATAAGTCTGTCTCGTCTGTCTTAGGAAGTAAGCCAGACAATTCTCTTCTCAACAGGCCCCCAAATCCAAATAGAACACAAAAATAAATAAAACAAAAAAGAGACCATTTTTTCTAACAAAAACTATTAGAACAAATTGATAAAGAAATAGTTGATGGGTAAATTGGTTCTGTCTTTTGTCCATCATTAACTTATTTCCTAATCTTCTTTAGAAGAGGCTCTCTTAAAATAAAGGATTCTAACAATAAGAAAGGGTCAAAAGAAAGAAAAAGAATATAATAATCAGAGCTAAGGTAGAATATTTGGAATTCTTGCTCTCTTACAACACTGGGTGATCCTGGACAAATTGGATCCTGGACACACTGCCTGACTGTTTTGTTCCTTATTTTTTCTGAAAACTGAACATAAAAATATCAGTCATCTATTGACTTCTCTAGAAAGATTCAGGCCAGTACCTCCCAAAATCATGCTCTTGGAAGATTCAGGTAGTTGCATTCTTTTAGGTCACTAGAGTATTTTTAAAAATTTACTACACTCAGTGTTAATTCATCCTAAATCAGAGCAAACTAAATTATCTATACTAATGTGGACAAGAATAATCTACTTATTGCAATAGTGGATAGAACAAATCACCAGAAGTAAGAAGACCTGAATTCTTTTTATGGCTTTGCTTTCTGTGACCTTATTCCAAGTTATATTTACTCTGGGCTCCAATTTTCTCATCAGTAAAATGAAAAGGTTGAACTAGGAGATCTTTAATAGCTTTATGTTTTATAATCCTAATCTGAATAGCAACAATATTCAATACTAACAATTCTCATTTATGCAGCATTCTAACATTTACATCGCTTTGTTACTCCACTCCACCAGACAAGGGTTTTTATGCAGTGTGTTAGTAAGTGCTTAGCTGCCTTAGAGTTTTCTCTTGGGTTGATGATGCTCAAACTGACTTTGAGGAAGGAGCAATGTTCTTGGGGGGCAGATCAGGGCAAGATCAAGGATACAGGAGGAGGAGATGGTCTTGGCAAGAAGAAACAGGAGCAGAATGAAGAAAGTGAGAGTGAATGTGGAGAAATTTCTCATTAGAGAAGAGGGAAATGAGATGTAGTAGAAAGACCATTAGATTTGGAGTCAAGAGGCCTGGATTCAAATCCCAGCTTTACCACTACCTATGAGACCTCAGGCAAAGCATTTACCTTGGCGTGGGTCTCTGTCTCCTTGTTTCAAGGGGCTGGACTAGAAGTCCCTTTCTGTTCTAAGTTGCAGAGGGAACTGATGTGAAATGAACTTGATTTCAGTAAAGTAAAAGGTTAACCTATAATAGAGAATAGAGAAAAGGGGACTGGGATAATAAAGATTCAAACATTCCTAGCTTCTTCCTCTTGCTCTTGTGGTTGTTTTATTTCCACTTGGGTCACCCTTATACACTCCATGAATGTTTTCATCTCAACCTTTTTTTTTTAAACCACATTCACTATGTGTTCTAGGTACTAAAGGACTGCAGATAAATGGAAAATTAGTACAATTCTGAATCCTCGAAAGCAAAGATAACTGTTTCCTTCATATCTTCAGGGCCTACAGAGTGTATCTTTATATATAGAAGATGTTTAATAATTTTTTTCTTTAGGATCTTTCACCAAGGATTCCTTATTGTATTTCTTCACTCCAGTTGTTAATTCTCTTGCCATCCCAACAACTAGCAGCAACAACTTATTATGAGGCATTTCATGCTGCACACTGGTCCTTAGTCTGAGACATTCTAATTTATTGCTGACTGGTTTAGTGTTAATTGTAACTTTCACCTTCTTGACACAATCCCTTTCTCTGTCCTCCTCTTCCCCCCCACCCTGTTGTCACCATACATAGTTTATGAAATGGAGAGTTAAAAGAATGATTCATATAAGGTTCCAAACAGAGCATGCACTTCAATTAGTTACAAATTTCAAGCTGAAAATGTTTGGAACCTGTTTCTTTGCCATAAAAGATGACTTTGAAGCTTTTAATATATATTCTTTCACAAACACATTTATAGTGAGAGGAAAATGGCATAGGTAAGTAATTTTTTTTCTTTGCTTTTTGCTAGGCAATTGGGATTAAGTAACTTGCCCAGGGTCACACAGCTAGTACATGTTGTGTGTCTGAGACCGGATTTGAACTCAGGTCCTCTTGACTTCAAGGCTGGAGCTCTATCTACTGCACCACCTAGCGGCCCCAGTATAAGTAATATTTTAACCAAGAGGGCAAAGGAATCAATGAATGAATTTTCCCTGACTTATTTCTATCCCAATAAAAGTTTTTTTAAGTGAATGAATAGGTTAATTTATAATAACACATTTCCTTTTCTGGAATATTTGGTAGAAATAGTTAAGCTAAGAAGGATATGTATTCCCCAATTCCAGTTTCCTTGGGTCAGTTTGAGCATTAAAAAAAAAGAAATCATATGTACACACATTATATATGTACACATTATATATACCCACATTATATATATACACACATACATGAACACACGTGTGTGTACTATTATCAGCATGGTCAGGATTTGCACACAAGTCCTTTGACTCCAAATCCAGCTCTCTTTCTCTTGTTCCATGATTTGATTACAATCTTGTACATTCTCCATGCATCTAGAGGTAGCTAGGTGGTTCAGTGGATACACACTCATACATACATACATATACACACACACATGAATATTATTTCTTTCAATCTTTCTTTCAAAATATTATTTCTACAGAAAGATAATATATATCATATGTAACACAATAAAGCATGTGTATCTGTGAACACAGATACATATGTATATGTGTGTATACATACACCTATACATAATACATACATATACATATATACTTGTATATATGTGTGTATGTATGTATGTATGTATGTATATATATCCATTTATCTATCTAAAATGCTGTTGCAGTGACAGTTCCTAGTGTGGGAATGTGACTTGAAAGGCCAACCTATGAATAACAGTTTTTTGAAAGGTCAATACCATCCTTTGACTTACAGCTAATGGTGCTATTTTGTCAATCAGGAAGATTTGAGTTCAAATCTAGCCTCAGACACTTATTGGGTGTGTGACTCTGGGTAAATCACTTAATCCTGTTTGTCTCAGTTTCCTCATCTGTAAAATGAGTTGGAGAAGGAAATGACAGAACCCCCCTAGTATCCTTGCCAAAGAAAGGGGTCAGGAAGGGTCAAACATAATCGAAACAACTGAACATCAACAACAGAAAAGGAAACTGAAACCAAGAGATTTCCTCGAGGCTTCAGTCTGCAGCACAGCCAGGATTTGCACATGAGTGCTTTGACTGCAAATCCAGCTCTCTTTCTATTTTCCCATGATTTGGTTCTAATCTTACGCATTCTCCTTACATCTAGAGGTAGCTAGGTGATTCAGTGGATAGAGGGTTAGACTCAGAGTCAGGAAGCCCTAGATTCAAATATGGCCTCAGACACTTACTAATTGTGTGACCCTGGTCAGGTTATTCCCCTCTGTCAGCCCTAATTCCCTCATCTGTAAAACAGGAATAAAGATAGCACCTGTCCTTTAACATTGTTGTGAAGATTAAATAAGATAATATTTTAAAAGTGTTTTGTAAACCTTAAAGTGGTATGTCATTTCTAACTATTACCATTGTTGTTATTATTATAAATATTAATGTGGCAAAGACGTGAAGCAGGAAATATCAAGTCAACGAGGGCAGCCCAATGAAGTTCCAGGACTTTATATTTTGCAATCCTGTCTTTTGCGGCCCCCTAACTGGAATGCACTCCATTCATTAAAATCAGATCCCCTTTGAGACATAGTCAAGGGGAGCTACAGTCACCTACCTAATATTTCTCACTGACATGTGTTTCCTGTTCCCCCTTCTTCTTTGATGAGCTAGGTTGGCCAACCAAAAGCTGGAGGTCCCCATTACCACTCTCCCTAGAGATCTGAACCTTCTTCAGGCTCTAAGCTGCCAGAGGCAAACTCAGCATAGATGGGAAAAACTTAAGAGGCTGTGAGCAATACAGGACTCCCTCCTGGAACAGATGCAGAAAGGCACAACTTTTATTCCTATTTCTTAGGGGGTGGAGGATTACTTTAATGCCCTACTGATCTCTACCTCTTTCCATACTTGACTTTTTCATCATTCAAGCCATTGTATTTAGCTCCTTACTTCTCCTCACATTTTTTTTTTGCCATTGTTTGGTCTTTATGAATTCTATTACCCCTCTCTGAGAAGTTTCAGGTGTATAGAGTAGGGGAGTAAACCTACAGTATTTTCTTGTCTGATGTTAAGTATGGTGGATGTGATACTGATGAATTGGTTCAAGAAAGCAGAAGTGATGGTTACGGCAAATCTAAATTTCCTAGCCTTATAAATGATTCCAATGCCTATTACTGTTCCTGGCACTTAGCAAGAAGGAAGAAAATGAGTATTTACTGAGCACCTAGTATATGCAAGGCATTGTGCTAAGCACTTTACAAATTATCTCATATGAGTATCTCAACAAACCTGGGAAGTAGGTCCTATTATGACCACCCTTTTCCCGATTGAGGAAACTGAGGCAGAAGGCGGTTTAATAACTTGCCAAGGGTCATACAGTTATTGTCTGAGGCTACATTTGAACTCAGGTCTCTCTCACTCCAGTCTCAGCCCCTATTCACTCATCCACATAGGTGTTTCTTAATAAACTTCTGTTGATCTGAATTCCTTATCAGTCTCAGTTAATTCTATTTGTTCTGAGACTTGACATCATATTAGTTGCCAGCCAATGACTCTCTCCCTGCTATGCTTCCAATCATCCAGCCTCCCACAAGAGGATAATGACCTTATTTATTTTATGCCTTGTAAGTCATACTATATGCATACTATACTGTATGTCATACTATACTGTAATACTGAACCATATGCTGATGGTTATCACTAATGAAGCCTGCTCTAAGTAGATGGCACAGGACTTTGATTTTCAGGCTTACTTCTCTGAAAATAACAGACTGTATAATTGTCCAAAAATATTACTATCTCTTTGCATTTTCAAGGCCAGAACAGGGGAAAAGGAGACGGGAAAGAGGAAAAGAGGGAGACGGAGGATTGGCAACTTAGGAGAGAAAATAATAAGTTGTGGTACATACTCAAGAAATTCCACAATCAAGTCCTGATTAAATTTAGGTGAATTAAAATTTCAGCCCACATTTATTAAATACCTACTATGTGCTAGGGATAAAAAGAAGAAAAGAAATGACAGAGTCCCTGGCTGGATCACATTCTGTGAGAAGGCACAGACAATGTATGTGTGTGTATGTATGTGTGTGTGTGTGTGTGTGTGTGTGTGTGTGTGTGTGTGTGTGATAGATAGATAAATAAATAGAATATATATGGAGAGTAAATGAGTTCAAATCTTGCCTCAGACATTTACTAGTTATATGACCATGGTTAAACCACTTAACCTCTCTGTATCTCAGGTTCTTCATTTGTAAAATAAGTTGGTTGGATTCTATCTATAAGGGAACTTTCAGATCTAAATCGATGACCTTTGAACCTATGTTAGAGGCAAAGAAGAAATTAACACAAAGTATTCTAGGAAAGGAGCAGGTAGGTCGCCCAGTAGATAGAATGCTCGATTCGAAGTCAGGAAGACTCATCTTCCTGAGTTCAAATGTGGCCTCAGACACTTACTAGCTTGTGATCCTGGGTGAGTCACCTAATCCTGTCCATGGCAACTATCTCTTTGTTCTCTCTCTGTCTCTGTCTCCTTTTTTGCCCAAGGTCACACAGCTGGTGTGATGCAGGATTTGAACTCAGGTCTTCCTGACTCCAGGGCTGGAACACTCTCCACTGCTCCACCTAGTTGCCTGTCCCCCCCCCCCCACCCCTCTGCAATTTCTCTAACATTTACCGTATGTACTGCTGGTTTCATATGTATCAAATGCTGCCTTGTATTAATCTGCCTGTGCAACCATATTTTAAATTCCTTTGTCTGGGATGTCCTTTTGTATTTTTTATATCTCTCAAAGCAGCTTCATGCAGAGCAGATACTCAGTGATTATTTGATTAACATTTATCCTTGGTTCCAAAGCAGGAGTGTGTTGACAAATATTTAACAACTAGCTCTCTGAAAAATCTCTGAAAAAAACTTTCAAGCTTACTCTGCATCATTAACAATTTCTCCATCACTTTCTAAAGTCTAGATATAATGATCATTGCAGCTTTGATTTGTATCATTTGCCAATTCCTGAGGTAAACACTTGTGCTGAAAATTTAACAACCAGCTCTGACAAGTCAGTATGCGCTGCTTGTTTGAGCTGGCTTCAGCACACCCTGGGTTCTTTTATTATTATTATTATTATTATTATTATTATTATTATTATTATTATTATATTAATTTATTTTGATTTATCAACAATCACTTCCATATGCTTTTGAGTTTAAAATTTTCTCCCCCTTCCTCCCCACCACCCTCCCCAAGATGGTGCCCAATCTGATAAAGGCTATAACATATACATTCTTATTAAACATATTTTCAGATTAGTGATGTTGTAAGTAAAAATTAGAACTGATAGGAGGAACCACCAGAAAGAGGAAACAAAACTCAACAGAAGAGGAAAAAGTATAGCAAATAGTATGCTTCAATCTACATTCAAATTCCATAGTTCTTTCTTTGGATATGGACAGCATTTTCCATCACGAGGCCTTTGGAGATGTCTTAGATCCTCGTATTGTTGGGAAGGGTGAAGTTTATCAATATCAGTCATTGCACAACGAGGCTGTCATTGTGTACAGCGTTCTCTTGGTTCGGCTCACTTGCACCCTGGGTTCTAAGCCCCAGATCTTAGCACAGTTAGGAAAACAACTAGCCGAGCTGTAAGAACTCAGTTATGTACAACAGTGGCTCTCATTCACTGCTATGTGTGTCATCCACTCCCACGCTCCAGAAGGAGCTACTTGCCCTTTATTCTCCTTGTTCTGTGTCCTGGTGGATACCTACTTTATTGGCCAGACCTTAGCACCCACCCCAAATCCCCCAGTTCTGCCATGTTTTCACGTTGTTCATCTCATTAATTAGGTGTGTAGGGCCTTAGTAATTGCTCTAAGAGTCATTGGAAGGCTGGTGCTCGCAGTGAGGAGCTAGAATGGATGTTAAGAACAACAGTGGGCTGAGCAGCAGTAATTCTGGGAAGAAAGGGTGCTCAGGACTAGAGAGGTAGCGTTAAGGTGGGCAAAGCTCTTCTGGGACATGGAGAAATTTACCAAACTGACCAAAACTAGTGACTAGGAGGGTGGCCAGGTGGCACGGTGGATAGAGTGCTGGACCTGGAGACAAGAAGACTCATCTTCCTGAGTTCAAATCTGGCCTCAGACACTTCCTAGCTGTGTGACCATGGGCAAGACACTTAACCCTGCTTGCCTCAGTTTCCTCATCTGTAAAATGAGCTGGAGAAGGAAATGACAGATCACTCCACTCCGCTATCTTTGCCAAGAAAACCCCAACTGGGTCACAAAGAGTCGGACATGACTGAAAAATGACTCAGCAAAGTGCCTAGGGAGGACAGGAACAGAAATGATGGCACGGATAGGAGGAGGCAGGGAGAGAGAGTACCATTTTGGGGTAAGGAAGAGGTTTAGAATGAGTTTCAAAAACACACTCTTGACCAGTCAAATAAATTTCCCTGAACTACATGAAACATGAAAGCAGGGATGAGGAGGCCTCATGGACAGATCATTCCGTCAAATCATAAAACAATAGATTTTGAGAACTATATACACCATTTATTCCTCCTTGAATTGTTTGTTGTTATTGTGAGACTAAAACCTCATAGTCCTTTCACTCAGTCCAGTGTTTATTCACAGTCATTTCATCTCTCTACCAGTAAAATATGCTTGCTGTAAAAAGATCTTGATACTGCAGTGGGAGAAAAACATCTGACTGAAACAATGATAAGCTCTGTGCTGCAATGTGAGAAGTGAAAGCTGAATATAGAGCATTTCAGATGTGCTCCTTTTTAAACTTTCTATCAGTAATTCCAAGACACTGAAGGAATAATATTTAGGTATCTACTAGAAAATATAAAAAAAAAGCTTTACGATGTCTTATTCAACTACTTTAGTTAAAGAGATATTTATTTCAAGAATATGTGGAAGAAAATCATATCCTAAAATAACAAGAACTCAGAAGAAGACATTTGTACAGGGAGGTCTGAGAAAAGTCGTACTGGGGCAGGCCGACGTTTATCCAGCATGAGATTGATTACCTGACAGTGACTAAGGTTTTTTTTCTGTGGGATGTCTCCTCCAAAAGTTAATCCCTTTGATCATATTTTCTCTCTCTTTTCTCTGTTTCTGTCTCTATCTCTCTCTCCCCCACCCCCATGCTTATTTCATCTTTCCCAATCTATTGCCTTTTTTCCTTCACTGCTAGCCACTATGCTCAGCTTAAAGATATGCTGACACACCCACATAACCCCCCCCCCTTTGTTTGACACTGCTATTCCCTCAATTTATCAGCCTCGATTTCTTCTTTCTTTCATTACCAGGCTCCTAGAAAGAATCATCTATACTCAGTGCTTCTACTCCATCACCCACTCAGCTTCCAATCCCTCGCGTCCTGGTTTCCAATGCCACCAAACAAACTTTTACTTTGCAAGGTTACTAAGGATCATTTTAAGGTTAAATCTGATGGAGTATTTTTCAGTCCTCATAATTCACTCATTGACTGCTTTTAATATTGTTGACTACCCCAGGAAACAGAGAGAGAGAAAAAAAGGGGGGAGGGAGAGAGGCTGGTGGAAAAGAATACCAGTTTCATATTTCTTACCAACCTTGTTGGATGAGTGGTGCAATTTTACAACAGTAAGTAATATATGAGACAGCTAGATGGCTCAGTGGATAGAGCACTTGGCCTGGAGTCTGAAAGACCTGAGTTCAAATCTAGCCTCAGATTCTTACTAACTGTGTGATCTTGGGCAAGTCACTTAACCTCTATTTATTTTAATCCACTGGAGAAGGAAATGGCTATTCCAGTGTTTTTGCCAGGAAAACTCAATGGACAGTGTATGGTTCACGGGGAAGAGTTAGACACAACTGAATGACTGAACAAAAGCAAGTAATGGATAATTAAGCTGGGGAAAATAGGTACAGAACAAGTTGTGAAGGTTTAAAAAAACACAACCTTCCATCTCTGCTTCTTTGTAGAGGTGGAGATCTATGGATGTGGAACACTGCATATATCAGAGTTTTTTGATATGCCAGTTAGTTTAGCTGAACTATTTTCCTTCCCCCATTTTTTATTCTTTGTTGTAAGGGAATGCTCTCTGGAAGGAGGAGGAGGAAAGGATACATTCGGAAATATAGGTGACACAAAACCAAAATATATCGATAAAATCTATTTTTAAAAAGCCTAACAAAGTAATTTCTATTTTATCCCAGAGGCAATTCATTGGGAATTTACTGAGTAGGGGTGTGGCATGATCATATTGACACTTAAGAGATACTGTAAAGGCGGAAATGTCAAGATTTGGCAATTTATAAGATATATGTAGTAATGGAGAGTGAAGAGTCAAGGATAACTTCGAAATTATGAACCTGGAAGGATAGAAGAATGGTGGTGCTCTTGAAAGAAATAGGGAAATTTGGTGGAGAGGTGAGTTTTGGTTGAAAGACAATGAGTTCTTCTTTGGACATGATGAGTTTAAGAAGCCTCCAGGATTTGTAGTTTGAAAGGTCCAGTAGGTACTTTGTGATGCAGGATTGGGGCTCAGGAGCATGAATGTATGTGTGTATATATATGTGTATATATGTGTGTGTGTGTGTGTGTGTATTTGTGTATATATAGATATGTGTATGTATGTATACATACATACATATATATATACATATATATGTGTGTATATATATATATATATATATATATATATATATATGCATACACAGAGAGAGACAGAGACAGTGAGATCTGTGAGTCATCTGCATAGATGATATTTAAACAATGGGCCTAATGGCCAGGTCCCCATCATTGATAGCCACCCCTGCTCCCCAGGCAAATACAATAATTTAACTCATTTACCTAATTTTTGGGAGTAAATTCATTATAGTAACACTTATAAACAACAACAAAAAAGAGAACCAATGAGGTCACGAAGAGAAAAAGCAGGTAAAGAAGAGGGTCTAGAACAGAACCTTGGAGTATAACCATGAGTAGGGAGCATAAAGTGGATGATGAGTCAGCAAAAGAGACAGGTTGGAGAACCAGTAATGTCATAGAACTCTAGAGAGAAGAAAGTATCTAGGAGGAGAAGATGGTTAACAATTTAAGATAAAGCAGATCCATAAAAAGGAGGAATGAGAAAAGACCATCAGATCTGGCAATTATGAAATTGTTCATCAACTTTTGTCAAGTTCAGTTTCAACTGAGTGATGAGATCAGAAATCAGATTAGTAGCCACTTAAGACATCCCTGTTGCTTCTCGATTGATTCAACCCACTGTCAAAGAAAGTCAGAAAAATTCACAATGTCATTAACATGATCCTGTCAGAGACAGCTTGGTAATTCAATGAATAGAATGCTGGATTTTTGAGTCAGGACAACCTGGGTTCAAATCTTACCTTAGACACACATACTAGCTGTGTGACCTGCTAAGAATTCTTATGGAGAAGCAGTGGGTTTTATATAACACTTTGAAGGACAGCATTTCAATTAATGGGACAAGTTCCTTCGCCTGGGTTAGCCCGTTTCCTTTTCTATGAGCTAGGGATAATGATAATATATAACTAATATAATATAACATAATATATATATGTAATTATATATTATGATTATATAACAATATAATATAATAATATGTAATAATATAATATAACATAATACTATAATATCTCACAGAAAAGTTGTGAAGATCAAATGGAAAGTGTTTTGGAAGCCTTAAAACACTTCACAAATAGTAGCTGTTCATACCGTATATTTATACTACTCCTCTAGTTTGGTTACTAGCCAAGAAGCACTTTGGGAACCATTTACTTTTGTCACCCTGATGTTGACAGGCAATTACCTTTTTCTTGTGAGTTCCTACTTTGTCCCTGATCAGCAGGTGCTGTCCTTGACAGGCCATAAATGGTCTATGACAGAGCCCTGTCTTGTCCTCTTTGCACAGTTGATGTTTTCCCCTTCTGAAATCTTTCTGTGTTACAGTAAACACTATTTTGACCTGACCATCTGTTGCAGGCAAGTTTTAACTTGCTTTCCTCTGTGCATTTTCTTATTCACATATCTCTTTACTGAGAGTAATTTATTCATTGGTTTGAAATGCTGGTATTCAAGGTGTTATATAAAAGTCCATTAAATTCTCCATAAGAAATCTCAGTAGTCTAATCTGCTAACAAAAATTACCAGGGGAAAGTTTTCCCTATTAAAATTTTTGTTCAACCTTTTACTTTTCTAATATTTTCAAGTACTTTGTTAATGAATAAAAATTTACCCTCAAATTCAAAACTGTATAATATCCTATTTTCTTCATAAACATGGATTGGTATAATTTTATCTGTTAAACCTTTTATTTCTCCTCATTCTAGAGTCACAAAAGTTCACATTTTTCAATTACACTCATCTTCTTGCTTTGGGGTATTTTGGGATTAAGGTAATGAGAAAGAAAAGTAAAGTTTAACTTGCTAGTGAATCTTGACTACTGCATTTGGTCATTTCATCATAATTCAATGAAAAGTGAAATTGCCCCATTTTGTACTATCTAAAGATGAGTTAACTATCAAGAACCAATCATAAAAGTAGACATCAAATTGGGGGGAAAAAAAGCCCACATCTGACTAAAAGAGCAGTTCACAGGAGCATAGATTTAGGGCTAGACGGAATATTGGAGGGTGTCACATCCAACCTCATTATTTTATGAATGAAGAAAATGAAGTTGAGAGAAGTTAAGTAATTGTTAACTGTTTATTAATAAAATCTTGATCCTGAGGTGCTACTGTTTTTTTTAAAAAAAGTAAGTGAAATGAATTAGTAATGACCAAATACATTTTTTGGGGGTTTTCCAAACCAAAACCAATGATTCTAACAAAGGAGATATATCAAAGAATGATGGTTTTGTTTCTCATATTAGTCAGTGTTTACAAAACAGAATCCTTATTGACTATTAAACATTTATAAATACAGTTTTTAGCGCTCAGGCAAGTTTATAGTGAACATAATTGTAGAAAGTACAAGAGAGATTTCATTTGTATTAGTAAAAAATCTAGAGAACCACTTTTGTGGGAATATCTTATATAGTGGTAGCATTTTCCTCCATGAATACAGACCATAGGCAAGTTCCCATTTTTCCGACATCTCATTTTACCACTCAGTTCATTTGGCACTATTTAATTAATAACTAAGTTTTATTTCTCAGCTTATTCATTCTTCAGTTCCTCCTGTAGAACCCCATGTGGAGAGTGCCTTTGAACAGTAACAAGAAATTGGAAAAGGAAATAACTAGACCAACAAGCACATAGTATGGGCTAAGTGTTGTCTTCAGCACAGAGATACAGAGTTAAAAGTGACATAATCCCTGATCTGAAGGAGCTTACATTCTAAAGGGGGGAAATAACATAGAAATAGATAAGAACGTACGTAACAGATGTTAAATTAAGACCAGGTAGTTTGGAGGGGGAGGACTGTCTTTGCTTTTTGCTTTCCCAGTGTTCATCACAATGCCTTTGCACATATTAAGTGCTACTTTAATAAGTGCCTATTTAATTCATTCATTAGCAGCTAGGAGAGCAGGAAAGGCTTTGTGCAGAAAAAGGTGCTTGGGCTTAGTCTTGATGGAAACCAGGGATTCCAAGACACAGAGGTGAGGGAGAGAGCACTCCAGGTGTGGGAGACACAAAACAGGAACACCATGTGTGTAGAATAACAAGTACTTTGGATTACAGAGGGCAAGCAAGGGAGTACTGTGTAAGAAGACTGGAAAGTTTGGGAGGGGCCAGGTTGTGAAGAGATTCAAATGTCAGACAGAAGAGTTTATGTTTGGTCATAGAGGCAATCAAGGGTCACTGGAGTTTACTGAGCAGGGACTGGAATGATCAAGACCTGTCCGTTAGGAAGATTGCTTTGGCAAGCTGACTAAAGGATAAACTGGAGTAGTGAGAGGCTAGAAATCAGAAGACCAAACAGGGCCACTGCAATCGTCCAGGAGAAGAGATGAGGAGGGCCTGGACTAGGCTGGTGGCTGTGTTGGCTGGATTTTCAAACAGTCTGACTCAGATGTGCTTCTACAGAATTTGGAAGGTGTCTGGGTCAGAGAATCATAGAGAGTGCTAAATAGTGCAGTTATGGTCATTAAAGGACCTGTGGTACCTGTTCCATCACTAGGTGGGGTGTAGAATCACAGAAATTCCAAGTTGGAAAAGATTTCAGAGGCCATCTCATCCAAACTACTTCTTTTATGGATGGGGGAAACTGAGCTCCAGAGAGGTGACACAGGCAATAAGCATCAGAGGTAGGATCTGAACAAGTTCCTCTGATTCCTAAGCTGGTGCTTTCCCCACTCTATCATGTTGCCTTCTTACAACTTACTCTCCAAAAGGAATCTTGAAAAGGATGACAAATAGTCAACAAGCCTCAGCTTGAAGACCTTCAGTGAGGTGGACCCTACTACCACATGAGGCAACCAATCTACCTAGGGATACCTTTCATTGTTAGGAAGACTTTTCCCCCTGACATTAAGCCTGAATTTGCCCCTTTGAACTTCTACACATTTGTTCTCTGGGGCCAAATGAGAAAAGTCTAATCACTTTTATGGGTGATGGCCTGTCAAATTCTTGAATATAGTTATCATAGTAATACTAATCTAGTATTTATATAGCACTTTAAGGTTTTGCAAATATATATACATATATATGAACATATAGATATATAAAATAAATATACAAATTATATATAACATATATATACATATGATAAATATATAAAAGATATATAGATAGATATGTGTATCTATCTATATATCTATTCAATCTCATTTGATTTTCATAACAGCCCTATGAGGTAAGTACTATTACCATCCTCATGTTACAGATGAGGACACAGACATGTTGAGTGATTTGCCTAGAGTCATACAGCTTCTGTCCCAAGTCAAGACATGAACTCAGGTCTTCCTTACTTCAAGCTCAACACACTCTTCACTGTATCACTTATCTGCCCATCATATCTCCTCTGAATCTATTCTCTAGGCTAAACATGCCCAGTTCCTCTAAATGATCCTCATATGACATGGGCTTATCTCATCACTATTCCAGCTTCCCTCCTCTGGATGCTGTTTTACCACTGAGCACATGTAGCTCTTAGAACCGAACAGAACAATCTAGGCTTGGTCTGATCAGGGCAGGGCACAGATGGAAAATCAGCTTGTTATTTCTAGAAGTGATGCCCCTCTTAATGAAGCTCAGGATTGCATTAGCTCTTCATGGCTGTCACATCACATTGCTGACTCACATTGAACTTGTAGTCCATAAAAAAGCCCCCAGGTTTTTTAGAAAGACAAACTGCCATGTGATCCATCTTTTACTTGGAAGTTATTTTTTAAAAAATCCAAATATAATATTTAATACTTAATTCTATTGAATTTCATCTTATTAGATGTGGATCATTATTCTAGTCTGTTAAAATCTTTTCAGACCTTGACTTAACCAGTTTGTTAATTATCCTTTCTTGCTTCATGTTATGTGCAAATCTGATAAGTATCCCATCTATAATTTTGTTCAACTCATAAGAAATATTAAATAGCATAGGGGCAAGCACAGATTGCTGGAGAACTCCATCAGAGATCATCTGACAAGCTGACAATGAACCATTCATGACTTATTCAACCAGATGTTCAAGCAGTACTGAATTTAATTGATCTATCCTTTATCCCATCCCTCCCTCCCTCCCTACCCACCCCCCTCTCTCTCTCCAAGAAGAGTATGAGAGATTGTATCAAATGCTATGATTCTTCAAGTCCCACCACTGGTGCATACTGACTCTGTGACTAAGCAAGTCATTCAACTTCTCAGTGCTCCCAGGCAACTCCAAGACTATGAGTTGCAGAATACTTGCTACTCTGAACTGGTAGAGGAAGACTTGTCTTTAGGGAACATCCTGAAATGATTAACTCATAAGTCATGAAAAAAATAACACCACCAAAACCCCCAAATCTCCAGTTTATTATTAGGGGTTAAGTGGACATCCTGAGTAGGATTTAGCTTTGAGCTCACACCCACTGACTAACCACACCTCTTTCTGCACTGGCATATATTTCAATGAGCTTTATTCACATGACTTTGGCATAATGGCATCAGCCTTACACAAGTACAGAAAAGCTTGCTTGGACACTACATTTAGCATTTACATTTAGCTCAGAGTCAATAAACAAATAAGTAGTCTGTAATAACTAGAGAACAATGTATAATAAACATAAAAAAATCTACCAACTAGCTGTGAGCTGGCCATTCTCCCAAACTCCAGAAATTCACCTCCTCAATACACAGCATTCATTTGGACCCAGGAACACTAGGAAATGCAAAGTTTTAATTTATTTTTAGTTCCCTAGTGCCATTCTCCTTCAAGTAGGCAAAAGATTTACCATTTGCACCTTGGATCTCTACATGAACGCTGGTAGAACTATGTTCCCAGGTCTGAAAACACAAGGATGATTCAGGTGGATTGGGGATCTCACCCTACTTAGACAATGGAATATTGAATCGGATACAAGCTGGAAACCAGGACATTGATGCTTTCTCTCTTTTCAGTAGTCTAGTCTCTGGTGGGAATCTCTTGACTTCCTTTGGTCACAGTTAATTCATCATAGAACAGGGTTTGTAGATTCAATAAGTGACCCTAGCAAGGACTGGTGCTTCCATTGCAGATCCTAACATCACTTGCTACCTGACCTTGAGCTCAAGCATGGACTCTTTCTAAGACTTCCTTTCCTCAATGTTAGCCACAATAACTATAGCTTGAAGGGAGGGAAGGGTTCAGAAGGGGCAGCCAGATGTAGAAAAGGACTGCACCACAAAAAGCCAACATTGCTTCATAAAGAATAGGCCATGCCAGACTAACCTTATATTCTTTTTGTGACAGGGTTACTAAGGTAGCAGTCAATTATCATTTATTGAGCACTTACTATGTGCTAGGCACCGTCCTAAGCACTAAAGGGGAATGCTGTAGGTAAAACTTATCTAGATTTTTAGCAAATTATTTGATAGTTTTTCATAATGTTCTTGAGGAAAAGGGGAAGAAATGAGGGCTAGATGATGATACAATCAGATAGATTGGATATTGGTTGAATGGCTAGACCCAAACACTAGTTGGTAATGCTTTATAGCATGCTTCAACTATGGTTGACTGGTTTTAGTACAGCTTTAGTAATCAGTTAAATCAAGTATTTGTCTCTCATGACCAAAATTTTCTAAAATTTAGCATTTCATTCAGATAAGTGAAGGCCTGTCCATGGCAAGTTTAGGATGAAGTGCCAGAGAAGACTCTGACAAAGAAATTATTCTGAGTACATGTGAGTCTATTCCTGAGGGAACATCTGAGGGCATGAATTAGGCACTGGTTAAAATGAATATCAACTGGGAAAGGGCATTGCAAAAATAGTTCTACATTTTTCCTGTATGATGAGTAAGAGTGAGTAAGCATGTGTATGAGGTGAATAAGACAGTGACTAAAAATTAAAAGGTTAACATGGTCAGTTTTATCTTTTCACATTCCAATTATTGGGACCCGTAAATGTTTACCATTTTATATTATAAGGTTTCTAGCACATCTTTCTTTCAGCCATACTGAAAATACATAGACAAACTCCTCACTATTTATAAAACCAAATTCTGGGGGGGAAATCATCGAAATACTAAAAAGGATCACCAATATTTTCAAAGAGATGAGACTTTGATTCTAGGTTAGTGTAGGACATAAGGTATAAAAGCATTTTCTCTTAATTTATTTCCTCCTCTATCTAGTACAATTAAGACACTTCCATGATTTGTAGTAACCTGTTCTGTGATCCGGTGGGGCACAGAATCTCAGACTTGCTTATTTGGAAAGGACAGCAGAGATCACCAAATAGAAGCTTTTTCCTGAAGCAAGAAGCCCCTCTAGAGTATCCCTGACCAGGGCTTGCTCAGTTTCTGCCTGAAGACCTTGGGGGAGGGAAAAGTCACTGCTTCTCAGGGCAGCTCCCTGCCTTTTTAAATCACACTCACTGTGAGGAAACTTCTCCTTAAATTAATCCAAAATTGACCTCTCTCCTACTTCAATAAATTAATTACTCCTAGTCCTATCCTCCAGAGTCAAGCAGGACAAAGATAACATTCCTTCCACCTGTCAAGCCTTCTGATATTTGAAGGCTTCTTCACAAACTTCTACTAATAAGCAACCAAGAAAAGGAAAACAAAGAAGGATTTCTAAGTCAGTTAGAAGGACTAAAATGCAAGTGATGCTATGATTTGAAGGAGACATTAGGCTACCAAGGAGACTAAATACAAACCCCATTTTTTTTTTAGGCAATTGGGGTTAAGTGACTTGCCCAGGGTCACACAGCTAGTAAGTGTCAAGTGTTTGGTCTGAGGCCAGATTTGAACTCAGGTTCTCCTGACTTCAGGGTTGGTGCTCTATCCACTGCACCACCTAGCTGCCCCAACAAACCCAATTTTTAATCTGACATTTTAAAACTTAAAAAAAGGAAAAAAAGTGAGAAGCAGCATGCTAGAGGACAGAAATAATAGAATTTTATTTTATTTTTTTGCTAGGCAATGGGGTTAAGTGACTTGCCCAGGGTCACATAGCTAGTAAGTGTTATGTGTCTGAGCCCACATTTGAACTCAGGTCCCTCTGAATCCAGGGCTGGTGCTTTATCCACTGCGCCACCTAGCTGCCCCATAATAATACTAGAATTTTAGAGCAGAAAGGAATGCAGATATTTCAGTCCAACGTATTCATTTTATGCATGAGGAAAATGAGGTTCTGGGAGGCTCTGTAAACTTGCTCAAGGTCACCCAGCTAGTTAGTGCCAGAGACGAGATGAAAGTCCAGGTTTTTTTTTTACTTTTCTTTCTCTTCCTTCCTTCCTTCCTTCCTTCCTTCCTTCCTTCCTTCCTTCCTTCCTTCCTTCCTTCCTTCCTCCTTCCTTCCTTCCTTCCTTCCTTCCTTCCTTCCTTTGGTAATTGGGGTCAAGTGACTTGCCCAGGGTCACACAGCTAGTGTCAAGTGTCTGAGGCCAGATTTGAACTCAGGTCCTCCTGACTCCAAGGCTGGAGCTCTATCCACTGTGCCACCTAGCTGCCCCCCTAGACTGTTCTTTCTTACTGTTATTTCTAATATAATATGATGCTCCAGACATATTCAAAAGAGCAATAGAAAAGTTCTTTTTGTAAAAATCCAAAAGAAAAAAGCTTATGAAGGTGACAATTAATATAAAAATGAGACTAACTTTAAAAATTATTTTAATGTCTTTTGTTGTTACATCACATTAATTGCCAAATATATTTCTCCCTCATCTCAGTGAACTATCCTTTGTCACAAAGTTTTAAAAAAAGAGAAAAAAGTTCAGCAAAAACCATTGACAAATTAACCATGTCCAAGAGCATATTCAATATCCCATACTTATAGTCAACTGCTTCTGCAATGAAGGGTGGGAAATGCATTTTTTCATCTCCTCTCCAAGTCTAAATTTGGTTATTAAATACTAACTTTTAACAATTTTAATGTAAGTCAATGATGAGCTATTTTAACAATTAATATATAATTTCAATTGACTTTACTATGATATAATTTGAGTTTTAGTTATAGACAAATCAATAAAATGTAATCAAACTGTGCTCACATTAAATTTGGAAGGATGAAACTTTTCCTAAGACTTTTCAATTTCTCAGAATGACTTAAAGAACTGGCAGGGTGTGTGTTTCTAGAAGTGTAGCCATGTGTCCCTGAAGGGAAAGGGGGAAGGCACATCAGTACCAAGTGTAGCTTATGGAAATCAGCCTGATTACTGGGAGTCATGGGTATATACATATGTTTGTGTCCATTTTCTCTCACATGCTATGCAAACTGCATTTTTGGTAATCTGCAATGAAAGAAAAGTTGAAATAAAAACTGAGATAGTAATAGGCATTATTGAAACAGGAATTTCCAGGTTATAGGAAAAAAGTTCAGCGTAAAGATTTTATTCACATACAGGTCTAGGTGATAATTTCTCTCAGCAGAGTGTACAAAGAAAAGGGAATAAGGATGGAGATAAGGGATGCGAGGGGATGTGGACTAGGGAAATTGGAAGTTATCACTCCATAATTTTACATAACCTTCTCTAAAAAAGAAAAAGAAGGGCTTCTGCATTATTTAGTGGTTGGCCTTTTTCTTACTCTGTAACACTTGCTGTAGCAGAGACTATTGAGGCATGGGTCTCAAATGGACCCAACAGTATCTTCAAAATTTTGGTGTAGCAGTATCCCTTTGTATTTTGTAGACCTCACCTGCATATAAAATTGTTGATATATTTAAATGGAGGAGAAAGAGCTGAGGAAGTGAGGGGAAAATTCCATTAGAATATAAACTCCTTGTGAATAAAGATTGTTTTATTCTTTGTCCTTATATCCCCAGTATCCAGCACAGTGCCTGACACATAGTAGGTGCTTATACATTGCTTGTTGATTGACTAATTGAAAGCTGCAGGAACCCAAGGAAGAATCAGAGTAATAGAAATTCTGTATGCTTCCAGATTTGGCTTCCTTAAGGGACTTTTTGCAATGCAAACTCATATGCTAGGGTTTGGATCAGTTTAATGGGCTAGAGGTAAAAGCCTAGACATTAGTTCACTTCTTTAAAATCCTATCATTCACAACAGATTAACTTTTGTGACCTTTATACAAGTGAAAAACAAAAATTAACATCCCCTACCCTCCAAATTTGTTAGACGTAGGCAAAGTAAAAAGTACTGAACTTTCTCTTTGTGTGAGCTATATTCTCTGTCAATAAGTAGTTAGCCAGTCACAATTTTTATTGGGCCACATGACACACGGATTAGAGAGATAGAAACTCTCAGTCCTGGATATGAACTGAGGAAAATATCCTAAAGATTCTTTAGCTCTGTGATACCCAAATTAATATGGCCACAAAACACTGCTGGGCTTAAAACAGAACTACATGCAGAGTAAACAGATCAGGGGATCAAAAACGTGGAGTTGAAAGGAACCTCAAAGGCCATGCGGCCCAAACTTCTCATTTTACAGACAAGGCTCAGGGAGGACAAGTGACTGGCCCCAAAGTGCCACATTGGTATTAAGGGCCCAAGGGGGGATTTGGACACAGGCCCTGTAACTCCAGAGCCAATGTTCTTTCCATTGTATCACATATAGATAGAGATATATTTTCACATATTATATATGTGTATATATTAATAATGTATATGTTCACATACACTCTATGTGTCCCTTTTTGTATGAAAATTGGTTTTCATTTCCTCTGCTTTTCTCTCAAATTCTCTCAAATGCTATTATTATGGTTACTAAAATTCCTTTTTTTTTTTTTAAATAGGGAGCATCTGAATCCTTGATTTCATTGATGCAGGGAATTCTCATGCGAGAATTCTTTCCCTGCCAATGAAGGTTTGCACTTCCCTCTAACTTATAGGCTTAGAGAGTTGCTTAGAACACAAAGAGATTAAGTGACTTGCCCAGAGTCATTGAGCCAGGATGTATCTGAGATGGGACTTGAACCCAAGTCTCCATGGTTTGAAGACCAGCCCTCTTTCAATTATGCCAAGCTTTCTTTTTTTTTTTTAATAGTATCTTTTGACGAATAGAGAATATTTTCAACTCAAACATAGCAAATATTTCTTAAGTAAAACAATATCCAGGGCATATAAGATCACTTCAGCAAAAAGAGTTGCATATTTGAAAAGTGGTTAACTTGGTTGATCCTTGGATGGGGGTAGGAAGTGTAAGGGGAATCTTGGGAAATTCTACAATATGGGAGAGTAATTGTACTAGGATCAGCATGGTATAGTGAGAAAAATAATGTACAGAGTATCAGAAGACCTAGGTTTTATTCTTGGTTTTACCACTAACTCATTGTGTTCACTTTGGAAATATTTTTTCACTTCTCTGATCCTCAGTTGCCCCATCTGATGTACCAGAGTGTTCAAGTCAGTTCAATAAACATTTATTAGGCTCCTGTTGTGTACCAAGAGTACCATGTAGGATACTAAGAGAAATAAAAAATTTAGATAAGACAAGATCCCTGTCCTCATAGAGCTTACAGTTTATAGGGTAATATAACACACACTGTTATGACTTGAGTCAGTCTTATGGTCTAGAGGAAAGAATAAGACAATTGGTTCAGCACGGTTAGCGTTTGGTAACAGTGCAACTGAGCACAAAAAATATTATCTTGGTTTTGTGCGTGTGTGCATGCGCATGCGCGTTTGCGCCCGTGCACGTATGTGTGTGGTGGTTAGTTATAAGACCTTACTATGAACCTCTTAAAAAAAATTAAGTACATTCGATCAAACAATCAACAACCATTTAATCCATGGTAAGTGAATAGAGGAAGAAGTTTTTGTTTTCAGCTGGTAAGAATGGATAGGAAGTGAGATGGTGAAGAGAGGGGAAAGCAGAACAATCTAGGACCACAAAAATAACATGAGCAAAGGCCTGGATGTGGGAAAGTAGAAGGCATGTTTTGGGACAGAAAGCAGTCTTATTTAGCTGAAGCAGAGAGCAGATATAAAGGAGTAGTCTGAAACAAGGCTAGGAAGGTAGTGAGCTGCCATATTGTAGAGAGCTTTACGTGTCAGGCAAATGGGCTTAAACGTTGACTTGGTTAGTAACAGAAAGCCACTGAACCTTTTTTAGCCAGAGGAGTAAATACAAACAGCTTTTATTTCATTGAGAAAAAGACAAGGTTTGGGGAAAGACGACTACATTTGGCATCAGAAGACTCAAGTGAAAATTGTGACTCTGTTATTACTTGCATGATCATAGACAAGTTGTTTCACTTCTGAGTCTCAGTTTCCTCTTTTGCAAATTTTAAATGATGGAGTTGGAGGATATTGGCTCTGGAGGCCTTTCCAGTTGTAAATATATATATGATCATACATCTACGTAGAAGGAAGATTAATTTGCCAGCAGTATGGAGGATTGATTTGAATGGAGGAGAGAATACAATTGAAAAGATCAGCTAGTAAATTATGGTAACAGTCCAAGTTAGCCCATAGTGGGGGGAGGCAGTGGGAATAGAGAAGAAAAAAGAATTGGGAGATATGACAGAAATAGAATTGATAAGGCAATATTTGATTGGCTATAAGGGATGAGGGAGAGTTGAGTCACTGATAACATCAATGTTTAGAACATAGTAGAATAGCTGAATGGATAGAGATGGAAACAGCTAAGTCACAAGGAAATTTAAGGGAAAATAAAATAATCTTAGGTTCAAGTTATCAGTTGCTAGGTGGCATAATGAATAGAAAGATGGACCTGGAATCAGGAAGATCTGAGTTCTAATCCTACTTCAGACACTTACTAGCTGTATGATATTGAAAACATTATTTTACCTGTCTTATCACAACCAATAAACATTGCTGCTGGCACTGGGCTCTTTGCTCATCTTTAAGTTAGGGATAATAGTTACCACTTCATAGGTTTGTTGTGAGAATGAAATAAGCTAACGTGTGTAAAGTAATTTGAAAACCTTAAGGCACTTATATACATTTTAGCTGCTGCTGCTGGGGCTGCTACTACTGCTACCACTACTAAGACTACTACTTCTACTAAGACAACTACTATGACTACTATTTCTGTTAGATGTAGATGTACCCAGATAGAGAAGCTGATTGAGAAGTTTAATATAGAAGTAGAAGTTAGATCTGCAGCTAGGTGGAGCAATGGATAGAGCACTGGGCTGAGAACCAGGAAGATTCTTCTTCATGAGTTCAAATCTGGCTTCTGACACTTATTAGATGTGTGACCCTGGGCAAGTCACTCCAGTATCTTTGCCAAGAAAACCCCAAATGGGGTCACAAAAAGTTATCTATGACTGAAATAATTCAACAACAACTACAGATACAGATTTGGAAGCCACTTACCAGGAGTGATAAGTGTTGAGAGTAAACGGGACTGTCAAGGAAGAGCAGTTTGGGTAATGTGGTGGAAACTGAAGATGGAGCAAATGAATAGTATTGAAGTAAATGATCTTTCAGGTCCCTTTTAGCTTTAACATTCTAAGAAAATAGGGCATATTCTTCACTTACATAACAATAACAACACAAGCTTTTGTTGAGTATTTTCTGCCTTTAAAGCAGTTTCAAATTTATCACTTACATACTTAGAATACAGAGAAGAAGGAGAATTATGACTCTCTCAATTTTACATGTTAGGAAACTAAAACTTGGAAGGGTTAAATGATTTGCTTAATATCATTTAGCTACTTGACAGAAGGACCAAGGCTAGAATCCAGCTTTCCTGGCTAGTGTTCTGTTCATTCTGCCGATCTTCAGCTGCCAGGAAAACATTCCAACTGGTTTCACAAGGGGATTGTGGATGGCAGCCTTCCATCATAGGCACTGAGAAGTTTCATCTAAAATTATGGATTTCCATATTGGGGTCACATATTTAGAAATGGAATTGACCTTCAAGATCATCTAGTTCAATCCCTTCATTTTAAAGAGGAAACTGAGGGCCAGGGAAGTGAATGGATTTCTCTAAGCTCACACAAGCATCAAGTTGTAGAGACAGGATTTGAACCTTGATTCTCTGATTATCAGGTCACCACTATCACCCCTGTACCACACTACATCTCGCCCACAAGGGCCTAGAAAAAATAAGCTTGATCTTTATTCAGAGGACTTTTGGTACTTTGGGTATGAATAATACAAAAGGCAAATTAAATCAGGACAAGTGTGACATTTATTTAATGATACAGAAGTGATATTCAATATAGTTGCACGCTTGAACTAATCTCCAGAAATAGGAAAAATTAGCAAATTAATTAATTAGGATCCTTTTAGTAGTTCCAGGATGAAGGATCATCATGTCTGCAGGGGCAAGCCTTTAGTGGTTTGATGATTATTGTCACGTATGAGTGTTAAGCACAATAGGAAATATAAGATTTGTGCAATGTATACATAATTGTGACACCTAAGGATCTCTCTAATCAATAGTTGAATGCAATAATAAACTATAGAGCAATCAATCTGAGAGTTGAAAATATAACTATGACTAACAAAATCACTAATAGGTATTTCCTCTAAGTATCATAGAATTTTCATTGTGTGATACGTATGTAAAGGGAGTATTTATCAAGTCTATAATATAGTTTTTAATATATTTATGTAAATTTATATAGGGGCAGCTAGGTGGCACAGCAGATAGAGTGGTAGGGCTGGAGTCAGGAAGACTCATCTTCCAGAATTCAAATCTGGCCTCAGATTTGACTCTGGGCAAGTCACTCAACTCCGTTTGTCTCAGTTTCCTCATCTATAAAATGAGCTGGAGAAGGAAATGGCAAACCACTCCAATATCTTTGCCAAGAAAACCCCAAAAAGGGTCACAAAGAGTCAGACATGACTGAAACAAATGAACAATGAAAAAATCATATATCTTTATATAGTGCTTTAAGGCTTTTGAAGCACCTTACAAATATTATCCCTTTTTACCCTTACAACAACCCTGGGAGGTAGGTGCTATTATTATCCTTATTTTACAGAGGAGAAAAGTGAGTTTGAGAGAGATTAAGTGACTTGCCCATAGTCACACAGTTGCTGTCTGAAGACAGAAATGAACTTAGGTTTTCCATTCTACCACTGAGCCACCTAGCTGCCTCTAACTTTCTATAACTGCTATATTTATGAAACATTGTGTGTGAAATGAAATTTGTTGTTGTATGGTGGAAAAGGTATTGGATGGGCAGTAAGAAAAGTTGAGTTTTTGACTTGCTGCTAATTAGCTTTGTCACCTTGGGGAAATCACTTAACTATTTTAGAGAGGAAGCATGTCTTATGGGATAGAAAGTTGGCTTTGGAGCCAAGAAGACCCAGATTTAAGGCCCACCTCTAACACTGAGTGCTTTTTGACTCTCTAAGACTCTTAAGTTTCAAAGAAAGTGCTGCCTTGCCTATAAGATGAGGAAATCCCCCTCTTACACTGCTAAAATTTTGTAATTCTGTGAATCCCATTTTCCCCCATAGTATAATTTCACGAACATTTTAATCTTTATTTCTGATTGATCTTTTTACGTCATTGGTTGTAAGCAATTGGGCTTCAGTTTCCCTCTCCATCCATGATAATCGTAAACTTTTAATTACGTACATCAAATATATCATATTTATACATTGTTTTAAGATTTATAAAACACTTATTTCTCAACAACCAGATGAGGTAGGTAGTGCCAATATTACTTGTCTCCATTTTATAAAAGGTAAAATTTAGGTTGTTATCCTTCCACGGTTACCCAACTAGGAAGCATCCAAGCTGTGGCTTGAAACCAGATCTTTAAATTCAACTGACTCCAAATTTGACAGTCTTGACTGTATACCAGGGAACTGAATATTTAAAGCAACCTTGACTTTCATCTTTTTGTAAAGGCAAGGATCCTGCTATAATGTGAATTATGAATCTAGAATTTATCACTATGGTAAACTGACAAATTTATACATTCAGTTTCCATTACTGAGTCATATCTGTATTTTTAAGATGGAAACATCCAGTTGTTTTGTCTTTTTCTGCCTTGTTTGCTGTTTCCTTTTGTTAATGTTTTTACTTAGCTTCATGGGTATAATTTGTATTCCAAGGCACACAATTCTTTTCTAACACAACTCAGTTTGCCCTGGGGCTATATACACTACACTTGATAACTAAAATGTTAAATAGCTATTTCAGTTTCCAAAAGGCTGACACAATTGTAACTGGGCACTTGAGTGGATCTAATGGAATTGCTTTGGAATCTTTTTATTAACATTCAGAGTCATCTAGCTATGTGCTGAAAGGTAGCAACCATACATCCTGCTTCAGCTGAATTCTTGTAATGTGATTATTATTACCCTTACGATAAGAGATTTAGATGACTGTAAACATATAGTTAGCTATATTAATAGGGAAATTGTCTTGACCCAGAAGGTTTGGTTAGATTTATTCAGTCACAGCTGAAGAAGACAATGTGTTCTAGAAGAAAGAACATTGGATAGGGCATTCTTGACATATGAATCTACTAGTTATTATCTGTGTGCCTTTGATGGGTCAAGTTACTTTTCTCTGGGCTTCAGTTTCTTCATCTGTATGGTGACAGGATTGGACCAGATGACTCTGGAAATCCCTTCCCATTCTAATATTCTTACACTTTATTCCCCTCCACTCACTCTACAATCCAGCTACACAGGCTCACTTGCAGTTTCTCCAACACAACGTTCAATCCTTTGCACTGACTGCTCTCCCATACCTGGAATGTTCTGGCTTGCCTCAAACTCTTGGTCTTCCAGCCTTCTTTCAAAACTATGCTCAAAACCCACCTTCTGCAGAAGGCTTTTCCTAGTACCTCCTCCTATTAATTCCTTCCCTTTCAAATTACTTTCCATCTTTGTTGTTGTCATTCAGTTATTTCAGTCTTGTCCAACTCCTTGTGACCCCATTCGGGGTTTTCTTAGCAAAGATACTGGAGTGGTTTGCCATTTTACAGATACAGAAACTGAGGCAAACAGGATTGAGTGACTTGCCCAGGGTCACACAACTAGTAAGTGTCTGAAACTGGATTTGAGCTCAAGAAGATGAATCTTCCCAACTCCAAGCCTGACATTCTATCCACTGTGCCACCTAGATGCCCGTGTACTCTACAGATATCATACCCGGACCTAGTGCTTTATGCGTGGTCTCCTCCATGAGAATGGATGCTCCTTGAAAATGAGCAGTTTTTGGCTTTTCTTCATATCCCCAGACTCAGCAAAGTTTCTGGCAAATGTTAAGGTTTTAAATAAATATTTGTTGATTAGGCTGTTATGCTAAGTTGAGAAAGTTCATGGGACAAGATAGGCAGGGTACTGACTTGTCAGCAGGATTTACAGTGAAAATCCGATGTATCTATAATATTTTTAACTTATGCTGTTGGTAAATGAGTGAAAGCAAAAGAAGAAAAAGAGCCCACTAGTGATAGGTAAATGTCAGTAAGAAGCCCAGGAGAATAATGGGAAAACTGGGAAGGATCCAGGTGGGTGCTAGTCTAGGATGCCAATAAGTAGGACTGAATAACAGTATTACTAAACTATAAGTATGTACCTGACCACAACACATTAAGGGCTTGCATACAGGCCAGGGATGCCTAGTCTCTGACCTAAGGTATAATTGATGATGTTATTTATTCAAGTGTCTTATAAACAGAATCAGATCTAACTATTAAGCATGCCCAGATCTCACTGCTAGTCCACTAGGAGATTTTGATCTTTTACAGGCACAAAAGGAAGGTGAGAAGAAGAATGAATGGAGGTTAAGAATCATTTTAAAAAATTGACTCCAAAAAGCCTTGTGGTATGGAAAGGAAAGAAAAATAACAAAAGTTGTTAGGGAAACTCATAAAAAATGTCATTTTAGAGTCATACTTTCTTGAATCTCTGGTTATTTTTTTCTTTTTTTTCCCCTTTAAGTCACCTTTGTCTCTTTAGTGACAAAATGACAATATTTTAATTCAATAAATTCATTTGTGTGTATGTATGTATATATAGGGAAAAAGAGAGAGAGGCAGGGAGGGAGGGAGAGAGAGAGAGTAAAAGAGAGAAGGGAGGGACAAAGAGAGAGGGGGGGAGGGAGGGAAAGAGAGAAAGAGAGAGAAGGGAGGGACAAAGATAGAGAGAGACAGAGGAGGGGGAGGGAGGGAGAGGGACAGAGAGAGGCATTTTGCTAAATATTAGGAAAACTGACAAAAATGAAGTAGTCTATTAAGGAATTTAGAATTTACTGGATATGGCAGATGACACAGAGAGGTACAAAACATACAGATTTAAATGAGTGAAAAAGTATTTACTAAGCTTTTACTGTGTCAGAAGATTAATGAATCTACATAGTAAAGGCTAGAGAGTCTAAGAGAAAAGTCAGATAATCTTGCTATGAAGGATCTCACATCACATTTAATTGGGAAAACAACACATAAAGAAGGTTTAGCTGCAGGATGGAAAGAACCTATGGTCCTTTAGATCAGTGGCAGGGCTCTTTTCACTAAAGCTAACACACTGAATAATGGAATATTGTTTTTCTTTAATAACAGATGACATTAAATAAACCCATTCTAGAAAAATAAAGCCAGTAGAGACAGTTCTTATGTCCTTACTCTTTAAAAAATGTCACAGAAATACTTTTTGGAATTAAAGGGGAAATTTCCCATTGCAAATAAAAATGCAGGTGAAAGGACAGTTTAATTTAAAAAAAATAAATGTTAGGCTTGATTCAAGCTTGATTGCTTAACTTGGCTGTGAAGTCTAGCACCTTTGGATGACAGTGTAATGTAAACACAGATTCTCTTGGTTCTTTTTTTCTTTCTTTCTTAGCCTCCACTAAAATTGACTTGGGTTGTCAACCATGTTGAGTTCTGCTGCAGGATTTCTGAGAAATGCAATTTCCCGAGGCAGCATATTTCAGGGAAAGGTTCTTTTGGTACAGCCTGGGATATTTTGTCATAGGGCACTTTTATCCAAAAATCTTTTATTTCTTTCTTTTTTTTTGTCTTACTTTCTGCTGCCTCTCCACCAAAGACCATTCCTGGGAAAAGCTATGACACTTAGCTCTGCAATCCCTTGGGCAAGCAGCCTCCTTTCCACCTTGCCCTTTTTCTATCCCGCCTTAGAAAGCATAGCCCCCACCTCCCTCCAGCTTTTTATTCTTCCACAGCTGTAATCATTTTACCATATCATTGCTTCTGGGAAGGGTAGGTTCATTGATTGAGTATTGCTCCACTTACTGACTTTATCACTTCCCAGGTCATACCTTCCTTCTCCGGCTACTATTTCCATAAACTATCTCTCCTCCATTAGAATGTAAGCTCCTTGAGGACAAAGATTGCCTTGCATTTGTATTTGTGTCAACAGCACTTGACACACAATAAACGACATATAAATATATTTGAAAATATTTAAAATTCATTGCATTCCTACATCACAGAATTTTAGCCATGAAAAAAAAATTGAGATAATTTAGTCTATTAAATCCTCTTATCTGACATATGGGAAGACTGAGGCATAGAAAGACTAAGTGACTTGCCCAACTGTATAGAACACCACTACCACAAAACTCAAAGATGGATCCATCTGCTTTTGGGTTCAAGGTACTAGGCACAGGGGATAGAAAAACAAAATTGAAAACAAACAAACAGGAGAGCTGTGATTAGAACCATGGTCTCAGCACCTCTATTCTTTCCACTCCATCCTACTGACTAGGCAAAAGGTAATTAATTAGTTGACAAATACAAACAAAAAAGAACCAGAAATTAAAGATGAGCTCAGAAAAGATTACTGGAGTTAATGATCAAAGACATGTTCAAACTCCATTTTACAGTTGAGGAAATGGAGAGCCAGAGAGGTTAAATGGTTTGCTTAAGGTCACACAAATAGTGAGCAAAAGAGGTAGGATTTGAACACTGGTTCTCAGAGTCCAGAGCAAATTCTCAAACCCAAAGGAGTTTAAAATAATTGATCTGGTTGCATGACATATTGAAGAACATCCTAAAGTCATGTTCTCTTCAGAAATAAACAAAATGCCCGATCTTGGAGTCAGGAGGACCCGAGTTCAAATCTAGCCTTTGACACTTACTAGCTAAGTGACCCTGGGTAAGTCACTTAACCTGATTGCCTCAGAGAGAGAGAGAGACAGAGAGAGACAGAGAGAGAGAGAGAGAGAGAGAGAGAGAGAGAGAGAGAGAGAGAGAGAGAGAGAGAGAGAGAGAGAGAGAGAGAGAGAGAGAAACAAAATGCTTGTGGTTTTTAAAAAATAATCTTTTAAGTGTATCATGGAATATAGCCGCATCTGTGACAAAATAGGGTTCTAAAGCCCCAGAGTCCTGAGACTTTCCTGTTTCATCTAGAATTTCTGCTTCACTTTATAAACCAGGTGGACAGAGGTTGCCAGTTTATCTTCTCCACCATTTCTTATCCAACATCAATCCCAGTAATCTAGAATATGCAAACATTTAAAAAGTCAAGGAGAAAAGTCCTTTAAAAATGATGAAGAGCATCAAGCATAGGGTACGTTCAGTTATTTTCAGTCGTGTCTGATCCTCTGTGACCCAGTTTGGGGTTTTCTTGGCTAAGGCACTGTAGTGGTTTGCCATTTCCTTCTCCAGCTCATTTTACAGATGAGGAAACTGAGGCAAACAGGGTAAAGTGACTTGCCCAGGGTCACACAGTAAGTAAATGTTTAAGGCCAGATTTGAAGTCAGGAAGATGAGAATCCCTGATTCCAGGCACGGTACTCTATCCACTGAGCCACCTAGCTGCCCCTTATGATTACTCTTTCATGTTTACCTTTTTATGCTTCTCTTGAGCAGGGTATAGAAGATAATCACACACGAAAGTATCATCAGCTAAATTTAGTTTGTCTGTCTAGCTCTGTCCAGCAAGAAGAAAGCATCAGCCCTGTCATGCTCGTTCTGGTTATCTGGTCCCATCCACTCTTCATGATCCAGATTCTCACAGAATAATTTATTCTCCTAGAGCAGTAGTATCTAACTCAAATGAAAACATAAGCCACTAAACCATACATAAGGAACTCTGCAGGCTGCATTTTTACTTAGAAAAGCACACATTATCATTATCTCTGTTCTATCATGTTTTTATTTATTTTGTTAAATATTTCCCAATTGCATTTTTAATCTGGTTCAAAACTCTAGGGTGTTGCAGGCAGTCATACAGGCCCTATGTTTGATACCTCTGCCTTTAGAGGGCCTCATCCAGCCCTCCTATCTCTTGGCCTCACTATATCCATCAATCCTAGGGATATTGTCTGGGTAGAGTCACCCAAATCTCTCTAGATTATTTTTCCACATAATATCATTGAAGGTCTGTCACTTGGAGAGAGATTAGACTTCTGTTATGCCCAGAGAGTAGAACTGGAAGCAATGCATGGAAGTTATAAAGGGACAAATTTAAGCTCGGTATAAGGAAGAACCTTTGAACAATTATTCAGTTGTTCAGTTGTGTACAATTCTATGTGACCCCATGGACTTTGGTCCTTTCTTGGCAAAGATACTGGAGTGGTTTGCCATTTCCTTCTCCAATGTGTCCCCATTTTATAGATGAGGAACAGAGGCAAATAGGGGTTAAGTGACTTGCCCAGGGTCACATAGCTAGTAAGAATTTGAGGCCGAATTTGAACCTAGATCTTCCTGACTCCAAGCCTGATGCTCTATCCACTGTACCACCTAACTGCCCCTAGTCTAATAGTTTAACAATGATATCCACATAAAAATGGAATGGGTTGTTTCTAAAAGTAAACAGTAGGTTTCCCCTGCGGATAAAAGTAGCGGAAATCTTCAACTAAAGACTAAATGACTACTAGTTAAATATGCTGTAAATGGGAGTCTTTCAGGCCACTTTCAACTATGAAATTCTGGAATTTTTTTTAAAGTAACAGGAAAGATGTTCCCTGCCCTTCAGGAGCTTACAATCTAGTGGCATCAACTAGGAAATACCTATAATAATACAGAACGAATACGGTACATTTAAATAGTCACAATCAGCAAATAATTTTTTTCTTGGCTTGGAGTCATCTTCAAAGGTCATTAATCTCATAAACATGCACTTCCAGGATAGTTAACTTGTGTTTCTAATTAGTTATTGTTAAAAGGCTTCATTTTTATTTGGATTCTTTTTTAATCCAAGTTTTTCCTGTTTAAGATTCAACACACTGTATGCATTTAAAGATAATATTCATGAGAATAAACTGTTTATGAACTAAGTGCCTAGTGACACATTGTGTCACTGCCAAGCTCTTGTCTTTATAGAAATCACGGTGAACTTTATGTTCCCATGCTTGCTGACTTTCATACAAAGTACAAATATATCAGGCAACAAAAACTCAAAATCAAGTTCAAGATAATGTTTCATAAAGCAGTGTGATTAGTTACAGTTATTGTGAATTTCTTTGAAGTTTTAAAAGTACTTGTGTTTTAGAAATATGGTATATGAAACGAATTCTACAAAGGCCTGTTGCCCTTAAAGATGAGTACCCACCTACAGGCATATTTTGCCCACTTGTAGTTTTTACAATATCTTTCATTATTGATTTCTTAAAAGTCACATTTTACTTAGACACTTGGATAGATCTGTTTTCTCCTTGGGATCGTACTTCTTTCCACTGATTCAGGCCACATACCTTCTTACACTAAATGATTCTTGTCCCTCTCTTTTTGTAAATCCTCAATAGAAGTTCCATACAACACACTGGAATCCTTCCCCTGTAGTGCTTTGAGCCATCCATCTATCATCTCACACTTTTACTACATGGCCGGCCAACCTCCTTTTCCTGTTATACATGTATGGACTTGGTGAAGCAAGTCGCCTTGGTAATGAGTTGTAAACTATTTATACTACGTGCCTTCCATTGTCTTAGAATGATGTTATTTGTAATCTTATTTCTTCCAAGGACATAGCATTCTGGGATTTGTAACCATATAGCACTAACGAGATAATTTGGTGTTAAAGAGATGGTTTTTCACAGCAGTGAGCAATTTGTGTTTACAAACTTCCCTCTTATTCCAATGACCATAGGAAGCATTTACAGGTTCTTCCATGCTAAAAATCTTCAAAGATGAGCTATAGACTATATGTTTCCATTTTCTAAGGACCAGCCTAATTAAGTTTGGCTGCTGGATGAGGAATTTTTTCAGCTATAGAAGCTTGTGAAGACTGTATTGATTAGTAGATGGGTTGTCTTGTAGTCATAGCATACTGACTATTTATCAATAGAATGAATGGACTAACTTGATGGGTTCCCCATCCAGTTGCATGCATTTCATCATCTGGATATGATGATTCCCACCCTGCCCCTTGCTTTGTATCTTCAACAATATAAATTAAAAAATGAATCCCTTGGACTTTGCTTAAGGATTATGGTTTTATTATTTCATTCTTATCCAATTAAAGCTCAACAAGATCAAACTTTTCTGTAGGGTGAGGCTTTGCTAACTCCTGAATTTATCAGGAGTCTCTTGGAATCACCAAGAGTCTTTGAAATTTAGTTGCTCCCAATTACGGGGCAAAGCCAGGGATGTGACATAAAATGTTTAACAAGCAGTTCTCTGAAAAACAAATGTATTCTGGATACACTTTTAAGTTTAATCTGTATTATTGACATTTTCTCAATCATTTTCTTAAGTCTAGATCAGCACTTCTTAAACCCCACACAGGGTCATGAAAAATTTGGCAAGAGGAAAGGTTTCTAAAGGTGCAATGACCAAAAATTAATTGAAAATCAAAGGTGTAATGAATCTGAGGTGTTTCTGGCAGAGGTTACCTGTGTTGCATCACAGAAACAGGCCACACGACGCCAACTGGATGTAAGTGGAAAATTTTAAGGAGCCCTGGTCTATCATCAACAAAACAATAAATGAAGCTCTGCTTTGTAGTATTTGCTAATTTTTCAAGGTGTGAATGCTCACACTGAAAATTTAAGTATAGCTCTCTTGAGCTGGTTCCATCTGGCTCTAGCACACCCCTGACACATTGGTTTTCTTTTTCTCTTGAGGTCACTGGCGGCATACTAATGAGCAGTAGTGTTATGCGTGCTATGCTAACAGGCCAGATTAGGAGAGTGTGTGATGCTGAAGAGTGGAGCTGTAATATAACTTGTTTCTCTCTTCTCAATAGGAAGAATAGTATAATGGAAGAATCGTATAACAACTTGTTACCCTCTACTCCATGCTCCTCTTCCGAGGAAAATCAAATAAATCATTTATTCAGTGCCTTCTATGTGCTGAACCCTGAAGGGATATAGATAGATGTGAGATATGAGCCTTGTCCTCAGGGAACTTAAAATCTGATTAGTGAAAAGAGGTGTGTAATCAATAAGTGAAAAGTTAACAACACAGGAGTTATGGTTTTCTAAGTCTCTTATTTTAATTGTTGCCCATCCCATGCCCATTGGCATACTGGTGGCACTTTTATTTATCTGGTTTGTTTATTTAAAAGAACCTGCTTTCTCAGTGTTCAAGGATGTGGGATTTGTTGGTGTGAGTAAGGACCAGTGATGCAGGTCACAACTCCTTTAAAACTTAGAGGATAAGGAGAAAGGAAATCATCAAAAGCTACATTTTTCATATGGTATAAAAAATTCTTTCTCCTCAACTGAGAAAAGAGCCACAAACATTTGCCCTTTTTTTACCCTCCTAATAATGAGCCTTGGGACATATCACAGGGTTAATATTTATAAACTTTAAGGCATTCTGTTAATATTAATTAATGTTATTCATTATTATTATATTAATATAATCATTTCCAAGAAGTCTTCTGTGTTATTTTGATTTTTGAGATTTTTTTGTTATGATTTGGTCATTTTACTTTGACAAGCATTCATTGCCTTTCGAGGGGTTTCTTGCAGTGAGCTGGTGCATATTCGTCATCAGTCACAATTGCTTTTTCAAGTCTATATAGCTCTTTGATCATGCACTTCTTTCTAGTGTTTCTGACCTCGCCCTGCACTAGGCTTTGTTGTTTTTGTCCACATACTGTTCCTTTAAAGAGCACTCAAATTTAGTGCAATTACACGTACAGTAAAGCTTATGTGAAGAGCACTGGGCCTGAAATCAGAGCACACGAGTTTGAATTCTGACTCTGTTGCTTACTGCCTTGATGATCTTGGAGAAGTCAGTTCACATATTTAGGCCTCAATTTATCTATCCATAAAATAAGATAAAATAAGAACACTGGACTGTGTGATCTCCAAGGTCCTTTCCAACTCCAAATCCTATGATTCTCTTTGGAATAAACTTGATTCCAGATTTGTGAAGTCAGAATTATAGGAATTTATTGTTTTGGGTAGAATGAACATATGAGAATGGACATTAAATTTCAATATGAGCATTTTATACCTCAGGAAATCAGCAAATGCTACAAAGCAGGGCTTCATTTATTCCTCTGTTGATTGTCTAGACTTAAGAAAGTGATTGAGAAAATATTAATAATGTATATTAAATTTAAAAGTGTATCCAGCATACATGGTTTTTTTCCCCCCAGAGAGCTGCTCATTAAATATTTTTCATCACACCCCTGGTTATGCTCCATAGTTGGAGGCACTTCAGAAAATTCCAATACTCTCAGTAATTCTAAGAGACTGCTGAGAAATCCAGGAGTTGATACTACTACCATACACCATATAAATGCTACCACCATTTTATACTGTGCCAAATATAGATCCTTCTGTCTCTGCTTTCACAGACATTTCTAGAGGTCATGGGCATGTGCCCACGTGGTCTAGGGAGTGCTTGGAGGCCACAGGGCAGCTTTCACCAAATAAGTGTTACTTAACCTCCTTAACCTCTATATGACCCCATTTGAAGTTTTCTTGGCAGAGATGGGGTCACAAAGACTTGGACATGACTGAAATAACTGAATGGCAATTACTTCTTGACTCCAGGCTCAGTACTCTATCCACTGAGCCACCTAGCTTCTCCAGCTCATTTTTCAGGAGAGGAAACTGAGGCAAACAGGATTGAGTGATTTGCGGGTAACAACTAGTAAGTCTCTGAGGCCAGATTTGAACTCACATCCTCTTGACTCCATGACCAGTACTTTATCCACTGTACCACCTAGATACCTGGCTTGGCCTTAGTACACAGCTATTTCAAGATGACACAACTGCTTCATGGGCCCACCTACAAGTGGGGTCTCTGTCTATGGAGATCCCAGCTGATCCTTTACCATGCTACTGGTTCTGTGATTGCTCTTTTCTGTGAGGGTTCTCCTCCTTAATTTGGGGCAGCAGAGTGAAGGTCCCTCAACCTCACTGTATAGTCAGGCTCTGTATCTGGACAGTGGGCAGCAAACATGAAGAGAAGAAAGAATGTGATATCTGTTTATTGGTAGCTACTGCAGCTCCTTCTGTGCATTCTGGATAACCAAGGGCAACTAGAAAGGGGACCAAACTCCATTTATATTTATATTCAGCCATAGACATATAATAATAGTTTGTGTTTATTTGTACAAAACACAAATACTGTAATTATTTACAGTTTTATGGATCATGGAATTGTTCCTCAGAGAGGGTCAAAGGATAAAATGATGGGGAGGGAGAAGATGCATGTTGTATCAGGGCAGATGGCAAGATAATAGCTAGCTGATGTTTATTTAGTGCCTGAAGGCTTTCAAAACCTCTTTAAGTCTCTCAGGTGATCCTCACAACCCTATGAGGTGGGCGCTATTATTATCCCGTTTTTCAGATAATGAAAATGGGGCTGACACAGGTTAACTGACTCATTTCAGGTCACAGAGCTAGGATCTGAGGAAGGATTTGAACACAGGTGCTTTGTGACTCTTAACACTTTATCCATTACACCCAGGAGGCACCTAGATGTCCCAGTAGTCCTGGTTTCCTGGTGTGTAGCTGAATGGGATGAGCAGCATGGCGTGGAATCAGGTAGATTAGATTAGGTTAATTTGTACTCACTCAATTCACCACAAAGGATACCTCGTCCCCAGGCCTGAGCTCTATTAGGGAGGACTTGGGGTCTGGTAGGCTTGTAAGGTGTTTGGGCATTCCATTTGGGAAGATGGGAATGCAGCGAGGCAGGGCAGATGGCAAGCTGCCTGGGTAGGCCTTATTTTCCTGTCGTATGAGTGCATGGGATGGATAAATGACCTGCTTACAACCTCATCAAATAGGAAGTGATTGAGCCAGGAACTGAGCTTAGTTGGACCACATCACTCCCATGCACATGAAACTCCCCTGTCTCCCTGTGACAATCATGATTCAGTAAAACTCATCTGTTTTGGCATTTAGATCCCTTAACAACTTCATCCTACCTTTTTGGTTTTGTTATACAGGGTGTCCCAAAAGTCTTAATAGTTTAAAACTGTACTAAGACTTTTGGGACACCCTTGCACATCACTACTTTTCACATGCTCTTTGGTCTAGCCAAAATGGCCTTCTTATTCCTAGTGCATGATGTTCCATTTCTCACTGCCATACCTTTGCCCTAGCTGTTCCTCATGCCTGTAATGCCCTCTCTCTACATCCCTACCTCTTAGAATTCCTGATTTCCTTAAACTATGTTTTGCATGAGGCCTTTTCTGATCTCCACAGTTGCTAGTGCTTCCCCTGCAAAAGGACCTTGTACATTTCTTTTATACATTGATATGTGTACCTGTTATTGATCTTTATATAATATTAAGCTCAATCTCACGGGATTGCTTTTTGTCTTGTATCTTCAGTACTTAGCACAGTACCTGGCATGTAGTGATGCTTAATAAACACTTTTTGAATGATTGCTTAATCATGGTAGAGGAGTGTGGGCTCTGGAGTCAGAAGAAGACCTGGGTTCAAATTCTACATTTGACTTATATTGCCAGCGTGACCTTATTTAACTTCTCTGGGCCTCAGTTTCCTCATCTGTAAGCTGAGGGAAATGGGCTAGATGACCTCTGACATCCCTTCCAGCTCTAAATTGATGATTCTATGTCTCCAAGTCCAGTACTCTTTTCATTATATCATACTGTCTCTTATTTACAATTTTACATACAAGCAAAGATACCTGGAACTACGCAAGATGTCCCAAAACTCTTGGTGCAGTTTTCTATTATTAAAAGCCTAAAGCTGCACTGAGGCTTTTGGGATACGCTATTTGTTTATAAATACTGAGAAGGATCAGTTTGAATTTAGGTAAATAAAATGTACTTCATCTTAGTTTTTAATCTGTGCATTCATGTATTCACATGAAATACTGTTCTTATTTCTGAATGGGGAGATTGACATATGCCCAGATTTCCACAAATTCAATTTTCAGAACTCAGATTTGTGGGTTTTGCCATATTTGGAAATTTCTTTGCAGTACAGACAAACGTTCAAGGTGGGAATTTTACCAAATACTGATTTTTTTCTTCCTGTGACAATCATGTCATAAAATAAGTATTTCATTATTCAATAAACATTTATTAAGCACATATTACACATAAGGTGCTGTGCTGGACACTGGGGATACAAAGATTTAAAAGATTCTCAGGGAACTTATAATAGGAAGACTTCAAAATGTTCACTAATAAGTATTGTAAAATGTGATGTGAGAAAAGGGAAAGGAGAGCTCTAGACAAAATGTTATAAATCAGAAGGAGGAGGACATCACCATTAGTTGGGGGAGAAGGAAGCATCAGGGAAGACTTCATGAAGGGGGTGACACATGAACTGGGTCTGGAGGTAAGAAGATGTCGGGAGGTGGCGATGTGGAAGCACTGCACTCTAGGCATAAATTGAGTTCATTTTATTCAGCATGAAAAGAGAAGCCTTGGTACTGATCACTATATAACAAATCTTTTAAGCCAGTTCAGAAATTGCAAGACATCCATGTAGAAACTGGCAACATGGTTTTCTGTCCTGAACAAAATGATATTAATATCCAAAGTTATGTGATCTCTATGCATAATCAGCAACATAATAGTAGATCTTATTTATATTTTTTATATTTATATTTTTTCCCTCATGATGACTTTTTTTTTAGCTAAATGCTATCAATCTAGAGACTAGGAAACAGAGGTTCAGAGAGATTCTGTAGACTTATCTAAAGTCACACAGTAGTAACAGAATGAAGACTTGAATTCATACTTTGACTCTAAATCCAGTGTTTATTCTTTTTGCTACATCACAAGCACCTCGAAAAATATTCCTTCTATACAGCTAGGAGGGCAGCTAAGTGGAGCAATGAATACAGTGCTGAGTCTGAAGTCAGGAAGACTCCTCTTGCTGAGTTCAAATCTGGCCTCAGACACTTACTAGCTGTGTGACCCTGGGCAAGTCACTTAACTCTGTTTGCCTCAGTTTCCTCTCCTGAAAAATGAGCTAGAGAAGGAAATGGCAAATCACTCCAGTATCTCTGCCAAGAAAACCCCAAATTGGGTAATAAAGAGTTGGACACGACTGAAACAACCTAACATCAACAAATAAGTTAGATGTTAAGGTCGTTGAGGGTAGAGAATGATGGAAACATTTCCCAACATTTAGCACAGTGTTGTAAATAGTGCATACCTTTGGGGGTTACCTCCTTCATGAGGTTTTCCCTGATACCTCTCTTTCCCAAGTAAAAGTGATTTCCTCCTTCCTCTTACTTCCTATAACATTTGGCTAGAGTTCTCCTTTCCCTTTATCACATTCCATTTTACAATACTTACTTAAGAACATTTTTCCTATTACGATTTGTCATATATATTTTGAGGAGATATTTGCTATATTGTAATAACCCCATGAAAAAGAATTAACTCAAATACAGTTTATTCTTTTTTTAGTTAAAAAAGGAAAATTTTGGAATATTGATTCTGTGTACATTACAAATATTGTCTAAGAGCTTTTACCTCTAGAGATTATTTTGGAACTCAAAATTACATGAGCTGAATTTTGCTACATGTAGAGATTAGTTTTGACTATGCAGATCACAACAGTGGTGTATCCAGTAAAGACAGTGTCCTTATTTTCTATTACCCTGCTCATTTCTATTTTTGTACCTTTTTATTTTTTGGCAGTTCCATCCTCTTGGAATGCCCACAATCCTCTGCCTCCCTACTCATTCCTTAAGGTCTCAAACCTCACCTTATCTATAAAATCTTCCCTGATTATTACATCAAAACTCCAGTAACTATTACAGTTCAGGTGTCTTGGAATTATCATAATGCTTATTACCATTGTCTTACACTTTGAGATTGAATTAGAGCATCTTTTACTAATAGTCTTTTCCTATTATTTGTGATATGGTAGAGAGAGCTCAGAGTCCGAAGTTTGGTCCAAGTCACAGGTCTATTACTGACTAACTGCATGAAACTCTGAGAAATTAAGTCAATTACTCATTTAATCTTTCACAACCTCTGTTTACTCATCTGAAAAATTAAGTGGTTCAACCAGGTGATTTATGAGGTCTTTTCCTGAGTCTCACATTCAGTAAAGATTCTCAGTCTGCTGAGAAAATGGACTGTGCCATGTACTTCATTTGTAGAATGTAAGAAACTCATTGTGAATGAGGATTGTTTCATTCTTTCCACTTGAGCCCCCAGGCCTTACATAGGGTCTGGTACATAGTGGGCCCTTACTAAATATTTGTTGATGAACTTTGCGTTCCAACACTAATGCAAAATGTCTGCTGGCTTAATATCTTTTAGTGTTGATTAAAAAAAAATAGGTTGTTTTTTTTTAAAGGATCAGAGCCTTTGAAATTTATGTCTTAATATGTTTCTCTGAGACCATTGGCTACATTTTTGTTTAACTAAAATTTGCTATACTTTGGTAATAGAGTTATAGTCTTACTATAGCATGATCTCAGACTAATCAGTCAATAAGGATGCTTTGATACCTGCAGAGAAGTTATACCTTAAAGTCATTTCAGTTAGGTGTTATGGCTTAATATTAAACAGAGCATGTAGGCATTTTGGATGTACACATAAGTGTAATCAATTAGAAAAAAAAGCCACATGGTTTTTTCTAAAGGGAAGATCATGCATGCCTGACTACTCAAGTGGAGTAGTCAGTCTCCTCTTTCAAGGAGATAAATGTCAGACATAATTTCTTTAGATGTGCAAAATACCTTTGACACAGTTCCACAAACAAGGCTATTAACAAGACTGAGTTACCAAGTTTACTATAGAACTGGGGAAGGGAGTATGTTTTGTAATGGATAAGAAACTGGCTTAGAGACAAGAAGCAGAAGAAAGGGATGGGTACTTCTATGAATGGGGAAATATGAACGGTACATCTTCCTCCTTCCCCAGTGTTCAGGCTTGGGGGCAGGAGGAAAGCTTGTGACAATAATAATCACAACAACTAGTATTTTAGAGTGCTTTGCCAGGTCAGCAAAGCACTTCACAAATATTGTCTCATTTGATCCTCACAACAACCCTGTGATGTAGGTGCTATTATTATCCCCAATTTACAGGTGAGAAAACTGGGTCACAAAGCAAGTGTATGAGGCTGGATTTCAACCCTGATTCCAGGTCCACCTCTCTAAATTCCAGGTCTATCACTCTATCAACTGTGTCACCTGCTTAAGATTATTATTATATATATATATATATACATATATATATATATATGTATATATTTTTTGCTTTTTGATGAGGCAATTGGGGTGACTTGCCCAGGGTCACAAAGCTAGTAAGTGTCATGGGTCTGAGGCCAGATTTGAACTCAGGTCCTTCTGACTCCAGGGCTGGTGCTTTATCTATTGTGCCACCTAGCTGCCCCTTATTTCCTTATATTTTAAGGAATAATCTGAAAAATGTATTACATAGTGAAATTTTCATTTTGCATTACATAATATCTTCTTTTAGTCAGTGGAGTAAACTGTAAGAGGATATTCTATGGCTATATGAGCAGGCAAGTAAGTTTTAATATATACAACAAGGTCCATGTACTTGGATGGGAAAAATGTTACATCTTCATTTTCACTAACCTTTTCTTTCCTTTGCAATTCTATATGTTTGATTTTATCCATTTAAAAACACTCTTCCAAGATGGGGTCCATAGGCTTCCCTACACTACGAAGGAGACCATGACATTCTAAAGCTAAAGAGCCCCAGCTTTCATGAACCAGTGTCCTCTCCAATGCAACCATTTCGTTCATTCATAGTAGTGTGGATCACAAGCCAGCCACAGTATGAGGAAGCTAGGTAGCACAGTGGATAGAACCCTTGACCTGGGATCAGGAAAACTCAAACACTGTCTATGTGACCCTGGGTGAGTCACGACCTCTGTCTCCCTCAATTTCCTCATCTAGGGATCATAATAGCATCTACCTCTTAGGATTGTTGAGGATAAACTTGAATAATATTTATATGGTGTTTTACAAACCTTAAAGCACTATGTAAATACAACATCATCATCATCATTATTATACTGTATTACATGTATTACATATTATATGTATTATATAATTTATAATGCATTAAATATTTTGATTACATATCACATATCTTTATTACATACATTATATTTTATATTTATATATATATAATATATATATATAATATATAGGGATATTTGTAATACATTGGTAATCCTAGGTGGTGGGACCACCGAGGGCTACACACTGAATGGACCATTGCCTACCCAATATGTCATTTTAAAAGTCCATGCTCTGAAAAAGACAAATTTTATTTAGAGGTTTAATATACATATTTCACCTTGTCTGACTTCTTCTGACCTTTACTTTCCTAGAAGCATATTGACTTATTAATGAGGGAACCACTTATAACTCTACTTGTTGATTTATCTTATAATACATCAGTTGGTTTTCAGTTTCCTTGTCTAATCATCATCAAAAAATGTTGAAGTGCTCCCTAGCTAGGTGGCACAGTGGACAGAGCGCTGGACCTAGGGTCAGGAAGGACTACATTCAAATCTGACCTCAGACACTTACTAAGCTAGGTGATCCTGGGTAAGTCACTTGACCTCTGTCTGTTTCAGTCTCCTCATCTGCAAAATAGATATGAAAATAATAGCATCTGCCCCTCAAGGTTACTTGAGAATTAAAGAGATGTTTACAAAGTGCTTTGCAAACCTTAAAGCTCTGTATAAATGCTATAATAAATTATTATTATTAATGTTAATATTAGCTTATGCAAAGTACAAGGTTGGTTATTGGGGGTACAAAGGAATATGAGAATCACCCCTTGCTTACAAGAAACTTATAATCCAGCTGTGAAGACATTACATAATGTACATGTATGTATATATGTAGGGAAAGCTAGGTGGCTCAGTCAAGAGTGCCAGGCCTGGAGTCAGCAAGACTCATCTTTCTGAGTTCAAATCTAGCCTTAGACACTACTAGATGGGTGACCCTGGGCAAGTAACTTAACCCTGTTTGCCTCAGTTTCCTCATCTGTAAAATAAGCAGGAGAAGGAAATGGCAAACCACTCTGGTATCTCTGCCAAGAAAGGAAGAATCAGCTGAAACAACAGAACAACACCAACAGCCACTTATATATGTATGTACTTACAAGAAAAGAGTGCTGGATTTGGAATAAGAGGACCTAGGCAAATATCCTGCTGTTTAACACCTTCACAATGTGGGTAAAATTCTTTAATCTCTCTGGGACTGTTTCCTTCTCTAAAAAATGAGGTAGAAAGATTGTACTAGATGGTATTTAAGGTCCTTTCCAGTTCTAAAATCTATGACCCTATATATATATATATATATATATATATATATATATATATATATATATATATATATATAAAATAATAGAAGGTAGCCAATGATAAGTACTCAATGAATGATGCGGATAAGAATTCAAAAGAGAAATGACAAGTCTGGGCTAGAATTGTAAGGAAAGTTATGACAAAATAAAAGACGATACTCAAAGTAGGTTGAATGTCATAAGCAAAGGTGTGGAGGTGGGAAAGCATTTTTTTTTGGGGGGGGGGAAGCATGTTTGGAGAGGGAAAGGGGAATAGACAATGAATAGTCCAGTTTGGTTGGATTAGATAATTCATCTCAACTAAGAATAGTGGGAGATAAGGGAAGGGAGCAGCTACTGAAGGCAAGAAGACTTGTTAGATTTTTTTAAAAATGCATATAATCCAGGTACAAGGTGATGAGGGACTGAATGACAGCATGAGAAGAAAGGGCTAGATTACATTTGGTAATAGAGAAATGAAAGAAGAAGAAGTAATGTTTTTTACTTTTGTTTGACTAATGAACTCATAGGTAGGGCTTCTTAGGGGTAATCAGTTCAAATATTTTAAATTGGTTCCTCCTTAAACTCAAAAGTTTTTCCAATTTATTTCTTTTCTCTTTTTGCTTTCATTTTGATTTCTAGGGCAAATATTTTCATCTTTCATTAGAAGTAATTCTTAGATTGTCAATAAGGCAAGCTACATAAAAAAATCTTAAGGGACTTAATAACTATAATACTTTTTCATAAGAAAGATATATTGGGACAGCTAGATGGTGCAGTAGATAGAGCTCTGGCCTTGGGGTCAGGAAGACCTGAGTTCAAATCCAATCTCAGACACTTGACACTTACTAGTTATGTGACCCTGGGGCAAGTCACTTAACCCTGATTGCCCGACCAAGAAAAAAAAAAGATATGTCAGTCTTTAGACAGTATTGGCATGATGGGCCAATCTGACCTGAAGGAATATTCAATAGCATTTGAAACCAAATGGTTAGGATTTCCTTGTTCTTTGAGTAGCAGAGGATAGAAACAGGGAAAAAGCAAGAATGAAATGAAAAGAAATAAAAGTTACATAAGAAAACCACTAAACAGGAAAATTTTACAGACTGAATGACTTTTGAAAAAAATATTTGCCTATCTATAACTTCCCACATATTGAATATGAAGGACTGAAGGATCAGCATGCTATGGATTAGTGTAGGTTTCCAGATGCACAGGTTACTTTGCGGGCTTGATGGAAATAGTACCAGATTAATATATTATGACTTCCAAAGTGAGGCCTAGGCAAAAATTTGACATAGATTAGATTTTGATATCCTTAAGCTTTCTCTAAGGCCTTATTGCCCTCCTTTATTTCTTTAGGACTTCAAAGCCCTTCTATCTTCCTCTTATCCCCCTGCCAAATATGCCTTTTAAGAAAAGATGAGTCAACTTAACACTTTAGTGTGAATTTATGTGGGTTCTTTTCCTCCAAGTGCTATTTGTGTTTTAAATCTTACGTTTACTGGTGGCTTAAAAGGTCTCATTCCCTGTTAAAGAAATGTTAGTCATCAAGAAAGAGCAAGGAAGTAGCAAAGACTTCTTAGTGGATGAAAATACATTTCATTTTTCATAGCAGCATGATATATATATATATAATATATATGTATATGTATATGTATATGTATATACACACACACACAGACAAGAGAGAGGCAGAACAGAGAGACAGAGAAACAGAGAGATAGAGACAGAGACAGAGAGGCAGAGAGACAGAGAGACAGAGACAGGGTGATAGAGTGAGTTCTTAGAGCATGACAACATTTTTTAATCACCTGTTGTTTTTTTTTAATGCCATTCTCAGAACTAAAGAGAAAACTATTAGAATGGGTAGCTAGTCATAGGGTAGCGCAGGGCTGGGGAACCTGCAGCCTTGAGGACACATGTGGCCTTCTAGATCCTTAAGTGTGGCCTTTTGATTGAATCCAAATTTTACAGAACAATTTGGATTCAGTCAAAGGGCTTCACTTAAGGATCTAGAAGCCCACATGTGGCCTCAAGGCCACAGGTTCCTCACCCCTGGGCCAGTGGATCAGGCAGGGATGTCTCTCCTTCATCTGTAGGATGGAAGGTTGAACTAAAAGATCTCAAAGGCTTTTACAGCAAGCACTAAGAATCTCCAAATTTAGGAAAGAACATGGGAGAGTGAAAACAGAGGGCTTCTCTCTTTCTGAATTTAGAAATTGTGTACTCCCTGGCAGAAAGGAGAAAGATGGGCCTCATTTTCCAGAGAAGCCTATAAATGACTTTACATGTTCAGACACAAAGCAAGGTCAGGAAACTGGTACAGAAATATAACTCTGTACAGTACACTTGAGCTAAGTTCCCATGACATTCTTCAGTAATGTGCCATTGGACTCACTCTATTTATTACACAACTTAATACTTTGTCTTCAAATTCTGGCATAGTTCTAATCCCACTGAAACAAGCTGTTGCAACCTAAATACTTTTAAAAAGAACACATTACCACCACTGTATTTGTATCTTGATTTCCTTTCCAAACATTGTATACTATCCGTTTTACCTTTTCTTGTTAAAGTCCTTCAGTGAATTATATAGTCAATGATTCCTTTATCCACCTGGTAAGTCATTTAAACTGTTTTTGACTACATAATACAGACACAATTGATTAATACTGTAAATAATCTTTCCTGATGTTGATGGTGTGGGATCAACTCATGTTGCAGGCTATTTCAGTCACATTTGATACCACAATTATGCAATCATGTTGAACTGTTTAGAATTTCATTTTGGTTTGATGGGAATTATACTTTCTGGGTTTCAATCATAATCTATCTGTTTGTGTTTCTTTCTTTTTTTTTTGTTATTGGCTCCGATTTCACGACTTTCCCAATTCTTTTGGTGTCTTCCAAAGTTCTGTCTTAGATTTGTTATTCAGCAGCTACAGTATATGCTTTCTTAAGGTAAAGTTATCCAAAGACAGGACTAACTGCATCACATGTGCTAGATGTGGTGAACCAGAAAGGAGCCTATCTTAGGGGCTTGGGTGAGGGGAAAGAAGCTTGCAAATGGGTTCTTATCCCGTGTACTCAGTGCTCTTTGCACCCCACAGCATGCTTTCTGTTACCTGTAGAAGAGTCTAATGTCATCCAATTGCCCTCCACAATTTTGTCTCATCTTATCTACCTCTCCAACATTATCTCCTATCAACTCTCCTACATGACTCTTCTGTTCCAACCAACCTAGTCTATTGTCATGTGAACATGCCATTCACATTCCCATGCTATGTCATTGCTCATTTTATGTGTCTGACCTGTATTAGCCTTCCTCTCATGTATCTAGTCCTAACCTTTCTTCCAGGTTCAGTTCAAGTCCAAAAACGCTTGTTGACCGACTCCATGAAATCTTCCCTCATTGTCCCAGTGCACAGTGACCTCTCTCTGCTCTACATTCCTCCTAGTTTTTTTGGTCCATATCTTTCACTTAACGCATGCTAACTTGTATCATTATCTTCTTACAGGCTCTGTTTCTTTCAAATCGCATACACATTCACTGTGGGCAGAAACTACATTTTACATCTTTTCTCTTCCTCTACCCTAGCACATGCTTTTTATGTAGAGAAATAAGTGTTTGTTAATGAAGTTAAGATGAAATGAATCTCTATAATGTATTTGTAGACTTCACCAATGCATTAAATGTCATTAAAATAACTTGACTATTAGTGAATAGAAGCAACATTGGCTGTTTTGATAGGTTCACCAATGTAACAAAGTTATTCCCAAGAAGATTTAGTGAGCAACAGAATTTGGATGAGCTAAGGATCAGAGTTCATGGGAGAAAATAAGATTGATCCTAAACATAATTGGCCACTGTTAGTTATTTCTAGGTGTTAAGGATGGGACAAGGATTGTGATCAAAGGAAAAACTAGGATTGGACCCAGGGTAGATCAAAGTTATTGCTGTGTGAATAAAATTTGTTAGGCATCATCTAGAAAGGGACTGGTCAGTAGTTCAAGGTCAGATGGGTCATCAGGTGACTACATTTCATCAATGTACAGAAGCAGAATGAGGTAAAACAATGACTTCCTTGTTTTTGTTGTAGGTAGTCTATGACACCCTGCAACAGCCTTTCTTCCTGGCAAGACCTTCAGACCTTAAAGATTCTGAAGCATTAAGTTCTTAAACCTGCTTTAGCTTTGTAGAAAGCCCTCATCTCTTTCCTTATCAGGGCCTTTGGAGCAATCACCTTTCTAAGGCTGACGATTTTCCTATGTCTCAGTCCTGGGTCTTTCCTGATGTGGGCCAAGGCCTAGGGAATAAGCTTGTGTGGCATGTCTGGCTGCACCAGAGGAATGAATTAATTTCTCTTTTCTTTTCTTTCTTTCTTTCTTTCTTTTTCTTTTTTTTTCTTATCATTAGAGCCCTTGTTGACTCTGTCATTATTTGGTTAGCCTGAGGTGAAAGTATAACATCTTGGGCTTTAATGCCTATATTTGGATGCATAAAAGGGGATGGTGTCTTGTCTAATTCATCCTCATTATTAATTAGGGTAAAGCATTACTGCACATCGGGTAACTTAGCCTTTTGTATGCATCCCTGCTTGATGTTGCCAAGACACATCTAATTTAAAAAGTCATGGAAAAATCATCTAGGAATTCTAGTCTATATTTGGCTAACAATGTTCTTGGAGTATATACATGGTGCTGGATCCCACTGATTTTGGGAATAATTTTGGGGTTTAGTCCTATATAGTAGAAATGTCAAATGGGAAGCATGTTAATATGTGATTTTCTAAGTCAATATGGGGCCCACAAGGATCCTTATTATGGTTTAGCGGTCCCCATTTCAATCTGAGTTATACATTATTGCTATAGAATAATGAGAATTCAGAGGAACACGAAGGCCACATGCCAGGCTTTACCTGAAAGGCTTTATTTAAGTAGAATGGCTCTAGAAGCTTTTTAGTCAATAAACATTTATTAAGCACCAGCTATGTGCCAGGCAAGGTACTAAGTACTGGATATGCAAAGTAAGGGAAGAAATAGTCTCTGCTCTCAGTGAGCTTACAGTCTAATGGAAGAGATGACTTGCAAATAACTGTAAAAAAAAGTTATCTATAGGATAAATTGAACAAAAAACAACAGAAGCATAATACTAGAATAAAGGGGAATTGGGAAAATCTTTCTATAGAAGGAAGGGTTTTATCTAGGATTTGAAGGATGGAATCCATTCACATGCAACCTGCAATGTTTCAAGGCGTCCAATTTCTGTATTAGAACAATATACTATACTAGATTCTATAGGACAAGTTCCATGTGGGTCAACCCTGAAAATAAGCCATCCCCTCTCTGAAAGAGATCTCTTTGAAAATATAAAAATATATAGTTACATATTTAAAAAATAGATACTGATTATTTAGGCTACACTCTGGTTTTAGACAAGATTTTAGGGTTTTGTCCAGCCTTATATTTGCTAGTGGGCAGCTAGGTGGCACAGTGGTTAGAGTGCCAAGCCTGGCATCAGGAAGACTGCTTTTCCTGAGTTCAAATCTGGTCTCAAATACTTACTAGCTATATGACCCTGGACAAGTCACTTAACCCTGTTTGCCTCCATTTCCTCATCTGTAAAATGAGTTTGAGAAGGAAATGGCAAACCACTCCAGTATCTTTGCCAAGAAAACTCCCCAAAAGGTCAGAAAGAGTCAATCAGACATGACTGAAAAATGACTAAATAACAACAAAAAACAATATCTGGTAGTAGTCATAACCCTGTTGGTTAATGATAATTGTGATTCCAGAATTATATAGCTATGCATACTACTTCTCAATAGAGAACCTAAGATTTTCACAGTTGTGTAGTACTCAGAGTCATCAACAATGGAATTAATCTACTTAGCCCAAACATCCAATGTTACCAGTTGGCAAAGAAGTAAAGAATAAAATCAAAAAAGCCACCATGTCATTTGGGAGTTTGATTGAGCAAATACAGCACCCTTGTAGCATCACACCCTAGAGTAAACTAGAGGTCTTTAAAGCAGTGACACTTTCTAGCTTACTCTAGAACCACAGGACTTAGATATATAACTAACTTCACATCTACTTTCCTGAGCAATTTAGTCAACTCTACCTCTAATACTGTTAAGATCATCAACAATGAAGTCCTGTAATGTAGTCAGTCTACCATCTTTGAAATGACATTCATCACATCACAACTCTGATAAGCCAGTCAAATGTTTGAAAGGGATGGCATCAGGATGCCAAACGATGTTGTGCTAAAAGCCACAGTGCAATCAGAGGCAAGGAAGACAGAATAAACACCTGATAAACGTATAGAAACTTGGCTTCAACCAATGCGGAATTACCATGAATTTTTAGGGTGTGGTAGCAGGTAACAACATCATTTGCAGGTGCAGCTGTAAGCAATGGAATGCTCTTTCTGACTAAGGACTTCCAGGGGTGTGGTATAAGGGGAAACGTGTCAGAAATGATGTCAGAATAGCCTTGATTTTAAAATCCTGCCTCTGACACTAAATGGTTGTGTGACCAATGGTAAATTGGCCAGTGCCTCAGTTTCCTTATCTACAAAATAATGGATAATGATAACTGTGGTGTTTAATTCAGAGGTTGTTGTGAGGATAATATAATTTTTTCAAACTTCAAAGTGCTAGATAAATGCCAACTGTCAGTATTACTCTCATGCGTATGAGACAAGATTATAAACAGCAAGAGGATAAGAGCTAGAGATGCTAATCAAAGGAATGTTTTCTGATGTGCTCAGTGTGGAAAAGATTGTCGATCTCTATTTTTTCACTACAATTATTTTTATTATTTTAACATTCATTTAATTTTTTTAAATTTCCAAATTCTTCCCCTCTCTTTTCTCCCCTCCACCCCTCCGTGAGATGGTTATACATGTACAATCATGCAAAACTTCTTTAAATAATTATTTTCCCTCCAATTACTTGTAAAGACAATTTTAAACATTCATTTAAATTTTTTTGAGTTAAGATGATTATTATTATAATCATATCATCATCACAGTGTCCTTTTCTAGAAGTAGCCTGTCACAGTGAATAGAATGCTGAAACTGGTGGCAGGAAGACCTGGGTTCAAATCCTTCCTTTGACACTTATTGGCTATGTGGCTCATACAACTATTTGCTGTCTTATATGATTGAGTTTTGAAGTGGGATGTTTAGAATTCTCACTCAGGAAGTTCTTTGTGCTAGCAAAAACCACAGCTCTCTTTGCATATTCATGTATTATTTTCAACCACATCTTTGCATACAGATCCCAATCAGTAACATCATATTTTAAAATAAAAGACATCATAGCATCCCTTGACCACAGTGCTCAAGTAGATGTCAATGTGCAATATTTTTGCTTCCTGTCAAACAATACATAATTTTGTGCATACCTCTTTAGGCAACTAAATGACACAGTGAACAGAGAACTGGGCTTGGAGTCAGGAAGACCTGAGTTCAAATACAGCCTTAGATACTTACTAGTTGTGTGACCTTGGGCAAGTCACTTAATATTTATCTGCCTCAAGTTCCTCAGCTGTAAAATGGGGATTAAAATAACAGCTAGCCTTGCAGGGCTGTTTGTGAGGGTCAAGTGAGACAATATTTCTAAAGTTCTTGGCACATATGAAGTGTTTATTTAATGCTTCTTTCCTATCACCTTCTTCCTTTGAGTGTGGTGGAAAGAGTACTGGATTTGAATGAAAGGAGTTGGATTCCAATGCTGATTCTTATCAGCTATGTGATCTTAATCAATTCAATCTTTCTGATCCTCAGTTTTATCATTAGTAAAATGAGGACAATAATAATTGTACCATATAACTCACAGAGTGTAAGCAAAGTGCTCTCTAAATCTGAAAGCATTATACAAATGTGTTTATTGTTATAGTATGTTCTCCTTAGCATATAAAATCCCATAATTACTATATTACACATGCTGCCATTATATTTTATTCTAAATCCCACTTCTCTTTTGCTGTGGTTTAGGTTCTGTAAATAAAACACAGCAAGAATTTACAGTGAATTTCTGAAGCATTCTTAGGCAAATACAATTTAAGCATTTGGGAATGTTTTATTTAGTTTCAACAAGTTCAGTCAACCAAAATGTGCTCCTTAAGCACAGTGACAAATGGATAACCCTCTATCATTTTTTATCTTATTACAGGAGATCAAATTAATTCAACAAATTTGCCAAGGCCCAAGGCTTAGAATGGGGAGATAATCACCCCAAAGCATGGCTTATTCTTGTTATCATGTTGGATCTTCTGCATTGACAATTATTAAACTGAATTAATAGAAGCATAATATCCAGAAAGCAGGAGGGGGATAGTCCCACTGTACTCTGCCCTCGTCATACCCCATTGAGTATTGGGATCAATTCTGGACACTACAATTTAGGGAAGGACATAGATGAGGTGGAGTGTATCCAGAAGAGGGTGAGTGTGGTGGAGAGAGGATTAGAAAACATGGTGTATAAAGACTGAAGCAAATGGAAATGTTTAACTTGGAGAAGAAAGGATACAGTGGGCCACAATAATTGTCTTTAAGTATCTCAAGAGTTGTAATGTCGATGGATTCAATTTGTTCTCCTTGGCCCCAGAGGGCAGAAAATGTTGCTATTGTTGTTGTTCAGTCATTTCAGTTGTGTCTGGTTCTCTGTGACCCCATTTTGGGATTTTCTTGGCAAAGATACTGGAGTGGTTTACCATTTCCTTCTCCAGCTCATTCTACAGATGAGGAAACTGAGGCAAACAGGGTAAAGTGACCTGCCCAGGATCACACAGCTAGTAAGTGTCTAAGGGCAGATTTGAACTCAGAAAGATGAGTCTTCGCTATTCCAAGCCCAGCGCTCTATTCAATGCACCACCTTGCTGCCCATAGGGAGTGGTGTGTAGAGTGTTAAGAGCACTGACTTTAAAAGAAAAGGACTTTAGTTCAAATTCTGACCTACTAGCTATGTGACCTTGGGCAAATTACTTAACTTCTTTGGGCCTCAGTTTCCTCATTTGTAAAATGAGTGGTTTAAACTTGAAGAGCCTTAAGGTTCTTTCTAGTTATAGAATTAAGAGTAAGGGGCAGGTCTATAGCTATTTCTAACTTCAGATTTTAACTAGGTGACATGACCAGGAATGATATATCAATCACTCTCCTTTCTGGCCAAGGCAGGTATATATTTTCTATGGCACTACCATAGCAGTTTGCCGCTGGAAGTTAAGCATCTAGAAGTGCTTCGTTGTCCTGGGAGAGGTCCCTATGCCTCCCACTTTCACACCTCTGCAAGCTCCAGAGTTTGGCTTTTTAGTTCCCCACATAACCAAAGCCTTCTCTTCACTATCTCTTACCCCCAGTTTCCTTTTACCTAGTCCTCCTTATGAAGAAGGAGAACTTTCCAGCTTTTTCTCTACTCTGCTAGCCCTAAAAATAAACACATACCGTCTTTGAGGTTTTCTAAGGGCTTTTAATACTAACAAGTAGAGTGAAAAACTTTTGAGGGTGGATGAGGAGGGAGATGTTATGAAAACAACACGAGATCTAGACACCGATATCCCTGGTCTTCCATCTAAATGGAGGTAGATCTAGACCTTAATCATTCTTTCCCCCCTTCTCTGCAATGACTGGCTTCTTACTTGTAGTTATTTTCTTTGGAATACACTAACTTAAAACTTTTCAAGGTTTCAGACTTGAGCTGGCAAGGCTGCTAAAATGTTTGGTTCCTTTTAGGCCGAGCTTCTGGTATTATTTCAGAGACTGGGAACCCTGGCTTGAGGAAGGCCTTTCTCTTTCTGAGCTCTGAAGATCCCTCCCTCCCTTCAAACTATCATAAAGTGATTGCACTCTCTCACTTGCAGTCTCATTGGTAATGGCTATGAGTCTAGAGCTTTTGGAAGTCCTAACCTTATACTTGGGTACCTGGAATTATTTTCAAAGGCACTTCTCCAAAGATTGCTCCCATGGCCCATAGGCCTTTCCAAATTAGCCTACTTTATAATCACTAGAAATCTAAGTGGCTCTAACTTCTAGAACTAATTTTATTCACTTATAACTTTTTTCCTCTCTGCTGGAAGAAATTTACAAGTCTAGCGGTCATGCACTCTGAGTGAAACTTGGTATCTGTCTGTAGCTTACTAATGTTCTCTGCTCTTCCTAGAGACCGTGCGCCATGCACATACTCACTGGCCGTTCTCTCGAGCTCATCAATAATGTAAACGTTCCTTCCCGAAGTCCACTTTCTGCTTTCAAAAATTCATATCCCCTGCTGGACTTCCCACTAAGTCTCCTTCCCGCACCTTTTTTAAACTGAGAGGACGTCTCAGGCATTAAGCCAATTTGTGGAGAAGAGGCAACAGATAAGTTCTAAGTCCAATTACTTATGTTCTTTCCAGCTCTTCTCTTTTCCAGACAAACCTTAGTAACTTATTTCATCTGTCTACCCTTCCACAGATAAGAAGAGTTACATTTTCAGAATCCTATTGCTATATGTTTACTAGCAAAGACCGGTGCTCCACCTTAAATAATAGGCTCCAAAGACAGAAGGGACCTCAGAGGTCATCTAGTTCAACCTCTTCCTTTTAGAGTTGAGGAAACAGAGACCCAGAGAGCTCAAGTGACTAATCCAAAGTCACAGAGAAGGGTTAGTTGATAGAAATTATCCGTATTTTGTCTTTATATTCACACTACTCATGTGGAGCTGTAGAGACAACCAATAGCTTGTTAGTATTGTTTTCCCTTTGACCCAGACAGGAAATTGCAGTTTGGAGGGCTATAAAGGATAGTTTTTTTGGTATTATATATCTACTGTACAGTGATTTTATAACCTATCTGTAGAATTATGCCCTATGATCTGAAGACATTTTAGGAATTCTTGTAAACGCTCTCCTTCCCACATGGAAAGAAAAGAACACAGTTTAACATGTGAGATATGCATGGGAAGATAGATCAGAAAAAGAAATTTCCCCCTCTCCATTTGTAGTTCTTTTGCATTCACCATAGCAGGCCATAAGGGAAAATTTATAGAAAAATTCTACATTACATCATAGCTAGCATAATTAGTCAGGTATTGAATTTTAGATAGCAAGAGATGTGGCATTTGCATATGAAGATCCTTTGCTATGCTTACAGTTTTGTCAGAATACTAAAATCATTGCCATCTGTAAAGACATATTTTTAGCCTTATTTTAAAATTAAAGCCATATTGAAATTCAGTTAGTAACCAAGCATGAATAGTCTGGATAAGACTATTTACTTACTGAGTTCTCAGAATTCAGTTAAATTTTGTAACTTGATATCTTGAATTATTAAGAAATTCTCTACACATTAAGGGGGTACATTACACATTTGAGTATGCATGTGCCATGTATCTATTTATATGTACCCACATGTATAGGGCTTACAAGAGAATTCGAACCCACAGATGTATGGCCACACCATATTTTGCTAAGTACAGTCAAGCCTCAGTGAGATAGATAGAAGAAATCTAATCATTTTGAATAGCTAAAGTTTTGGATAAACATACAAATTCAATAAAGATGCTGAATTTATAATGAAAAGATCAGATGCCTAGCAGTATAATCAAAATTCAGTTTGGCAAAATTAAGGAAAAAATTGTCTTATTTGAGATTTTAACATGTATGAAAGTTAAACTTTTGTCAAGATAGTAAATTCTACAAGATGAACATACTATTCAATTTACAAATTATGCCCTAGCTTAAGAAAGGTGGATTTCCACAGTTTACTCATGGCCCATCACTCTGCATACCATTCTGATACTAACTTTACTAAGATGGTTTTGTTTTATAAATTGTCTCTTCAGAAGCATACATTATTTCCCTCCTGCTGATAGGATTAAATCTACATCCTTTATCTCGGCATTTGAAGCTTTCTGCAATCTGGCCACAACCGATCTTTCCGATTTTTCTTACTACTCCCATAGGTGACTTCTTTGGTCCAGTCTGACTTGTCTGTCACTGTCTCCTGAAAGTGCCTTCCTCATGGCCCTTTCCACACCTTGGTACATATTAGTTCTGTCTGCCTACAGTGCTATGCCCCTTTATCTCGGTCTGTCTGAGTTTTATCCATCTTTCAAGGCTCAGTTCAAATGCCATCTCCCTTCTTGATTCCTTTTCTAACTGTCCCAGACCACATTAATACACCCCGCCTCTGCCTGCCTCCCCCCCTTCCCCCCCCTCCTTTCTGTCTTTCCTCTTCTGAACTCTTCATAGTACTTATAGTCTGTAACACTCTTTGGCACTTAATACATGTAACATATATACGTCATGTCTGACAAATCACAAAGTAATCTTAAAGGCAGGGATTTTGTCTCATACTTCTGCAAGTCCTCCATAATAGCTAGTCATGTGGTTTGTACTTCAGAAGCAAATGATTATATATTGACAACTGCTGAATTTTCATCAGTGCTCTAGTTTTTGTTTTGTTTTGAATTTGAAAGCCTTTAGGAAATACAGATGAAAGTAAATTCTCCCTTCTTTATTTTGGCTTGTGTAGAAGGCCTCTTCCAAGTAGCAATAGTAAGTACTTGTTTCACTAATGTCATAAAACATTTACATAGTAATTTTCAAAGTACTTTCCTCACAAAAATGAGGTACATAGTTCTACTATAAGCATTGTTGGTTGGCCTTCTAGTGCCAAGTCTAGTAATTTTTTTTCAGCATATCATGAGCTGAAAATTTCTATTAAACTCTATATTTACACTTTAAGCTTAAGAAAATTCTAGCTAAAATAAAAAGTTCTGAAAACTTTCGCTTTGGGGAAAGAATCACTAAGCCGGAAAGATGCCTACACTGACAAAGAAGTTTCACCATCAAAATAAAAAAATATAGGACAAGTAGCCTTATAGTAGGTTGGGAAAATTAAACTGCCCGGTATTATAAGATATCTTATAATTGCAAAGTTTTCTCTTTCATTTTTTGAAAATACCTTAAGTTTCTGATTATTAAGTGAAGTGATAGGAGTAACACAGTCTTTCCATACAATACTCCTTTTAAAAATGTGTCAACATTAAAGATGGCTTATTAATTGTTAGGATAGCTTTTTTCTAAATAATATTAGTTATTATCTTAAGGTCTTCCCCCCCCCACCATTGCACAGTTGTGAAAATAACTTTTCACACAAGTACATTTCTTTCCTCTCTCTGTAATACCTATAATGGTCTTATTGATTTATAACCATTTCTCCAATTCTCAGAGTGAGTTTTAAGCTTTACTTATCTTGTGTTTATATTTCATAACATAGGATCATTCACAAATTCAGTGAGCATGATCTTTATCACATCCCAAAGACATGAAATACCACCAAGTAATTAGATTCAAGATTGATCTCGTAGGACATTGTTGTTGTTCAGTCGTGACCGACTCTTAGTGACCCTGTGGTTCATGGTGTTTTCTTGGCAAAAACACAAAGATATTTCCTTCTCCAGCTCCTTTTATAAATGAGGAAACTGAGGCAAACAGGGTTAAGTGACTTGTCCAGGGTCATACAACCAATAAGTATTTGAGGCCAGATCTTCCTGACTCTAGGCCCAGCGCTGTCCACTGAACTACCTAGCTGCGTCTTGTAGAATGTTACCCATTCACTTAGGTTATTATGAGATAGCATAAAGAACTTTGAAAATCTTAAAGCCCTGTGTAAATGTGAGCTATGACCATAAGTGTGCATATAGCATGGGACAGGTATGTGAAGAACACACCCAGCCTGAGTTTTATGCACTATGAGCTTCCTGAAAGTTCTTCACCCACTACATCATCAAAATAAGTTACATAGCCTATTCTAGATCATATTGTGTTGACTTTTAAATGAATGCCAGGTGAAGAATCAATAGTTTTTCTTAGCCCTCAATATATAACATACAATCCTTCTCAGAGAACTATCTGGGCTTGACAACAAATCATAAAACATATTTTAAAGGAAATCTTTTTGGTCACTATCCAGTTCCCTAGTATAATGTAGCTGAGCAGGTGGATTTGGTTATGGCTGGAATGAAATATCTGGAATAGCAGCATCAAGATCAAGTTACTAACTAGAAAGCTTTAAAATATTTTTGGGGTTTTATGCTGATCCAAACACAGTACTAATGCTATATAATAATAGCTAACGTTTAACTAATGCTTACTATAGGCCAGGCACTGGGCTAGGAGCTTTGCAAATATTGTCTCATTAGCTTCTTACAACAACCCTGGGAGGTAGGTGCAATTATTATTCCCATTTTCATAGTAGAAAACTGAGGCAAACAGAGGTTAAGTGACTTACGCAGGGTCACACAGCTAGTAAAATGTTGGAGGCCAGTTTTGAACTCAGGTCTTCCTGACTTCAGGGAAGCTAGATGGCACAAGTAGATTGAGTACCTGGCCAAGAGTCAGGAAGACCTGAGTTCAAATCTGCCTCTGATACTTACTAGCTGTGCCTGGGCAAGTCACTTAACTCTGTTTGCCTCAGTTTCCTCATCTGTAAAATGAGACGGAGAAGGAAATGGCAAACCACTCTAGTATCTTTGCCAAGAAAACCCTAATGGGTCACAAAGAGTCAGACACGACTGAAACAACTAAACAACAGCTTCCTAACTCCAGGCTCAGCATTCTGTCTGCTGAGCCACCTAGCTGCCCTTAAACATCCTAAGAACTTAATTTTAAGTAAAATAATTTTAAAGACAAATAGTCAGATGTAACACCTAACCAATATTAATTGGAGAATACTGAAATTTGGTTAAAATGTTTTTAAAGCTTTATTACCAAATTACAATTTCCTAAACTATCATTCTCAATCATATTCACAGTGTCACACCTTCTTGCCATTCCTCCCACACAAGCTCTATCTCTTGACTCTGCACGGGTTTTTTTTTTTTCAACTGTCCTCACCATCTTGAATTCTCTTCTTCATCTCTATTTCCTGGTTTCTCTGCCTTCCTTCAAGTCTAGGCTAAGATTCCACCTTGTGCAACAAGACTTTCCAATCCCCCTTGATGGTACCACCTTCCCCTCTGTTCACTGGAGATAACCAACAGAGGTTAGGGATTGTCTTGTTTTTCTTTGTATCGCCAGAGCTTAGCACAGTGCCTAGAAAACAGCAGGCACTTAATAAATGTTATGACTGACCAACACTAAGATTAAGGAGACTGAGGAAAAGCTTCCTGCAGAGATGGGATTTTAGCCGAGGCTTGAAGGAAGCCAGGGAAATTAGTTATGACTTAGACATGCAAAAACTGGGACCTTGAGAAGCAAAGGGAGCTGTGTAAAATCATCCGTTGTTAATGGACAGGGGTTGGAATTCCAACCCAAGACTTCTGACCACAATTCCACCATTCTTTCCATGATGCTGCACTGTTTTCTTGATCCCTGTGGAACATTACCTCATCAGTTCAGTGTGCTATTGAAGGCCAGCAAAATCATGAATGCGTTTATTCACAAATGATCATGCAGCTCATATTTCATTCATATTTACAAATGAAAAATATTATTAAACACTTACTACATGCCAGGCTCTGGGGATACAAATATAAAAGCAACAAGCCTTGCTCTCAAAGAATTTACATTCTAATTGGGGCACAGGAGAGACAATATGCACAGAGGAGGGGAGACCTAGGAGGGGCATTTTGGTCCAAATAGTGACAGGAATGCTGAGCAGGATCCTAGGGGAGTATATTGACACATGGGGCAGGTAGGTGGCACAGTGGATGGAGCTCCTGTCCAAGAGTAAGGAAGACTTGAGTTCAAATCTAGCCTGAGACACTTATTAGCTGTGTGACCTTGTCATTCAACCTTGTTTGCCTCAGTTTCCTCATCTGTAAAATGAGCTGGAGGAGGAAATGGCAAACCATTCCAGTATCTTTGCCAAGAAAACCCCAAATGGTGTCATGAAGGGTCAGACATGACTGAACAACAATAATAACAACATATTGACACACATTCCAATCAGGAACAATGGCAGAGCTGATTCAATCATGGTTTGTGGCTCCAGAAGCAGAGAGGAGTACAAGGGGTTCATCAGAGATTATTGATAACAATGTTGTGGTTGGAGAGGAGAGAGTGAAGGACCACTCAGATTTTTCTGAAGTAGTATTCTGGGAGAGCAGTCACTCATCAGGAGAAGGAGGATATTAATAGGCATCACCAGACTGTCAAAGAGGTACATGTGATAAATAAGGTGAGGTCAACTCTATGGTCAACTGGGCATAAGGCCAGGAGCATTCATAGAGTCATGAGGTTGGTTTTCTTTCCCTTATGGCTTTGGAAGTCTGTAGCTGTGCAGTGTGATGATAGAAGGGGGAGAACTGGATATAATTATAAATACATAGTACATTGTATTACTTCATTCTACTAATGACTATATTCAGTATTTGGCATAGTCCCTAAATGTTATGTAGGGATATAAACCTCCAAATCTACTAAAAAAAAAGATATATCATAAAATCTGCATTTCATTTTCACTGAAATCTGATGCCTGGTTTGGATTTGAGTACGAGATAAAGTAAGGCCACCCCTTCCTCATCATACTGACATTTAAAGGTAGAATGAACAGATGTATAAAAATCTAACTACAGAACTGGGATTTTAAAGAAATCCATAAACCAACCAAGCCTATGGGGAAACTGCATTTTTTCATCTTGGCTAAAATAAGAAACTCAGAAGTTTGGAGTGTCAGATTTCATTGTGGTGACATTTCTCAAGAGAAGGGGCCTTGGAAGCTCAGCTCTACAGTTGTGCTTTTGAATGAGTTTATTGGGCTACATCAGTTTTAAAGGGTACATTTACTGAAAACACTATTAAGTTTCACTTTGAAATCTAAAGATTATAACAAAATAAATTAATACCCTGAAGCAAGATGGAGGACTAAAAATAAAGTAAAAAACAAGTAAAGGGAGATAGAGGTTTGGTGAGGTTAACTGATTCTTTTTTTGTTTTTGTTCTACTTTTGCCTTTAAACCTCCTCCAAGGCTGTGTTTGGAATATGCCTTCTCTCTGCATTCACCATGCCTTTATCTTCTAGGAAGATGGAAGGGGGCAAAATAATGTTTTAATCTTTTAATCTCCAATCATACAAAATGTTAATTTTCTAATTATGATTCTGAAGTGGAATTGTATTACAGTCTTAAAAGTAAAAATCTTAACAGAGCAAATGTCATTAAGATGAAAGGGTCTATATATTTAAGTTATTTTCACATCCCAGTGGAAGGCCTAAAGGAATAGTATCTTATTCATCTGATTATAATGAATTGCTGCACGATGAATCATCAGACTCAACAAATGTTTTTTCTTATCTCTCTCCTTCTAATAGTTACTATTTCTATTTAAATATGATTAATAGTGAATCGTGTACTGTGCAGGGAGAAGGAGGAGAATTGATATTTTTTATAATTCATTTATTGTTCCTCTAAGGGGCACCTGTCCTTCAAACTTTCTCCCCCTTCCTTTCACTTCCTCCAAGGAAGCAACCACCCAACTTCCTAAATCATCCATGAAATGACTCAAAACACATTAATACATAGGAACTTAGGGGAGAAGAGTACGTATGTAATAGACTTCTCTTTCTTCTTTGGACACTGTACTTTTTGAACCTGCCAATTAAACAGAGAAAGACTGGATATAGCTATCCTGTTTTATTTTTAGCTCCTGGAGACTACAGTTTTTAGTAACTGATACATTTCTATATGTTCTGGTTATAGCTAATTTCTCTTGAAATTTGGGGTTCAATTAGATGCTATAATTGTAGGAAGGAGGGAAGGAAGAAAGAAAAAGAAAAAGGGAGGAAGGGAGGAAGAAATAAAAGAAAGAGAAAGGATTTATTAAATGCCTACTATGTACTAGGCTTTGTGCTAAGTGTTTCACAAACCTTCAAAACAACATGGAAAATTAGGTGTCATTATCCCCATTTTACAGCTGAGAAACTAAGACAAACATAGGACAAATAATTTGTCTAGGGTCACACAATTAGTAAGTATCTGAGGCTGGGTTTGAACTCATTCTTCCTGGCTTCCAGATCTAGATACCAGGTTATGACCTATGTTATAGTTTAGCAGTCAAAGATAAATCTCCCTTTTCTGCTTATTTCACTTTAACCTATGCTGTATGAAAATTTGGTATCCACTTGTCTAATTGTCTATTTTTTTTCTTCTAAAATGAGATAGTCACATTTTCTCTCAAGGAACTTGGAGAAGTTAAATATAAATGGTAACATTTCTGATAGCTTTTGAAGCCTGTGTTAGTTTAAATTCGATTTTTAAAATAAAAACTAGTAGGATTTTACTCAAGGTGGGCTAGTGCTTTTGAAAAGTAAATGAGCCACTAAGAAATAATATATAGGATTAGATATTTAAAGCTGGAAGGGGCCTGGGCCTTCATCTGTTTATAGATATTGTTTTATAGATAAGTAAATTAAGGGCCAAAGAGGTAAAGAGATTTGTCCAAGGTGACAGAAGTCACACAGAATAGATGGCATTTTAGGTAATCTGGCTCCGAATGTGATACTCTTTCCACTGTACTATGCAATATCAACACATTAAGTGAAGTCTATTTGTAAAAAATAGATACATGCACGTATATATATTCATACAAGGTTGTTATAAAGGTATGGAAACATGTTTTAGAAACATTTCACATCCTTCCATGTATAGGATACAGAAAACTTCAGCGAAAGAGTGTAGTAACATTATGCAGTAGTGGTTCATAATTGGACCATGTGAGTCTGAGAGGAGCTTTAAATGAAGTGTATAAAAATATATATGTACTTGCATATGTATTTACATACATATATATATATATATGTATATTTTATATCTGACACAGAAGAGTGAGGAATTGCTATATTCTAGCACATGTGTAGCAGTAATAATTCTTCCAACCAGCAGCTATGCAATGGCAGCTAGGTGGGTCAGTGGATAGAGCCTTGGGCTTGGACTCGAAAGATTTGAGTTCAAATCCAGCCTCAGGCACTTGCTAGCTGTGTGACCCTGGGCAATCACTTAACCTCTGTTTGCTTCAGTTTCTTCATCTGTAAAATTGGGATAATAATAATAATAATAGTACCCACTTGGCAGGGTTTTGTGAGGAACAAATGAGATAATATTTGTAAAACTACTTAGTACAGTACCTGGCATATTGTAAACACTATATAAATATTTATTTCCTTTCCCCTCTTCCATTTCCCTTCCTATTCAATTCATCACTGTGACAGGAAATATGGATGCAAAGTGAGAAATGAAACTTTATGTCCTCAGGGAGTTTCCATTCTACTTGAGGATAGATCATGTACACAGATAAGTAAATTCAAGATATGTTTGAGGAGAGAAAGAAAACTAGTAAGAAGATGCAGGAGGAGGTAGGTCAGGCAAGGCTTCATGGAAAAGATGGAACCTAAGCTGAGTCTTGAAGGAAGAGGGAGAGCTACAGAAGGAGGGCTTTCCATGTCCAATTCAGAAATACCTAGTAATCCAGTTTGGCTGGAACATAGAGAAGGTGAAGAAGAATAATGTGAAAAGACTGAAAAGGTGAATAGGAGGAAGATTGTGAAGTCAGTCAACAACCATTTATTAATCACTATGGCTAGACACCAAGCAAAGAACTGGAGACACAAGGAAAGGCAAAAAAAAGTCCTTACCCTCAAGAAGCCTACATTCTTATGGAAGAAACCACATGTAAATGACTAGATACAGATATATACAGAGTGGATTGAAGGTAACAGCTGGGGACCTGGAAAGTGCTCTTGTAGAAGGTGGGCTTTGAGCTGTTTTGAAGGAAGCCAAGGAAACTAAAAGAGAGAGGTAAGGCGACAGGGCATTATATGCATGTGAGCCCCCACTGTAAAAGCACGGAGATGGAATGTTCTGTGTGAAGAACAGCAAGGAAGCCAGTGGTAGTGGATACTAGACGACTTGGAAAGAAGAGATATATAGGAAGACCAGAAAGGCAGAAAGGGATCAGGCTGTCAAAAGCTTTAAATGACAAAAAGAGGATTATGTATTTTATTCTAAAGGTAATAAAGAACCACTAGAGCTTGCTAAGTGGGGGTGTGTATGTGTGACATGGCCGTGCCACTTTCTAGAAAAATCATCTTGATGGCTGAGTGAAGGATGGACTGGAGTGGGGAGAGATTTGAGGCTGGAAGGCCAATTAGAAGACTCTTGAAACAACCCAGGAGAGAGATCATGAAGACCCAGGCTGGAGTTTTGATTATATGAATGCAGAGAAGGGGATGCCTTCAAAATATGGTGTAAAGGCAGAGACAACAAGATCTGGCAACATATTAGATATATGGGATGAGTGAGAATGAGAAGCTGAGGATTATCCTAAGGTTGCAGATCTGGGTGACTAGGAGGGTGGTGATGCTCTTAACAATAATAGGGAAATTCTGAAGGGGAAGGAGAATTTGGGGGTAAAGGTAATTAGTTCTATTTGGACATGTTGAACTTAAGATGTTCTAGAGGCAGTTGGAGATTCATAATTGTAGCTCAGGGCAGAGAATTGGGCTGGATATAAGATCTGGAAATCTTCTATGTATAGAGATAACTGATAAGGTCACCAAGTGAGACAGTATAGAATGAAAAGAGGAGGTCCAGGACAGAGCCTTTGAGGACACACAGACAGTTAGAGGGCATGACATGGATGAAGAACTAGTAAAGGAGGCTGAGAAGAAACAATGATACATGTAGAAGGAGATCCAGGGGACAGCAGTGTTATAAAAACCTAGAGAGGAGAGGATATATAAGAGGAAAAAATCAAGATTGTCACATTCTGCAGAGAGAGGTCAAGGAGGCTCAGGATTAAGGCCATTAGAAGTGGTAGTTAGGAGAGCACTGGTAACTTTGGAAGATGAAATCCAGACGTAGAGGGTTTAAAAGTGAGAGGAGAGGAAGTAGAGACACCTAAATATAGATGATTTTTTTCCCAAGGACTTTAGCCAAGAAGGGAAAGAGAGATAACATGATAGCTAGAGAGGGATGATAGAATCCAACGAGAGCTATTTAAACATGGGGGAGACACGGGCTTGTCTGTAGGCAGCATGGAAGAAGCCAGTAGATCAGGAGGAGGAGAGATGAGAGAGAGAGGCAGAGAGAAGAAGGGGGAAGAGGAAGGGAGAAAGGGGAAGAAAGGGGGAGAGCTACTATTCAATATTCTCCCTTGAAGTTCAGCATCCTGGCAGATGGTGATGTGTCCTGTGACACCAAAAAAGGCAAGTTGGATACTTTGTATTTTATCCTCTAATGACAATAGGGAGCCATGATAGTTTTGGGGCAGTGAAATTTCATGATGAAGTATTTGTTTGGAGAAAATTATTTTGCTGCAGTAGAGGATGGATTAGATAAGGAAGAGATTGAATGGAGAAACCTATTAGGAGATTTACAATAATCCAGATGAGAGGTGGTGAAGAGAAAGGAGGGAATGGATGGCAGAGACATTTTGGGGGTAAAGTCAGCTGACCTTGAAACTGGTTTGATATGGGGATGAAGGAAAGAAAAGAATTAAGGATGACTCCTTGTGTATGAAGCTAGTTAATATTGCAATGATCCTATTATATCAGTTTCAAATGAGAACATGGAAAATGCTATGAACACACCACCATTCAATTCAATAAGCATTTTATTTAGTATGTAGTATATGCCAGGCATTGAAAGATACAAAAACAAAAGTGAAACAGCCCATGACCTTAAGTAATTTACATAATCCCTTCCATTACCAGGACAAATCCTAATTCTAGAGGAATGGAGAATGGCAGGCAACCAGGAAAGAGAGTTCCTTGGGGCTCAAAGGGAAAGTCAAGAGTTTTTCAGAAATATACAAACTTGGAAAGGGCTTTAAGAAAGTAGCTAGAGCATCTTTTTCCCAGATAAGATATCTAAATCATTAAATAAATGAGTATATTCTAATTTAAAATTCCAGAAATGTAGTGGCCATACATCTAATAAATGATATTTCATTTTCAGAATTGTATTTAATCTTTTCATATAGCTTAAATCTCTCTATATACAGAAAAAACCTAATTCTGACTTATTTTGTTCTGAGGAGAAATTAAGACCAATTAGTTATTAATATATCTCTCATATATAAGAGTTATTATTTAATTTTCCCTTAACTATTCCATTTTTAGTCATACATCCTCCTGGAATTTTTCTGCTTGTTCCCTAACCTTAACTTTCCACATTTCCACATTCTCCTCAATGTGCTTTTGAAATTACTTTAAATATTTAGTGATAGCTTCTCTGTCTTGCTTCATCTATTGCACCATAAATTCTGAGAGTTTAGAAATTAGGAACAATTTTTTAAAAATATAGGCCCAAATCATAGTACAATTTTATATCCTTTGAGAGTATTCAAGTATTACTTATTTGATGTTAAGTGGTATTAATTCATTTTAATTTCCTTCATATATACTTTTTTCTAGATTTAATCATATCTCATTGCTTTCTTAGGTGCTAAACCTTTTCTAAGTTCTCATCACTTTTGAATCAGAAAAAAAGCAGCATGTAGCTTAATCTATTTATATGTGTGTGTACATATTGAGCCACTAAATATACAATATTTACTAAGGATTACACTATATAGGGAAAATAAAAGGTTAAAAGTAGAAGACACATGAAACAATACGTGTTTTTACTGTGAAACATTTTACTAATACAATCAATTTCAATAGCTTGAATACTGTTATAAAATATATGAAAATACTTCAAAATTCATTTGTGTTTATTTTTGTGCCCTAGCTTGCCAATTTCCTATTGGTTTTTAAAGTCCTTTATCTTTTTAAGATGCTCTGGTCTGCTTTCCATCATTTGCACCCCCTTAAGTGTATTTTATTCCAAAAAGGTGACAAGGGAAATATCTCAAAAAATACTTTAATTGGCATCTTTACTCAATTTCATATGCCCCAAATATATTCTGCTTCCAATTATTGTTTAAAAACAATGAGGGTTAACATGACTTCAACAGTAAGGGATGCTAGCTTTATATAAATATATATTTATACATACATACATATATGTGTGTGTGTGTGTGTGTGTATCTACATATATCCACACACATAATAGTAATTTAGGAACTAAGTTCTAGAAACAAGCATATAAAATAATTGAAATTGTAGGTACATAGGTGTCCTTTTTAAATGAAGAAAACATGAAATAGTCTGCACTCCATATGTGTCATTACAAGGGTTACATTGAGTTCTTTGTGTGTGGGAGTGGGGGTGAATGTTTTTAATAAAAACTGTCCTAATCATTTTAACAGCTTTTAAATGAAACTGAAATGATTGAGAACAAGTAGCCTTTCATGGCTAGACTGCAAAACCAAATGAAGAGCTGACAGATCTTGCTGTGATTCATTGCAGATATTATGGAGATCAGAACAGTGGCAGTTGGAGTAGTGGCAATCAAAGGGGTGGAAAGTGAATACTTTCTAGCGATGGATAAAGAAGGAAAACTCTATGCAAAGGTATGAACAACATCAGTAATAGTGTATGCTCAGTACTTCAAATTTTATTTTATTAGAAAAGAGCTTATCTAATTTTTATAATTATGCCTCCTGGGATAACCCTGATGATAAAGTGTCATTATCACTCTCTGTTTTGTGTACTTTTTTATTGCTTAGTTTTTGATAAATATTTAAAAAATTGAGCATGTTACTAAAACCAGTTTTTGGTCAGACCCATTATTTTATCAGTCTCTCTCTCATATGGAAATTCTTACTTCAATGTTTTTAGGAAATCAGTTTGTAACCTATAATCTCAGAGAGCTACTTGGTGCACTGAGATTAAGGAAATAACTTGTCCTTGAGCTCATGGCTAGGACATATTACAGGCAGGATTTGAACCTAAGTACTCTCGACTCAAAAGATTGCCCTTCATCCACTTGCCAAGTTATCTTTGAAAACCTAATTATTATATATATGTGTGTGTGTGTGTGTGTGTGTGTGTGTGTGTATGTACATGATAATTTTGTTGCATATTTGAAAGGAATAGCAAGTTGTGCATAGTAGATTTGCAGTTTCATGTGCAATCCTCTTTTTAATTGTACTATGTTATGGAAATGCTTGTTTTATTCCATAAAATAAAAAAACTTAAAAGTACAATGAATTTTCAAAAAAAACCACAAACAATCAAAGATATAATATCAGCCACTGGCAAAAACAAAAGAAAAACAAAAAAACCCTACTTTTGGCTACATAAAGTAAAATTTGACTTGTGTTTATTAATTATTTTAGTACATTAATAATTCTCATGAAGAAATTCTAAAAGTAGAACTGTATAAAGAGTACTGCATTTGGAGTCTGAGAACTTTGGTTTGAATCTCAGCTCAGTTCCTTTCTATCTTGGTGACCTTGAACTGTCACTTAAACAATCTGGGATTCAGTGTTCTCATTTGTAAAATGGGGGGTGGGGTGGCTTAGATCATTTGATCCTCAGAGTCTCTTCCAGCTCTAAATCTATGAGTTCATTTCTTGGCAATAATTTGTTAGCCATAGGTTGAAGAAATGAACTCATAAGCCTATACAAAGGCTTTATTACCATGTGAACTATAGAAAGGCAGTGTGGTTCAGTGAAAAGAGGACTAACTTCAGAGTCAGAAGTCCTTAGTTAGAGTCCCAGCTCTCCAAACTGCTGTCTCTGAAATAGCAAGCCACAAGGTCTCTGAGCCACTATTTTTCATCTATAAAATGGAAATAATTAGACTCTCATTGCCTCCAATGTCTGATGGTCAAATGAGAAAATGCCAATAAGGAGCTTTGTGAATGAAAAATGTCCTATAATTGTGTAGTATGAGGATGATGCCAATATAGTCTATTACTAAACTCTCCTCTACTATAGAATATAATGAATGGTAGCCTTCCCTACAGAAAAAGCTTGGTGGCAAGTTGTGAACAATCTCCCTAGATACATGAAGGGAGTGGTCTTATTCCCTATAACAGACATTACCATAGTACAGAATAGGTTGCTCTCTCATGGAACTGTTGCTAGATATTCCCAATAGCTACAGATCATTGAATGTTGACCACTTTAAATAGATGTCAAATTCAAAAGTCTGCTGCATAGGTAAAAAGTAAAATTTCAACCTGGTCATCTGACCAAAAAAGTGCTTCTTTCACGAGTTATTTACTTGGCAGTCACCATCATTTCGCAGATCAGATGAGAACTCCTCACCTTTAAGGATGGGTTTTTATGCATTTTCATTCTACATGATGTCTCCTACTTATGCCTCTTCTCATTATATAAAGCACTCATTACGCTTTTTTTTTTAATAAACAGAAAGTCTGCAACGAAGATTGTAACTTCAGAGAATTCATTCAAGAAAACCATTACAACACATATGCTTCAGCAAAATGGACACACAGTGGAAGAGAAATGTTTGTTGCAATAAATCAGAAAGGGTCCCCTGTGAAGGGCAAAAAGACGAAGAAAGAACAGAAAACAGCCCACTTTCTTCCTATAGCAATCACCTAACCCCATACAGGATATAAGGAACCAGTTCCAGCAGGAAGATTTAAGTAGACTTGTAAAAAATAACTAAGAAAGGCTGGAAAACTACTGAAAAACAAAACAAAAACAAAAACTGACCAAGCTGGACTTGCACATTTATGTTTATTTTAAGAGACTGCATTAAAAGAAAGATTTGAAATTATACACAAAATCAGATTTAGTAACTAAAAGTTGTAAAAAATTTTAAACGAAGTTGTACAATCATGATGTTAGTAAGAGTAACATTTCTTTCTTAAATTAATTTACCCTTAAGAGTAAGTTGCGACTTGATTGTCTGATGATTATTATTTAAAAAATCTCTATCTGCTTATTAAAAATGGCTGCTATAATAATTAAAAAAGCAGAAGGTGTTATGTAAAATATGTTGGACTTAGAGGCTGCTGGAATGATTCGTCAGATCATCAAGTCAGTGCTACCTGTGGACACTGAGCAAGGTTTGAGATGTTTTCTGGTAAAGAAATTTGAAACCCCCTACATTTTACCCAGAGAAAAGTGAATGCCCTCAAAATTGCAGTATTGAATCAAAAACCTAGTTCAAAAAATAAAGATTGTACCAACAGGAAAAAAAAAACCACTCATATGTATGAACACAAACAGTAATGCTGCTCAATTTAAAAGGGTATTTCTTGGAGGTTGTTTCACAATCTTGTATATAAAACCATAATAGTAATAATACCAATGTACTTCATCTCACTTTCTACAAAGTAGCATATTATAAACTCAAAAATTAAAATTCAGACATCATTAGGGTTTTTTTTATGTAACATAATCTATCTTCTATATAATTCCTGTTAGGGCATATGGCTTTTTGAATACTGTTCTTCCCACCGTTACTCATGCTTTTTCTGTTGTTACCAGCATTAAACTTTATCTTAAGTTGTATTTGAACGTTATTGTTTTAAGTTATTTAAGTTTATGTTATTTATAAAAAAACTTATTAAGTTGCATCTGTTTCATATGCTTTTAATTCTAAAGGAATAACAAAACGGTCTGGCTCAGCTGCATGTTTTTCCCCCCTATGACCAGACACCAAGTCTAGTACACAACACTCATGCCAGCAAACACTGGATGGCAGACAAAAATGACAGCCTGCAGCAATTCCTACAATGGAAGTCTCACAGGGAACAAGACAAAAATGTGAAAAATATTTTGCCTTATACTCTTGCCAATGAAGTTGGATAGTTCAGTCGAAATCACAGCAGATAAAAGAAGTTAGATTTTAGAAGTAATCATTGATCCAAAGTTTGAGAATGAAAAGAGTAACCTATTTTAGAAACAAAGACATAATCAAAAGACAAAAACCACAAAAACAACAACCTATTATGTGTTTTCAATTTCCACAAAAGATTTAGAGGTGGCCTATGTAAATAAAAGATCTTTCCCTATAAAGTAGAATTTTTGATGCCTCATATAGTGTTCTCAGATCCATCATGGAGGTAGTGCCAAGAGCAAGACCAACACGTAAGTGGAACATGTGACCAACTAAATGATATGATTTTAGGGACACCACAAGCCCCTACTTGAGCAATGATTGCCCAAAGGGCTGTCCTCTTGGGCTTCAGCCTGCTGTGCTTGAAATTATACTGAACTTAACAGTCAAGAGACTAAAATTCTATAGCTATGTATCTAGCTATGTAACCTTAGGTAACCATTTAACCTAAGGTTCCATTTTTAAATCTTTAATATGAAGGGATTTTAGACTAGATGGTCTCCAATGCCCCTTTTAGCTCTAATGTTGCATGATTTTTACGTGGCCTGAAATTCCCACCAACAGAATTAAATTTAGGATTAGACAAAAAAATCAGAGACATTGTTCTTATGAGGTCATTGTGGAAAAGGTTATATATGTCATGTGAGATTAGAAAGGAGACTCAGAATCTGTTATAATTTTCTTCTGTTTGAAATATTAACATATTATTGGCTAATTATCATCATGGTAGGCATAAGTGTAGACAAGTATCACCAATGGAAAGAAGGAAATTGCAGTGATAAGCCTTCCATTCCAATTATTATCATTATAGATTATAATTTTTATAATGTTGAATAATTTCAGCTTTAATTGGCTATGAGTGAAAATATCTGGCTATTTTATTCAAAAAACTAATAAATTATTAGATAATATATTTTATATTTTGCCATATCAAAATATATCATACATATATATAGTAAGCAGGGCTAACAAATAGTTCTGACATATCAGGTCCATTGTATTTTCTGGGGTTCATGTATAAAACCATGCTTGCACACCTAGATTGTCTATCTCACCTCATACACACAGTCTTCTGGGAAATGAAACAAATAATTCTCTGGTTTAATTCTCTCATGTCATTTGACCTGGCTTAAATCATTAGGCCTTTTTAACAATGACCAAGTCTATATGTAAAATTCCTCAATTGATATTATCATTGCAGCTCCAAAGGTCTCCTTAAAGAAGTGATAAACAAATTAATGGAATTGGTTCTGCTGTTCACCTTAGGGAAATACTTCATGGGATTCTAGGTCATCTTGCCTTGCAATTGCAATTGTCACACAATATTCACAATAGTCATAAGAAATCAGATCAACACAAACACTATTGTAGCCTATAGACCAACATTCATTGCAGAGTATGAAGTAGAGAAAAAATTACGAAGATTATCCAACATATCGATAATTTGGAAGGTAGTGTGGTACAATGTAAAGTGCATGGGATCTGAAGGTCAGATGAACTAGGTTCACATCCCAGCTCTGCCACTTACTACTATATTTCCTTGGGCAAGTCACAACCTTTCTGAGATTCAGTTTTCTCAATTTAAAATGAGAGAGTTATTCTAGGCGTGCCCCAAGGTCCCTTTCAGCTCTATAGCTATGATCCTTCCATTTTTATGTACTTCCTACAAAAGTGGGCATAAGAGGAAGATAGAAAAATACTTTGGGAAAATATAATTGGGGATTGAGGAATGAAAGAAATCAAAAGTTTCTCAGCTTACATCTAGATATTATGAATATTGTCTTCAGGAAGAGAGCTGGAAAGCACTAGCTGTGATTAGTAACCGATGAAAGGCAAAAGACAACAAAATACGATGGAATTGAACAATCTGTCAGTGCTTTCACGGCAATCTCTTTCCATCTACAACAATGATAGAGCCACAACACAGGCAGCACAATGGATGGAGCTCTGCACTTGAAATTAGAAAGATCTGGTTTTGAATCTTACCTCAGATACTTACTAGCTGGGTAACCCTGGGCAAGTAATTAATGTCTGTGCCTGGTTCCCTCATCTGTAAAATAAAGGAGGTAGGTGCTATTGCCTCTAATGTCCTTTCCAACTTTAAATCTATGATCTTATGACTTTAACCACCTCTGTGTTCAATGTACTATATGAAGAAGTAGAAATAGTATTTAGGAAAAATAAAGTTGTAAAGAATGCCTAGTCCTGACCAAATACATACATACATACCTATATATACATATAAAACATATGTATATACGTGAAATTTATTGAAAGTAGAAATTTGAAAGCAGATATCAGTTCCTGAGATATCTGAAGGAGGAGTAAACTCCCAAAGAATCACAAAAATCGTAAACTGTAATACTATTGAAAAAGTGAAATGAGTAAATTTTCAACCCACACCCCCATTTCTCATCTCTACAAAATATTTATAAAAATTATGCATGGCTGAATTAAAGGAATTTTCAATGAAAACACACAAGGTGGAAAGGCAAGCTCTTGTAAATTTTTGTGAAGGAGTCCATATCTTAAAGGTGCACATCAATCTGATGGAGATGTGAGGAGGATATAAAGTCTCTCTGTTTATTGCTTGCTGATTTAACTATAACACTTGACTAAATAGAGCAAAATGTAACCTAAATGATTTTCCATAGATGAGATGTCTTTCACACATACAATAAAAGTACATAAGATGTGATAGCTACAAAGACAATTGTTCAATGATTTGCTAAGGATTCACCTAGAGAGGTGTTAAAAAGGAAAGCTAAAAATTGTCTGCAAATGATTTTTTTTTGGAAGATACCTTGCATAAAGTTCAAATAAAAGAATTTCCAATCGATGATGTAATTTTCAACATGCCATTTAAAGAGGACATGTTTCCCCATAAATCTTTGATAGAAAAGCTATTCAATGTGAACTCATCCCATAAATACTACTAAACTTCTTTAGTGAGATCTTATTAATTCAAGAGATCAGTCTAAACATTCATACTGGAAAGTAGATGAAAAATGTCTATTGTTGACACATTCAGTTAAATACACATGTGTGGAGCTCCATGTTAGATAGCAGGGGAATAGAATTTTTAGATAAGACATATCTCCTGACCTCATTAAGTTTATGGTCTGGTAGGGGAATATGGCATATGAATAGATATAATAAAGTTAAATAAGTTGCCCTAAGCCAATCAGCCAGCATCAATTTTGTGGATTCAGGAATTATATTTCTTATTTTTTTTAAAGAGAAGTTCTGAGTGGTATGACTTAATTTCAGACATGTTGAATCAAAAGGATGCCACAGAGATAATTTCTGGGAAAGACTTAGAGATTTCAGCCTACTCTACGGCAGATTTGAAATAATTTCTATTCAACCATACCTCTAGAGTGGTGATCTCAGACTAGACTTTAATCTTGAGGTCATCACAATTTCTCCCTAAGTCCTTCAGACTAGGGATGATCAAGGGCCAGGTCAGATTTCTGAGGTCTACTTTAGGCTAGAACTGATGAATACATCTGTGCCAATGTAAACTTTATATCCAAATATAGCCCAGAATTAACCTAGCGTCAGGTATGAATTCAGGGCCTGCAACTAGTCACTTCTCTGCATCCTATTCCACAGTGCCATGGCAAAGCAGAAAATTTTTATGTTGGTTGTAGACCTGGTGCATATTTAGGCCAAACTCTTTTAAGTGATGACAGTTCTCATTTAGGAGGTTCTATAACGTTCCAGAGCTTGATGCAATCAGCACGATGACATCCAAACACATGAAAATCTGAAGAACTCATCATCTATGGTGGGAATCCCTCTTTGGCAGACACTCCACTCCTCCTTGGATCTTCTGAAAATCTTTGGCTAGCCCATTTCTCTGTTTAATGCCTTGCTTGATACCAATGATCAGAGGGTCATAGAACAAGGTTTTCTTTGCTATTATCTTTCAAGAAACTTTGTATAATGTTGCATGTGCTTGGCAGACTATCTTGATGGGGAAGCACCTTCAAGGCAGTGTTTTGCTCTACCAAGTCAAATACAGTTGGGTGGACAACCTATAGAGCTCATCTGTCAGTATATGTGCCTTGTGCAGATACTGCAAATAGACAATAAAGTGGGCACAGAATTGAACAGGAAGAAGAGAGAGGGCTATATTGCCTTTGGGAATTTGAAAAATTCTTTAATAACCCTAAGCTTCTTCCTGAATCAGTGTGCCAGTTTTTTTTTTAGTATCGATATTATTTTGGTTATGCTAAATGTCTGTGAATAATATAATTATTCTCTGAAAAACTGAGGTAGAGAATTACTCAAAGGGCAGTGGAGAGACCTACAGTGTATGCTATGACATATTAAGAAAAAGTAATTTCTCAGAAGATGTGGCGTGAAGGATATCATTAAAGAGAATGCATGAGTGAAAAGGAAGATAGGCTGATTGTGAAGCAAGTTTGAGGGATAGCCAGCAATAGCTTATGTGGTCCACTGGTATTCCCCCAACAAGAGGGGGGCCTTTGCCACCCTGGGTGGACCACCTAGAGTGAATTTATGGAAAGACATACACAATAGCTATACATGATAAGCAGATATGATGTCATGATTGGCATAACGGGAGGAAATCCCATATTGATGGGATCATAGATTCATTGGAATGTTGGAGACCTTGTGGAAAGGGAAAAGAAGTTGTTCGGGAAACAGAAGCCAAAGATTGAAAAAAAAATCTTACAATATTTAGTGTCTTGGCCCTTTTTGCCACTCCTTTGAAATATCCCTGAAATATCTCGATTGACAAACCCCAATGACTCAAAATGATTTAACTTGAGCATCTTGGAACAATTCATTTCATATATATCTTACTAGAGTAAAGGTTTTTGAGAATAGTGACTATATCTTCTGTATCTTTTGTATTCCCTAATAACATCTGCATATATGTGTTGCTTAGGTGCTTGATAACTGAGTTTGTTGATAAACACACCTATCTGACTTACGGCTTAAAATGTAACAAAAGTATCTGGAATAAATTTTTTGTGTCTGGTTTTACCCAAAAGTCTCTTGCTGATAGTGGTAAAAGCTAAAAACTGGGTAAGACTTAAGAAAACAACACTTTTCAAAATACTACCTTCACTTTAAAGTTAAAAGTCTTAATGTGGTAATAGACCACAATAAGAGAAATGAGCATTTTAAAGTGCAGTCTTGTAAATAATTTAATAATACACTGGCTGAGGGGAGCTGGCTTGTAAATCCTGAGGCATTCCAGATACTGAAATTCTATAACTGCTTACATTCCAATCCTAAAAAGGGAGATATTTTGCCTTTTTGTTTAGAAGGCAGATTTTAACTATCCACTGGCTGTTTATTTCATTAAAAACAAAACAAAAAGGTCTTTTAATTCGAGAGGAAATGTGCATTCAGTTGATGATGAGCGCCTCAGATGGCAAGGACAAATTATGTTTTCAGCATTCTAGAACAGGGTTTCTTCACTTTTTGTGTCATGGACCCCTCTGGCAGTCTGGTGAAGTCTACAGGTCCCTTAGAATAGTTTTTTTAATCATAAAGTAAAAGACACCAAATTACATAGGAAACTAAAGGTTAGTGAAAATAAAGACATAATTTTTTTCTCTCATCAAAGTTTACAGACACCCTGAAATCTATCCATAGAGCCCCGAGGGTTAAGAACCATATTCTAGATGAAGAAATTCTAAGATCATCCTAGAAAAAAAAAGTTCTTTCTACTATTTTATTCATAGATCTCATTCTACTCAAAAGTCACATTGCCTTGTTCCATTCCAGTTTTACTTATGATGTGTCTTAGCCTTGCCATAACTTGCCATTGCAAAGGCCTGCCTGCCTGCCTCCCTCTCCTTCCCTCTTCCTCCCTCTTCCTCCCTCTCCTTCCCTCTCCCTCCCTCTCCTTCTCTCTCCCTAACTCTCCCTTCTTTTCCCTCCCTCTCCCTTCTTTTCCCTCCCTCTCCCTTCTTTTCCCTCCCTCTCCCTTCTTTTCCCTCCCTCTCCCTTCTTTTCCCTCCCTCTCCCTTCTTTTCCCTCCCTCTCCCTCCCTCTCTCTCATAAGCATCAAAATATGCAGGTACAAGCTGGGGAAGACAAGACTCACAGGCTACTTTTCCCTACTGTTAACTCTACCACTTCATATATCTACCATCATTTTGGAACATACACTGAAACTTAGCATAGGGAGTGGCTTAAGGGGTCATCTAGTCCAGTCTTTACCTGAATCTTGAATATTCATCTACCAGATCCACGGTGCAGTCATTCCGTCTTTGATTAAACACCTCTAGTGAGGAGGAACTCCAAACCTATGCAGTAAGTAACTTAAGGATCAATTCATGTGGGTGCTCTGAGCTCTATAGGCCAGGGCTGGTAATGCATTAACTAATAGATGAAAATGTCAAAAACATCCAAGACACAACCCTGGACCCAGTAAATCAATCAGGGAAGTTGTATTTGGAGCAAATGGTTCCTTAGGCAAGAATAAATTGATGTGGTACTTTCTGGAGCACAGAACAGATAAGAATATATTGGAATGTTGTGAACATTCCCTTGGCTTATGATTGCCTCTCGCAGGCACCAAGAACTTTCTTAAAAATGAGTTGGTAATAGATAGGAGTGGCAAGGGAAGATGCAATGGGACTAGAGAAGAAGTTAGAAAATAGGATCAGGTTATTTTCATAATAATTCCTAATTCTAGACACCTGGAGGGGCTAAGCGGACAAAAAATATCCACTGGATTTCAAAGGAAAAGCCCTACTACTTTTACCATGCCTTTCTTCCTTCCTCCTTTCCTCCCTAGCACTGTTGACTCACACTGAATTTGCAGTCCACTAAAACCTCCAGCTCTTTTTCAGAACAATTGTTGACCATGCTTCCTCCATCATATGCCTGTGAAGTTTATTTTTCTTTTGTACCAAAGTGCAAGACTTTACATTTAATCCCACTGAATTTCATCTTATTAGATTCAGCCCAATGATCTGGTCTGTCAAGATCCTTTTGGATATTGACTCTATCATCCATTGTGTTGGCTACACCTCCCAGCTTCATGTTATCTGCAACATTTTTTTCTTCCTCCAAGTCAATGATATAAGTATTAAATGGCACACAATCAAAGATAGATCCCTGGGGTACCACACTGGAGACCTCCTGCCTTGTTGACATTGACCCATCTTGACTTGAGTCCTGCCATCCATTCCATTCTGAATCCATCTGATGGTATTATTGGCTAATCCATGTTTGTCTATCTTCTCCATGAAAATGTTATTAAACACTTTTTCAAAAGCTTTGCTAAAATAGAGGTAAGCTAGATCTACAGTATTCCCCTTAGAAATCAGGGTAAAAAATGAAATGTGGTTATTCTGTCATGACTTCTTTTATGAAGCCCATGCTGGCCTTTTGTAATCACTTCCTTTTCTGGAGGTTTACTATCTCTTTAATGACCAAATTCTAGAGTTTTTCAGGAAATCAAAGTCAAGATCCTTGTTCTATAGGATTGGACTCTATTCTCCTCCTTTTTTAAAAAACTTAGAACAACCTTTGCTCTTCTCCAATCCTGTGCTATCTCTCCCATTTTCTATGATCTTTCAAATATACCCAATGGTAGCTCACCAGCTACATCTGCATTTCTTTCAGGGCTTGAAGACATGGTTCATGTGGACCAGCTGACTTAGATTTGTCAAGGGGAGCTAGGTGCTCTCTTACTATTTCCTTACTTCTCTTGGTTAACAGCTCTTGTCAGTAATTTGTTGTGCTGTCATTTTCAGTTTAAAGGTCATTCTCTTTTCAAAGAAAAAAAGAAATGGGTTAGGCTTGCCTTCTTTAGTCCTAGGAGCAGAACCAAAGGGAAGCTGAAAAAAAGAAAAAAGCAGATTGACATTTGATGTTAGGACAAACTTCCTGACAATTAAAGGAACCATCCACAAATGGAATGGGCTTCTTCAGGAGTTGGTGGGTTTCTCTTCATTAGAGGTCTTCAAGAAGTTAGATAATCATTTCTCTTCATTGGAGGTCTTCAAGAAGTTGGATGATCATTTCTCTTGGATGTGATAATAAGGCCTTCCTTTTTGTGTACAGATTAGATTAGATGGCCACTGAGATACCTCCCAACTCTGAAATTCTGTGTTTCTGTGATTCTGACCCCTAATCTACAGTAAATAATGAAAGCATATGGCAAATGAACTTTCCAGTCTAGCCTTAGGAAGAGACAGTGTAATTTCAGAGGTAAAGAGAGTGCTATTTCCCCAACCCAAAACAATCTTCTAGGTTCTCCTTGACACCTGAGTTCCTTTAGCCAGATGACTAACCTTTTCATCCCACAGAGTTGAAATATAAAATACAAATACTCCTGGGAGAAATAACATATTGAACCCAAACTTATTCACATACAAAAAAAATGACTGGTAGTAGCAGATAATCATGTATATTTACTTTGATAAATTTGTGCAAAATTACATAGTAGACAAAACATGGACACTGCCAAGCCTCTCTTATAGACGCTCATTTTTTACTCTCAGTGATTTTTGCCTTCTCCTTAGGTGCTAAATGATCTATTCTTTCTCTACTCCCCTCCTTTACCATAGATAGGTAGGTGGCACAGTGTCTGGCCAAGAGTCAGGAAGATCTGAATTCAAATCCAGCCTCAGACACTTACTAATTGTGTGACCCTGGGCAAGTCATTTAACCTCTGTTTGCTTCATTTCCTCAACTTTAAAAAGGGGATAATAACAGTAGCTACCTTGTAGGATTGTTGTGAGGATTAAATGAGCTAATATTTGTAAAAAGTGCTTAATGCAGTGCCTGGCACACAGTAGGTGCTATATAAATGCTTATTCCCTTAGTAGCTGTCACCACAACTCTGATATACATATCATATACATATCATACTCATATACAGATAAAAGCAGAGAAAAACAGTACAATGAGCACTGAAAGGGAGCTAAAGAACAAGAAGAATAAAATGGTAAATAGTGTCTGGCCTAGCAGATACAGAGCTATCGACTTGAGGGGTGGAGGAACAGTTAAGTTTATCATGGGATTTTTCAGGCATCAGAACGCATAAAGAAAACCTTCCTAATAATTAAAGCCATATAAAAACATCTATTACACAATTCATTAGATGAGCAGTCTACAGAGATGATTCATTGAAACATATGTAAGGGACACACTCTGCAGGTGGTGAGTAAACTGGGCTCAGAAATTATTAGGTAGAAGACAAGTAATAAAACTGCCCACTGCTTGCTTTTAGAGCCTTCTTTCTGAGTTCACCTTCCATTTACACTGTATGTATCTTGTATGTACATTGTTCTTTGTGTGCTGCCTCTCTTTTTAGAATTTATGCTTCTGGTGGGTAGAGACTGTGGTTTTTTGTTTTGTTTTGTTTTGTTTTTAACTTTCTTTATATCCCCAGCACTTTTCAGTGCCTGGCACATAGTAAATGTTTAATAAATGCTCATTGGTTGATTGACTTATGTTTCTAAGAAACTGCATGATGCTTTCAAGCTTTTCCCTGAAATGAATGCCCATTTTTTTAACACCAATTTTTTTTTTGTCAATGCTATATAATTGCAAAACATGCAGAATATGGAATATCACGCCTATTAAAAATATTATAGGCCACCCAAAGCTAAATGGAGAGCAATAGGTGGGCTACTTCATATTATCAATGAAAAATTTCAGAAGTAGAACAAGAGATCTCAGTATAGAAATTTCCTACTTGGAAAGGGAGTTGGGCTAGTAATATAGTGAAAGCGAGAGATAATGGTGGATAGCTTGTGTACTCCACTGGTACCCGCACAGCGTTCAGAGTTGTAGAAGAAGGTTCTAAGCATGTGGCCATCCTGTGGGGGATTTGTGGTAGAGAAGAGAAAAATATTTATACAGCTCTTACTCTGTGCCAGAACTTTATAAATGATCTCTCATTTGATTAATTTGGTGATATAACCTCCAGTCACCTGGCTAGAAAGTATATGAGGCTGGATTTGAACTCAGTTCTTCATGAATTCAGGCCCAGCACTGTACACGCTCTGCCACATAGCTGCCTGAAGGATACGGCTAACTGTTGTACAGTATGTGAAAGCACCAATAGGTCATTATCTTGTAGGATGTACTTCTCAATCACTACCCCACCACCCAAATCTTCTCCACACATGAAGGTTCTTTTTAAGTATTCTCTATTGAAATTTAAATAACCCTTTGAAAGGATATTTTATCAGCTACTAACACCTCATTGTTTACTGGATACTTTGTGGTGATTAGTGAGAACAATTTCTAGGAAAGGAGGGCAGATAATAGCTTCATTATGCTGGGGAAAGGATGGGGAGAGACTTTCTGAATTTGGGCACTTGGCTGGAGAAGACTTGACATCCTAGTGGAGGAATCCACATAGGCAACCACCACTGAATGGTGTTAACAGAGAAAAGGGCATTAAGAGAACTAATTGAATACCATATCTCATGCTATATTATAATCTCTGTTCCATGACTGGAGTTTTGGCATCTTTCAAATGAAAATTAGCCATACAAAGATAGGTAAAAATTTAAGCATTTTAAATTAATTCAGTAATAATTCTAAGATATGCACAACTGGAGATAAGGGTGAGCAACTTTTATAAGTCATCTGAGTCAGTGGTGTCAAACTCCAATGGGACTACTAAACAGGACAGAAAGATTCCTAAGGGCTGTATATTGACTTAGAAAACCATTTATTAACATTATCTATGTTCTACTGTATTTTTATTTATTTTGTTACATATTTCCCAATCACATTTTAATCTAATAGCAGGGGAAGGGAGGCTTTCAGCAATGTGTAGCAAAAGAGCTGCATATATGACACCTCTGACTAAGGAAGTCTATATATATATATATATATATATATATATATATATATATATATATATATATAAAGGTAACGAGAGGAACACAATTAAATCAAACTGATTACAGTCATGGGCTCCAAAACTAACTATCCACCTTGAAGCCATTGCTGTTATTCCTATAGAATCCTAGAAGGTTAGGACAGGGAGGGACTTTAGCCATCTTTTGGTTAAACATCCCCATTTGACACATGAGGATGTTCAGATCCAGAGAAATAGTAACTCACTCGAGCTCACAGTTTGAGGCAGAGCCAAGACTACAATTCATATCTCTAGACTTCAATTCCAGAGTTCTTTCCAGTACACTGTGGTGTGAAAGAAGGATAATTATTTCTATAATGATGAAGTACTTAAGTCTCTCCTTTTCAGGCTGACTTTTCATAGAATCACAGAAGGTCAGACATGGAAGGTACTGGAGGGGCCATCTAATCCCCTGCCTGAACAATAATTCTCTTCATAACTGTATGTCCATCCTTAAGCAGCTGTATATCCCTTCTCTGATCCTCTTTTTTCTCCAATATAGTAAAACAACAACAACAACAACCCCATAGACCACAAAACAAATCTTAAAAAAAACAAAAAACTTTTGTTATCCTTAGTTTTCATTTCCATTTTCAAACGTATTCATTCTGTATGTGCTAGCAGTGCTAGCAGACTTATCTTCCTGAGTTAAAATCTGGCTTCAGACATTTACTAACTGTGTCACCCTGGGCAAGTCACTTTACCTTGTTTGCCTTGGTTTCCTCCTCTGTAAAATGAGTTGGAGAAGGAAATGGCAAACTACTCCAGTATCTTTGCCAAAAAAAAGAAATCCAAATGGGGTCACAAAAAATCAGACACAACTGAACCAATTGAATAATGAAAACTTTCTAGAAATCTTTGTTCCCTTATGTAATTCTTTATAAGAAAACTAGTAAAAGTATTATTTATTAGGATGGATTTTTTTCCTTTGGAGAAGGGACCTATGATTTTATTCCACAGGGAATCCCTAGTAAAGAAACTTCCAGTGAGGAAACTCCCTTTATCCATACAAAATTGCAACTGCTTTGTAACTTAAACTCTTAGTTTCCCAAAACACTGAGAGATTAAGTAATTGTCTAGGGTCTAACTAATATGTGTAATAGTAAGAACTTGAACCCAGGTCTTCCTGACTGAGAGTCCAGTTAGTTCTCTATCCATTATGATGATAAGATTTAGAAACTGAAGGGAAATTAGAGGTCATCTACTCTGAACCCCTAAGTTGGTAGATGATGGAACTGAGGCTCACAGAGGTTATGTGCTATGTCCAAATTCACATTGGTATGAGTTAAGGATGTAAGCCTGGGACCGCTGACTTCATATTCAACACTGTATCACAATAATCATGGTTTATAGAAGTACATTTGCAATCAAAATGCTAAGGCAAGCTAAATCATAAGTAGGTAAAATATGTACTATTTACGAACAAATTCCTAGATTAAAAACAGTATTGCTTAGTAACTATGTTCTAGATACAATAATCATCGAATTACAAATTACTCTCTCCTAAGTGGAACTTTTTAACCTTGAAAAACTAATGAAACTTACAAATTTCTGAGGTCTTAGACAGAAGATATAATTAAGCTCGTTTTCAGTTTTCCACAAAAATATTCTCTGGCTTCCCCACTATTCAAATTGAGGGAATTTCTTGAAGAGTCTTAGGTAATTTCATCTACTGATGAACTAGTTTAGCCATATCTTGTTATCAAGCATTACAAACTATCACTGCAATGTTTCAAAGTCATTAAAATCCCAAATGAATTTTGCCAGGTGTTTATCTCTTCTGTAATTTTAGAAAAATGTAGTTTGATAGAAATTAAAATTCATGTTTTGTCTAAATAAGAATATTCATTTTTTAAAACCTTACAATTTAAACTTCTTCCACAAGTCTTAGGTTTTCAGTTGGAACTCTTTTCCATTTTTACTTTGTATCAAATGGATATTAAATATGAAATTAAATTAAACATTTTAGTGGACTCCTGAAAAAATTCTGAATAGCAAGAGATACAAGAGATAATGCCACCAATAATGTCTCTGGAATGAAAATTTTATACATATACACACACACACACACAAGCACACACACATAGATACACATATATACACATATACATATATATATACATATACACATATGTGTATATATGTATATGTGTGTATGCATGCATGTATGTATATGTACATATTTTTTTCTAGAAGAATAATTAAATCATAGAAATGTTATCAGGTTTTCTTTAAGTTTGTAGAAGCTTGACAAAATGTATTTGATGTGTTTTAGTCCATCACAAATTTAGCAGTCAGGACCTAGTAAGAGAGGAGCTGAATGTTATAGGATAAGTGATAGAGGTAACTTTTTAAAGGTAGAAGGTAAAACAATGAGCAAATAACATTAATTTAAAAAAGGCATCACATTAAAACTTGACATTGTTTTTCTTGTTATTCTAAAGTCTTATAATTGTAATTATTATTAATTCCTGCCTAGTAAACAACTGCATTTGGGTTTGTTGATAAAATTTTATCCCAGTATTTACATAAACATTAACTTACCTTTACTTAGGATTTCTTTTTGAATTCCTGACATCCTTTTTATGTTACCATGGATTGTGTTTTCTTCCAGTGCACCAAGATTCCATCGAGTCCAAGGACTTTTTTTGGGTTCTAGACCTATAATACCAGAATTACATTGAATCAGAGAAGAAATACCCAAACAAGATTATGATGCCTTTTGTTCAGACCAACAGAAATTTGTCTACTAGGTTATTGGGGGTTTTTTTGGGCTGCATCATTTCATGAACTTCTCTGTGAAGGTTCAGAGAGGTTACAATTGACAACAGTGATATATATGAATGTCCTTATTGATTAAATCATAGATCCATGAAATTTTGAAGTAAATAATAATGCAGTTTAGCTTTTCAAGCAAAGCACATTCATACCTGTTTCATTTTATTCTTCAAAACACTCCTCATTTTGTAGATGAAACTGAACCAGAGAGAGATCAAATATGTTGCATAAAGGTATACAGAAGACTAGTAGTAGAACTAGTAATCAAATGCAGCTTTCCTAACTTTTAACTCTAGACTCCTTTTACTACCCTTGATAATACTAGCATCATTAGAATTTATTCTTTTTTTCTCTATATATTTCTTAAGCTAGCAGTTTATGAGGATTATATGTTATTTTGAAGGCAGATCAGAATTTTCTCATTTTCTTTTGATCTGGTTAGTGACCACATAGAACTGGTGATTGGTAACAGAGAACAAAGCTGTAGCAGAACTGGACAATAGAAAGGGTAGAAGATATATATGCCCTATGTTGAGTGGTCCAGTTTCAGGAGAAAGTGGCAAGGGGAAGAGGGGAAGTCATTAATGTAGCATGTAATGTCTCAGCAAAAATACTGTTCCAGAGGTAAGGGAGGTTGAACTTTGGCTAGAGAAGGATCTAATCCAGAAACAACAAAAGAACTAAGGATTTTAGTGGGAGATAAGGTAGAACAATTAATTCAACAAATGTTAATGTAAGAAATATGTATTAAGTGCCCACCAATTTCAGGGAATTATGGTAAGAGGCAATGGAGATATAGAAACTTCAAATTGAAGGAGACCCTTCCTTCAAGTAACTTAAATTGTATTGAGTGACTTGTGTATGGATAAGTATAATACAAAGTGGAGGGTGATGGGAATAAAAGAAAGATCCCTACAGATCTTTAACATATTTTTAACAGAGTTTTAAGGACAGAAACGTTCTAGTTTTGAGTAGTTTGTGTGTATGTGGGTATGTGGGGTGGGGGGAGATGGGGTGGAGAGGAATCAAGGAAAGTGTGACAGAGGAAGTAGCACAATAAGTTATTATTGTTACTATTATTAGGTCAAGTTTTCCCTTGATGTTCATTTAAACCTCTCTTTATCTGTATGTGAATTTTGTGCAGGAATATATAGAATGATTTCTCTTGGACCACAAGCCTCCTCCCTAAGAGTGTCATTGGACCAGTACTTCAGTCCTCCCAGGAACGGCGATGCCAAGGGTCAGCCAGTGACTTGTTATTGATCTAGATCTGAGCTTGATGTGCAGCCAGTCAAAGTATAACAGACGTGATGAACAGGGCAACAATAGTTCCCAGTGTAAGAAAGGGACAGGGTGTAATTTGAATAGGGAAATAGGACACATATGCAAACTGTACAAGGTTAGGACACAATAAAAGTGTAAGAGGCCCAGCTGGGCTGGCTTCAGACACTCAGTCTAAAGAGGCACAGGAAATAACTCTTAAGAGTATAGGCCACTGTCTAGATGTGTACAGAGATAACCACAGACTATGATAAAGGTAGAAAGATAAATTCACAGGAAGAGTGTAGAAGGAAAAGGAGGAAATTCACTTGGTGGCGGCTAAAAAAAAGAGGCAGGAAAAATAGAAAATGGGATTGGGGAAAAAAGAAAAAAAGCAGAGAGAGAGAGAGAGAGAGAGAGAGAGAGAGAGAGAGAGAGAGAGAGAGAGAAAGAAACTCTTCCTGTGATAGAATAGACCACACAGTATAAGAGCTACAGAAGAAATTACTTCTTTATTTATTGAAGTATATCAAGTAAAAATAACATAGAAAACTGATCACGGCAATAAGGACATGACTCCATGAGGGATGGTAATTTCTGAGATCTTTTCTTTAACCAAAGATGATGTAAGAAAGACTACAAAAGAAGAAAATAACTGGAAGCAAGTGGCAGCAAAAAGAGGAATTAATATAGCCAAAAGCAGAGATGTGCAATGTGGGTAATATAAGAAAAAAAATCCACAAGATGAAATTTGAGAAGGAAAGTCTGAGTTAGGTAAAGGCAAACTGAAGCAAAGGGTGATGACAAAGAGTAGTAAGGGTTAACTTATATAACTGACATTTTCAGCTCTAGTTGGCTTTTTAAGATCGGAGGTAGCTCTTGTGTCCTCACTACTATTAGAATTTAAAGAGGTTATAGACACAACAAAGCCCTACTGTCTAAAGGGGCTCTGATACCCACTCCCATCACTACATTCATGGAGAATGGGAACAATAGTGTAGAATTGACTGAAGATAGAAGCATATTATACTGGTTTTCAAAAAAGGAAAGAGAATAGGGTCTGTAAACTATAAGCCAATGAAGATGACTTTGATTCCTAGCAGAGACAGAAAATTAGTTATACTAATTTACTCATTTTACAGATGAGGAGACTGAGATGCAGTGAGGGCATATGATTTGAATGGAGTCATACAGCTGGTTATTGGCAGCACCAGGATTAGAATATGTATCTCTCAGTTCTCAGTCCAATGAACTTTCCAAATAGATAAGGAAATGAGGGCAATTATTTATCTTTTGAAAACTGGAACTTATCCATAAAAACCACATCAACCTAATAGTCTACATAGTAATCAAATAGTTATTGGGGACTGAGGGTCATTTTTTTTTACTCTTTTCCTGGTACATGAATTGCCATAGCCAAAGAAGTTTTATCACCCAGCAGTCAGCCTACTGGTGATGTGCCTCTTAGTGATTAGCTAAAGTGGTACTCAGAAAACGGCCTTGATCTGATTCCCAGGGCCACGTTTGAAACCTTTCCAGCATGACAGATCCTGCCAGAACTTGCACTTTGCTGGCATAGCCTTTGAGAACCTAGGGTCATGTCTATAACCCAAAGAGACAGAAAAATATTTGACTTTTATTTATTTGTTGTCCTTTGGATAATAAATCCATAGCTAAGCAGTTCAAGTGTTGCAAGTAAATGATGAAATTAAATAGTCTACTGCTCAGTTTCTTATGTAATTTGATAGTGATAAATGAGATCAATGAATTATAATTGACGAATTGGTCATTGTAATCTAAGATTTCATTTTACATAGCTAATGTAAAGTGATGGTGATCTAAAGGTTTATATCACATAATTTAATTACTACTATTACTACCATCATCACCACCATCATTCATGTAATATTCATGTAATAACATTTTTCAATATATATCAAATTGCCTATCAGTAAATATTGTTCTCCCTACCAAGCAGAGAGACATGGCAATAAAAGAAACACTGGTTTAGCATACAAATTCATTTGCAAAACATCATCGAAGAGAATGACAGAAGGTAATGATTGATATCATCTTATAAAACACTGAAAATCAGTAGAGAGGAAAAACAAGCTTGTAGAAAGCTTGACCTGAGACCTAAGACAGATTATTGGTAGAGTATTTGTAGTTAAAACTAAAGAACAACAAACAGAAGTGGAATGAAACAAATCTACCAATACATATTCCTAAACCAATCTGTTCTCAGCAATGATGATAGTGAAACCACAAACTTTAGCAGATTACCATATGAGGAAGGGGAAGGGTGGAGGGGCAAAGAGAGGGAGAGGGAAAAAGAGAGAGAGAGAGAGTGAGAAAGAGAGAGGGAGAGTGAGAGAGAGAGAGAGAGAGAGAGAGAAAGTGTGTGTGTGTGTGTGTGTGTGTGTGTGTGTGTGTGAGACAGAGAGAGAGAGAGAGAGAGAGAGAGAGAGAGAGAGAGAGAGAGAGAATTTATTTAGTACTTACTATGTGCCAGGCACTGTGCTAAACATTAAGGCTATGAATATAACCAAGCAAACTAGTTCCTACCTTCAAGCAGTTTACATTCTAATAGGTAAAAATAGCACATGAAGGGGAGATGGAAAGCAGAGGTATACCACAAGAGGTGTGAAAAACATTACTCACACTATGAATGGTATATGAAGAGACCAAGAGGAAGTTCTCCAGGGATTTGAGTAGATTTCCAGATTTTGGGAAGGACAAGGACAAGAGTAGCAGTCCAAGAAAAATCATCCATAGGTTATCATCTGCAGCAGTGGAGGGAGTATCCACATTGAAATCATGGATCCATTAAAGTGAAAATATTACTAATAATACAAGACATATTATTGGTATAGATTAATAATAAACTTTGAGAGCAGGTTGGTCATTGGCTCTGAAGTAAAATCTTTTCTCCCCCAAACTCATAAATTTTGAATAATTAAGGCTCTCTCACTCTAATGCTACCTAAATGACCTTGTGCAACTTAAGTTTTCTGGGCTTAATTTTCCTCACCTGCAGAATGAGAAGGTTAGACTGGATGGACCCTGAAGTCCCTTCCACCTCTAGGATGTCCTCTAATGACAAGGAATTGTGCTTTCTGGTTCTATAAATTCTATGTTTCCCATAGAATATATAATATAGAATTCCATAGAATATAAATTCTGGTTTCCACAAATTCTATGAATCACCAATTTCTTTCTTTCTTGTTCATAGACATCCATGACTGAGATATTAGGTTTATATTCTCTGGCAGCATTATTGGACCTTTTAATTGACAATGCTATATTTCCATGGATATCTCTAGAATCACCACCAGTCAGATGAAAGACTATATCCAGTCAAGATCTTCTCCAATTAGGTTTTGTGCTAAATTTAAAAATTCTTCTTTTCCTGATTTGTAAGAAATCTCATCTCTCTTATTTATTCTTTCATCTTTAAAACAGAATATATCCATTTGACTATACCAGGAGTCCCTAATCTTTTTTTTTTTTGGTATCATGGACCCCTATGGCAGTCTGGTGAAGCCCATGGATCCCTTTTCAGAATAATGTTTTTAAATGCAGAAGATAAGATATACAGTGTAAAAAAGGAAATCATTTATCTTAAAATATGGTTATCAAAACATTTTTTAAAAACCAAGTTCTCAGACCCAAGGATTAAAAACCCTTGGCTTATTCTAACTGATTCTTGATGCTCTTTTTCAGCCTGCCTCCTCATTAATTTCTACTTGTATATTTTCCTTCTGGTTCCTAAAGCTAAGTTGGCACTATCAGAAGGATGTAAAAGTCATCAGTGAGCAATTATTATCAAATTAGTTTCTAGAATTTGCAGTAGGATGTACAGACATAAAATCTAGAGGTATTGTATATTTGTCATTTTTTCCCTTCTAAATTGAATTTTAGCTTTTAAAATTTGAGATCTTATTATTGCAGATTTTAAGGTAGGAGGTAAGTTATCCTCAACTTTCCATCTTTTTTTTCCAGGAAAAAACCTAATGCAATAGATAAATAAGTCTGGGTATCACAGGGGAAATTATAATAATCAAAACCAGATCTATTATGATACAGCCAAGAGGGAGCACATAAATGTCAGAAAGAATAGAGCCAAGAATGTGTCCATTGGGAAACCCAAGTCTTAAAATGTTGTTTCTGAAAAAGTGTGACCCAAAACTATTTGCCAACTTGTCTGGCACAAACATATTAAAAATCAAATGGTTATTTGATGGAATCCATAAAAACATAACTTGTGTTTTGCAATCATCCAAAAATGTATATTGATAGTACCAAAATGAATGTCATAGTAAAATACTGTATCTCTCATGTCAAGAGTTATTCACAGACTGATAGAATCATCTGAGGTCAATGCTGGTGCTTTGTAAATGAAGGAAATATAAGTGAAATTAGTCCAAAATTTTCTGTGAAAACTAGAAATTGCATGTTATTTCTTAAGAGGAAGAGGCAGCTAAGTAAACTTTAATTCTTAGGGGAAATAATCATGAATGACTTGTTCAACTATAGTGTTTCAGCATGCTAAAGCAATTTTACCAGGAAAAAGAAAAATTAATAATAAACAAACTTTTAAAATGAGCTTATAATATAAGAAACACACAAAATCAACAAATCCCAGAAGATTTTCAGAATCCAAAAGGCAATTGCAAAGTAAATGAATCATGTATAACATGTCTTCTATAGGGGAATGGATAAAAAAAGAGCATATTCATGAAAAGGTTTTTTTTTTTTTGTGGATGAGAAGTAGGTTTTGGGGAGAATCAAAGAAGGAAAATAGGAAGAAAAAAAGTCTTAGGTATTAGAGGGGTTATGCCAAACTCAAATAGAAACAAGGGCCACTAAATCATAAATAACTATGCAAAAGGATCCCTGCAGGGCTCGTATTAACTTAGTTTTAAAATGTAAAGTTATCTATGTTTTATTGCATTTTTGTTTATTTTGTTAAATATATTTCCCAGTTGCATTTAAATCTGGTTTGGGCTATGTGTTTGACACCTATGTATTAGAGTATTTAATTCTATACCAGTAAAGCAGAATCACAGTCATGTTCCATCAAAGTGGACAAGCCCTAAGAATCATTCAGGCACCATCTACAATGTCTGAGGACTAACTGTCTGAGACCCACTCTGAATCATGCTGATCTTAATTCTTATTTAGAGCTCTTCACTTCTTCCTTGACTAGTTCTCTTTTCCCAGGTGAAAACTGCATGAATATGTAAATTGTCTACATAATCGTTTTATGTAAGGGATTCATTAAAGGAGTTCCCTGATCAAGTTGATGAGCTTACAGGATAGTGAGTCTTTGACTGGGGCTTTATTTGTATTTTTCTATGTAGAGTGTTGACAAATAGGAAGATAAACAAGAGAGAGAAGGGTCATGAAAATCCAAAGAGATGGTAGCATCAAATGCTACCAGGAGACACCAAGGTGAGGCTTCAGAAAGGGCCATCAAATTTGGCAATTAAGAGATCATTTTGGAAACAGAAAGGCTCATCTTCATGAGTTCAAATCTGGCCTCAGACACTTAGTTGCTGTGTGACCCTGGGCAACCCACTTAACCCTGTTTGTCTCAGTTCCTCATCTATAAAATGAGCTGGAGGAGAACATGACAAGTCATTCCAGTATCTTTTCCAAGAAAACATTTTTTCCAAGAAAAATGGGTTCATGAAGAGTCAGACATGACTGAAACAACTCAACAATAGCAATGGAGAGTGCTAACAAATAGGAAGAGAAGCAAGAGAGAGAACTGTCATAAAAATCCAGAGAAATGGCAGCAACAAATGCTGCAGGGAAACACAAGCAGAGCGTAGGAAGGTTTCAGAAAAGGCCATCAGATTTGGCAATTAAGAGATCATTGCTGGAGAGATTAGTTTTAGTTAAGTGATGAAGCCAAAATCTATGTTGCAAACAGTTGAGAATTAGAAGAGAAGAGAAGACATTGCATTTAGACACTTTTTTGGGGTGAGTGTGTGGAGTTTGATTGTAAAAAGATGACAAGCTATAGCATGATAGCTTGAGGGGTAGAGTCAAATGAGGGTGTTTTTTTTTTTTAATGGAGAGAATTGGGTTTGTAAGCATCAGAGGATGAACTTGTAGATAGGGAGAGACTGAAAATCAGAGGTGGGGAGATGATTGTCAATTATTCAGTCAATAGGCATTTATTAAGTGCTTTGCTATGTGTCAGGCACTTTTCTAAGCAGAAAGACAGTTCCTGTCCTTAAGGAGCTAATTGGAGATGACAACACATAAAAGTGAGCTGAAAAGGATGGGGGAGAAGGTCATATATTGGGAGCATACAAAAGAGAAAGCCTTGTGGAGGTGAATCAGCAATGTAAAACACACACACACACACACACACACACACAGATCTTCCTCCAGGCCCTCCTTAAATGACAAGTTCTGAGAAGAACTAACAATTATAAAGTGAGGCTTAAAGGGAGAAGAAGAATCCCAGTGTGAGAAGTAGTCCAGGGGTGATGTGAGCTTCCAGGGTGAAGATGTTTCTATGACATGGTAGAGAAAGTCCTGTGGAGATAAATCAGCAGATCATTCTGCCTATGGGAGGGCCATCAGCTGGAGGATAAGGTACAGGATCAGGGAGGACACAGAGAGGGGTTGACCTTGAAGGGGAAAGAGTCCACATCTTCAGAATAAACGGGAAGAGAACAGAGGGTGATACCAAGGGATTTTGAGAGAGAGAGAAGAAAAGAGGGAATTCATGGCAAATGACCTCTGTTTTCCTCAGTAAAGCAAGAGGCAAGGAGAATCAGGTCCAGAATAACAATTTCTTTGGTTGGTTTCTTCATCTTTTGAGAGATACTATTCACATTTATAGCAAACCAAGAAAGTATTAGCTTTTGTCATCGAGAGTGTTCCAAGGAATACCCCAAGAACTGAAGTCTCTTATGCTACTGGATCATGCCTTTGTATTAGACTTCTGATATATGTCCTAAACATCTCACCTCATTCTTCCTTCTATCCTGCTTCTTTTGAAACAGAGCCATATTCCAGTCATGGATCTCATTTCATCAAATCTCAGTGACACCCATGAGGGCAAAATGACTCTTCACATTAGCCTTTCTCATTCACCTACTTTATCACCCATATTTTGTGCATGTGCATATAGCTTGGAGAACAGCAGCTTCACTGCTGACTTCTTTATTAGCTATTGAATATGGAGAGCTTTAAATATCTCAGTAGTTAGTCTTGTTTCATTGTGGCTACCCTTGATGAGTCACTGTAGCTAGGTGAATATATGACAGTTTCCTTACTCCCTCTTCCTTTTTCAATTCCCAAGCCTTTTAAAAAATAGCCTTAAAAGACTACAGGCAAATTTATTTTATCAGCTTTTGTAAGGTGTATACTAGCCCTGGTTCTTTTATTCTTTTATTTCATTCTTTTATTTCTTTTCTTTTCTTTTCTTTTTCTTTTTTGGCTAGGCAATGGGGTTAAGTGACTTGCTTAGGGTCACACAGCTAGTAAGTGTTATGTGTCTGAGGCCAGATTTGAATTCAGGTCCTCCTGAATCCAGGGCCAGTGCTCTATTCACAGTGCCACCTAGCTGCCCCTCATTCTTTTATTTCAAGCTATGGTAAACACTGTAGTTTCCAATTCTTCCTTTCACTTCCTTTGCCTTTAATCAGCAGCAGTGATGAAAATATCACCTATGGCTCTAAGGAGGCAGCTAGATGGTGCAGTGCATAGAGTGGCAGGCCTAAAGTCAAGTAGATTAACTTTCCTGAGTTCAAATCTGGCCTCAGACACTTAATAGCTGTATGATGGTGGGCAAGTCATTTAACTCTGTTTGCCTTGAGTCTTCATCTGGAAAATAAGCTGGAGAAAAAAAAAATGGAAAACCACTCCGGTGTCTTTGCCAAGAAAACCCCAAATGAGGTCATGAGAATCAGACACAACCGAAACAACTGAACAACAACATAAAATGGCTCTACAGTGTTCAATTTCTTATGCAAGAGTCTATAATCCTTAGCAATGCTTTCTAGAATCTTCCTAGCAGTATAATTTGTAAAAATAAAAATAGTACATGGATGGGGAGTTGTCACATAGAGTTAGAAGAGTACATTTCAAGCAAAGGGCAGGCAGCATGAACAAAAACAAGGGGGTTGGAAATGGGAAAACCCACTTTAGGAACAGTTAGTAGTTTAGGTGGAAGTTAAAATAAAATAGGTATGAGGGGAGCATGGTCAGCTAGAACTGGAAAATGGACCAGAGGCAGATTCTAGAGGATTTTTAATGTCAGGAGTATGAACTGTCTTATTATGAAAATGAGAGGTCAACAAAGGACTTTGAGCTGAGAAGGGATGTGATCAGCCTTATGAATTATGAAATGTAGCAGAAGTATAAAGGATGAATTACAGAGTGGGAGAGAATGGAGGTAGAGAGATCTGTTAGAAGATACTACAATATTCCAGAAAAAAGTTACTGAGACTCTGAACTAACAGTAAGCATTTATATGGGACCTTAAAGTTTGCAAAGTGCTTTTTAGAAATTATTTCACTTTATCTTTACAACAACTCTGGGAAGTAGGTGCTATTATTATCCTTATTTTACTGATGAGAAACTGGAGGCAGATAGAAGACTGGAATGGGAAGGAGGCGATAGATCTGCTACCTTGAGGAACAGATTGTTGTGGTCATTCAGATCAACTCTTTGTGACCCCATTTGGGGCTTTATTAGCAAAGATACTGGAATGGTTTGCATTTCCTTCTCCAGCTCATTTTACAGATGTGGAAACCAAGGCAAACAGGCTTAAGTGACTTGGCCAAGGTCACATAGGTAGTAAGTATCTGAGGCCAGATTTGAATTCAGAAAGAGGTGTCTTCTTGACTCTAGACCTGGCACTCTATCCACTGTGCCACCTAGCTGCCCCTTTCAGGGGTCATTATTTCAGGAATCAATAGAACTTGCCAACTTTGAATATGAGTCTAATTTTAACGTGCACTTATAATGGTGGTCTAAAGGAGGTATGAGGCACTTATTGGACCCTTTAGGAGACATGAGGAAGTTCCTCAATCAAATTTGGTGGAGACAGTCCTTGGCTGGCTGAGGGATCAGCCACATCCCTGGTGGCCTTTAAAATAAAATTTGTCAGCTCTGAAGTCAGTTGTGAGAGTCCTCTTAAGTTAGGAGGGACTTAGCCCTGGCAGTCAAGAACTGAGTTATGGAGAGGGTGTGGATGAGGGGGTCCGGCTGAGTGATCTCTCTAGCACAGACACTGTGTTATGGGGGATCATCATGAGGTTACTGCAAGGATAAAAAAGGACACTGGAGCCTTGTGGTGGCATAAGTCTCAGACACCTTGGCCACACATGTTCCCTACATGTGTACCTCTTTAGTAGCATATTATCTGAGAGTGCCCACTCTTCCTACTGGTATTCTGTACTTGTGGGAAAGTACACCCCAGATTCATGGGAGAAATATTTTGTTACTGCTCTTTGTGATGTGCCATCAATAAATGCCTTTGCTTTGAGCTAACTATATCAACTGGATGACTATTAGGTATTAGGTAACAAACATTTATTGAGCACCTACTATATGCTAAGTACCATGCCAGATGTTGGTGATATAAAGAAAGACAAAAAATAGTGTCTGCTCTCAAGAAACACACATTCTAATGGCAGAAAAAACATGCAAATACCTATGTACAAATAGGAAATATGCTGGGCAAATTGGAGATAATTTCAGAGGTAATGATCCAAGATTGAGAGGATGGAGAAAATTTTCTTGTAGAAGGCGGGAGTTTGCTGAGACTTGAAGGAAGCCAGGAAAGCTAGAAAGTGGAGATGGGAAAGAAAGTTGTAGGCATGGGAGGTAGCCAGTAAAAGTGCCAAAAGTTGAGAGATAGAGAGGCTTGGTTGAGATGCATTAAGAAGGTCAATGCCTCTGGATAACATAATTACGTGGGAGGGGAGGGAATAAGAGGGTATAAAGTATAAGAAAACTGGTAGGAAGGGACCAAGTTATGAGGGGCTTTCAAAGCCAAAGGTGAATGCACTGATTGGGCTCATGATCTGTAGTTTTAGGAGGGTGGATCTAGAAACTGCCTTGAACCCGGAATAGTCAGGTACACAATATGCAAGTCCAAGTTGGGGCAGGAACTGAAAGAAGTGTAACACAATGAAGACATGGAATATAATAATAATAATAATAACAACAAGTTACAATCTTTGCATATTTAAAGTTTACAAATCACTTTCCTTATTCTAAACCCTGTGAAGTAGGTAAATCACGCATTATTATCCCCATTTTCCAGGTTCAGAGAGGAGGTCATAGGACTTGCCAATGGTCATATAGTTAGTAAATGTCGGAGTCCACACAGCACGTTTGTGCCAGCATATCACATACTGAGGTCTCTTTCAATTTTGGGTAAGAGTTTTAGAAGAAGGGATGTGATCTACCCAAAGAAAGTCAATTCATGAAAATAAAAAAGAAAGCATCCTTACCTCAAAGGCAAACTGTACTTAGGTTATTGCTTTAAAATGTTTTCTTTTTTATTACTTTTTTAAAAAATCTGGCCCTCTGATTTCTGGTTAGCTTCTGGTAGCAGACTCTCAATTTGTTTGTAATTTACATCTTATAAAATTGTCTGGGGCACTGAAAGTTTAAGTGGTTTGCCCATTGTCATAAGGCCAACATGTGTTAGAGATTGGGTCTAAATCCAGGTCTTCCTAGCTCTAAAGCTGACCTTTTGTATATTGTAACACAGTTCCTGTCCCCTTAAAACATACGAGAGTGATATCCATGTACTTTAGTTAATATCCTATTGTAATAGGACTTCAAATTAGGAGAAAAGTGGTTGACTATCTTCTTTATTTCCTCCCTCAATCACCTCTTTCCTAAAAGAAAAAGTAGAAGTGGAAGATGTAATGTCATTTCTAGTTTTCCTTTCCTGTCCTTCCAGACACATATTACAGTTCTGCCCATAACGATTCTAAATAAAATTTAAATTATAAATGGATAAGCACTGTTATATGCTCAGTATTTAAAGAAGAATGGAGGTGACAGTCTAATTCTTTTTACTTCATCTGACTCCATCAGAAAAGTGCTAGGTTTGCATTGACAACTAGATAAAAATGAGTCAACAGAGTGATATGATGGTCAAGAATGCTTGTGTTTCGGTAGTAAAACATAGTAAAGGTTTTGGCAAATACTATAGTCAACTCTACTAAGAAACTCCTAAATATTCTTTAAATCAAGAAATCCCAACTTTGTTATGAAGAGGAATAACTTTACATTTTCTCAAAGTCTTGAGATAAAAATAGATGTGGCAGTGATAATATCGGTGGTCATGGTGGAATGGGTAGTGTGATGTACTGAAATGAAGGTCTTTGAGGACAGGTGGAGGAAATGATCTCAGTGTTCTCCTTCTTACTGGGAACCACAGCAAACTTCATGGGCTGGGACTTGGAAGAAATGGAGGCAAGATCATAGTGACTGGGTGAGAGATGAACAAAGCAAGGTTTCAAATCTACCAAGAAATCTTGATCTACTATAAGCTGGGGTCCATGGTTTAGGCACATTAGAAAATATGAATATTTAAATAACATCACAGTACCTGTCATCCACTTATACATGGTGATCACCAGTTCTGCTTTAAATGCATCATTAAATAGCTGAGAGGAGTCTGGACATGCTTCTTGAAATATTATATAAATGGCTTGTGACAACCAGTCAGGATAGAGCTATCAAAATATAAACAAGCATTAATTATAGGGGGGATATTTATCTAGGTAATGTATTATATTAGTACTTTTTTACTCTTCCTCATATCTCCTTCCAGTTTGAGAACAATTCAAAACTTGTTCATACCTCCTCCAAAGAGGGTAGGGTAAGGCATAAAATGGAAAAAATAATTGAAAATCAAATATGTCAGTTTGCTTTTTTTTTTCAGCAGTTCTTGGAATGATTGGTATGGTGGAAGGGTAAAATTAATAGCTAAAATAAGGATTGGAAATTGTCTAAAATATCATTTAAAAATGTCCACAATTCTTTCCACTTATTACCAGAGAGTTAACTAACATATTTCACTGAAAAAGTTGAGATCATTCATCAAGAGCTCTCTCTTCTACCCTCCTCTTAATCTCATGTCACTCAGATGCCTTCTGTGCCTAACTATCCTTCACTCCTATCTCATATGAAAAGGTGGCACTTCTCTTTGCCAAGGCAAATTTTTTTACATACACCTTTAATTCTATTCCATTTTGTATGCTTCAGCAGATTGCCTCTCTATTGTCCCTACTCTCTCACTTCCTTCACTTCCTTTCCCTTGCCTTCCCTTTCTCTCCTTTCCCTTCCCTTGCCTTCCCTTTCCTTACTTTCTCTTCCCTTATCCCCCACCTCACTTGTTTCCAATCTTTCCCTGTATGTTGGTTATTTCCATTCTGCCTACAAACATAGCCATGTATTCTCCATCCTCAAAAAATCTCCTCTTGATCCATCAATCCCCACTAGATAGCATCCTATATCTTTCCTCCATTTTGTAGTGAAATTTCTTGAGAATCCACAATCAATACCTCCATTGCCTCTCCATCCACTCATTTCTTAACATTCTATATCTGGTTTCTGACCTCATAATTCAATTGGAACTCTCTTGCAAGTCGTCAATGATCTCTTAATTGCCAAATATATAATAGCCTTTTCTCAATTTATGTCTGTGTGTATGTGTTGTGCATACACACACACACACACACACACACATATTTATTTTTCTGCATCTTTTAACACTGTTGATCACCCTTTGTTCTTTGATACTCTCTTATCTCTAATTACATTATTCTCTCCTGGATCTCCTTCTATTTGCCTGAATGCTCCTCACTCTCCTTGCTGAATCTTTGTTTAAGTCATGCCTTCTAATTGTTAGTGTGCCCCTTGACTCTGTCGCCAATGCTCTTTTTTATCTTTATATTATTTTACTTATTGTGGGATCTTATCAGCTTCATGGATTCAATTATCATCTTTATACTAATGATTATCAGATCTACTTATGTATTCCCAATCTCTTTCCTCACCTCCAGTTTATCTCCAACTAACTACTGAATGTCTCAAACTAGTTGTCACGTGGATATTTCAAGCTCAGCATGTCTAAAACTGAACTTATCTTTCTCCCCAAGCACTCCCTTGTTCTAACTTCCCTACTAATATCAAGAATAACCAGGCAACCAGGCTTATAATCCAGGTATTATATTCAACTTGTCCCTCTTTCTCTCACACTCCATATCCAACCTGTTGCCAAATCTTATTAATTTTACCTTATAATATCTCTTGTATATACCTCCTTTTCTTCTTTTATATTGCTACCACCCTAGAGCAGGCCATTATCACCTCACACTTGGACTATTTCAGCAGTCTACTGGTTGATCTCCCTACCTCAAGTCTCTCCTCACCCAAATCTATCTTCTAAGCTGTCAAATTGATCTTCCTAAAGTACAGTTCTGAACGTGTCATTTCTTTATTCAGTCAACTCCAGTGGTTCCCCATTACTTTTAGGATCAAATAGAAAAAGCCCTTCTAAGCCCTTCATGATCTCACTTCCTCCTGCCTTTCTAGTCTTCCAACTTTCTCATCCAACCATGCTCTGTGATCCAATGACACTGGCCTCCTTGCACAAGTTATGCCATTTCCCATATCTGGGTATCTTCAATGATTGTCCCTCATGTCAGGAATTCTGCTTACTCATCTCTACCTTCTAGGTTTCCCAGTTCCTTCAAGTCTCAGCTAAAATCCCACCTTCTAGGAGAGATCTTTCTCCAATCTCACTTTTTTCTATTGTTGTTTGTCAGTCATTTCAGTTGTGTCCAACTCTTTGTGACCCTATTTGGGGTTTTCCTGGCAAAGTTGCTGGAGTGGTTTGCCATTGCCTTCTCCATTTCATTTTACAGATGAGAAAACTGAGGCCAACAGAGTTAAGAGACTTGCCCACAGTCACACAGCTAGTAAGTGTCTGAGACCAGATTTGAACTCAGCAAGGTAAGTCTAGACCTGGCACTAGCCACTGCAATAAATGAATGAATGAATGAATGAATACATACACATATATGCATGTATATGCATATATATGTACATGTGTATATATTCATATATTTGTATGTTACCTATATAATCATTAACACATGAATACAGTAGGTGATCAATAAATGTTTATTGACTGACTGATAGGGAATCAGTATGACCTACTAGAAAGATCAACAAACTGATAGTCTGGGTTCTTATCACAGCTCTAGCACTATTTGGGTGACTTTAAACAAATTACTTCATTTCTCTGGACAACATGATGTACAATGAGGTATTTGGAGCAGATGAGGGCTAAGGTTTAGTTCTAATTTTCTTTAAGTTTATATATAGTGGTCATTAAGAATATTTTGCTTTGGAGTATTATAGAGGTAAAATTAATTTAATGAAAGTACTGATCTGTTAAAAACTGGTAATTAATGATATTATAGCAATAGCACTATAGTATGTAAAAGTTAATGCATCTCCCTAAACATCAAAATCATTTATGGCTATAATTATAAAAGAACTTCCAATATGTTCTAACATTAAAACTATCATAACTATTCATTTTCACTATTATAAAATCCTGTATTCATAAATATATATATGTATATATATATGTATATATATATGTGTATATATATATATATACATGAAATTCAATTAAAATATATTACTATAAACACATCTACAAATTGGGTTAGGGACTGGACATTTAATATTAGAAAAAGTAACTCCTAGGTAAGAAAACTTCCTTTCACAGTGCAGGTCAGAGCCTTCTTTACAATCTATAGCCTTAGTGAGATGCATAGACCATTGAGAGATTAAAGGACATATCAGGATCACACAATGAACATTTGTCAGAGGTGAAACTAGAACCCAGGTCTTCTGAGCTTTAAGATCATTCCTCTACTCTATCTGGTGCACCAAGCTACCTTTATACACAAATGGTATGAATATGTGTGTAACCACTAATTGTGTTGGATTTATAATTACAGGTGAAGAACTGTTAAAAACCCAATTGGCAAGCTTGGCACCAGGGTTTCATTTGTACTATTTTGAAAGATAATCATTTATTAGTTTAAGTAAGGCCTTACATCTGATTTATACAGATCAAAACGCAATACTTGACAAGTAGCTTGATATGTAAACAATATTTGTGGAAATCTTAGCAAATTTGCACATATCCATGGCATTTGTGATCTTATTCAGAGTGGAAACTAGTAATTAATCTTGACAACAGGAATATTCAAACAGAACTCAAATCTATTAATTTACTCATTATTTTTCATTGTTGAAGATGTTAGTATTTGGTCTTCAGCCAAAATATGTAACATGCATTTATATTCTTTGTAGGCCTGAAAAGATCTTTTTGAAAGTTAAAAATAAATATCTAATTAGTAAATTAATCTAATTAGTAGATAGGTGAATAGATTCACCTACATTTGATCTCCATAATCCTGGTGATTATTTTTCAAATACTGCTAAATTTTAAATGGTGATCAAAGTTCAGAAAGAATATTTAATTCTTCTTCTTCTTCTTCTTCTTCTTCTTCTTCTTCTTCTTCTTCTTCTTCTTCTTCTTCTTCTTCTTCTTCTTCTTCTTCTTCTTCTTCTTTTGGCTAGGCAATGAGGTTAAGTGATTTGACCAGGGTCACACAGCTAGAGTATCAAGTGTTTGGTCTGAGGCCAGACTTGAACTCAGGTCCTCCTGACTCCAAAGCCAGTGCTCTATCCACTGCACCACCTAGCTGCCCCAAAGAATATTTAATTCTGACAGATAGTATAGCATGCAATATTATGAAAAAAGACATTCTTATTTATGAAGACTTGACGTTACCAACATTTATTCCATGAATGCCATCTACACCCTAATGATCAACCAAACATTTTCTCTTATATACTAAAAAGAATCCCTTAAGAATGATCGACTCTGTTAATGTTCAGAACTAATCAGCAAAACTAATTAATTCTCATATAACTTTTACCTTAAAAAAAGTATCTTTTCTAAAGTTGGGGACTTTCATGATAAGTGACACATAGTTTTCTGCAATCCTATCAAACAAGAGATCTTCATCATGTTGATTAGGCTTAAAAAGAAACAATTAAGAAAATTAGCGATGAAGTTATAAAATATTTATGGATTAACAGACATTTATACAGAAGTAGGTAATGTAGATTTTTTTCTATATAACATAATCACTTGCAATTATTTTAAACTTTGATGCAGTTTAAAACTTTCTTTTTTTTTTGGCTTCAATATTGCACATAGCTAAGGAATCCTAGAATCCTAATAGTATCCTAGAATCTGCTGGGTTGAGGAAGTCACTGCTTTTTACATCTAGCTGTGGAAGCTATGAATTTGCAAATAACTTGGAAGCAAAATAGACATCATTAATATGCTTAATTCCATATAACTTTTTTTACTGTTACTTCAGACAGACTTTAATAGAAGAGGTTAAATAAATTAATATTAAGGACACAAAGTTCAAATAAAAAAGACAAAAATAAAAAAACACAAATAGAAAACAAAAGGAGAAATAAAAAGCGTCCTTTTCCGGTCACACAGGTCATATCTGTATTTTATGTCACACCCGTAATGTGTTTATTTTTGTTGCCCTTTAGCTCACCTGAAATTTTTATTCTGGAGGCAATCTGTGGATTTTTTCTAGTGGCACTTCATTTTCTGTATTCAAAAGTTCTGGGAAGTTTTCTTGTATAATTTTGTTTTGTTTTGTTTTGTTTTTTTGGTTAGGCAATGGGGTTAAGTGACTTGCCCAGGGTCACACAAGTAGTAAGTGTCAAGTGTCTGAGGCCAGATTTGAACTCAGGGCCTACTGACTCCAAGGCTGGAGCTCTATCCATTGTGCCACCTAGCTGCCCCTCTTGTATTATTTCTTGCATTAAAGTGTTTAGTTTTCTTACTTGTCACATTCTTCTGGAAGACCTATAATCCTCATATTGTCTCTATTAAGATCAATATGTTTTGCTCATATGGAGATCATGGTTTATTTAATGGTGTTGCTTTTTGCTTCTCTTCTTCCAGAATGTCCTTCACAACTTGTTCTCTTACTCTCTTTCCAATATTTTAACATGACTCCCTTCCCCACATTCTATGGCCTAAACATACTAACCTATGTGCTGTTCTTCACACACCTCTTATCTCTTTGCACTGGCAGTATCCCATCCTAGAATGCATTTCCCCCTAACCTGCAATTCTTAGACTCCATGGCTTTCTTTAAGACTCATTTCAAGTGCCACCTCCTGCAGGACACCTTTTTTCATCCTCCCAACCCCCCTTCCCCCAAATAATAGTGCCTCACTCTCCTAAGGTTACCTTCTATCTACTGTATTTATATTGTACACACACACACACACACACACACACACACAACACACACACACACACACATTCCCCCCCAACCCCCCGCTAGAATGTAAGTTCCTTAAGGGCAGGTGCTATTTTTACTTTGTCTTGGCATCACCAGCACCAATCAGAATGCCTCACACATTGTAAGAACTTTATAAATGCTTATTGATTCTTTGAGAAATGTTTTATAGGTGCATTTTTATATAACTATTACTTCTCAATGCCTTCCTTTGCATGCTCCACAACTGAACCCTCCCTTTGAACAAAGAAGTGTAGCTAAATAGGATACACTAATGTGCTAGTTATAGCCAACAGAGTATTTCTCATCTACACACATAAGACATCATATCTTTGCCAAGAGGAGAGGTATGTTTTATCATCAGTCCTCTAGAGTCAAGATTAGTTATTGCATTAATCAGAGTTCTGACTTCTTTCAAAGTTATTTTCCTTTTCATTACTGTGGTCTTCATGTAAATTGTTCTCTTGGCTCTGCTCATTTCAATCTGCACAAATTCACATAATCCCACATAATATCACATAATTCACCTAGAAGTTTGCTGCAAAAATTTCTTCTCAATATAACTGCTTCTAATATATTTTAGCTGCATTGATTTTGTGGAAAAGTTTTTCCATTTTACTTTAAATTGTCCACTTTGTCTTCTGTGACTACCTCTGTTCCTTCTTCAGTTAAGAATTATTTCCCTAGCCATAATTGTTATCTCTTTACATTCTTCTTTAAATTTTTTATGATGTACAAATACATATTTTAGCCACAAATCTATTTGGAGCTTTTTGTTAATTATGGTATAAGATTTTAGTCTGAGCCAAATTTCTGACAGTCATTTACCAAGAAGTTTGTAGCTTTGAGGGAGACTAGTTATATAGGTATATAGACACAGCCATCTTCTAAATGGCGATGATCATTCCAATAGAATTAAGATGAAATGTAAGTGAGGGAGAGTTGAAATGGCAGAGTGAAAGGTCACAATTGCCAAACCTTCCCTAATAGCTCTCCTACAAAACACTTATGGAAAACACCAAACAGGATTCTGAATGAGAAAGACAAGAAAAGTCATAGTAAGTCATTTTTCCAGCCCAGGAGAGCTTAGGAATACAGAAAAAGAGGTCTATGGATACTAAGGTGGAGGCTGCCTTAGAGTCTGGTCCTGTAAGAGAGATACTGGGTGGTGGTAAAGGCAGGCAGAAGAAACAGCTGTGAGAATAGTAACATTAGTACCCAGGGAGAGTAAAAGGACTGAACAACCAGTTAAAAGGAAATCCCAGAGGACTAGTACTGAGTGGAGGATCAGGTACCATTTGGAAGTTTGGTTGTTGATTATCCAGTTTGGGGCCACAGTTCCATGGTGGAGAGGAGCCATCATAGTCATATGGGAGCAGGGGTCCTACTTGGATAAGGAGCAAAGTGCATTCCAGGAAGGCAGTAACCCTATCACTCCCTGGATCACACCACCTTGGATGCACCAAAAACCTATAGGCGTACAGATTGAGTTGTGAAAATAGGGGGACACAATAGATAGAAGCTGAGACCACTCTCCCTGAGGTGAGCAGAGTCCAACTCCAACATAAAGTTCAAAGTCAAGAAGTAGGCTGAAAATGAGCAAACAACCACCACCACCATCACCACCACAAAAAGAACCTAACCATAAAAAGCTGCTATGGTAACAGGGAAGCTCAAAACACAAACTCGGAGGAAGACAATGACTTGAAAACAACTACAAGCAAAGCCACAAAGAAAAAGACAGATTAGACACAAACACAACAACAATTCCTATAAGAGTTAAAGAGGTTTGTAAAAGATCAAAAGATTTTAAAAATCAATTAAGAATGGTAGGGGAAAATTAGGGAAATAAATAAGAGCTATACAAGAAAATTATAAAGAGAAAATTAAGTTTGGCAAAAGAGGCACAATAATACTGAACAAAAGAATTTCTTAAAAATCAGAATTGACAGTGGGTACAGCACTGGCCCTGGAGTCTGAAGGATCTGAGTTCAAATCCACCCTCAAACACTTGACACTTAGGAGCTGTGTGGCCCGAAGTAAGTCACTTAACCCCAGTTACCTCACAGAAAATTAAAAATAAAAGCCAGAACTGACCAAATGCTAAAAGAGATATGAAAATAACTTCTTAAAAATTATAATTGGTCAAGTGAAAGTTAATGACTCCATAAGACATCAATAAATAATAAAACAAAGTAAAAAAGAGTGAAAAAGAGAATAAAATATGAAATCTCTGATAGGAAAAACAATTGGTCTGAAAAAAAAATACATCAAGAAAGATAATTTAAGCATTATTGGACAATCTGAAAGCCATGATCAAAAAAATAAGCCTAGATACACTTCAAGAAATGTGAAGGAAAACTGCCCAGATACCTTCAAGGGCAGAATAGAAACTGAAAGAATCCATGCCACCTACCAGAAGAAATTCTCAAATGAAAACTCCCAGGAACATTACAGCCAAAATATAGAGCTCTCAGGTCAAGGAGAAAATACTGCAAGTAGCCAGAAAGAAACAACTGAAATATTGTGGAGCCACAGTCAATTTCATACAAGATTTAGATGCTACCACCATAAAGGAGTGGAGGGCTTGCAATATGATTTTCCAGAAGTCAAAGGGGCTAAGATTGCAACCAAGAATAATCTATTGAGCAAAACCAAGTATAATATTACAGGGGAAAAATACATGTTCAATGAAATAGAGAACTTTCAAGCATTCTTGATGAAAAGACCAGAGATGAATAGAAAATTTGATATTTAAACACAAGACTCAAGAGAAGCACTAAAAGATAAGCATGAGTGAGAAATCATATGAGATTTAATAAGGTTAAATTGTTTACATTCCCATGGGGGAAAATGATACCTGTAACCCCTAAGAACATTATCATCATTAGGACAAGTGGACGTCTACTTAGAGTTTCATCTATTGCATTGGAATGATCTCATAAGAAGAATGAAAAGGTGATAAAAAGAAGTGCATTAGGAGAAAGGGGAAGGGAGATGGAGAATGGGGAAATTTATTTCATATAAAAGAGATGTACAAGGAAAAATTTTTAGAATGGAGGGGAAAATGGTGGAAGAGTGGGCAATACTTGAACTTCTCTCATCTGAACTGATTTGAGGAGGCAAGAGTATATATACACACACAGATGGATATAGAAATTAATTTTACGGAAGTGGGAAGGGAAGGGATTAATAGAAAAGAGAGAGGTGAAGAGAGATGATAGATTAAGGGAGGCAATGGTCAGAAGCAAAACAAACTTTTGAGATGAAGACTGGGCAAAAAAAAAAGAAAAATAAATAAACTAGAATAGGATGGAAGGAAATTCATAGCAGTGAATGTGTATGGAATAAACTCACCCATAAAATGGAAGTGGACAGCAGAATGAATTAGAAACCAGAATCCAACAATATGTGGTTTATAAGAGATACACTTGAAATGGAAAGTCACACAGAATTAAAATAAGAGGCTGAAGCAGAATCTATTATATTTCAGTTGCAATTTAAAAAGTCAGGGTTATTGATCATTATCTCAGACAAAGCAAATGCAAAATAGACTTAATTAAAAGATATATTAAGAGAAACTAAATTTTGCCAAAAGGTACCATAGACAATGAAGTACCATCAATACTAAACATATATACACTAAATGGCATAGCATTCAAATTCTTGAAGGAAAAATTAAATTAGTTACAGGAGGAAATAGACAGTGCAACTATACTAGTGGGGGACCTTAATTTATCTCTATAAGATCTAGATAAATATAACTATAAAATAAACAAGAAAGAAGTTAGGGAAATAAGTATTATTTTAGAACAGCTAGATATGATACACATCTAGAAAATAGTGAATGGGAATAAAAAGGACTATACTGATTTCTTAACTGTGTACAAAACCTTCACAAAAATTGACCATGCAGAAAACTTTGTAACTTGTGTTAATTTCTAAAAAGTCTTGTAATTATCACTTTGTAAAAGTTTAAATAAAAAAGAAAAAGAAAAAGAAAACTGACCATGTATTAGGACATAAAAACCTCACAAACAAAAGCAAAAAAAGCAGACATATTAAATTCACCACTTTCAAACCTCAATAAAAGGTCTTTGAAGCATAGATTGAAATTAATTGGAAACTGAATAATCTAATTCTAAAGAATGAGTGGGCCAAAGAACAAATCATAGAAAGAACCAATAATTTCATTAAAGATAATGACAACAATGAGACTACATACCAAAATTTGTGGGATGTAGCCAAAGTAGTAATTAGGGGAAAATTTATATCTCCAAACATTTACATAAATAAAATGGAAAAAGAACAGATCAATGAATTAGACGTGCAGATGAAAAAAAAAACCCAATACAAACAAAAAACAAAAAAAAACTCCAATTAAACATCAACATAGAATTCTCAAAAATCAAGAGAGACTAACAAAATAAATAAAATAAAAAGTAAAATGAAAGTAAAAAAGTGATGGAGCTAATAAATAAAACCAAGAATTGGTTTTGTGAAAAAAACAACCAATAAAATAGAGAAACCATCAACTACTTTGATTTTTAAAAAGAAAAACAAATTACTAGTATCAAAAATGGAAAGCGTGGATGCACCACCAATGAAGATGAAATTAAAACAATTATTAGGAACTATTTTGCCCAACTTCATGCTAGTAAAACTGATGGTCTAAATGAAAATGGATGATTATTTACAAAAATATGAATTGCCCAGAATAATAAAAGAAGGAAGATAAATAAATAACCCTGTCTTAGAAAAAGAAATTGAACAAACCATAAATAAGTTCCCTAAGAAAAACACTGAAGAACCAGATGGATTTATAAGCAAATTCTACCAAACATTTAAAGAACAATTAAATAGAATACTATGTAAGTTGTTTGAAAAATAGGTAAAGAAGGAGTCCTATCAAATTCCTTCTTGTCATGTTGGCCAATCTGATAGGTGTGATGTGCTACCTCAGAGTTGTTTTGATTTGCATTTCTCTAATCAATAGTGATTTAGAGCATTTTTTTCTTATGACTACAGATGGCTTTAATTTCTTCATCTGAGAACTGCCTGTTCATATCCTTTGACCATTTATCAATTGGGGAATGACTTGTATTTTTATAAATTTGACTTCCTTCTCTATATATTTTAGAAATGAGGCTCTTATCAGAGACACTGGTTGCAAAAATTCTTTCCCAATTTTCTACTTCCCTTCTAATCTTGGTTGCATTGGCTTTGTTTGTGCAAAACCTTTTTAATTTAATGTAATCAAAACTATCCATTTGCATAATGCTCTCTATCTCCTGTTTGGTCATGAATTCTTCTGCTTTCCATAAATCTGATAAGTGAACTATTCTTTGCTGTCCCAGTTTATAGTATCTCTCCCAGCTTATAGTATCAGCCTTTATATCTAAATCATGAACCCATTTTGGTATATGGTGTGATTTTGGTCTATGTCTAGTTTCTGCCATATTCTTTTCCAGTTTTCCCAGCAGTTTTTGTCAAATAGTGAGTTCTTATCCCAGAAGCTGGGGGTCTTTGGGTTTATCAAATAGTAGATTACTGTAGTCATTGACTACTGTGTCTTGTACCTAACCTATTCCACTGATCCACTACTCTATTTCTTAGCCAGTACCAGATAGTTCTGATGATTGCTGCTTTATAATACAATTTAACATCTGGAAGAGCTAGGCCACCTTCCCCTGCATTTCTTTTCATCAGTTCCCTTGATATTCTGGACCTTTTGTTATTCCAAATGAATCTTGTTATTTTTTCTCTCTCTATAAAATAATTTTTTTAGTACTTTGATTGGTATGGCACTGAATAAGTAAATTAGTTTAGGTAGAATTGTCTTTTTTTTTTGTTTTGCTTTTAGGCAACCGGGGTTAAGTGACTTGCCCAGGGTCACACAGCTAGTAACTGTCAAGTGTTTGGTCTGAGGCCGGATTTGAACTCAGGTCCTCCTGACTTCAGGGCCTGTGCCACCTAGCTGCCCCCATCTTAGAACTGTCATTTTTATTATATTAGGTTGGCCTACCCATGAGCAACTGATGTTTTTCCAATTATTTAGATCTGACTTTGTGTGGAAAGTGTTTTGTAATTGTGTTCACATAGTTCCTGGGTTTGTTTCAGCAGGTGGACTCCTAAATATTTTATAATGTCTACGTAGCTTTAAATGGAATTTCTCTTTCTATCTCTTGCTGTTGGGCTTTGTTGGTAATATATAAAAGTGCTGATGATTTATGTGGGTTTATTTTTTAGTCTGTAAATTTGCTGAAGTTGTTTATTATTTCAAGTAGTTTTTTACTTGATTCTCTAGGATTCTCTAAGTATATCATTGTATCATCTGCAAAGAGCGATAGCTTTGTTTCTTCTTTGCCTATTCCAATACCTTCAATTTCTTTTTCTTTTCTTATTGCTAAAGCTAACATTTCCAGTACAATATTGAACAACAGTGGTGATGATGGACATCCTTGTTTCACTGCCGATCTTACTAGAAATGCTTCCAGTTTGTCCCCATCACATATGATGCTTGCTGAAGGTTTTAGGTATATGCTACTTATTATTTTAAGGAAGACTCCATTTATTCCTATGCTCTCTAGTGTTTTTAATAGGAATGGGTATAGTATTTTGTCAAAAATTTTTTCTGCACCTATTGACATGATCATGTGGTTTCTGTTTTACTGTTGATATGATCAATTCTGCTGATAGTTTTCCTAATATTGAACTAGCCCTGCATTCCTAATATAAATCCTACCTGGTCATAGTGTATTATTCTTGTGATAATTTGCTGTGATCTATTTTTTAATATTTTATTTAAAACTTTCACATCTAAATTCATTAGGGAACTTGGTCTATAATTTTCTTTCTCTGTTTTGACTCTTCCCAGTTTAGGTATCAGCACCATATTTTATAATAGAAAGAATTTGGTAAGATTTCTTTGCTATTTTCCCAAATAGTCTATATAGTCTTGGAATTAATTGTTCCTTAAATGTTTGATAGAATTCACTTGTAAATCCATCTGGCCCTGGATATTTTTTCCTAGGAAGTTCATTGATAGCTTGTTCAATTTCTTTTTCTGAGATGAGGTTATTTAAGTATTTTATTTCTTCTTCTGTTAATCTGGGCAATTTATATTTTTGTAAATATTCATCCATTTCACTAAGATTGTCAAATGTATTGGCATACAGTTGAGCAAAATAGTTCCTAATTATTGTTTTAATTTCCTCTTCCTAGGTGGTGGATTCACCATTTTCATTTTTGATACTGGTAATTTGGTTTTCTTTTTTCTTTCTTTCTTTTTTTTATTAAATTGACCAAAGGTTTATCTATTTTATTCTTTTTTTTCCCATAAAACCACTCTTAGTTTTATTTATTAGTTCACTAGTTTTTTAAATTTCAGTTTTCTTAATTTCTCCTTTGGTTTTCCATATTTCCAATTTAGTGTTTAATTGAGGATTTTTAATTTGTTCTTTTTCTAGTTTTTTTTTAGTTGTATGCTCAGTTTATTGATCTCCTCTTTCTTTATTTTATTCATATAAGCATTTAGAGACATAAAACTTCCCCTAAGAACTGCTTTCACTGCATCCCATAAGTTTTGGTATGTTGTCTCATTATTGTCTTTCTCTTGAATGAAGTTATTGATTGTTTCTATTATTTGTTGTTTGACCCATTCATTCCTTAGGATGAGATTATTTAGTTCCCAATTAATTTTTAATCTATCTTTCCATGGCCCTTTACTAAATATAATTTTTATTTCATCATGATCTGAAAAGGATGCATTTTAATATTTCTGCCCTTCTGCATTGGATTGTGAGGTTTTTATGCCCTAGTACGGTCAATTTTTGTGTATGTGCCATGTGCCACTAGAAAAAAGCATATTCTTTTCTATCCCCATTCAATTTTCTCCAGAGATCTACCATATCCAACTTTTCTAATTCTATTCATCTCCTTAACTTCTTTCTTATTTATGTTATGGTTAGATTTATCTAGTTCAGAGAGGGGGAGGCTGAGGTCCCCCACTAGTATAGTTTTGCTGTCTATTTCTTCCTGTAACTCTTTGAACTTCTTCTCTAATAATTTGGATGCTCTACCATTTGGTGCATATATGTTTAGTAGTGGTATTACTTCATTGTCTATGGTGCCTTTTAGCAGGATGTAGTTTCCTTCCTTATCTCTTTTAATAAGATCTATTTTTGCTTTTGCTTTGTTTGAGATCAGGATTGCTACCCCTGCTTTTTTTACTTTAGTTGAAGCATAATATGTTCTACTCCAGCCTTTTACCTTTACCCTGTGTTTGTCCCTGTTTCAAATGTGTTTCTTGTAAACAACACATTGTAAAATTATGGTTTTTAATCCATTCTGCCATCCATTTCTGTTTTATGGGACAGTTCATCCCATTCACATTCACAGTTATGATTACTATCTGTGTCTTTCTCTCTATCCTATCCCCCTCTCCATTTATGCTTTTCTTTCTCCTTTCTCCCCTTCCCTTCTACTAGTGTTTTGCTTTTGACCACCTCCTCCCTCAGTCCCACCTCCCTTCTATTAGGTCCCCTCCCTTTTCTTCCCCTTTATCCTTAGTACTTCTTCCCTCCCTTCTATTTACTCCCTCTCTTTTCTTTTCCATTTTCCCTCCTACTGCCTATAGGGCAAGTTAGATTTCTACACTTAACTGATTGTTATTCCCTCCTTAAGCAAATCTGATGACAGCAAGGTTCAAACAATGCTTATCTCCCCGCCATTCTTTCCCTCTACTGTAATGAGTTTTTGTGCCTTTTCCTATAACATAATTTACCCTTTTCTGCCTCCTCCTTTCCTTTTCTCCCAGTACATTTCCTAAGCTAGATCAGATTAATCCACTTACTTAGATCCATTTAACCCACTTCATTAGATTTTTTTTTATCATTACATTAAAGTCAATTTTATACCCACCCCTCTCTATGTAATGTCTTTTAAAGTGGTGTAATAACAATACAGTTCTCAAGAGTTACAAGTTTCATCTTGTAGGGATGTAAACAACTTACCCTTATAAATAACATGTTTATTTTCTGTCCTGTTTACCTTTTTATGTCTCTCTTGAGTCTTGCATTTGAAGATCAAATTTTCTGTTGAGCTCTGGTCTTTTTATCAGGAAGGTTTAGAATTCTTTTATTTCATTGAATGTCCATCTCCTCTCCTGAAAGATTATGCTCACTTTTGCTGGGTAGTTGATCCTTGGTTGTAATCCAAGCTCTCTTGCCTTAATGGAATATCATATTCTATGCTGTACTATCTTTTAATGTAGAACCTGCAAAGTCCTGCATAATCCTGACTGTGGTTCTATGATATTCAAATTGTTTCTTTCTGGCTGCTTGCAGTATTTTCTCTTTGGTCTGGTAATTTGGAATTTGGCTACTACATACCTCGGTATTTTCAATTTGGGATGTTTTTCAGGAGGTGATTGGTGGATTCTTTGTATGGCTATTTTACCCTCTGGTTCTAGGACCTCAGGGCAGTTTTCCTGAAAGATGCTGTCCAGGTTCTTTTTTTCATCATGATTTTCAAGTAGACCAATCATTTTTACATTGTCTCTCCTGGATCTATTTTCCAAGTCAGTTGTTTTGCCAATGAGGTATTTTACATTTTCATCTGTTTTTTCATTCTTTTGTTTGATTTTTGCTCTCTCACAGTGTCATTAGCTTCCACTTGCCCAATTCTAATTTTTAAGGAGTTGTTTTCTTCTATTAGATTTTGTACCTCCTTTTCCATTCAGCCAATTGTGCTTTTTAAGGAGTTGGGTTTTTTTCCAGTGTACTTTTTTCCCCCCATTTGGCCAATTGTGTTTTTTAAGGACTTGTTTTCCACAATTAATTTTTGTCCTTCCTTTTCCAAGCTATTGACTCTCTCTTGCATACCTCTCATTTCTTTTCCCAATCTTTCTTCTACCTCTCTTCTTTGACTTTTAAAATCCTCCTTGAGCTCTTCTAAGGAGGCTTTTTGGGCTTCAGACCAGTTCATATTCCCTTTTGAGGTTCCAGATGTGGGTTTGTTGACAATATTGTCTTCTTCAGAATTTCTGCCTTGATCTTCACTATTCCCATAATGACAATCTATAGTATGTTTCTTTTTGCTCATGGTATTTGCTTATTTCCTGGCCTTTAAAGAGATTGAGCTCTCCTGTTGAGGAACAGGGGGCACTTGACCCAAGCTTCTTGTGTTGGGAGCCTGGGGATTGGTCACTGGCTTTGTGGGATGGGGGCCTCCAAGGCTGGCAGTTGGAGGCTATAGGGTTCTGGCAGCTTATCTGGTGTTGGGCTGGAATCAGCAACACTGGAACTTTAGGGGTAGGATTGGGTGGTCTGGTCCCTGAAGGTTGCCTGCTCACCCAGGCCTTTCCTTCCTTTCACTTTCTTTGGCTCTTTTCAGATGGATGTTTCCCTGCTGCAGGATGTTTCTCCACCTGGGGGGAATCCTTGGAGCACTTCCCAGAGCTTTGCTGAGGCATTGGGAGACTTGGTTGCCATAGAACACTGAGGCACATGGTGGTTTTTTGATCTGGTTTCCACTGGTTCCCCTGCCCTTGCTGAGGTACTTAGGGGGTCCTGGTGTTGGTGTTTGCCTCTTCCACTACTTGAGGTTCAGGATCTCCCCCTGGTATGCTGAGGTGGGGCTTTCTGCTAGCTTGCTGGGATGCCTCCCATTCTGTACTGCTCTCCTTCCCCCAGGGCAAGAGGGGCCTATTCCATTAACCTCTCAAGATCCATCTTTATGCTGGTTCAGCTGTTCCAGGATTTTTTCCTGGGGCAATATTTTCTGGGTTTTTGGGGGTTAATAAGGGACAGTAAGAGTGACTTACTTCTTACTCTGCCATCTTGGCTTCCAGAAGTGGAACCAATGGATCTTTTCTTAGAATAATAATTTCTCTAAAACCAAGAGTAAACATTATATGTAATAGGGATAAACTAGAAGCTATTCCTGTAAAATCAGGGGCAGAAGCAAGAATATCTGTTATCACCATTGTTATTCAATATTGTACTAAAACTGCTAGCCAGAGCAATAAGACCAAAAGAAAAAAAAGGGAAGCACAGGCAATGAGGAAACAAAGCTATTAGTTTTTGCAAATGATATGATAGCATACTTAAAAAACCCTAGAGAGTCAATTAAAAAACTGCTCAAAACAATTACCAACTGTACAAAGTTGCAGAATATAAAGTAAACCCACACAAAGCATCGGCATTTCTGTATATTATTAACAAAACCCAGAAGGAAGAAGTATAGAGAGAAACTGCATTTAAACTAACTACAGTATAAGATAGTATGAATTACGTGGGAGTCTACCTACCAAAACATATATAGGAACTACATGAACACAATTACAAAACATTCTTCACATAAATAAAAACAGATCTAAACAAATGAAGAAATATTAACTGCTCATGGGTTGTAGTTGTTATGGTTGTTACTTAGTTGTTTCAGTTGTGTCCAACTCTCTGTGACCCTATTTTGGGGTTTACTTGGCAAAGATACTGCAGTGGTTTGGTATTTCCTTCTCTAGCTCATTTTATAGATGAGAAAACTGAAGCAAACAGGAGTAAGTAACTTACCCAGGGTCATAAAACTAGTAAGTGTCTGAGGCTGGATTTGAATTCATGAAGATGAATCTTCCTGATTCCAAGGCCAGTGCTCTATCAGTGGATAGAGTGCCACCTAGCTGCCTGCTCATGGGTAGGCTGAGACAATATAACAAAAATGACAAGATTATCTAAATGAATCAGTGCCATACCAATAAAACTAGCAAAATATTATTTTGCTAGAAAATGTAGTAGAAAATAAAGAGGTAGAAAAAAATAGTAACAAAATCCACCTGGAGAAAAAAAAGGTCAAGAATATTAAGGGAGCCAATGAAAAAAAGTGAAGGAAGGGGGTATAGCACTATCAGATCTCAAATTGTATTACAAAACAGTAATAATCAAAACAATCTGGCACTACATAAAAATATAGAGTGGTTGATCAGTGGAATAGATTAGGTACACAATATAGAGAAGCAAATGAGCATAGCAACCTAGTATTTGACAAATCCCAAGTTCACTAGCTATTGGGGCAAGAACTCATTACCTGACAAAAACTACTAGGAAAATTGGAAAGTAGTATGGCAAAAACTAAGCATAGACCAATATCTCATACTATATACCAAGATAAGGACAAAATGGGTACGTGATTCAAACATAGAAGGTGATATCATAAGCAGATTAGGGGAACGTGGAAAAAAAATACCTGTCAGATCTATGAATAGGGGAAGTATTTTTGACCAAACAAGAGATAGAGAGGACCACAGAAGGTAAAATGGATAATTTTAATTATATTAAATTTAAAAGATTTTGCACAATCAAAATCAACGCAGCCAAAATTAGAAGGAAAGCAGGAAAGGATTACAGCACATTTCTCTGACGAAAGTCTCATTTCTTAAATATATAAGGATTTGAGCCAAAGTTTTAAAAAATAAGAGCCATTCCCCAATTGATATATGGTCAAAGGATAGGAACAAGCAGTTTTCAGAAGAAGGAATTAAAGCTATTAATAGTCACATGAAAAAATGCTCCAAATCACTAATCATTGTAGAAATGCAAGTCAAAATAATTCACTTTTCAGATTGGCTAAGATGACATAAAAGGAAAATGACATGTAGGAAGGGATGTGAGAAAAGAGATACGCTAATACACTTTTGCTGGATTTGTGAATTGGTCCAACCCTTCTAGAGAATAATTTGGAACTACACCCAAAAGTTTATAAGACCACACATATCCTTGACACAGAAATACTGCAACTAGGTCTGTACCCCAAAGAGGTCAAAGGAAAAAGGGAAAGGATCCATATGTACAAAAATTTATCAGATCTTTTTGTGGTGGTAAAGAATTAGAAACTGAAGGGATATCCATCAATTGGGGAATGATTGAACAATATGATTGTCATATGATTGTGATGGAATACTATCGTGCTGTAAGAAATGATGAAGGGTATGGTTTCAGAAAAACCTGAGAAGACTTATATGAGCTGATGCAAAATGAAGTGAGCAAAACCAGGAGAACAATGTACACAATAATAGTAATATTGTAACAATAATCAACTGTGAGAGGTTTAGCAGCTCTGATCAATATGATGATCCGTCACAGTTCCCAAGGACTCATAATGAGAAATGCTATCCACCTCCAGATAGAGAACTGGTGGACTCTGAGTATAGATTCAAACTTTTTTTCTCTTTGAATTTTTCTTACTTTTTTTTTCTTACAACCTGGCAAATGTGGAAATAGGTTTTGCTTAATTTCACATGTATAATGGGTATCATCCTTGCCTTTTCAGTGAGTTGAGGAGACAGTGGAGGGACAGAAAGAATTTGGAACTGAAAATAAAAATTAAAAAACTTTTTAACAGAAAAAAAGATGGAATGTAAACTCATTGAGAATAAGACTCTTTAACCCCAGATCCTAGCATAGTGATGGAGATATAAAAGCTAGTTGATCAACTGATGATTGAACTCACGGAAGCTGACGAAGTCACCAAGAATGGATAGAGAGTAAAAAGGCCTGTAGGAAAGAAACTTGGAGTATAACCACAGTTAGGAAATAGGATATGGATGATTGCTGTTGGTGGTGGTGGTGGTCCTTCATTTTTGAAGAGGGTCTGTGACAGCATGGGTGATGTCTTTAGCTGGGTGTGAATTGGATTTAAGTGACACAGAGCTGCACAAAGTCATCAGCCTCAATCTCTCTTCCAGAGTCACTGAAGGCAAGACAACAATCAAAATGACCACCAATTACCTGGGATGCAGTGGATGACCTTACCATCTTTGATGTCTGACTAAGTTCTAAACACTCTACGGCACCTGCTTCAGCTGCCTTCGGGGCTGTGGGAACAAATTGATCTCATCTGCCCATTCTGCTGGGGTGGGAGGTAGGGAGGAGAAGTCTTCACATTCTTGGGGTAGATATCCCCCTAATTCGCCAAGAGGTTTGTCAGTTACTCTCAGCCTGGCTTAGCCTGTCTGATGAGATGGTTTTACTGGGGTGTGACCATTGCACATGCCATCACTTCTTAGATGATGATCCAGTATAGAAGACAGAGGAGCAGTTAGACAGGTAGGAGGAGAATCAAGAGAGCATAGCATCATGAGAACCTAGAGAGAAGAAAGTATTGAGGAAGAGAAGGTGGTGAGCTGTGTCAAATGCTATAAAGAAATCAAAAAAGAATGAGAACTTAGAAAAGGCAATTGCAGTTGGGAAATAAGAGCTTACCAGTAACTCGAGAGAGGAGTTTCAATTGAATGATGAAGTCAGAAGTCTGATGTAAGGATCTCATAGTTAAACAGCATCATCAGTTGCATTACTTTGATACATGGTAAAAAGACTAGGATTCTTAGTATCCTCTGTTACATTTTTCCCTATGAGTAGTAGCATGGAAACAGAAGTAGGCAGCATAGGACAGAAGACTATCTTTTATTTTTGTTTCATGGGTCATGTCCCAAGAGTTCATCACTTAGTGGTGATGAGCCTCCTTATGATGATATACATTGGTCTTTGGGCAGCAGACAATCTGCTGCTCAAATCATACTTAAAGCCTTTATAGCTGGGTAGAAAGTGCCAGACAGTAGATTATGAGCTCCTTGAGGGTAGAGATTGTCTTTTGCCTTTCTTTATATGCCCAGGGCTTAGTAGAGTGTCTGGCCTATAATACCATAGCTTGCTTCACGTGCCATGATAAGTCATCAGAGTAGAAATATTGCGGAGGATTAGGAAAAGGGATACGTACAAAACTTATGATTTCCTTGGGGGAGGCAATAACTCAGTGAGTAAACTCCCTCTACCAACATAAGTTTGTACCTTCTCTGCAACTAATAGTCTTAGAGAATTGCCTAGAGCAGTAGCTCTCAAAATGTGGTTCATACACTTCTGGGAATCCCTGAGTACTTTTCAACGGGTCCAAAAAGGAAAAACTATTTTCTTAATACAACTAAGATGCCATTTATCTGTTAAAAACACTCCTCACTTTTCCAACTACATATTTCTGTGAGCCTGGATCTTCCTCCACTGAAACAATAAATTGTAAGAGATTGAATATAGGAGATTTGAGAAAACAAATGGTCTTCTATTAAGCCAGACATTAAAGAGATCTGCAAAAAAAAAAACAAACAAAAAACCCAATGCCACTATTCCCACTAATATTGATATAGCTATATATCAATAAAAATCAATACTATATACAGTATTGTAATGACTAATTGCGGAAATCAAGTATGTCCTAAATCTTATAGATATATATGTATGTGTATATGTATACATGTCTGTGTGTGAGTGTGTGTATGTATGTGTATATGTACATATATAAATATGAATCAAGTATGTCTTATTGCTAGTCTACATACACACATTTTCATACATATATATATATATATAAGCTGTATCTACATCAATATATAGACTACATATATGCATACATATAGGCTAGAGATACTATTAATATATAGACTAGAAATATATAGGTTATGTGTTTATAGTGTAGATATAGGTTTTTATTTATATCAACATATAGAATACCCTCATACATAGGCAAGAGATATTATATATACATACATGCTATTGTTCAGTCTTTTCAGTCATGTCCAACCCTTCATGACCCTATTTGGGGTTTTCTTGGAGAGATACTGGAGTGATTTGTCATTTTCTTCACCAGTTCATTTTATAGGCAAGGAACTGAGGCACACAGGGTTAAATGACTTGCCCAGCATCACACAGCTAATAAGTGTCTGAGGCCAGATATGAACTTAGGAAGATGAGTCTTCCTGACTCAAGGCCCTGCACTCTATCCACTATGCTACCTAGCTGCCCACATATACACATATATACATAAATGCGTGTGTGTAAATGTGTGTATTTACTAGAGATTTAGGACACAACTTGATTTGCCCAAATAGTCAGTCAATATTATCTTCAGTTAGTTAAGTGTATAGGAGAGTGATCTTTTTTCTTTCTTTTGGATTATTTTACTCTTAGGGATCTGACAAAATGTTATGTTACATAAGCACCAAAAATTGCTTTACAGCATGATTGCATACTTTACTAGTTTGCTACGGTATAGGAGAACAAGAACTGAATCTGGAGCCAGAGTACTTGGGTTTCACCCCACTATGCTCCTTACCACATATGTAGCTTTTGGTAAACATTTCGCCTTTCTGGGCCTCAACTACCCTATTTACAAAATGAGAGAATTGAACCTGCGATTCTCTTCCTGGGATCTGGCCTGGCAGACCTAGGTCGGAAATGATATTTCCTCCCCATTTCATTGTGGGGAGACACATCCAGAGTACTGAATGATACTGGTGAGCTTTACTCTGGGGGACTATGACGTTAAGTGCCCTTCTAAATCCCATGATCATACAAGGTCAGTGAAATAACACGTATTAAGGATTTTCCAAGTGCTAGACACTTTGCTTAGCACTGGGGATGCAAAAGACAGTCCTTGAGCTCACAGTCTAATGGGAGGGATAACATGGAAACAACTAATCACCAACAAGGAAAAAATGCAGATAATCAACCGAGGGAAAGCACAACAAAGCTGCAGGGTAGGTGCAATTATTGTCTTCATTTTACAGATGAGACAGAGGTTAAGAGATTAAGTGACTTCCCCACGGCCACACAGCGAGTTTGCGTGTGAAGATTTTAACTCAGGTCTTCCTGATGCCAAGTCCAACACCTCATGCACTGTGCCACTTGGCTTGACTGATAGCTAATGGATATATGCATTTTTTTTTGGCAGTTGGGGTTAAGTGACTTGCCCAGGGTCACACAGCTAGTAAGTGTCAAGTGTTTGGACTGAGGCTGGATTTGAACTCAGGTTCTCCTGACTTCAGGGCAGGTATTCTATCCATTGTGGGAGATAGCTGCCCCAGGGATATATGCATTTTGTCTTGATTTAATCACTGTCAAAAAAAAATAACAAAGGGACTACAATAGAAGAGATATATTGTGAATTATGCCTTTTTTTGTGTTGATAATGAATAATTGGGCAGCTAGATGGCACAGTAGATACAGTGCTGCTAACCCTGGAGTCAGGAAGACCTGAGTTCAGATCCAACCTCAGACACTTACTAGCTGTGTCACCCTAGACAAGTCACTTAACCCTGTTTGCCTCAGTTTCCTCATCTGTAAAATGAGCTGGAGGAGGAAATGGTGAACCACTCCTGTATCTTTGCCAAGAAAACTCCAAATGGGGTCACATTTCCTAAGCAATGTAGGCCACATACATCCTGTATTTTGGGGGAGGGGAGGCTGTTAGAATAGGTACCTGAGCGGTTATACTAGCTGTCTAGGTAGAGTTAGTATCTCTGTTCAGAACACTTACAAAACACCTGATTGGGAGTATGGGGGAGAATAGGAAAGGCTGCAGTATCTGCAAATATTATTAAACTTGGGAGAGAACTTCCAAATACCTGTGTTTCATAGGTTAAATCCTTGAAAAAAATGATTCATTAAACTTGTGTAGTAAATGTACAGAGTTACAACTATATGATCTAATCAAAGGGGGTCAGAAGAATCCTTTTAGATTCTGTTCCCACCCTCTGGAATCGTCTTCTTGGGACCCAGTCTGACAGATGAAGGTGGAGAAGTGATTTTTTTTTTTTACTTTCTTCATGGAGAAAAAACATATTTAAAATCCCAAAATAGATTCATCAACTAGAAGGCAGAAGAGCTATTGTTTTATTTATAGCAATCTACTTGGCTTCACAAATCTTTTTCTGATTTACTTTTAGAAAGCTGAGTGCAGGATTTCTGAATGCCAAATTTAAAACCTTTACTCCTTCAGGGGAATTTCATACTTCAAAAAAACTTTTTACCATCAGTATACCAAAGAATTATTCTCTATGGAAGGGATCTAGGAAAAATGTTTATGTTAGGACTGCCTTTGTAGAAACAATATTTAAGGAGGAAAAAAATGACCTATATTTACAAAACTATTTATAGTAGTTCTTTTCATAGTAGTAAAAAGAGTAGAAACTGATGGGGAACTTACCTATTGGAGAAATATCTAAATAAATTATAATCTATTAATGTACAGGAATATTATTGTGCCATAAGAAAAGACAAGATGGTTAGATTCAGAGGAAGCTGAGAAGAGCCCCATGAACTAATGCATAGTAAAATGAGCAAAACAAGGAGTACAACGTTTACCCATAACATCAGCATTATAAAGAAAAGAAACTTTAAAAGACTTAAAAACTCTGATCAATGCAATGATAAACCAGGACTCCAAGGCACTGGAGATGAAATATCACCACCTCCTGCCAGGGATATGAGAGACTGAAGAAGCAGACTGAGACATAACATTTTTAGAACTGGCCAATGGGGGAATTTGTTTTGATAGACAAAGCATATTTGTTATGAGAGTTTTCGTTGTCTATATTTTTTTTCAATAGAGAGCAGAGGGAGGAAGAGATAAATACATAAATAAATAGGAAATTTTAAAGTTGAAAAATGAATCAATATTTGAGCTTCTAGGAATCATTTCAAAATGATAATAAAAAGCAATTGCTATACCTTATATTTATGGAGAAACCACCACCAAAAGGCATCTTGTAAGAGAGTAATAGATGATTCTATGAGCAGCAAAGATAACCAAATTTTAAAACTCTTTACCTTTGGGGGAAAAATTAAATGTACAAGTTAAATGAAAATGTACAATTAAAAATGTTAATACAAAAACAAATCTTTAAACAGTATATGTTTAATATAGTATACATCTTAAACCTTCGCTGGGTTATGGCTCTCTGACCTGAGAGCAGACATTAGGTGTCAGGACCTCTGATAATACAACTCCAATACAGCTCCAACAACCTAAAGATGAAATCATAGCTTTCCTGCATACCCAAGAATCTGAATTATCTTGCCGGCATGGGCAAGAGCACTAAGTGACAAAAGATGATATTGCCTTGTGGTTTTAAGTGAGAGAGGGGGAAAAGGAGAGGAAGAGGAGGAGAGAGAAATAGGAGTAAAAAGAAGGACAAGAAGGAGAAGAAGAATGAGAGAGAGGAAAAAAGAGCAGGAGAGAGAGAAAGCGGGGGAGAGAGAGAAACAAGATACGGAGAGATACAGAGAGAATTACTGATTCATTTTTAAAATTTTCCAGTGCAGAAAGTTAATGGTTATGGATGATTTCTCTGGGCAATGAATAAAATCAGCAGTAGCTGAGGGAGGATTATGACTAGCTGGGCAGATACTGAAATGGGACCTTCATGATTTTTTCTTGGGAAAAGAGGAAAAGTCCCCCCAGAAAAAGAGCCCCAGGGTGTAGCTGAAAAGAAAGTCCCACCTAAAGAGTGGTGTAGCTTGGTCCACCTAAGGGTAGACGACAGGAGATGCAGGGGTGACTGATGGCCTACTCAGTCTGCTAACCAGTGCAGCACCATATCCCAGCACCATTTCTACATTTATACATGTTTTATCCTATTAGATTATAAGATTTAAAATTAAATTCAACAAACTTGCTAAGCATCTAATATATGGAAGGTACTGTTCTAGGTGGTAAGGTTATAAAAACAAGAAATATTTTATCACTGCCGTTCAAAAGCTTAAATTCTACTGGAAGATGGGGGCAAATCAGGTATATGTGCAAGGAAATAAATATAAAGCAATTTTAAGAAAGCAAGAGTACTAATCATTTGGGGTGGGGAGTCAGGAAAAGCTTTGTGTAAGAGGTGACCCCTGAAATGTGCTTTGAACGTTTCTATGAGACTGAGGTAAGGAGAGAGTGAACTCCAGATATCAGGACCTCAAGCAAGGGCATGCAATCAAAGTAGGAGAATCAGAGATGCGCTGAAGGCAGCTCCAAATAGCTGGTAAGAGCTGCTGTTAAATTTTCATTGTCAGCATTTACACCTCAGCAACATTACAAATCAGGGCTTGATTTATTGTTTTTTTATTGTCTAGACTTAAGAAAGGAATGGTGAAAACGTTAATAATGCAGATTAAACTTTAAATTGTATTGTGAGTAAATCCCTACCCTACTCCCACCCCGAAGCTGTTTGTTAAATCTTTACCAGCATAACCCAATAGAAGACAGAATATTGTGTATGGGGAACACTTAGAGTTTTACCTGAATGGAGAGTGCGTAAAGAGAGTTAATAGGAAGACTGGAAAAGTAGTTGAAAACTAGATTATGAATGGCTTCAATCATGAAAGCAATTTATTCCATGACAAGCAGTATAATAAGAAAGAATACTGAATTCAGAGTCAGAGGACCTGAGTTCTAATAATATTTCTGTTACTTGCTACATGTGCAAACTTAAGTCTCTGTTACTCTTCCTACACTCTAAAATAGTGGTATTAGATGACTTTTAATCAAGCAAAAGTAAGTGCCTAATATGTGCCAGGTACTGTGTTAGACACTGGGGATACAAAAACTAAATCAAAATTCCTTGAATTCAAGGAACTTGTTCTAATGGGGAAGAAAATACTTAAGCACTATCTATCTATCTATCTATCTATCTATCTATCTATCTATCTATCTACTATATAATATAATATATATATAAATACACACACATATGGAGCAATTAAATATAGCTATAAAAGTTATTATTAAATATAGCTATAAAATAGTTGGTTTTTTAAAAGCAGTATTTAACATGGTTGCATGGTCAGATCTGTGTTTTAGGAATATTACAATGGAGGATAGAATGGAAAGGGGAAAAACTTGAGGCACAGAAACTAATTAGTAAGTTACTTCAACAGTCTAGGAGCTAAGTGATGAGTGTCTAAATTAGGACAGCAGTCATGTGAGTGCAGGATAGAAGGATATGAAAGGTAGAGTTGAGATACAACTGGTATCACTGGCCAACTGATCTGCTCTGTGGGGTGAAATGTGAATAAGGAATTGTGGATGACACTGAGGTTACAAACTGTAAAGGTGGTGGTGCTCTTGAAAGAACTAGGAAAAGTCAGGAGAAAAGTGAGTGGCTCTTTTTTTTTTTTAGGCAATTGGGGTAAAGTGACTTGCCCAGGGTCACACAGCTAGTAAGTGTCAAGTCTTTGGTCTGAGGCCAGATTTGAACTCAGGTCCTCCTGACTTCAGGGTTGGTGTTCTAGCCACTGTGCCACCTAGTTGCCCCTGAAAAGTGAGTGTTTTTATGTGTACAAAAGTGGAGAGATCTGGTACTGTTTTGTATCAGTTGAAGAGATACTATGGAACATTTAGTTCAAAATGACTAGTAGGTAGCTGATGATATGGGACTACAGATCTGGGAATTATCTGCATGAAGATGATAATAGAACTCATAGGAGCTGATGAGAATACTATAATAAAGAGAGATAGAAAAGAGGAGAGGATTTATAATTGAGCCTTGAGCTATGACCACAGTTAGAATGTGGGACATGAATGATGATCCAGAAAAGGAGAATGAGAAATGGTCATACAGTAGGAAGATAAGGGGGAGAAAGGGGTAAAGAAGGGGAAAGGGACACACACACACAGAGACATAGAGACAGAAAGAGAGAATAGTATCACAGAAATCGTATAACTGTGATACTGGGTTGTCAACTTCTTCAAGGAGTTTAACTGAGAAAGGGAGGAAATATTTGCAGATAGCTTGAGGAGATGGAGAGTCTAGTGGAGGTGGATTATTTTTGTTTTATTTTGCTGTTGTTGTTTTATTTTATTTTATTTTTTTGGCTAGGCAATGGGGTTAAGTGACTTGCCCAGAGTCACACAGCTAGTAAGGGCTATGTGTCTGAGGCCGGATTTGAACTCCGGTCCTCCTGAATCCAGGGCCGGTGCTCTATCCACTGCGCCACTTAGTCGCCCCTTGGTTTGTTTTTAATGATGGAGTCTACTTAGGTATATATTTTTTCATTAATTTATTTTGATTTATCAACAATCACTTCCATAAGCTTTTGAGTTTTAAATTTTTCACCCCCTCCCTCCCTCCCTCCCTCCCCAAGATGGTGCACAATCTAATATAGGCTATACATATACATTCTTATTAAACATATTTTCACATTAGTGATGTTATAAGTAAGAATTAGAACTAATAGGAGTTACCACCAGAAAGAGGAAACAAAACACAACAGAGGAAAAAAATTGCAGATAGTGTGCTTTGATCTGCATTCAAACTCCATAGTTCTTTCTTTGGATGTGGTTAGCTTTTTCCATCATGAGGCTTTGGTAGATGTCTTAGATCCTTGTATTGCTGAGATGGATTAAGTTTATCAAAGACAGTCATCACTCAATGTGACTGTCACTGTGTACAACGTTCTCCAAGTCTTTCCAGGTTTATCTGAAGTCTGCCTGTTCATCATTTCTTATAGCACAATAGTATTCCATTACATTCATATATTACATTCACAATTTTGATAACCATCTGTGTCTTTCTCTTCATCCTTTCCCCTGCCCCCCCCCCCCCCCGTTTCTGCTTTTCTTTCTCTTTTCTCCTTTTCCCTCCTCACTATTGTTTTGCTTTTGACCACCGCCTCCCTCAGTCCCACCTCCCTTCTATTAGCTCCCTCCCTTTTCTTTCCCCTTTTCCCTCCTACTGCCTACAGGGTATGTTAGATTTCTATACTTAACTGGTTATGTTATTTCTTTCTTAAGCCAAATCTGATGACAGTAAGATTCAAACAATGCTCACCTCCCTCCCTTCTTTCCCTCTGCTATAATAGGTTTTTTTGCCTTTTCCTGTGATGTAATTTACCCTTGTCTGCCTCCTCCTTTCCTTTTCTCTCAGTGCATTTTCTTAGTTAGATCAGATTAATTCACTTACTTGGATCCATTTAACCTACTTGATTAGATCTTTTTCATCATTACATCAAAGTAAATTTATACCCACCCCCTTTATATACACCCCTTTAACATGGTGTAATAACAATAGTTACAAGTGTCATCTTCCCTTGTAGGGATGTAAAGAGTTTGCCCTTATTAATAACATGTTATTACTTTCTATCCCATTTACCTTTTTAAGTCTCTCTTGAGTCTTATATTTGAAGATCAAATTTTCTGTTGAGCTCTGGTCTTTTTATCAGGAAGGTATGGAAGTCCCCTATTTCGTTGAATATCTATCTCCTCCCCTAAAAGATCATGCTCATTTTCGCTGGGTAGTTGATCCTTGGTTGTAATCCAAACTCCTTTGCCTTACAGAATATCATATTCCATGCCCTACGGTCTTTTAATGTAGAAGTTGCAAGGTCCTGTGTAATCCTGACTGTGGTTCCATGATATTTAAATTGTTTCTTTCTGGCTGCTTGCAGTATTTGCTCTTTGACCTGGTAATTTTGGAATTGGGCTGCTATATTCCTTGGCATTTTCAATTTGGGATCTTTTTCAGGAGGTGATTGGTGGATTCTTTCTATGGCTATTTTACCTTCTGGTTCTAGGACCTCAGGACAGTTTTCCTTGATGATTTCCTGAAAGATACTGTCCAGGCCTTTTTTTTCATTGTGATTTTCAGGTAGACCAATAATTTTTAAATTGTCTCTCCTGGCTTGATTTTCCAGGTCACGTGTTTTACCAATGAGATATTTTACATTTTCATCTATTTTTTTTCATTCTTTTGTGTTTGTTTGACTGATTCTTGCTCTCTCACAGAGTCATTAGCTTCCATTTGCTCAATTCTAATTTTTTAACAAATTGTTTTCTTCTATTAGATTTTGTACCTCCTTCCCCATTTGTCCAATTGTATTTTTTAGGGACTTGTTTTCTTCAGTGTACTTTTTTTCCAGTTGGCCAACTGTATTTTTTTTTTTAGGCAATTGGGTTTAAGTAACTTGTCCAAGGTCACACAGCTAGCATCAAGTATTCGGTCTGAGGCCGGATTTGAACTCAGGTCCTTCTGACTTCAGGGCCAGTGCTCTACCCCACTATACCACCTAGCTGCCCCAAATTGTATTTTTTAGGAACTTGTTTTCTTCAGTGTACTTTTTTTTCCCAGTTAGCCAATTGTATTTTTTAAGGACTTGTTTTCTACAGTTAAGTTTTGTCCTTCCTTTTCCAAGCTATTGACTCTGTCTTGCATACCTCTCATTTCTTTTCCTATTTTTTTTTCCACCTCTCTCATTTGACTTTTAAAATCCTTCTTGAGCTCTTCTAAGAAGGCTTTTTGGGCTTCAGACCAGTTCATATTCCCTTTTGAGGTTCCAGATGTGGGTTTGTTGACAATATTGTCTTCTTCAGAATTTCTGCCTTGATCTTCACTATTCCCATAATGACAATGTATAATATGTTTCTTTTCGCTCATGGTGTTTGCTTATTTCCTGGCCTTTAAAGAGATTGAACTCTCCTGCTGGGGAGCAGAGGGCACCCACCCAAGGCTTCTTGTGTTGGGAGCCTAGGACTTGGTCACTGGCTTTGTGTGCTGGGTCCTCCAATGTTGGCAGTTGGAGGCTATAGGGTTCTGGCAGCTTATCTGGTGTTGGGCTGGAAACAGCAATACTGGAACTCTAGGGGTAGGATTGGGTAGTGTGGCTCCTGGAGACTTCCTGCTCACACAGACCTTTCCTTCCTTTTGCTTTCTTCAGCTCTTTTCAGATGGATGTTGTAGGGTGTTTATTTGCCTGGGGTCCCTTGGAGTCCTGCTTCCTTTAGTTTTGCTAAGGCACTGGGAGAGTAGGTTGCTGTAGAATGCCGAGGCACCTGGTTGTTTTCTGAGCTGGTTTCCACCAGCTCCCCTTCCCTCAGTGAGGCACTTGGGGTTCAGGTGTTGGTGTTTGCCTCTTCCACCACCTAAGCTTCAGGATCTCCTCCTGGTATGCTGAGGTGGGGCTTTCCACTAGCTTGACAGGATGCCTCCCATTCAGTACTGCTTTCCTTCCCCCAAGGTAAAAGGGGCCTTTCCAGTTAATTCCTCAAGCTACCTGGGCTACTGGACTGCTGCATCCCATCTTTCTTCTGGTTCAGCTGTTCCAGGGTTTTTCCTGGGGTGATATTTTCTGGGATTTCAGAGGTTAAATGTACTTAGGTATATTTGAAGGCAGTGGAGAAGGAGTCAACTTATAGGTTAGAGATTCGAGGTATGTGATTGAAGACATAATCTTCTGGAGAAGATAGGAGGAGATGGGATCAAGTACGTGTGTAGACTTCTTGGCCTTGGCAAGGAGAAAAGCCATTTCTTTGTCAGAGATTGGGGAAAAGGAAGAGACAGTGGGAGATGATGTCAAGGGTTTTGATATGAAGAGAAAGGGGGGAAAAGGAGCTCAAGTTGAATGGCCTCAATTTTTTCAGAAGGCCAGGTCCTCAATCGACAGATCTTGGGCGGTGGAGAGGAGGTATGGCGGCTTGAAAAAGGAGAAGGTTCAGAATAATTTTGGTGGAAAGTGAGACAGGAAAAAAATAGGGAGGATTGAAGGGATTTCTGCATGTTCAGTTGAGATTGGATAATATGAATTTATAATGTACCTAGTCTATGTGGCTGCGAGACTTCATCTTTGTTCAACATTTTCCATCTTTGTTCAGCATTTTGTGAATAGGAGTAAGGAGTAATTCAGGTCTGAGATTTAGCAAGAGAAGAGCAGTGGCAAGATAAGGGGGCCAAGGCATTTAAATATAGAAGACTAAAACTTCAATGGCTAACTATTTAGGTTGAGTTTGCAGAGAGAAGTCAAAATTGAAGGATGAAAAGAATAGAGACCCCAATTTGTTCCAAGAACAGGTCAGGACGGTGAAATATAGGGAGACTTGGAAGGATGAGAAGTTATGGTCACGTAGGGGAATGCAAAAGTTTCTAATTAGGGAAGTAGAATACTTCTGAGTGATGGCAAGATCTATTGTGTGGCCATACCTCTATGTGGTTGAGGGGAAATAAAAGGGAACATCTACTTGGATATCAAAGTCCCTTTGTATTAAGGCAAGAGCTACAGATGAGAAGAAAATGGTGAGCCAGATACAGAAGCCCTTGAGGGAAAATGCCCTGAGGGCGTTATCTAACTCATTCTATCCTCACAACAACCCTGTGAGGTAGGTGTTCTTATTATCCCTATATTACAGTTGAGGAAAATGAAGCAGGCAGAAATTAAGTGACTTGCCTATGGTCATACAGCAAGTAAGTGTCTCTCAGGTGGAATTTGTACTCAGATATTTTTTAATACAGGCCTAACTGTATCTACTTCAGTACCTAGCTGCCATTATCCCTTGGGTATTAGGAACATGGGTAGTGAGCAGGGGACAGCTTTCTTTAAAGTATTTCTTTTTTTAAAAAATAATTCATTTTTTTTGTTACATTTTATGTTCTGAACAAGTCTCTCTCTCCCTCTCTTCCCACACCACACTAAAAAAGGCCACCATTTCATACATGCACACACGCGCGCACACACACACACACACACACACCCCTCTGTGTATACATATATACATATTATATACACATACAAAAATATATATAGGTAATTTAATTGGGATGGCATTGAATAGGTAAATTAATTTAGGTAGAATTGTCAATTTTTATTATATTGGTTCTGCCCATCTGTGAACAATTAATATGTCTCCAGTCATTTAAATCTGACTTTATTTGTATAAACAGTGTTTTAGAATTATGTCCATGTAGGTTCCTAGCTTTGTCTTGGCAGGTGTACTCCCAGATATTTTATGCTGTCGATATTTATTTTAAATGAGGTATCTCTTACTATCTCTTCTTACAGGGATTTGTTGGTAATATATAGAAAAGCTGATGATTTATGTGGGTTTATTTTATATCCTGCTACTTTGCTAAAATAATTAATTGTTCAACTAGCTTTTTAGTTGAATCTCTAGGATTTTCTAAGCATATCATTGATATTGTCTGCAAAAGAGATTGTTTTATAACCTCATTGCCCATTATGATCCCTTCAATTTCTTTTTCTTCTCTTATTTGCTATTATTAGCATTTCTAATACAATATTGAATAATATTGGTGATAATGGGCATCCTTGTTGCATCCCTGGTCTTACTGGGAAGACTTCTAGCTTATCCACATTACAAATAATGTTTACTGATGGTTTCAGGTAGATGCTTCTTGCTATTTTAAGGTAAAATCCACTTATGCCTATTGTTTAAAGTGTTTTTAGTGGTAATGAATGTTGTCTTTTATTGAAAGCTTTTTCTGCATCTATTGATATGATTTTTGTTACTTTTGTTATTGAAACCATATGATTTTTGTTACTTTTGTTATTGAAATAATCAATTGTTAATATTTTTCCTTATGTTAAATGACCCCTGCATTCTTGGTATAAATCCTACTTGGTTACAATGTATAATTTTTGTAGTATATTATTGTAGTCTTCTAGCTAGGATTTTATTTAGGATTTTTGCATCCACATACAGTAGTGAAATTGGTCTATACTTTTTTTTTCCTATTTTTGCTCTTCTTAGCTTAGGTTTCAGCACTGTATTTGTTTCATATAAGGAGTTTGGTAGGATTCTTTCTTTGCCTATTATTCCAAATAATTTATTTAATATTGAAATTAATTGATCTTTAAATGTTTGGTAGAATTCACTTGTAAGTCCATCTGGTCCTGATGCTTTTTTCTTAGGAATCTCATCTATGGCCTGGTCAATTTCTTTTTCTAAAATAAGTTTATTTAGATATTCCATTTCCTCTCTGTTAATCTGGGCAGGTTTTATATATATAAAACCTATTTCACTTAAATTGTTAAATTTCTTGGCACATAAATAATTGGGCAAAATAATTCCTAACAATTGCTTTGATTTTACCTTTATTAGTGTTACAATCACCCTTTTCATTTTTGATACTAGTGATTTGATTTTCTTCCCCCTTTTTAAAAAAATTACATTAACCAATGGTTTATCTATCTTATCAGTTTTTTTATAAAACCAACTCCTAATTTTATTTAATAATTCAATGGTTTTCTTACATTCAATTTTATTAATCTCACCTTTAATTTTGAGGATTTCCAAATTGGTGTTTAATTGGAGATTTTTAATTTGTTCTTTTTCTCGTTTTTAAGTTGACTACCCAATTCATTGGTCTGTTTCTTTATTATATTGATGTAAGCATTTAGATATATGCAATTTCCTCCAATTACTGCTTTTGTTGCATCTTGTAGCTTTTGGTATATTGTTTCATTATTATCATCCTCTTTTTTTTTTTTTGGCAATTGGGGTTAAGTGACTTGCCCAGGGTCACACAGGTAGTAAGTGTCAAGTGTTTGGTCGGAGGCCGGATTTGAACTCAGGTCTTCCTGACTTCAGGGCTGGTGCTCTATCCACTGTGCCACCTAGCTTCCCCTTATCATCCTCTTTAATAAAATTATTTATTATTTCTATGACTTGTTCTTTAATCCACTCATTGTTTAAGATTAAGTTTTTAGCTTCCAATTAATTTTTAATGTGTTTCCATGGTACTTTATTAAATGTAATTTTATTACATTATGATCTGAAAAGGATGCATTTCATATGTCTGCTTTTCTGAATTTAACTACAAAGTGTTTATGCTCTAATATATGGTTAATTTTTGTAAAGGTGCCTTGTACCACTGAGAAAAATGTGTATTCCTTTCTATTCCCATTCAATTCTCTGTAGATTTCTATCATATCTAGCTTATCTAACATTCTATTCATGTCCTTGACTTCTTTCTTATTTATTTTTGGTTAGATTTGTATCTGAAAGGTGAAGGTTGAAGTCCCTCACTATTATGGTTTTGCTATCTATTTCCATCTGTAATTCATTTAGCTTTTCCCTTTAAAAATTTGGGTGTTATAGCACATGTTGCATATAGGTTTAGAATTGCTATTACTTCATTATCTATAGTACCTTTTATCATAATGTAATTTTCCTATTTATCTCTTTTAATCAAATCTATTTTAGCTTTAACTTTGTTTGAGATCATGATTGTTACCCCTGCTTTTTTGTATCAGTTGAAATATAATAAATGATATGCCAAGCCTTCATCTTTATGTGTATCTCTCATTTTTAAGTGTGCTTTTTGTAAACAACATATTGCTGGATATTCGTTTTTAATCCATTCTGCTATCCATTTATGTTTTATGGGTGAGTTCATGCCATTCACATTTAAAATTATAATTACTAGTTGTGTATTTCCCTCCACTCTATTTTTCCTGTTTATCTTTCTCTCCCTCTCTTTTTATCCTATTTCTTCTCAGACCTCTAGTTTACTTGGGACTACTACCCCCCTAATCAACATCCCTTCTAAGAATCCCTCTTTTATCCTCTCCCTTTGCCTTCCTATTCCTTAATCTAGCCACCTTTCTAAGATTCCCTTCCTTATCCTCTCCCCTTACCCTCCTATTTCTTGATCTACACACTCTACTAAAAGTCTTTCCCTTATTTTATATCTTGCTCTTTTATTTCTTAATCTTTGTGCCTTTCTAAAAGTCTTTCCTATCTTCTCATCCTCCTACTTCTTTGTAAGTTAAGAAGACTTTTACACCCTTTTAGATACATATGTTATTCTCTCTTTAACGGTTCTGATAAGAATAAAGTTTTAGCAATACCAGCCCTCCACCCCCTCCTGGCCTACACTATAATAGCTCTTCTATTCATGCCTCATTTGTATGAAATAAATGCTCCATTTTACCCCGCCCTACCCAATTTTATTTTTTTAGGCTCATCTCATTATACTCAACTCAACCCCAAGCCTTCTATCTATGTATGTTCTTTCAAAATACTGTAGTAATGATATCATTCTTAAGAGTTACAGATCATGTTTTCCTATATAAGAAGTAAATAGTTTGACCTTATTAAATCCCTTATAATTAGTCTTTCATGTTTACCTTCTTTGTTTCTCCTGATACTTACAGGTCAAATTTTCAGTTCAGTTCTGTTCTTTTCTTCATAAATACCTGAAAGTCCTTTAATTCATTAAATATCCATTTTTTTTCCATGAAGGATTACACTCAGCTTTGCTAAGTAAGTTATTCTTGGTTGCAAACTCAGCTCCTTTGCTCTTCAGAATATTATGTTCCATGCCTGTTAGTCTTTCAATATAGACAAAGCTAAATCCTGTATTATCCTGACTGTAGCTACAAAGTATTTATATTATTTCTAGTTGCTTGTAATATTTTCTCTTTGATCTGGGAGCTTCAAAATTTAGCTATAATATTCCTAGTAGTTTTTACCTTGAGATCTCTTTCAGGTGGTGATTGGTGGATGTTTTCAATTTCTATTTTACTGTCTAGTCTAAAACTTCATGCCAATTTTCCTTAATAATTTCTTAAAATATAGTGTCTAGACTCTCTCTTTTTTTTTTATCATAACTTTCAGGTAGTCCAGCAATTCTTATATTGTCTCTCCTCAATCTGTTTTCCAGATTAGTTCTTCTGTTGAGATGTTTCACATTCTCTTCTGTTTTTTCATTCTTTTCATTTTGTTATGTTATTTTTTGGCATCTTATGAAGTAATTAGCTTCCCCTTGCCCAATCTAATTTAAAAAATTTTTTTTCCCCAATTCTAATTTTTAAGTAGTTAATTTTCTTAAGTTTTTGGATCTCTTTTCCCAATTGGTTGACTTTATTTTTATGATTGTCTTGATTTTCCTGTGTTCCTCTTATTTTTTCCCCCTAATTTTTCTTCAACCTCTCTTATTTGATTTTTAAAGTCCCTTTTAAGCTCTTTTGGGGCTTGTGACCATTTTACATTTTTCTTTGAAGTAGAAGTAATTGTTTTGACTTCACTATCTTCTTCTGAGTTTGAACCCAAATCTTCTCTTCATCATAGTAGCTATCTACAATTGGGTTCTTTCTCTTTTGCTTACTCATTTTTCAGCCGCTTATTTTTATGTTAGAGTCAGGCTGTAGTCCTGAGGTGTAGGGGATTCAGGCTTCCAGCCTTTTGTGCTGTTTTTTTTTCTGAGTTCTATCTGGGGGCCTGACCTCAGCCATGGTCCCCAGCAATGCTGTTACTGCAAATGATTTTACTCCCTCTGGTCCCTCCCAAGGCTGTAAGCTTCAGCTAATCCTTCTGGCCTAGAAGGAAAGCCAGAGACTCTGCTCTCCTGGGAGTAACCACAGCCAGCAGGACCCTCATCTCTCTGCAACCACACTTACTGGTATGTGTTTGCTCCTCTTCACCCTCAGCCACATCCTGCCTGGCACAGTGTCTGATCAGTGCACCTAGGCTCCAAGTCCACTGCCAGCAGAGGGCCCCACAATCTTCCCCTAATCAGCTGTCTGACCCCCACACTGTCTATGGGAGAAGGTTCCAGAAGCTGAGGCTGCTTCCAACACATCTGCCCCCAGGCTTGTTGTTTGTTGATTCCAAGGTATCTGCCCCAAGGTATCTGCAGGACAATCAAGCTACACTACCACCTCAGAAGGTCAAACCTTTCCAAATGTCCTCTCAAGTTTTCTTAGGCTGGATGACTGCTTTACCCCAACTTTTAATTATTTCTGCTGCTCTAAAGTTCACTTTGAAGCATTATTTTAAATTATTAGTGAGGAAATTTGAGAGAGCCAGGTAATTTCCTGCCTTATTCTGCCATCTTCCCAGAATTTCTCTTAAATGTTTCAAAGCATATTGGCTTTCATATATTTAATGCATTCTGTAGTGCTTTTTTAAAAAATGTATCTTCCCTTACTACTATTTCCTCTTCAATTCTGTTACTTCTATTTAGAAATGTTATAGATTTTTATGAATTTATTTTGTATGCTGTTACTTTACTAAACATACTGTTTAAATCAGTTTCTTTGCTGATTCTTTGGGTCTTCTAAGAAAGTCATGAATTCATCAGCAAATAGAAATTGTTTTGTCTGTAGTTTGCCTATACATATGCCTTTGACTATTATTTTACAGATCCCCAGTGTCTAGCATGTATTGATTATTGTTATCACTAGCATTTCTAGTGCTTTGTCAAATAATGGTGGCAAAAGGGAACACATTTGCTTTACTTCTGTATTTTGGGGGAAAGTTTTTATTTCCAATTAAAAAAAATAATATGGTGGTTTCAGATATACACATTTTCTCATATTAAGTGGCCCTCCTATGCCTATACTTTATAAGGATTATAATATAAATACAGATTGTACTTTATGCTTTTCCTACATTCATTGCTATATGTGTGGTTTTATTTTTAATATTATTATGTTGTTTTCTTAATGATGAATCATTTGGGCGTCTCTGGTATAAGTCCAATTTGGTCAGAGTGAATAATTTTTTGGATAAATTGCTGTAATAGTTTTGTTATTAGGAGTATACTTAAATTTTTTGACTCAGTATCCATGTCACTTACATTTCTCTTACATTCTCAAATTTAATAGTACAATTGTATATATTTTTATCTAATAATTTTCTTGACTTTCTTTGTCCTCATTGTGATGCCTTATTTCTCATTTCTAATTTTGCTCATATGAATTTAATCTTTTTTAAATCAGACACTATTTTTTTGTCATTTTGTTTATCTTAAAGCAGTTCTTAAATTTATTTATAATTTCAAGTATATTTTTTTTTAATTATAATCCTCTCTGTCCTAACCTTGGTTGTATTTCTTTCTTTGTTGAATTGTTGCTTTTTTTTCTAAGTTTAAAAATTTTGGGTTTAATTCATTATTTTCTTACTGATATAGACATTGAGTACTCTGAATATAACTTGCAATAGTGCTTTGGCTATATCCCATATTCTGATATGTACTATTTATATTACTTATCTTTAATATAATCTGGTACTTATTTTATCATTACCTCTCACACAGTCTTTACTTCCCTTTTAGGGGTTATTTTTGTCAGTCTATATCTTTTCATTCACAACATCATAATTTACTATTAGTTTTACTGTATTGTAACCAGCAGAATCTCTGCTATTCTGTGTTTAATGATATCTCTTTGTACCTCGGTTTGTTATAATTTTTTAAGTTCCATGAACACTTGAAAAATAATATTTCTTTAATTTTTCTATTAAGTTCTCTCTCTATATCTAGTAAATTGAGTTTAATACTTTTTCTTACTCTGCATTTTTATTAAATTTGTAATATTCTGATCATTGAGATGTTAAAATCTATCACTAATTTTTAGTTGATTTCTTCTTAGAATGCTGAGGTTTTTCTCTTGTGAATCTTACTATAGAATTATTGATACATACATGTTTAATATTATATATTCACATTTTACATAGAACATTTTAGCATAATGTGATTTCTTTGTCTATTTCTTTTAACACCTTCTTGTTTTAATGAAATTCTATTTGATAATTAACATCACTTCTGCTTTTAATGATTTGGTAATAGTATGATAAATATTAGACTGTTCTTTCATTTTGAAACTATTTAAATCCTTTTGGATTAAATATATATCTCATTAATAGCATTTTGCTGTATTCTGCTTTTTAATCCACCACATCTTTTCATTGGAGAATTTAGTGTGTTTATATATAAAATGGTCAAGTTTGCCTTTTCTTCCAGTCATAATTCAGAAGAGAATATATACTTCTTATTTCTATTGTTAATATGGGACTAATAAAATCTTGCTAAACAAAATTTTGGTATTATATTTTAATAACTGCAAGTTTTCTTAACCTGGATTTCTCTTTTATCAATAAAAGCATCTTAATTTGAGGATGACACTTCCTGTTTTAAAAAATGTATATCAATACTCTTGTTCACTTTGAACCTGTTTTATTTTCATAGTTTAAAAAAAATTTCTCTTTTGTTTATGTTGTTACTATTCTTCTCTTTCCTGTATCTATTTGTTGCATTTGTTTGGAGAGATTTTGTAAGAAGCCTGGATTTCTTCAATACTTTCTGCAATCTTAACTGGAAAGCCTCTCTTTGAGCCCTTTTAAGGAGAAATCTACTACAATCATGAATTTCTTTTTCCTGGAATGATTATAAAAAACAATAAGAATTCTTTCCTAAAGCTTATTTGGCCATTTAAAAATGAGAAATGAGTGCTTTTGGCAGGTCATATCAAGAAGTCTGGCATGGGCTACCTCCCTTAACAGTTATTTTGATACTAGAATCAACTGTAGGCCATTAGTCATGGCCTCCAGCCAGTATAGTAGTCCATAATTCCCAAATGTGCTGTATTAAAGCACCATAGCAGCCAGAACACCTGAACTATGGGGAAGTGGCTAGCAGATGATGGATATGGGAGACTGCCCATTTCCCATTCTTAGGTTGCTTGGAAATAGCACAAAAAAAGCAGGTAGGGCATTGGATTGGTGTTTGTTGGGCTTGGCTCATTCTCTTACTGTCAAGCTGTTTCTTTTGGAAGGAAAGAAAGGTGAGAATTCCTTGTAGTAGAAGACTAAAGCTGTGGAAGTACATTGTTTCTTGGCAGCTTTTTTTGGATGTCTGTGTTGTCCCAAGTTCTGAGTCAGTGGAGAATTTTTCTGCACCTGGATGTTCTGTGGGCTATCAAAGACCTTCAGCATAGAGAACACTGAAGAATTTGGATGCTATTAAATCTGTTGGCCAATACTGACAGCTATATTCTGGATAATGCTTTTTAAGGTTTCCTCTGTTTCTTCAAGTATTAATGTTAGAGATTATAAGGCACAAATGAGATAATATTTGTAAAGTACCGAGCACAGTGCTTGGCACATAGTAGGGCTACATAAATACTTATTGCCTTCCCTCTCCTCTCCTCTAGCACCTCCCCCACCTTTTAAAAGAAACTTTATAGGCAATTTTCATTATTATGCCACAAATATTTCCATAAATTCTTATCCTGACTCCTACCCCATAGAATCTGTCTTGCTGCAAAGAAAAAGAGCTAGCAAAACTGACAAAGCAATTATATCTGCCAGTTGATACAATTTCTGGTACCTGTAGACCCATACCTCTCTACCAGAGGAGAGAGGCCTATTTCACCACTTATTCTTTGGACTCAGTATTGATCATTGTCTTTAGCCAATCTGCCTTTCAGTGTTTTCTTCATTTAAAAATCATAGTCATTATATTGTTCTCCTCCTGATATCATTATTTTGAATTAGTTAATACTCAAATTTCTCAAAATTCAGCATTTTGATTGTTTCTTAAGGCACAATATTAGTCCATTATGTTCACCTATCATAACTTATTCAGCTATTCTCCTATTTTGTTTATAATAGGGACCTACTTTGTTCCAGCTTTTTGCAAACAGAATATTGCTTTGAATATTCTCATTTGGAGGACTTTCCCGCCCTGTCTTTGAACTCCTTTGGGGTATGTGCACAGCCGTATAAATACAAAATAGTGAATATGCTTATTGAATTAGTGACTTTTCTAGTAGAGTTCCAAATTGTCTTGTTTTCTACATTTGCCTTACAAGGACTCTGACCAGCTATGGTTTTCTCCATCTTAATGTTTAGAAGTCAGCAATTTATTGGACATCTATTTTTCCTCATAAAACAAATGTTCAATTTTGCAGGATATGGTGATGTTCTTGGTTGGAAACCATTTTGTTCACCTTTTAGCATTTCATGTTTTGATATTGTCTTTCCTTTTTCATGCTGGATATGTAGACCTTCATGATTCTGAATGGAATTCCTTATGTCTTGATTTGCCTCTTCCTAGTCTCTTGCAGGAGTTTCTTTTTGGTCAGTGAGTTCTGGCATAGTGATCAAATTTCTGAGTGTTAAATACCTGAAATGTATATTTCCACTTCTGCTTATGTGGACAATTTATATTTTTGTAACTATTCATCCATTTTATTTAGGTTGTCAGATTAATTGCATATATTGGTCAAAATAGCTCCTAATAACTGCTTTAATTGCATCTTCATTGGTCATACATTCACCTTTTTTACTTTTCATACTGGCAATTTGGTTTTCTTTTTTTTTTTTAATCAAATTAACTTAACGGTTTATCTACTTTATTGTTTTTTTCCTCATAAAACCAGTTCCTACTTTTATTAGTTCAGTAAGTTTTTTAACTTTCAATTTTATTAATCTCTCTTTTGATTTTCAAGGTTTCCAATTTGTTTTTTAATGGGGGATTTTAAATTTATTTTTCTTCCCTAATTTTTAAAGCTTGCATGCCCAATTCATTGGTCTTCTCTTTATTTTATTGATGCATTTAGAAATATACATTTTCCCTAAGAACTACCTCATTGTTGTCATTATCTTTAATTAAATTATTGGGTTTTTCTATGATTTGTTCTTTGACTTACTCACTCTTTAGCATTAGATTATTTCCAATAATTTTTAATCTATCTTCCAATGACTCTTTAGTGAATGTATTTTTTTTTGGCATTATGTCTGCAAATGATGCATTTAATATTCTGCTTTTCTGCATTTGTTTGTGAGGTTTTAATGCCCCAATATGTGGTCAATTTTTGTGATGGTACCTTGTACAGCTGGGAAAAAGGCATACTCCTTTTCTATTTTCATTCAATTTTCTCCAGAGGTCTCTACCTCACTTTTCCAACATTCTATTCACCTCCTCAACTACTTTCTTATTTATTTTTTATTTAGATTTATCTAATTCCAAGAGGGGAAAGTTGAGGTCTCCCATTAATACAGTGTTACTGTCTATTTCTTCCTTTAAGTCATTTAAATTTTCCTTTAAGAATTTGGATGCTATGCCATTGGGTGGATATATGTTTGGAATTGAGTATTTAGGAAGGTACTATGGTACCTTAATTGGGCATATTTTTGCTTTTCCTTTGTCTGAGATCACAATTGTTATCTTTGGCTTTTTTTACCTCAACTCTAAGGCATAATAGATTCTGTACTGTCCCAAGCTTCAGGTTTTTCATGTGACTGTTTTCAGAGCTAGTTCTGGTTTCTGTACGTTTTCAGGGCTTCCAAGGTGGTCTGATCTGGGAAGAGGTGTGGTTACTGCTGTCCTAGACTCTGTTCTTGTGCTTACCCAGGAAGGGATATGATTGTTTCCTCCCCTCTAGCCACAAGTGCTAGCCCTCCTCTAGGCCCTGGAATGATAATAAGGTCTCCCACTCTGCTGTAGCTGCAAGTGCTGGTGCTTCCTTTCTGCCTTAGAACTGAGACGACTTGGGCCCCTGTTCCCCTGTGGTTGAGAGCACTAGTGTTCCTTTTTATCCTGCTGTTGCACCTAGGAACTGTAAATAAGCAATGTAATGGGACCCTGTACCAAATACCAACAAAGGGTCCCTCGTAATCTCTTTCTGACCACTTGGCTGACCTCCTTACTGTGTCTGGGCTGAGAGCTCCCAAAGCTGTGTCCATTGCTATTGTAGCTGCCTCCAAGACCTTGCGCCGCCCTCTGGGCCAACCCCCATCTCCGTGTCAGACTTCTCCTGCCGGCTTCCAGCCTCTTGGGCTGGAAAAATGTCTCACCCTGACCTTTTACTGGCTCTTCTACTCCAGAATTCAATTTGAGGAATTATTTTAAAATTATTTGGAGGGAAACATTGGGAGAGTTCAACTGTGTTGCTGCCTGTCCTTTGCCATTTTGGTTCTGCCTCCCCTAAAAGGCAGTTTTTATTATTTGTCACTTAACCCGCTGGTTCCAATACTTTTTAGAATTTTTTCCTATGACTTCTAGAAATATCTAGCTTTTGTCTTTTGTTTGTATCATCATTCTATTATAGGACCTTGATGTTTTAAAAATTTGTTCTTTGCACTCAGTTTCCCAGATGAGTTATTTTTATAGTGTTTACATTAAATGCTCTTTCAGTTGTGTTTTTGATGGATATTTTTTGCTATTTTTTCTTATGTTATCATTAATTTTTTTTTATCCTATTTCCTCCATCCTTTTTTCAGAGTGTCCACTGTTCTGTTATAGTTTCCCAGCTTCTGTTCTAAGATCCATGTTTCTTCCTTTAGTTCTTATGTTAGGCTTTCAACCCACTCTCAGAGCCATTTTTATTTAATTCATTTTTTTTCAGTGGTTCCAAGTATGTTTATTGCAGGATTATTCTCTTCTGCTTCATTGTTTTAGGTGCTTGCATATTTCCTTAGTCTTTTCAGTGGTTGTTATACTTTTTTTTTCCTAAAGCCTAAACTTTTCTATTGTCTCCCACCCACTTTGAAAAGTAGAGGATCATTGTAAATTAAATCACTCTTTAAATACAGAGGTTGTCTAGTAGATAAAGTACTGGGGCTAGAGTTGGAATAATTGAATACAAATCTGGCCTTAGACACTTATTGGCTTGTGACCCAGGGTAAGTCACTATACCTCAGTTTCCTCAACTACAAAATGGTGAAAATAATATTACCTACTTCTCAGAATTATTGTGAGGATTAAATGAGATAATGTTTGTTAAGTGCTTAGCACAATGCCTGGTACATAGTAGGCATTAAATAAATGTTTGTTTCCTTCTTTTATTAAGAAAGTAAGGGGCAGTTAGGTAGCACAGTGGATAGAGCTCTGGCCTTGGAGTCAGGAGGACCTGAGTTCAAAGCTGTCCTCAGACACTTGACACTTAGTAGCTGTGTGACCCTGGGGAAGTCACTTAACCCCAATTGCCTCACCAAAAAGCCAAAAAAAAAAAGTATGTACTTAACAAAGCACTGAGGAATTACACTAAGCTTTAGTATTAGTATAACACTGAAGCAATATTTACCAGCTACTAAAACACTACAACTGGAATCAACTTCCATGTTAGACCTGTCCAAATCCATGAGTACTGCTGCAAACACTAGTTCCCAAAGGCATTCTGTCATTGTCCCTCTGCCTGTGACATAACTCTATGACGTTATTGTCTTGTGATAAAACAAGACTATCTGATGTCAGGTTAGATGAACTGTTAAGACAGCTTCTCACTCTATTAAGATGGATTTTATCTTCATCAAACTACTTAACTTCTCTAGCTCTCAATTTCATCATCTGAAAATGAGTGGGGTTGGACTTGATGAGCTCTGAGGTCCCCTCCAGCTCCACATCCCCTATCATTGCTCCTGTGGGAACCTGTGAATGTCATTTCCCAAACTGACCATTCTTGTAAAATCTGCCCTTCACATCTTTAAATTTCCTGAGGCAGCATCATTCTCTGCCACTTGAGTAAAGTGTTGATACATCTGAACTGATCTGCTGATAATGTAACATGTGCACATCCATAATTTCATTGGGTATATTGCTAAGAGCCCTCTACCTGCACGTTATGGGCAGCATTTATATCTGAAGCTATTTCTTTAGCTTGAGTAACATGTAGAGTTTTGTATCCAACTTGCTTAGCATCATTATAAAGGTTTGATTTGGTTCAGTAAGAGGCATCACTGGAGGACTTTATTGTCGACTCCACATACCTGGTAATATCAAAACATTACTTAAGAACAACCCCCACCCATCACCCACCCTAGATTACATCACCAGAACCTAAGGTACAATTCTGCAACATAAGCAGAAATATCTTTGCAATCTGATTTCCCAGATTCTGTCTATGAAACTTAAATTCATGATTTAAAGTAAGGATGGTGCTGATGACATAATGCACTTTCAATAATCTCAAAAAATTTCCAAATACTTGACCAATTTGTTGTCATTGAAAATATACATGTGTACATTTACATATATACATACATACACATATTTTTTTAATGTAATAATTCCCTGCTGTGTATGCCAGGAGCCCAGGATATTGAGGGAATCATACTATGGCATATATGAAGGCCTCTTAAACTGTTAGAAGACTCATACACTTATGTTCAGAGCTCTCTACTTTTGTTTTTGTTTTTTGCTTCAAGATAGATAAGTCCATCCCCATAGAAATTCCAGGAAGTGAGCTGAATGACACATTATAACTTTTTAAAAAATATATGTATTCTAAACAATCCATTTTAAGCACAGCATTCAATCAGGTTCCAAGGTGGTTTTGCTTAAGTTCCCATGACAGGTTGTGGAGAAAGTGCTGGACTAGGAGTCAGAGAAACCTGGATTCAAAATTATGTATGATACATATTAGTGTCTGTTCTGGCAGATCTCTGGTCCTTAGTGTCTTTATCTGTAAAAGACAGATAGGCCTGTAGGACTTATCTCACAGAATCACTGAGAGACTCAAATGAGACAATGTAAGAAAGTACTTTGCAAACCTGAAAGAATCATTATTCTGCTTTTTTCAAAGCAGACTTATACCAACCATGATTGTGCAGATTTAAAAGAACTCTGTTACACCCATAAGTTGTGCTAAATATTAGGGAAAAAAAGAAAACTATTAGGACTCCAGTAGAACTTCAACATGTGGTATTGTACCACTGTAAAGAACTATTCTGGGCAAATCTTATGATCACACAAGGCAGGATACAACTATAGGAAAAAATACTACCACCAGAAGTAAGAACACTGTCCCCCTGGGCCCCTGGTGTACACAGCAGGGAACCACTCCATAAAGCAGGTTGTGAAAAGGAATATTGCCTGAACCAGTTCTCTCATCTGAAGCACTAGGGTGAGAAGAGCAGAGGCTGGTGATATCACCCTAGCTCAATCCTTAGGACACCTGGTAACTTTGTTGCTTGGATTACTGCTTCCATGACTACAGCAGGCCAATGCTAGACCAGTGATCACCAATTCAGCAACACCACCATTACCACCACCAAAAATTAGGTTCTTACTCTCTTTTTTTCAGATGTCTAAGATATCATTGGTTATTTTTTCAACATATTACTGACTCTAATAATGATAATAATAACTTGAATTTTTATGACACTTTAGAGATTGCAAAACCATTCACAAATATTCTGATTTTATATTCAAAACAACCCTGGGAGATAGGGTCTATTATTATCTCCATTTTACAGATGAGGAAGCTGAGACAGACAGAGGTGAAGTAGCTTGCCCAGGGTGGCAGAGTAGTAGTGACTGAGGTCAGATTTGAACTTGGATCTTTCTGACTACAGGCCCTGTGCTCTATCCACTGGGTGACCTACGTGCCTATACTAAGGAAATACCTCAAGCCCTGGGAAAATGTGGCTCATTTTATTTCCTCATGCTGTTCTTCAAAGAACATCTGTCAATAAGCCAAATTTTCAATGCAAACTTATACATGTAGATTTTGAATGTTAGTTGTGAAAATCATTCATTCACTCCATGCATGTGACCTATATAATGACCTTTCTGTATTTTGTTTTTACTGTTTAGTCTAACAGGCTAAATTTAGAATATACTATTCAAAAGCTGTATAGATAACCATTTAAGGAGATGTCTTTTCTCAAACCAACACATAACATTCAAACACACAATACATTTTTATGCTCTGAAAAAACAGAAGCTTACCATAGAATTATGTTCTATACACTTTTCTAAGAGCAGCAGAAAAGCTCTGCCCCTCCCCAATTTAAAAAAAAAAATCTCTTACAAGAAACTGCAGAATATTTCTGACATTATTTTAAATAACTTATATCTCACACTACACGACTCCGGGCCATTAATTCTGCTTGCTTTTTCAACAGGCAGTAAGTACTAGGCTTAATGCACCACAGATTTTAAATAACTAATTCATATTTAACTTTACATTTACTATGCTTTAAAATGTAAAAAAAAAAGCTCAGTTCATTAGATAATGTTTTCACAGACCACTCTTTGGCAAAACAAAGTAGTGATAACTTACGTCAAGCTTCTGGGCTTTTAAAACATAAAGAAAAATTTCAGAAGCTGTCAAATGTCTGGGTAGTTTTGAAGGCATGTTTACTCTGAAACCAAAGAAGGCACAGTTCTGAAGAGAGATGGGAAAAATCATAGAATAATAATTATTTGACTTTTCTTAGTTTTCTGGCATATTTTCATATGATACTACTTAAATGTATCACTTTAAAATTTTAACAATCTTTTAAAAATTTCTCTCTATCAATCATTTAATTCATAAACATTTATTAAGTTCCTACTAAGTTCTAGGCACTGTGACACTAAATTAAACCCCTCCACCCTCCACATACCTCACAATGTTCTGCCTTGCTGGCAATTGAAGCACTTGGTATACTCAAATACTAACAGAATAAGATACTTAGGTAGTGAGTTTGAAAAATGTACCCAAATGTTCAAGATATAAGCTATAGCATGCCAGGAAATGACCCAGCAAAGAAGATCTCAATGCTCACAACTGTCTTCATCTCGTTCTTTCCTGAGTGCCCTGCTGGTACTAGCTCCACCGTCTCTCCCAGGGTCTTAGCTATCATGGCAATTGCTACCACCTATCTAGAATTTTTCTAGAGTCTTTTTTTTTTAAGGAAATCACAAAGAAAGAAAATAAAGTCTAAAAGTCTGGCTTGGTACAGTTTACTGGGCAATAACGCCCAGTTAATTTTCCTGCCATGAACTAGTCTGACAAACTACATATGACCTAGTGCTCCCTGTGAACATCATTGCCACCCCCGCGGGATCCTCTTTCTGTCTCTTTTTAGCCAGAGGAGCTGGGACAAAAGACTTAATTAAATCACCATTTCTGATTCAAGAAAGAAAAAAAATTAAACTGCCTTAGGGATATGTTGACATACACAGCAGAATAAGTTTCTAGGAATAATGAACTTATTCTATTTTTTTTAGTACAATAAGACTAAGAGAAGGATGCTCCTATTTCAGTCTTATGATGCTGAAGGTAGAGAATCAGGGTTATCAGCCAATAAAGCAGATATCCAACACTATCCAAGATAAGAAAGCTATAGTGATTAGCAATGATGATTGACTGCAGGATACAGCCACATCTAGTGGAGCTAAAAATGTCCTTTTTCTTTTAAGGTTTTAAAATAATTCAGGAATATGGAGCATTTTCATCATTATTGAAATGACTATTTCCAGAATTGATAATTCCATTAACACTACCATAGATGAAAAATGTTTAACATTCCCTAAAATGTTTTTATGGAAGTTAATTCAATTACTTAAAATGCTATCAAAGTATATGATATATTTTAAAATTAAGGACAATTTTAAATTATAAAAGTACAAGAGAATAGTTTAAAACATTCTATATGAAGGATTAAGAATAAAAACTAAAGTAAGTGTCAGAAATATCTAATATTAAAATTTAAGTTCAAACAAATCTAAACCTTTATTTTTTAGGATTCAATATATAAATTCATATTAATTCAAACATTCTTTAACACAGTATATTGGTTTAATCTAAAATGCATTCTTATAGAAAAGAATTTTTAAATACCTCTACAGTCTTCTTTTCAGTTGTAGCATATGGATACTGAAAAATAGTTTTAAAAAAAGCTTCAAAACTCATATAAAAACTCTTATTTGCCCTTAAGTTTTATCTTTTCTTTTTGGATTAACAACATAAATTGCTATATATGTTAGGTTTAATATTCATAAGTATTGGTTCTAAATAATTGACTAAGGGTTTTTATGAAACTGGATTATTTACATATAAGTTATTTTACTATGCTAGAGATCATCTATTTTAAAAATGTATATGTGCACATATATGCTATAATTGCTATACTTGCTATAATTATTTCAACAACAAACTGGCCAAATTGACTACTCTTTTCAATGTTTACTTTTCTTCAAGCAGGATCCATCTGAATTCCCCTAAATTTAGTCTACTCTCTATCCACCTCTTCCCTTCTCTTTTTTTTCATTCTATACTTTTTAAAAGAGGGCTTATTTTATACACATGGTTTAAATACCAGTTAAATTGTGTTTTTAAAATAATTAATTTATTTTTAGTTTTCAACATTCATTTCCATAAGATTTTGAATTTTAAATTTTCTCCCTCTTTCTTCCCCTCGCCCCAAGATAGCATGCAATCTGATGTAGGCTCTACTTATACCATTCATATTAAGCATATTTTCCCATTAGTCATGATGTAAAGAAGAATTAGAACTGATAGGAGGAACCATGAGAATGAAGCAAGAAAACAAAGCAACAAAAGAAATGGAGAGCAAAAAGTATGCTTCCATCTGCATTCAGACTCCATAGTTCTTTCTCTGGATGTGGACAGAATTTTCTAAATGTGTTTTGATTATAAATCTTGATCACTGGTCTTTATTTCCAACATGTTCAGATGATCTCATACTTTGTTTTTGTCATACTGGCTATCATTTGAGAGCAGGCAATTTCACCTAGGTTAACTATTTTAGACCAGTTATGCTTATAATGAATCATACATTTTGTTAGAAAGGCAACATAGTATAACTCTAGAATAGAGTAATAAATGGTAGGTTTGTGAGTACTTAGGGAAGTAGTAGCCAGCCCACTAATAGCCAACCTATTTTCCCAAACTATAACTCATTTCAAAAGACCACAATCATCTTTTTAAAAGGGTTACTAGACTATTCAATCAGAAAATGCAGTCATTGGGATTTTAACAGGTATTTGACAAAGTCTCTTACAAGAAACTTCAGGACAAAATGGAGAAATGTGAGCAAGATGATAGGACACTTAGGAGATTCATAGTTGGTTTAGCGATCATTCCAAATGAATACTGATTAATAAATTGATTTAAACCAAGTTTAAAAAAAGGGGCAGGGGAGGGAGAATCCTTAGTGGTATGCCACAGGGTTCCTCTGTCTTTGGCTGTGATTTGTTCAATATTTTTAACAATTTGAATGAAGATAGAAAAGGCATGCTTAAGAAAACTGATAAATTTGCTGGGAGGCATAGTTAATAGTTTAGATAACAGGATTATATTGAATATAAATGAAAAACTCCTGAATTTAAACCTCACAGAGACACACAGATGCTTAAACACACACACACACACACACTCCCTTTAGCCATCCAAGTACAGGAGAGATTTAGTTAGATAGTAGTTAATGTGAAAATAACATAGATTTAAGCAGACTGTAAGTAAACAGTAGAATGTTTTGGCATTTGCCAAAGAAGCTAACAAAGTTTTAGGTTATATTAACAAAAATGTAGTGTCCTGATCAGCTCTCAGAACACATATGGAATGTTATGTTTGGTTTTGACTGTCACGGGATATAATGGGTCTGGAAACCATTCCTTGGATGCAATGGTTAAAGTAACTGAGGGTGTTTACCCTGAAGAAGAATGATATTATATGAGGAGACTGAGACTCAAGAAATCTGGTTTATTTCTGTATCTACCATGAATTTCCTATGTGACCTTGGGTAAGTCATTTCAATTTCTCATGCTGGACCTTGGTTTCCTAATAAGCCATAAATTCTCTTCAGAACTTCTAAATCTAAGGTTGGAAGGGTTTTTTCTTTTTAAATATTTGATTTTTAAATTTTTACCTTTATATTACTTTCCAATTAATTTTCCACACCCAATAGAACCCTCTACTACAACAAAGTTTGCTGCTGTTGCTGTTCGGTCATTTCAGTCATGTTCAACTCTTTGTGACCCCATTTGGGGTTTTCTTGACAAAGATACTAGAGTGGTTTTCCATTTCCTTCTGCAGCTCATTTGAGAGATGAGGAAACTGAAGCAAACTTGCCCAGAGTCACACAGCTGGTGTCACCTCTGAGGTCAGATCTGGTATATTATTATCCTTAAAAGGGGGCCACTAACACTTATTGGCCTCAGTTCATAGAGAAAAATATGAGGTTAAGTGAGATTCAATATTGCAAACAATACACAGTGTGCTATTTTAAAAAATAGTTGGAATAGGATATTGAAGCAGGTATGAGAAGGGGAGGAGGAGATATGTGCCCCAGACTAATCAAGCTTTTTCATCAGGCACCTGGGAAAACTACAGCCTCCTTCCTGGTCATGCATAGGTGGAAAACCTTGAGGGAGGTGATAATAATAACAAGACTACAAAATATACTCAGAAAGACCACAATGGCATGTCAAAATTAACAAGGTTATGATCTAAGGGACCTAGGAGAGAAGACAGAATTTGTCTTCAAAGGTTTGAAGGGATGTTATGTGAAATAGGAAGTGTATATTCTCCATGTTGTTCCAGAGGGTAAATAAAGCTAGGATGAGTAAGTAGGAGGAAATCACAGGGGGGCAAATTTTGGCCTTATAAAAAGAACCTCCTACCACATCACACCTATCAGATTGGCCAACATGACAAAACAGGAAAATGATAAATGGTAGAGAAGATGTGAGAAAACTGGAACGCTATTGCATTGTTGGTGGAGTTACAAAATGATCCAACCATTTTGGAGAGCAATTCGGAACTATGCCCACAGGGTTACAAAAATGTGCATACCCTTTGACCCAGCAATAGCACTTCTAGGACTGTATCCTAAAGAGATCACAAAAATGGGAAAACTTCCCACATGTAGAAAAATATTTATAGCAGTTCTTTCTGTGGTGACAAAGAACTGGAAATTGAGGGGATGCCCATTAATTGGGGAATGGCTGAATATGAATGTGATGAAATACTACTGTGCTATAAGAAATGACAAATAGGCAGACTTCAGAAAACCTGGAAAGACTTGTATGGACTGATGTTGAGTAAAGTGAGCAGAACCAGGAGAATGTTGTACGTAGTAACAGCCATGTTATGTGATAACTAACTTTGATAGACTTAGGTCTTCTCAGCAATGCCAGGATCTAAGACAACTCCAAAAGTCTCATGATGGAAAATGCAGTCCACATCCAGAAAAAGAACTATGGAGCTTTTTGTTTTGTTTTTTCTTTCTTGTGGTTCCTCCTGTTGGTTCTAATACTTCTTTACAGTGTGACTAATCTGAAAATATATTTAATAGGAATGTATGTGTATAGCCTATATCAGACTGCACACCATCTTGGGGAAGGAGGTGGAGAGGAAGGTGGAGAAAATTTAAAACTCAAAAGCTTATGTAAGTGAATGTTGAAAACTAAAAATAAATAAATAAATAAATAAAAAGAACCTCCTAAAAATTACAACTGCCCGAGAATGAAATGGACTTCATTGTGATGTAATTTCCATGTAACTGAAAGTATTCACACTGGTTGGCTATCTGTCAGAGATGTTAAGAGAGGATTCCTGTGTGGGGAGGGTGGCTTTCATTGATTATAATGTAAAGAGCACCTATACGGTAGTCAGAAAAGCTACCAATGACTGTTGTACTCACTTGAAGACTCTGAAGGTCTGGGTCTTCCTATCTCTCTCAGGCTGGAAGTGTAGGTGCCATTTGTAGGCCTAGTATTAATGATATGTATAGAGTCATATAGATGGTAAGTGTCTGAGGCAGGATTTGAACTCAGGATTTCCTAACATCATGTCTAGTACCCCTCCCAGGGGCCTACTATATTGTGGCACAACTTAGTGTGAATACCTAATAGTCTTTAGCCCAACCATAGCTCAGAACTCCGAAGTCTAAACTATTCAACAGCCTCAACTTCCCCAAGGAGCTAGGATTACCATGCTAGGTTTGAGAAGAATAATTTCAAAAGCTGGGAACAGAGCTAAAACAAATCTATTCCTTAAGGTTTTTTTAGTGACTTAAGAGTGGGAAAGGAGGGGTAGCTAGATGGCGCAGTGGTTAGAGCACCGGCCCTGGAGTCAGGAGGACCTGAGTTAAAATCCGGTCTCAGACCAGACACTTGACACTTACCAGCTGTGTGACGCTGGGCAAGTCACTTAACCCCAACTGCCTCACTAAAAAAAAAAAAAAAGTAGGGAAGGAAATAGGTACCAGTGCACATTATTCCCAGTAGGGCTCACTATATTAAGAAGTTGCAAATTAAATCAATGCTGGTCTCAAATGGAATCCTGAGATGTTGCCATAAGGCAAGCCTAATTTCTTAAAGAGCAAAAGAAAGGCAATTTGACAAGTTTTGAGTGTCAAAGTCACTTTCTAAAAGTAGCTATTAAAGTGACAGATGCCTTTAAGTTTACAAAGCAAAATTATAATGCTTAAATTATTCTTTTATACAAGTAAAAAGATTTTGAGAACCCATATGTAAATAAACTCTTATTTTAAAGCCAAAAAGAGCTTAAAAATAAAAGCATCCATGATCTAATTAGAATTTTAAAGAGAATTGGTATGAGATGATAACTTCCATTACTCTATAAGGCTTTGAATTCAGCTAATCCATTAAAAAAAAAGCAGGTTGGTTGTTACAGCCACAACTTTGCTAACTACTCAGTCCTCAATCCCTTAAAATCTGGTTTCTGTCCTCATCAAATCTACTGATACTGTTCCCTCAAAAATCCCCCAATAATTCCTAATTCCCTAACCTCAGTTTATCTTCTGCTTGACCTTTCTGTAACATTAGACTCAATCACTCCACCATTTTTTTTTCAGCTTCACATACAACTTTATTAATCCATTCCCCAGGGTTGGAAGACAGAAGGCCAGGTGCCTGGCCTACCTAGGGACAACACTCTCCAGAGATAGCTCTATGCGGTCTTCTTGTTCTTCATGGAGTCCATGAGCAACTTCAAGTGCTTAGGGAAGGAGAGTGGAGGGGGTAAGGCCTGGCTGGGGCCCAGAACCTGGGCCTTGACCATTCCAGAATCGGACATCCAGGGCTGCACAGCAGTGTTTATGGGTGAGCCAGGTAAGGCATTGCCCGGGGGCCAGGGCTCGTTCTGGGGCCACATCTCGAGTGAATCACTGCTGGAACGGGTGGTCCAGACTGGACGGAAGGTGAGTTTCATCCACCAGGGTAGAAAAAACCAGGGCTTTGTGGTCCAGCTCCAGGTTCTCACAGGTGTGGTCGTAGCAGGTGTAACAGGGGTCAGGATCGTGGGCCGAGATGGTAGTTGACTGTAGGTCACGGCCTGCCCAATCTTGGAGGAGATCCAGTCCAGAAAATGCCAGGTGGATGTGTAGATGCCTGGCTTATAGGCCCGGGCACAGCCAGACCCCCAGCTCGTGATGCCGACCACCGTGTAGATGCCACTGAATGAGTCTTTACACATGAGTGGCCCACCACTGTCCCCCTGGCAAGTGTCGATCTTTCCCTCCGCGTAGCCAGCACAAACATTGTCGTGGTGAACAGCCCCATAGTACCAGCGGCTTCCGTTGCACGTCTTTGTATCTATCATGTTAACCTCGGCTTCCTGAAGTATCTTAGATGGGACACCCGCACCTTCTTTTTTGTACCCCCAGCCAGCAATGGAACAATTCTCCGTAGGCAGGACTTGGACCTCATTACGCCGAGGCAGGCAGGCAATACGGGCCAAGTCCCCACACTCGATTGGTCTGTCCATCTGCATCACTGCAATGTCATTTTTCTGAAAGTACTTATTGTAACGTTCATGTAATATAATCTTGATCACCTTTCGCTCTTGAATTCTGTAGTCCAGGGGACCGTAGGTCCATCCTAGTGGAATATCCCATGCGCCAATCAACAACCGCCATACACTTAAGTTATTTGCGTCAGTTTCAAAGCAGTGGGCAGCGGTGAGAACCCAATTTGGAGCTATGACGGAGCCTCCACAGACATGGTACCTGTATCTACCGTTCCAGTACTGTTTCTGTATACTGACTATCCAGGGCCAAGACCCTCGGGGTGCGTCTGCTCCCCCAACGATACGAGTGCCAGATGGCTTGATCATTGGCCTCTGTCCACAAAGGCCTGAGCATACTTCAGCATCAGCTCCCATAGTCCCCAGGAGGGACAACAGCACCAACTGCCACAACATCCCAGTCGCCATCATCCTCCAATCTGAGGTGGAAGCCTGGAAGAACTCCCAGTTGTATACTCTCTGGCCAATCACAGGCCTGAGCCTCTGTGATGCCAGAATAGAATGTGGGGGGAGGGGTCCCTTAAAGACAGAGAATATGCAAGTGGCCTCCACTCCCATGGGCCCTTTGAGATCCACAAAGCATTTGCCATACAAAAGCCCCACGAGCCATGTGATACTGTTGAGGTTTCAGAGGTTTAGGGATACTGGGACCCTAGAAGAGTGACACGCTAGTTGAGTCCTGCCCAAATGAATTTGACCGAAGCATTCTTTCAGCCAAAGACAAGATTTATTAAAGATTTGCCATATTGGCCAGACTTCTAAGAAATCTGAACATTTGTGACACACATATTGACAAACTGGCTAGAGTAAGTCTCAGCCATTGCCTAGATTTTAAGGATTTGAGCACCTAAATGGAGGCTAGAGGGACCTCATATACAGAAAGGATCTAGGAGTAGCCAAGTTGTTTGGGAGGAGGGGTCTAGGGAGGATCTTGATGGGAGTGACTGGGAGATAGAATGGGTTCTAGATAGGATCAAGGGTAGGATGTAGCTGGGGGCCATCCTGAGGTAACAGACAATGGAGGGCTGGGCTAGGTTAAGGATAACAGAGAATTGGGAGATTGGGCATAGCCATAATGAAAGGCCAGCTGAGAGGATTATTGGGATGATGCCTCAGACAAATGCCAAAGACTTGACCAGTGGAAGAAAACTCAACAAGAGTTGGGGAGGGAGGTTTCCTAGGGCTTGTACCCCTTAAGCCCCCCCCCCAAACAAATGAGACCCAAATTCTTTGGTGTAAAGGGTGAAGGTCTTGGCTTCTGAAACTGCTTCCTGCTGGCAAGGGGTGTAGAGCTGTCCCTGCCTCGCTGGATCCCATTCAAAGGGTCAGACTTCAGGTCCAGTAGACTAGAGACCTTGGGCTCAGTTGGAGTTGGTATATAGAGATTAAGCAAACAAGGACCAAACAGCCACAAAAGGAGTATAGAGAAAAGACAGTTTCCTTGGAGGGAATTAAAGTTGACTATGGCAAGGTCCAAAACATAAAAGGAAAAGGGTATGTACGATTTCACCTCTCTTTATTCACCTGTCTACTTGAGGAAGCAGGGGCCTTTCTAAACAGTAGCTAGAGGTCCTCCAAAGATACACTGGTATATTCCAGAGTCTCTGGGTACAAGTTGGGCAAGCCCAACAGACTTGTCGGGTGGTTTCTCCTAGCTTACTGCCAGTTTGGACAGCTTTTGAACAAAATGGCTGGAGGCAAGAAGGCCATTCAGCAGCCACAGAGTCTCATTGTTTTGAACAATAAGCAACTGACTTGGGGTCAGGTCCTAAGCACTAGGTTAGGACCCCCAAAGCCTGTCCTCTCCTTTCATCCACATACAAAGGAAAGGTTTTTCTAGATTGGGTAGAGCTAATAGTGTGGTGGTCAATTTAGTTTTCAAAGTCTCAAAAGCTTTAGCCTGGTTGGGGCCCCACTCTAGAGGGAATGAGTCAGGGACTTGAGTAGAGTTATAAAGGGGCTTAGCAATATGACCAAAATTAGGGATCCAGAGTCTACAAAATCCAGCCATGCCTAGAAAAGTGCAAAACTGTTTCTTCAGTGGCTGGAACAGGGATAGATAGGATTACCCTCTTCCTTTCTGAGATTAAGGATCGAGAGGAGAGCGTTAGTTTGTGGCCCAGATACTTTACAGACTGGCATGTGGACTTTGTTCAAAGAGACCATATAGCCTCAAATACCCAAGCAATTAAAAGCTCCTGTGGCAGCAGCCAAAGAAGCCTCCACAGTGGGGCTACAAATAAGAAATTTGTCCACATGTTAAACTACTATCAGCTAGTTTCAGATCCCTTAAATCCCTTCCACAAGCCTGGCCAAACAAATGAGTGCTATCCCAAAACTCTTGAGGCAAGACTGTCCATGTTAGCTGACATGGACCTGATTTCCCAGGGAGTGTCCATTGAAAGGCAAAAATAAATTGTGAGTCTGTGTGAAGAGGTAACAGAAAAAGGCATCTTTGAGATCTAGAGTGGAAAATCATTGGGTACCCCAAGGATCTGAGTGAGTATAGTATATGGGTTGGGGACTATGGGGTGTATCAGAATAAAAGCTTCATTAACAGCCCTGAGATCTTGAACCATTCAGTATTCTCCATTAGGCATTTTTATAGGAAGGACAGGGGTGTTACATGGGGATTAACAAGGGACAAGGGTTTTACACTTAAGGAATTTTTCAATCAATGGTTGTAGTCCTTCCCAGGCCTCGGGCTTAAGTGGATATTGATGATGATGGAGGAACACACTAGGGTCTTGGGGGGTGAGTGACGGCTGGGGTGACATGAGTAGCTCTCCCAGGAATTCCTTGATCCCAAACAATTGCCTCAACTGTCTCCCATAATTCTGGGTGAGCATGGGAAGGTCTGGTGAACAGAGAGGAAAGGGAGATGGGAGGCTTAACTAGAGAAAATTGGCTTCCCAATTTCAACATCAGATCCCTTCCCAACAAGGGGGTGGGACAAGAGGAGATGATAAGGAAGGAATATTCAAACAACAGATTCTTAAATAGGCAGGGGAGGGGGTATGTCTCATGACATCCCTTAGTTTTCCCTTTGATGCCCATGACTCAATATGTTGAGGGGCAAGTAGGGCCAGAGTAACTGGTTAAAACAGAGAATGTAGCCCCCATATACAGTATAAATCAGGTAACCTTACCTTTAACCTCGATTTTTGCCCAGGGCTCAGCGAGAGAGATGGAGAAAGTGGGAACATTGCCACGCCCCAGGCCCTCTCATCATTCTGAGTCTTGAGAAGAACAGTGTACTAGGGGGTGGCTCCACCACTTTTCCAACCTTGAGAAGAGTCCTTCCTCCAAAATCCTTCCCAGTCACATCTTGGGCACGGTCCCAGAGGCATCAGTCCTGGTGGCTCCCTCCAAGGTGGTGCCCTGGAAGGGCACTCCTTGGACCAGTGGCCCTCCTTGTGGCATCGAAAGCAGGTTTCTCCACTGCTTGAGTCTCCAGGAGCACCCTTGAGTCTTCTCCTGGCCATGGCAGCAGCCAAGAATTGAGCATGTTTTCTGTCTCTTTCCTCTCTTTCTCTTTCTTTTGCTACTGCTAGGTCTCTGTTGTTAAAAACTCCAAAAGCCATCTCCAGCAATTGGGCTTGAAGTGTTTGGGGTCCCATTGCCAATTTCTGCAGTTTTCTCCTAATATCTGGGGCAGACTGATTAATGAAATACATGCTAAGGATTGCTGCTCCTTAGAGTCAGGATCTAAATTTGTATACTTCTTAATAACTTCTACTAGCTGGTCTTGGAAAAGGGCAAGGTTTCCCTTTTCTCCCTGAGTAATTTCCTTAATTTTTAAAAAATTTATTTGCTTTCAAAATGCCATTCTTAGACCTTCTAAAAGGCAAATTACCATATCGTCTCTCTTTCTCCTATACTTACTCTGATAATCCCATCCTTGGTCACTAGTGGGAACAGCAGCTGTTCCTGGGGGTTTTTTTATGGGGTCACTGGCTCAAATTGTTGGGACACGTCCCTGAAGCCCTCAGTCAACTTAGTGGAATCTTCTGAGTATTGCTCCAATGTCTCTTTAACCTGAATGAGTTCTGATATAGAGAACACAACATACACTCTAATTGTCCCATTAGGTGAGGCAGGCACTTCTGTTAGAGGAAAAAGCTTGGAAGGTGCTGTGGGAACGAGAGCTTGGGAAGGGAGATAGGAAGTCCCACATATTGTGAGTGAGGGGCTGGGGAGTGCCAGCTGAACAAGACTGGACTGCAAAGCCAGGGAATCTGTCTGGCAAGTGGATGGACATCCCATTATCTTTGAAAAATCTCTTCATACTGTTTTCTGTGACCCTGGATAAAGACTCTTCCTCTTCCTCCTCCTCCTCCTTCTTCCCACTCACTCTCTGGCTTCATTTCTGGCTCCTTTTACTCCTTCCTCTCCAAGATTCTTCCCTTCCCCTCTTTCTCTGCTTTCTCTACATAATCTCTCTTGGTGAATTCATCTACTTCGATGTGTTCAACTATCATTATCTGTATGACTGCCTCCCAAATCTGTATTGACAGTTCTGCTCTTTCCCTCGAACTCTAGACTCATATTAAATTTTTCATTATTTATTTATTTATTTATTTTAACCTTCGTTTCTTTTTAAATTTTGAGTTCCAATTCTCTCCCTACTTCCAATTCTCTCTCCACCCACTGAGAAGGTAAGCAATATATCAATTATACATGTTAAATCATGCAAAACAAATGTCCATATTAGCCATATTTAAAAAAAAAAAAGGAAGGAAACTAAAGAAAGTGAGAAAATCACACTTCAGTTTACACTCAGAATTCATCAGTTCTCACTCTGGAAATGGATAGCATTTTTCATCATGAGTCCTTTGGAATTGTCTTTGATTATTGTTTTGATCAGAGTAGCCCAGTCTTTCACAGTTGATCATCATTACAACATTGCTGTTACTATGCACAATTTTCTCTTGGTTCGTCACTTCACTCTACAACATTTACATAGGTTTTGCCAGGTTTATTTTTTTTTCTGAAACCACCCCCATCATTTCTTTTCTTTCTTTTTTTTTTTTTTTTTGCAAGGCAATCAGGGTTAAGTGACTTGCCCAGGGTCATAGCTAGTACATATCATGTGTCTGAGGGAAGATTTAAACTCAGGTCCTCCTGACTCCAGGGCCAGTGCTCTATCCACTGCTCCACTTAGCTATCCCCCCATCATTTCTTATAGCACAATAGTACTCCATCAAAATCATATGTAACAACTTGTTCAGCCATTTCCCGAATTAATGAGTATTGCCTTGATTTCCAATTCTTTGCCACCATAAAAAGACCTGCTATAAATATTTTTGTACCTATAGATCCTTTCCCCTTTTCTTTCAACTCTTTGAGATACAGACTTAGTAGTAGTGTAATTGAATCAAAGGGTATGCACAGTTTTATAGCCCTTTGGGCATAGTTCCAAATTGTTCTCAAGAATGGTTGGACCAGTTCACTATTCCACCAGCAGTTAATTAGTGTTCCTATTTTTCCTTCATCCATTCACCATTTTTCATTTCTGATAGGTGTGAGGTGGTACCTCAGAGTTTTTAATTTGCCTTTCTCTAATCAATAGTGATATAAGAGCATTTTTATGTGACTATGGATAACTCTGATTTCCTTTTCTAAAAACAATCTGTTTATATCTTTTGAACATTTATCAATTGGGGAATGGCTCTTATTTTTTTAAACTGACTTTGTTCTACAGGGCATATATTTGAGAAATAAGGTCTTTATCAGAGAAACTAGCTGTAAAAATGTGTCACTTTGTTGTGTATGGTACCTTTTAGCATAATGTAATTTTCTTGATTATCTCTTTTAATTAGGTTTTCTTTCTTTTTCTTTGAGATCATGATTGCTAGGCTTGCTTTTTTTTTTACTTTAGCTGAAGTATATTGAATTCTTCTTCAATCCTTTATTTTAATTCTGTGCATGTCTATTTCAAGTGTGTCTCTTGTAAACAACATATTGTTGGATTCTGGTTTATAATCCATTCTGCTATCTGCTTCTATTTTACAGGTAAATTCACCCCATTCACATCCACAGTTATGATTATTAGCTGTGTATTTCCTTCCATCTCATTTTCTTCCATTTCTTCCTCTGTTTCTCCTTTTATTCCATCCCTCTTCAAAGGTCTATTTTGCTTCTACCCACTACCTCCCTTAACCTACCCTCCCTTTAATCATCTCTCCCCTTCTCCTCTTATTTCCCTATTGGGTGTTACATTTCTATATGCAACTGAGTTTGTATATATTCTTCCTTCTTTGAACCAATTCCAGTGAGAGTAAGGTTTAGGCATTGCCTGTTACCCTCCCTTCCATTCTCTCCTCTATTATAAAACCTTTTCCTTGCATACCTCTTTTATGTGGGGAAAATTTCCCCATTCTACCTCTCCCTTCCCTCTTCTCCCAGTGTATTTCTCTTTCTTACCTCTACATTTCTTTGGAGATCATTCCAACATAATCAACTCATACCTATGCCCTCTGTCTATGTAGATTCCTTCTAACTGCCTTCCCTCAACTTCCAGCTTCTACTTGCCCAATTCTAATTTGTAACGAATAATTTTCTTTGGTAAACTTTTGTGCCTCTTTTTCCATTTGACCAGTTTTGCTTTTTAAGGAATTCTTTTCTTCAGTGAATTTCTGTGCCTCTTTTACTATTTGGCCTGTTCTGTTTTTTAAGGTGTTATTTTCAATTTTTTTGGGTGTCTCTTTTGTTAAGCTGTTAATTATCTTTGCATAATTTTTTTTTTATCACTCTCATTTCTTTGCCCAGTTTTTGCTCCATGGCTCTTAACTCTTTCTTTAACTCATCCAGGAATTCTTGTTGAGTTTGGATCCAATTAGCATTTTTCTTTGAGGCTCTTTTGGTAGCTGATTTCCCATTGTTGTTTTCAGAGTTTGTTTCTTGATCTTCCCTGACACTGCAGTAGCTTTATATGGTCAACTTCTTTATTTGCTGTTTGCTCATTTTCTTGACTTTAAACTTCATGTTAATTAATTTGACTCTGCTCACCTGGAGATGAGGAGACACTGTCTCAACTTTTAGGCTTTTTTTGTGCTACTGTTTCCAGAGGTAGTTCGGGGGGGCTGCATGTTTTTAGCTCCTCTAAAATGGTGTGATCCTAGGAGAGGTAAGGTTACTGCTCTCCTGGTCTGCATCTTGGTCTTTACCTAGGACAGGCCCCTGGTTTCCTGTAGTTACAAGTGTTAGTGCTTCTCTTTGCTTTGAAACTGTGACCAGGGCTCCTGCTGTCTTGTAACCAACCACTAGCATGCCTTCTACCCTGCAACTGCAGCCCAGAACTATGTATGAGAGTAGAGTTGCCAGTCAGCACCAGCTGTACCCAGTGCCAACACAGAGTCTCCTGTAATCTCTTTCTGACTGATTATCCGACCCCCTTACCATCTCTGGGAGGAGAGTTCTTAAAGTTGTTTGCTAATACTGTTGTGGCTGCTATTGCCACCAATGCATGTGTGGGTTCTGGATAGGCCCCCACCCCAAGGTCATAGACTCTTCCTGCCAACCTCTAGGCTAGAAAAACGTCTCACAACAACCTTTTTTTTTTAGTTCTAATGATCCAAAATTTGATTTAAGGTGTCATTTTAAAGTTGTTTGGAAGGGAATGTTAGAAGAATTCATCTGGGTGGCTGCTCATAATCTGCCATCTTGGCTCCATTCAGACTCGCATTTTAAATGGCCTACTGGGCTGCTCCACTAGAACATACCACTGATGCTTCAAGCTTAGCATAAAGTTAGTAGTCAATAAACACGTTTAAGCTCCTTCTATGTGCCAGGCATTCTGCTAAGTGCTGAGGATACAAATTAAAAAAAAGACAAGCCCTGACCTTAAGACTTTATATCTTAATGGGGGAAGACAATACACAAAAGGAAACTCAAGAAGGGAGGGAGGAAGGAGAAGTATTCAATGCTGGAACATCATGGAGAAGTCAGAGAAATCCAAAAATAGTGTAGCCAGGTGGGAAATGAGATGTCTGCATTGAGCCCCCTCCTTTAATGGTGTTTTTGGAGTTTATGCTTTTGCCCTCCAATCAGAGGGGCAGAGAGTAGTAATGAGGTATGAGTAATAAGGCTGATTGAATCTTTCAAGATGATGAGGTTTTCCCAATGATGAGCAATTTGGAGAATTCTTAAAGCATTGTTGTCAAGGGAGACGAGGACATAAAAAATTGAATTCATTTTTCTCTATAAATCTGATTTTTATCCTTACTTTTCTCAATGGTATCCTGAAGTCTCATCTAGATATCAGATCTTTATTTGAAAAATTTGCTGAAAATATTTCTGCCAATTAACTGTTTCCCTTCTAACTATATTAGTTTTGTCTATTCAGAAACTTTTCAATTTCATGTAATCAAAATTGTCCATTTTGCTACCTGTGATCTTTTTTATGCTTCACTGTGTTAATAACTCTTCTCCTATCCATAGTTGGCATACTCACATTTTTTGTAGCTCCACATGTATATAGATGTAAATCATGTATCTCTACTTTGTAAAATAGAGATATTTCTAAAAGTTTGCATCCATTTTGAGGGTGATAAAATCATGCTATGTAAAAGAACGATAGATATGGCTATTCAAAAGTGAAATAGAATGCTTTGGAGGTAATGGGTTCACCCCTAACTCCTTCTAGAGGATTTCAAGACCAGGATGGATGATCCTCATCTCAACCATCTATTCTAACCCTCTCATTTTCACAAATGGAGAAATTTAAATTCAACTTCGGCTCAGAAAGCTAGACTTAATCCAAAAGAACTCACCTATTGTCTCACAGCTAGTGATTCAAGATTCTGATCTAGATCTCTCTGGCTCCAAGTCTAGCACTCTTTCTATTACATGACACTATCTTTTGCAAAGACAATTAATTAGACTCTAAAATTCAATGAAATTAAACTTCCACCAGTTTCAGTAGATAGTGTCATATAGGAGGTTTCAAAACTCAAAGATATTTTCTGGACTCTTAGACTTTAAAATTTCTCTCTCTCTCTCTCTCTCTCTCTCTCTCTCTCTCTCACACACACACACACACACACACACACACCCTTTTTCTAATGTATTTATTCTGTGTGTTGTCTTTATGCAAATGCTTTCTTAATATTTTTTGTTAGGGCTTAATCCTCCATGCAAAAAACAACCCATATTTCTTCTGAGCTAGAAGATCTTTTAAATAATCAAGGTATATTTTAATCTCACACATTTCATAAATATTCATATCTATCTGAAAAGAGAACCTTGTCTGAGTGAGATTGACTAGTAAAAAATGCCAAGACACACTATGGCTGGTGTCAAGAGATTCAGTTCACAAGACTGTTATGATAAGTGTGTTAAAGATAGCGATAAGTCCATGGAAAAATATTCTTGTTAATGGTTCTGGTGAATAATAATGAAAATTCTCATTAATGTTATTAGTATAGTGATGTGTGTAGGGTGGAGTATTTCCTGTAATTTGGTTTACCATGAATATTTAACAGTCCTTTGGGTTAATGTTGGACATTGGCTACAACACAGCAGCTAAAACAGTATATGTTGAAAAAAGCACATGCATGTTTCTGGTATAGATTCAAAGAAAAGTCCACATTACTTGCAAATAATGTCTGTATTCTTTACATCCAAAAGTTTATACTCTATCTGCTGAAGGAAGGTTATAAACAGTTTAGCTAAAAACGTTAAATTATGAACATACAAATTCCAAGGAAGTGTTAAAATTGTATATTTAAAATACATACCATAAATACTGTTTTCTTCCTTCTTCGATCTATCATTTTCCTTAATTTGTCCAACTTTCTATTATGATCTTAAAAACAATGAGATATGATTTAGAAATAGAAAAGATCATCAACCTTCTTCATATCTCATAAACACAGGATCATAGGAATTTTAGAGTCAGAGAAGGACATCGATGTTGTCCAGTCCAACCACCTCATTTTACAGACGAGGAAATGAAAACTCAGAGTGATTTCCTGAAGTCATACCTCAGAACTGAGATTTGAACCCAGGTTGTCTAATTCCTGATCTGAAGATTTTTCAAAATATCATATTACGATCACCTTACTTTGATACCTTGTGAATCTGGGATATCATTGATATAGATATTTCCTATATCAATGCAGTTCACAATCCAATCATACCCTTCTATCCCACTGAACTCTTATCCATGCTGTCCTATATATCCTCCAGTTTCTTGACACCACGTGGATAGTAATAGAGAATGCAAGTTTTTTTTTACCAGTCACCTGGTTTCATTTATAGCAGGAATGTTAAGATTGACATAATTCAATTCCTTTACTTATTGGTCATGAGACAAGCATCTCACATTTAGAGTAAGAGCTGTTAATCTTTATAGATAATCTAAAAGTTGTTTGAAACTTTGTACCCTCTGCCTCATTTCCTACCACACTACCACCATTACTGAACAAGCAGATATGGGCTCACAGGTCTGAGGGCAATTTCGTCTTTTCCTTTGTTTCATGGCTTTTGAGGCCAAAGAATTCATTGCCAATTGGCCAGACTACTAATTAGCCTCTCTGTTATCAATTAGATTGGTCTTCAGAAAGCAGACATGAGTATAGGTTCTTGCCAGGATGATGCTGGAAGCCTTTCCACTGTGGTTGAAATTTCCAGAGCTTGTACAGAACTGTCATAGTCTTCAAGAACTCAGGGTCACTTCCCATCAAAGTGGGATTTTATAGAGGTTGAGAAACTAAACATTAGATATTGTCTTTGCAAAATGCAAATGAATCTTAGAATAGATGAGGGTTCTTAACTTTTTGTGTGTGTATCATGAACCCCTCTAGCCATCTGGCAGATAACAAGAGGAACCAATTATATTGAAATACAGTTTTTGTGATATAAAAGAAAAAAGTTCATAGACCTAGATTAAGAAACCTTGGCCTAGATTATTAATGAATATCAACCAATTATTTTGATAAGCACAGTGCTAGGCATACAGAAAGTACTCAATAAACTCTTTTGAATAACTAAATAAAACATTCACAAATTTTGCTAATGATTTTTCTAAATATTGTCCTTCTAAAATGACATCATGTCCTAACATTCACATTTACGAATCAAAAATTCAATTTATTCTATGCTAACTTCTTTTCCCACTGCTTAATACTATGTTTCCTCTAATTTCCAAATATTCTCATGTTTTCTATTCAATTTTGGCCTCAGAACAGTGTTATGCTGAACTACATTGATAGAACACTTTAAAAATGCTATTCTGGAGGGGAGGTCTGGGTAAAAGAGATATATTTTTGTTGGTTGGCGTTTTTAAAAAATTTGTTTTTTTTCCCTGTTGGGTGGAGCCAAGACTGTGGAGTGAAAGCAGTGATTTGCTTGAGCTCTCCACCAAAGCCCTCCAAATACCTGCAAAAAATGGCTCTAAATAAATTCTAGAGCAGCAGAACCCATAAAAAGAGTGAAACAAATTTCCAGCCCAAGACAACCTGGATGGTTGATTGGAAAGGTCTATTGCACCAGGAGAGGAGCATAGTTCAGTGTGAGCATGCAGGCAAAGACCAGGCCTCAGCAAACCTGGAGCAGGCTTCAGAGGACTGAGAAAATTTGACTTTCAAATACAAGATTCAAGAGAAGCATGGAGAGGTAAACAGGAAAAAGAAATCATAAGGGACTTACTAAGGTTGAACTGTTTACGCTCCTGCATGGAAAAATGATATTTGTAACTCACGAGACCTTTGTCAGTATTAGGGTAGTTGGAAGGAAAAAAATTACATGGATAGATAGATAGATGGATGGATAGATAGAGGGCACAGGGTGAGTTGAAGATGAAAGGGTGATACATTTGGATAATAAAATTAAGGGGTGAGAGAGGATTATACTAGGAGAAGGAGAAAGGGAGAGGTAGAAAGGGGGTAAATTATCTCACATAAAACAGACAAGAAAAGGTGTTTACAGTGAAGGGGAAGAGGGGAAAGTGAGAAGGAATGAGTAAATCTTATTGTCCTCGGATTTGGCTCAAGGAGGGAATATCATACACACTCAGTTGGGTATGGAAATCTATTTTACCCTACAAGGGGAAGAGGATAAGAGAGCGGGGGCAGGGTGGTGAGGGATGATAAAGGGGAGGGCAGATGAGGAGGGACAGGGTCAAAAGAGAGAACAGAATAAACGAGGGGCGGGTTAGGATGAAGGGAAACATGGTTAGTTTTCCACAACATGACTACTATGGAAGTGTTTTGCATCACTACACATTTATAACCTGTATGAATTGCTCAATGAGAGTGGATGGGGAGGGAGGAAGGGAGAACATTTAGAACCCAAAGTTTAAAAAAAAATGTTAAAAATTGTTTTCACATGCAACTGGGAAATAGGATATACAGGCAATGGGGTATAGAAATCTATCCTACTTTACAGGAAAATAGAAGAGGAAGGGAATAAGAGAAGGGGGAAATAGAAGAGAGGGCAGATTGGGGGGAAGGGGTATTCAGAATGCATGCTGTCTTAGTGTAGGGGGAGGGACGAGATGGGGAGAAAATTTGGAACTCAAAATCTTGTGGAAGTGAATGTTGAAAACTAAAAAAAATAATTAAGGAAAATGCTACATTTCAGTTAGAACTCAGTGAAAATACAGATGTAAATTGTATTTGCTCCTCCCAAAGAAAGATTATGCTCAAATTTTTTTTTCCTGGTACATTTTTTAAAGCCCCAGTTTTTCTCCCTCCTCCAAGAGAAGTATCTAAAGAGGATTTTTTTTTCTAGATCTGGCCTTATATGTCTAGATAAGATAACTTTGTGTGTGTCTGTGTGTGTGTGTGGCAATTGGGGTTAAGTGACTTGCCCAGAGTCATACAGCTAGTAAGCGTTATGTGTCTGAGGCCAGATTTGAATTCAGGTCCTCCTGACTTTAGGGCTGGTGCTCTATCCACTATGCCACCTAGCTGCCTCTAGATAAGATATCTTACATATTACCTGGGTTTATAGAGAAATCAGAGATGTTTCTGGCAAGATAATATGAAAAGTGGAATGTCCCCAACAGCTTACTTTAGGTCTGTGTGAGGATGTGTTTGGGGAGGGAGGAAACAATTCCTTGTTAATAAGTTTATGAATATTCATTAGAAGCACAACTCGGAGGTCAGAGATGACTCATATCCTATTAAAAAATAAGAAAGCATAAAGCCTTGTATGAACTGAGGCTAACAATTGATTTTTAAAGGCAACAAAAAAGGTTTTTAAAAAGCTAAATGGAGGGAAAGAAGACTAAGGAAAGGATAGGAGTCTTTGCAGGGTAGAAGGGAAGATAAGAATAAACATCAAAGAGAGGACAAAAGTATTCAATTTCCAATTTACTTATTTTTTTTTTTCATATCAAAGACACTGACTCCAGAAAAGGAAATGGTAGAACAGAAATAACTGGCAGGGAATAGAAACAATGTAATTGAGGAGATGGTATTAGAGCCTTTAAGTTCTCTGAGTAATACCTGACAAATATATAGTATGTTAAGGCTTATAAAGTACTTTACACACATTATCTTATTCTGCACAGCAATTCTGTAAGGTGGGTACTTAGAGGTAGTAAGTCAACTCAAGCTAAGTTAACATGCATTAAGAACTGAGAAACAGAAGTTAAGAGGCTTGTCCATATTCACACAGCTAGTGTCAGATGGGGCATTCAAACTCAGTTCTCTGATGACTCCAGGTCCTTCAATTTTTGTTATTAATTTATTTTTAGTTTTCAACAATCACTTCCATAAGCTTTTGAGTTTAAAATTTTTCTCTCCCTCCCTCCTCACCTTCCTCCCCAAGGTGGCATGCAATCTGATATAGGCTCTACAAATGCATTCCTATTAAACATATTTTCAGATTAGTCATGTTGTAAGGAAGACTTAGAACCAATAGGAGGAACCACAATAAAGAGGAAACAAAACAAAACAGGAGAAAAAAAAGAGCAAATAGTATGCTTTGATCTACATTCAAACTCCATAGCTGTCCCTTTGCATATGGATAGCATTTTCCATGATGAGACCTTTGGAGATGTCTTAGATCCTTGCATTCCTGAGAAGGGTTAAGTCTATCAACATTAGTCAATGCACAATGTGGCTGTTACTGTATACAACATTCTCCTGGTTCTGCTCACTTCACTCAGCATCAGTCTGTACAAGTCTTTCCAGGTTTTTCTGAAGTTCGCCTGCTCATCATTTCTTATAACACAATAGTATTCCATTACGCTCATATACCACAACTTATTCAGCCATTCCCCCATTGATGGGCATCTCCTCAATTTCCAATTCTTTGCCACCACAGAAAGAACTGCTATAAATATTTTTGTACATGTGAGTCCTTTTCCCATTTTTATGATCTCTTTGGGATACAACATGGGAAATAGTCAACAAGTGCTATTGCTGGGTTAAAGGCTATGCCCATTTTTATAGCCCTTTGGGCATAGTTCCAAATTGCTCTCCAAAATGGTTGGATCATTTCACAACTCCACCAACAATGCATTAGTGTTCCAATTTTCCCACATCTTCTCCAGCATTTATCATTTTTCTATTTTGTCAGGTCCTTCAATTTTTTTTTTTTTGCCATCACTCTACTGCCTTTCATTGAGTTCAATTTGCTACCTTCCAGGCACCGAAATAAATTTTCATTGTGATTGTTTAATCATTGTGGGTGATCTTTTGGAAAATATGGCAAACTGCATATGCTCCATGGGAAATGAGGAACTCACCTCCTAATTTATTGAGAAAATGAGAAGTCCTACTTTGTGAATTTTCTTCTCTCCCTTTCTTCATCTCAAAACCACATTCACATTGTTCTCCATTCTCTCCTCCTTTATCTCAATCTCTAATGAAGAAATGATCCTTCTTTACCCTTTATCTAGTCCCTTCACATCTCCCACAAATGGTCCAGAGAGTATGCTTCCTCTCTTATTTTCAATCCCTTCTGATTTATTGTTTCTTTTCCCTACTGTCTTTAAACATTCCCATCCTTTAAAAATTTTAACTACATCCTACCATCCCCTCAAGCAATTATCCTAATCTTTCCTCTCTGTTATAGCCAATCTACTAGAAAAAAAGCTGTCCACACTTGTCTCGCCTTTCTCCCCTCCCTTTACAATCCAATTTCCAACTTTACCACTCAACTGAAACTGTTCTCTCTAACGTTATGTAGTAACTACTATGCAGAATTGGCACCTTGAGTTCAATATGACCAATGCCTAACACATTTCCTTTCTTCCCACACCCAGCCCTCTTTTGAACTCTCTTTTGTAGAGGGTACCTCCTTCCGTCCATCCAGTCATGGAGGCTCACAACCTTAAGATCATCTCTCATCCCACATATCCTATGAGTTTAAAATTCCAGCTCCTTCTATCCCCATAATATCTCTTGCCTCCCTTTTCCCCTTATCCCTTTTGCCTGAACTGTTACCCTCCTAATTGGCCTCCCTGCTTCAACTCCTCTTCTGTATAGCCAGCAAGGTGCTTTTTCTGAACTGAAGGTCTGACTATTTTATTCATTATTGAATATGACTAGTCAATAAATGTCATTGGCTCTCTATTGCTTTAGGGATCAAATGGAAACTCCTTGGCTTTTAAAGCCCTTCTTAACCTACATTTACAACCTTGTTATACATTAATCCTTTGCATGAATTCTATGGTCTTGCCCAGCTAGGCTTCTTGCTATTCCTTACACACAGTACTACATCTTCCATTTCTACACCTTTTCTCTAACTGTCCTTTCTACCTGAAATACTGTCCCTTTTCATTTTTGTCTTTTAAAATATCATTTCCTTTAAAATTCAGCTCAAAAATCACTTTCTGCATCAGAGGTGGCAAACAAGGAACCTTCATGGTCAAACTAGATTAAAATATCACTGTAAAACTTAAAATAAATAAAAATACAATGGAAGATTGTCTTCTTATTTTTGAGGTACTTTTTTATTTCCTAGACTTAAGAAAGTGATGGAGAAAATGTTAATAATGCAGATTAAACTTAAAATCGTGTCATATCCCTTCCACCAACTTTTTCTCCCATCTCCCAAAACATTATTAAGCATTACCAGCATACCAATATATACTTTTGTCAGCTCCCCACTACTGGATGTGTTCTTTGGTTTCTGATCCGTATGCTGTCACTGGTCTCCTTCTGCTTCTCTAACTGTTCCTTTGCTGTATTTTTTCTGTTTCTCTATCTTCTTCTTGACCCATTAGGGTGGCTGTTTCTCAGGGTTCTGCCTAGGTCTTCATTCTTTCTTCAGATTATTTTCCTTGGCAAGCTGGTTCACTTTGATGACTTCAATTACCCTCCAAAGCATATGATTCCCAAATCTATAGTCCCAGATGTGCATCTTCTATGGCCTATAAGATATTTTTATCTCACATATGCATTTCTACCTGGCTATGACATGTCATTCTACCTTAAGTCTACATATTCCAAATACTTCACTCTTTCTGCCTCTGGCACTAACATTTACCAGGTCTATCATATCTGGAACTCTGAATTTGACTTTTACTTTCCCATATCATATATGCAATCAGCTAAATAGGCTTGTAAATTCCATCTTTTGCATTCAAACTCCTTCTCAATTTCTACTATCACCCATCTAGTCATGACCCTCGTTACTACTTGCCTGATTTATTACCATTGCCTCTCAACAAGTCTTCATGTCTCTGCCTCTCTTTTTATTTCAAACTATCTTTCATATTGCTGCCAGATTGACCTTTTTTTTTTTAAAGGTATTGGTTAATTTATTTATTTTTAGTTTTCAACATTCACTTACACAAGATTTTGAGTTCCAAATTTTCTCCCCACCTTTCTCCTCCCCCACCCCAAGATGGCTTGCATTCTGTATACTACTTCCCCTTATCTACCCTCCCTTTTATGTCCCCCTCCTTTCTCTCATCCCCTTCCCCTTCTATTTTCCTGTAGGGCAGGATAGATTTCTATACCCCATTGCCTATATATCTTATTTCCCAGCTACATTTGTAAATTGTAAAATTATAAAAACAATTTTTAACATTCATTTTTAAAACTATGGGTTCCAAATTCTCTCCCTTCCTCCCTCCTCATCCACTCTCATTGAGAAGGCAAGGAACTCAATACAAATTATACATGTGGAGTCATGCAAAATACTTCCATAACAGCCATGTTGTGAAAAACTAACTATATTTCCCTTCATCCTATCCCACCCCCCCATTTATTCTATTCTCTCCTTTGATCCTGTCCCTCCTCAAAAGTGTTTGCCTCTGATTATATATATATATATATATATATATATAAATATGTATGCTCATGTAAAATATTTTTTCCCTTCCAACTACCCTAATACTGAGAAAGGTCTCATGAGTTACAAATATCATCTTTCCATTCAGGAATGCAAACAGTTCAACCTTAATAAGTCCCTTGTGATTTCTCTTTCCTGTTTACCTCTTCATGCTTCTCTTGAGTCTTGTATTTGAAAGTCAAATTTTCTATTCAGCTCTGGTCTTTTCATCAAGAATGCTCAAATGTCCTCTCTTTCACTAAATGTTTATTTTTTCCCCTGAAGGATTATACTCAATTTTGCCAAGTAGGTGATTTTTGGTTGTAATCCTATCTCCTTTGCCCTCCAGAATATTATATTCCAAGCCCTCCAGTCCCTTAATGTAGAAGCTGTTAAATCTTGTGTTATCCTGATTGTGTTTCCACCATACTTGAATTGTGTCTTTCTGGCTGCTTATAGTATTTTCTCCTTGACCTGGGAACTCTGAAAGTTAGCTATAATATTCCTAGGAGTTTTCCTTTGGGGATCTCTTTCAGGAGGGTGATCAGTGGATTCTTTCAATTTCTATTTTACCTTCTGGTTCTAGAATATTGGGGCAGTTTTCCTTGATAATTTCTTGAAAGATGATATCTAGGCTCTCTTTTTGATCGTGGCTTTCAAGTAGTCCAATAATTTTTAAATGATCTCTCCTAGATTTATTTTCCAGGTCAGTTGTTTTTCCAGTGAGATATTTCACATTGTCTTCTTTTTTTAAATTCTTTTGGCTTTGTTTTATAATTTCTTGATTTCTAATAAAGTCACTAGCTTCCAGTTGCTCCATTCTAATTTTTAAGGAAGTATTTTCTTCAGTAAGCTTTTAGACTTCCTTTTCCATTTGGCCAATTCTGCTTTTTAAGGCATTCTTCTCTTGATTGGCTTTATGGACCTATTTTTTTGCCATCTGGGTTAAGCTATTTTTAAGGTGTTATCTTCTTCAGTATTTTTTGGGGTCTCCTTTAGCAAGCTGTTGACTTGTTTTTTATGATTTTTTTGCATCACTCTCATTACTCTTCCCAGTTTTCCTCTACTTCTCTTACTTGCTTCTCAAAATCGTTTTTGAGCTCTTCTGTGGCCTGGGACTGATTTATATTTTTCTTGGAGGCTTTGGATGTAGGACCTTTGACTTTGTTGTCTTCTTTTGGTTGTATGTTTTGATCTTCTTTATCACCAAAGTAAGATTCTATGGTCTGACTTTTTTTTTGCTGTTAGCTCATATTCCCAACCAATTACTTGACTTTTAAACTCTTTGTTAAGGTAGGGGTCTGCTTCCAGCGTGGAGAATGTACTTTCCCAAGCTTCAAGGGTTTTGTGCAGCTGTTTTCAGAGATACTTCTAGGAACTTGTAAATTTTCAGTTCTTCCAAGTTGGCATGATCAAGGGTGAGGTATTTACTCCTTTCCTGTCCTGTGCTCTGGTCTATGAGTGACAACAAGCACTCTTTTTTGCCTTGGAACTGTGAGAAGGATTCTCTCTCCACAACTGCCACAAGTTCCACCACGCCAACACTCCTCCTTGCCCCAGGACTACCACCTAGGACTATGACCCAGATCCAAGAAGGGGCAAATCAAGAGAATCCTGCCTTAGTGCCAGCAAAGAAATCCCTGCAATCCCCCTCTGATCAGACACTTGATCCCCCCCTCTGTCTGTGGGCCAAGAGCTCTGGAAGCATCTGCCACCCTGGGGGCTGTGCCAGGACTGGAGCCAGACCATACTCCTCTCTCACCCAAGTCTGACAGACCTTTCCTACTGACCTTCTAAGTTGTTTTTGGTGTTTATGTGTTAAGAAGTCTGGAAACTGCTACAACTGCTAGTGATTCAGTCCCTGATGTCTGTTCCACATTTGCTGAGGCCCTGTCTTTGCTTGTGAGGCCCATGCTGAACTACATTCCTCTCCCAGCCTGGCACAACAGACCTTTCCCTTCAATCATCCAGGTTGTCTTGGGCTGGAATGTATTTCACTCTATCTTTTTGTGGATTTTGCTGCTCTAGAATTTGTTTAGAGCCATTTTTTATAGGTATTTGGAGGGTTTGGGGGGAGAGCTCAAGCAAGTCACTGCTTTTACTCCGCCATCTTAGCTCCACCCTCAAAATGTCATCTCCTAAGTCAATAGGATCCTTATCTACAGTTCAGCACCCGCCCCCTCTTTTCTATTTGTGTTTGACCACAGTACCACATGAAGTATTTTTTGATCCACCTAGATGCTAGTGTTCACATCATTCAATTACCTTATATTACCTTGAATTTTTCTTTCTATTTGTATATTACACAAAGGGTATCCCAAAAATCTTAGTGTGCAGTTTTAAGCTTAAAACTTTCCTTGTGGTAGAAATATCCAGAGCTTATATATGCCTGGTATAGCCTTCAAGAACCCAACATCACTTCCCAGCAAAGTATGACTTTTAAGTTTTAAGCTTAAAACTGCACTAAGACTTTTGGGACTCCCTTGTATATATAAGTTCCCTTCCCTGACAGAATGTAAGCTCCTGGAGGGAAGGAGCTGTTTCATTTTTGTCTGTGAATCCCCAGTATCTAACATAGTGCCTGGCCCATGGTAGGTATGTAGCAAACAATTTTGATGAATTGACTAGAGAATGGCAACTATTTTCCCAGCTTTCTATGGATGCCTGGTAAATTCTCAAATGGATCATTAAAAGGATAATTTATGAGCAGGTAGAAGTAGAAGAGGTGGTCATGCTAACATCTCATAGGTTCTTTAAAAACAAGTCATGCTAGAGTCAACCTATTTCTTCCTTTGAGAAGATTTCTAGATTTGGTTAGTCAGGGTAATGCCCATGAATATTGTCTATCAGGATTTCATCAACACATTGGGCAAAGTCTCTTACAAGGTTCATGATGACAGGATAAGGCAATAAATGTGAACTGGATGATCATATATCTAATTAAGTTTTGAATGGAATCTAAAGAATATTGCTAACTGGATTAGTCAATTCTAGAGGTAAGGTCTTAGTGGAAGGCTTCAGAGTTTTGTCCTTAGCATGGTTATATTAAAGGATTTTAATTAATGATTTGCATGAAAGCATAGATGACATGTTTATCAAGTCTGTGAATGACATGAAGCTGGGAGGGGCAACTAATTTGTAGGATAACACACTTGGAATCTAATAACATTTTAATAAGTTAGAAAAGTAAAGTTAAGCTAAGAAGGAGCAATTTAATAGGGATAAATGTAAAAAGTCCTATACAAGGGGTCTTTCCCCCTCAAAAAAAAAACCTACACAAAGCTGCACATGATAGAGAAGAGGTTTCTAGAAAGCAGTTCATGTGAAAAAGACCTAGGAATTTTAATAGACTGCAAATTTAGTAGGAATAAGAACTGGGATGTGAAAGTAAAAAAATTTAATTGGTTTGTTTGGGTTTTTCTTGGTCCAGAGCATGATTTTACTGTGTTGGAAACTTCTGAAGGGGAAAATCCCTTCATCAATGCAAACTGACATTTGTTCTGTAATTTATGTTTTTTGAGAGCTGTCTGGTAGTGATCAAGGGCTTACCCAGGGTCACCCAGAGTATATAGCAGGAGCAAGACTTCAGCTCAGGTCTTCCTGACTCTGAGGCTGCCTTTCTCTGTCTATACTAATAGAAATAGGCATTCAGAACAAGAAAGGTGATAGTACTGTTTTAATATGCCCTGACCAAAGAACTTTGGTATTATAGTGTCTAGTTCTAAGCACCATATTTTATGAAGGATACTGGAAAGGTAGATGAGGAATAGGGGGATAAGAAAATTAAAAAAAAAACTATGTCATTGAGAGAATTGGAGATATTTAGCCTAGAAACGAAAATATTTAGAAGGTAGAACATGTCTTCAAATACAACATATCCCCAAAACCTTCAGTTTTAAACTTAAAGCTGCAGTTTTAAGCCAACATAGCTTAAATAGTTGAGCTAATATAGCTTAATTACTTGCAGTATATTAGCTTAAAAGAGCACTAATATTTTTGGGACAACCTATATTATTAGACTGTCATACAGAAGAGGGATTAGATTTGTTCTGTTTGGACCTGGAGGGCAGAATGAACCAGTGATTAGAATTTACAAGGAGCCCAAGTTCTGCTTTGGGAAAGGAGGTCGGTGATTAAAGGAGGGTGGTGATGCATTTCTTTGTCTCTGGAGGTTGGGGGTAAGGGGGATTCACGCATTAGGTGGCAGTTAGACTAGCTTCTTAGACGACTTCCAGCTTTGCAAATCTAAGGTTCTAAGGCAGCCAGCTGCTAAGAGCACCTTTCACCTGTGAATAAGTCACATTTGCTCAGCAGCAGCTGCTCTCCACCATCACTTCCTTGACTCACTCTTGCCTCAATCCTATTCCACTTTGGTTAGCCTTGCTTTGAAAAAAGACTATGCTTCTGACTATGGTAATTGCTTGTCACTTTCTCCCTAGGTACACTGCTTCTGTGCTTAAATTATCTTCTGAATGAACTGTAATTTAAAGTCCAGTATTTTCCTTCTCATTCATCCCAAATAACATCTACTTGCTATCCTGACCTAGGTGTATTTTGCTCTCTAGAATAACTTCCTCATTACCTCTGTTTCAGAAAACCCAGCTTCTAATTAACTGTTCCAACCAGTTGCTATTTGCCTCCTTGCAGTGCGCCTAAGAATGACAGGATTAGGGGCAGCTAGGAGGTGTAGTGGATAGAGCACTGGCCCTGGATTCAGAAGGACCTGAGTTCAAATGTGGCCTCAGACACATAACACTCACTAGCTGTGTGACTCTGGGCAAGTCACTTAACCCCAATTGCCTCACCGAAAAAAAAAAAAAAGAATTACAGGACTGTGTAGCCCTGGTTAGGGTAGTGAGGTGGTGCAGTGGATACAGTGCTAGGCCTGAAGTCAGGAAGACTCATCCTGCTGAGTGCAAATCTGGCCTCACTAGCTGTGTAACCCTGGGCAAGTTACTTAACCCTGTTTGCCTCAGTTTCCTCATCTGTAAAATGAGCTGGAGAAGGAAATGGCAAACCACTCCAGTATCTCTGCTAAGAAAACCCCTAATGGGGTCACAAAGAGTCAGACATGACTGAACAAGAACAACTTAGGTTGGTTAAGGGGCAGTGCTGTGGATCTGCTTGGTCACCTTGTCGAATTACTCCCTAGGAGTGCTTGCAGCTGCACCCTTGTGACTGCAACAGGAACTGTCAGAGCCATGAGTTCAGAATGCCTTTCTGCAGCAACACTTACCCCAAAATCCAGCCAAGAACCCCATACTCCAGGGAAAGGTAAACTGGCAAGGAAAATGACTGCCTTTGGGAACAGGTAGAAGCTACAAATTTGCCTTTGGTAAATGCAGAGCAGTCCCCTCACTTCTGAAGTTTCCCAGCCTATTCCCTGAGTTTTTAGGCTTTTTTTTTCTTGTCTCAAACAAAAATGTTCATGCCCCTGTGCCTTAGGAAGTCCAGCTCTGTCTAGGTAAAGAGGTCAAGGTAAGCTTGATGGTGTAGAGATTGTCAGGATTCCTGGGGTCAGGCCCTACCTCATTGAGAAGAGTCCTCTTCTGAGACCCTTTGAGGCATTTACTTAGTAGCTCTAGTATCCTCTGATGACTCCCTGCTGTGGGCTTAAACTGTCAAATCTGAGTTTTGCCAACTGCAACAGGGGTCAGTCATGGAATATGCCAGCACCTGTTGACATCCATTGCCAGAAGCCATCTTGAAATGGATCAGTTCCTGGAAATCCTGGCAGATCATTTCAGGGATGAATTAAGCTGGGGGAAATGGCTGACATTCTAAGCACAGTCATTTGTTGGGGCATGTGGATTAAGACCCAGCTCTACTCTGCTACCTTGGACCCTGACCAGCCCATGAGACTTGGATGAGTGGGTGGGTCAGGGGAAGCAACAGGGGATGGGTCGGTCCTGATTAAGAATAGCTGAGTGGCAGACGCAATGCCTATGTAACAGTCTGGCAGGCAGGCCACTGTCCAGCCCATTACCCTTCCAGGAAAATAAAGAAATCATTAGGAGCTGAGTTCAAAATAGTTTCTACATAACTGGGACGTCCAGTAGAACCTTCTTTTCCCCTGCCTTCCAACACAGATGAGCCCCATATCAATCCATCTCTTTCTGCTCCAGGTGCAGGAGATTCTCACCTATTACAACTGGAGGTTCAGACCCTCAAAGCCTCAGCAGGACCCAATCATCCGGACACTCTTTGTAGCACAGGTGGTTGTCAAAATTAGTCACCTCTCCAGGCCCATAAGACATAACACTAGACTCTCATGGACTCTGGTGGGAAGACATGCTGAACTCCTGTGTTTCTTGTTCCTACTTAGCTTAAGGGTGAAGTGGTTGGCTCTCTGCACAATGCAGAAATGGGTTGTCTCTAAGGTCAAATTCTGTTTTGTTTACATCAGGTAACACTTCCCAGAGCTGCACTCAGCCAATAGCTACCACAACCTAGGGCAGCATTCCTAACGCAGTAGTACTTTGAGGATGGTTTTCCTGCAATGAAGGCAGATGTATGTGTGTACTATGCCATTGGCCCAGTCCCTTTGTGTTTCCTTTCCAGGCAGCCTGAATCTATTCCCTGAGGTTATCACTGAATTAGCTTTTCATAGAGTTGGTAAAGAAAAAAACTTGTGTGGAAGGGATTTCCCTATCATAAACACCACAGTCAGCCTTGCTTTCAAAAGAAAAATGCTGGAAGACTATGCCTCTGATACAGCGGTGTGCTAGTTAAAAAAAAATGTAGGCACACTTTAAAGTTTAATCTGCCTTACTGAAATTTTTTCCATTACTTTCTTAAGTCTAGACAATAAACAAAACGATAAATCAAGCCCTGATTTGTAAATCTTTACATTGAAAATTGAACCATCACGTCTTGTGGCTCCAGCACACTCTTGCTCTGACATGACTATTGCATTGTGGGACAAGCCTTACCCAGGCCAGTCCAACAATTCAGACTAAGGAGTTAAAATGCAATGAGGTCTTTTTATGCCACAAAATTCAATAAAAGCAACTTAATAAGCAGAGATTAAAAGAACACAGCTTCAGAGTTAAAAAAGATAGAAAAGACTATTTCCTTTTGATAGAAAAACACACAGTTAACACAGCACCCAGTCAGCTAGGTCAGGAAGGTATTTTTGGAGGGCAGCAGAAGGTCAGATCAAACTTCTGACCCCAATACCTGCTTGTGGTCAAAACAGTCTCCATAAACCCTTAAAAGACCAGGCCAGCATATGCTACAGAATTGCAACTAGGCCTGAAAGATGCTAGGTAGGCCCTCTGTGGAGGCAGGAGCCAACAGAAGGAGGGAACAGAGATGAAAGGGAAAGGGGAGAATGGGATGAGGAAGCCCGAAGAGCTGTTGAAGCAGGAGATCCCTCAGGTGCAGTTGGCTAACCTCTCCTCCCTAGCAAGAGCCCCAGTTCCCTACCTACCATCCCACATTTGGCATAGCCACTGAAAGAAGCAACAGCAAAGTACGTGTAACAACAGTGGTACAAACACAGTGCTCCTGCTAGAGCTTAGTATTGAAAGTAAGCACAGCATGAGCCTGGTAGGTCCTGTCCCTGAGATCTCTTTGAAAAGGCAGCTCAAGCTGCCCTGTTTACCAAACTGCATTTATACAAGGCATAGATCTTCAACTGGATCTGAAGGGGCAACAAATGGAATACAGCATTCCAGGTCCCCTGTGGCCTATACTAATTCATAGTTATTTATTTGCATTTTTGGTATCTTCGGATCACCTACACATTCAATCAGCAAATCTGGTGAGCATTATTTTTAAGTTGTTCCAACTTTTATTTTTATCATATACATCCCAAGGTATGGCAACCGTGTCAATATTTTATCTGTAGGTTAATTTCTACTGGCTGTGGAACTTGCCAAATTCAAGTCAGAACAGTCTAAAAGGAGGAACCTGTACCAGGTGGGAAGACAACCTAAAGCAAGAAAATACCAGGGTAATCCCAAGGCAAAGTCCCAGGCATCAGGTGAGAAGGGAGCTCATTAAGAGGGAAACACCAAGTCAAATTTCTGTGTAGGCAGAAATCTTGGGTCTAACGGCACCATTGTATGATATCAACTTTGAAAGACGTGGCTCTTCTTGGCAATACAATGACCTAAGACAATTCCAAAAGAGTCATGATGGAAAATGCTATCCACATCCAGAGAAAGAGCTATGGAGTCTGAATGCAGATTGAAACATACCATTTTCTCTTTTTTGTTTTTTCTTTCTTGTGGTTTTTCCCTTTTGTTCTGATTCTTCTTTCACAATAGGACTAATGTGGAAATATGTTTAATATGATTGTACATGTATAGCCTATATCAGATTGCTTTCCATCTTGAGGAGGGTGGATGGAAAGGAGGGAAAGAGAAAAAAAATTGGAACTCAAAATCTTGTAAAAGTGAATGTTGAAAACTATCTTTACATGTAATTGGAAAAAAATAAAATACTGTTAAGTGGGGGAAAAAAGAAATCTTGGTTCTGAGACAGATAAACAAGTTATGTGGAAGCAATGAAAAGGACTATCCCTTTCTTATTTTTCCTAATTCTGTTAAAGGCATAATTCTTTCAGTCATCTGGTTCACAACCTCTGACTCTCCTTTTTTCCCTGTATCCAATCAGTTATCAAGTTTTATTAATTTTATAACAATCCTCTCCCACCTGTCTCTTTCATTTCACTCACACAGTCTCCACTGTAGCAGTTCAGGCCATCAACACCTCTCTTCTGGACTATAACAATAGCTTTTGGTCTCCTCACTTTAAGTTTGTTATCCTTTCCAATGCATGTTCCACACATGTGCCAAAGTGATATTCACATTCCTTTTATTTTTTATTTTTTTGCTTCTATTTTTTTGACTAGGCAATGGAGTTAAGTGACTTGCCCAGGGTCACACAGCTAGTAAGTGTCAAGGGTCTGAGGTCACATTTGAACTTGGTCCTCCTGACTCCAAGGCCAGAGCTCTATCCACTGCACCACCTAGCCACTCCTCACATTCCTTTTATAAAACAGGCTTTTCTTAAGACTCCTTCCTTCATTTTCTTTTTCTTTTAATTTGTATTAATATCTTTTTGTTACATTACCCTTATTTCTAAATATATTCTTCCTTTCTTCCCTCCCAGGAATCCATTCTTATGACAAATAATTTCAACAGTTTCTTTTTTTTAAATGGATCTGAGGACATCTGTCTACTACTCTTTACTGCCTCCCTTTTAGAAAACTTTTTAAAAATTAATAATTCAATTACTACTGCTTTATATTTTTATAATTTTATTATAATTATACTTACATAATTTGAAATCTAGAAATGCTATCTTCCCTTCATTCCTATTAAACATTATCCTTTAAAATTATTCCCCTTGAGATTCTAGATCTCAAGATAAAAATCTAGATCTCAAAATAAAACCTCAAGATTTTAGAGCCCTAGATAAAAAATTGTTATCCTTCTTTAAAAATTATTTCCCTTAGAGTGTATAGATCAGGGTTGGTAAACAATGGCCCATGGACTAAACCTGGACCATTACCAGTGTTGTTTTTTTTAATGGCCTTCAAGCTAAGAATGTTTTTTATATTTATAAATTAAGTTTGAACATATTTTAAACAGTAAAAAGTATTCTTAGTTCATAAACCATACAAAAACAGGTGGCAGGCTACACTTGGCCAGCAGCTGTAATTTGTCAAGCTCTGTTCTAGATCATTTGTTCCTTCACATGGATTTTTATTATATATTATATTATCATAGTATATTATATATTATATTATCATAGTATATTATATATTATATTATTCTATATAATGATGTTATTATTATATAATGATGTTATTCATTATATACATTATATCTCCTTCATAGTTTGATCAGTATAGCACTAATTAATTTAGCAGATATGGTAATTTTTATTATACTGTTGTGGCTTAGCCATAAGGATTGAATGTCCCTGTAGAGCAAGATATTAAAACACAAATCTCTAGGTACACTTAGTCACTTTATAAAAATCTTTAGCTATCTTCATCACGACTTAATCCAACTCTTGGGTTTGAGTAGAACTAACTTACTCTGAATCTTATGACCAAGGCTCAAAACCTTCTGGAATATGTCAATGTTTCAGCATACTTCAGAGCTTCAGCTCTTTGTGAAAAAGTCAAAGTGCTTGCAGCCTGTGTTACACATTACACTTTACCTTCCTCAGCAAGAGACATTTAAATGCCTACTTAGGACTTAAAAGATGCCTATTATTACCACTATTATTCAATATTGTACTAGAAATATTAGCTGTAGCAATAAGGGAAGATAAAGAAATTAAAGGAATTAGAGTAGGCAAGGAGGAAATAAAACTATTATTCTTTGTAGACAATATGATGGTATACTTAGAGAATCCTAGAGAATCAACTAAAAAACTACTTGAAATAATTAACATCTTTATCAAAGTTGTAGGATATAAAATAAACCCACATAACTCATCAGCATTTCTATATTCCCAAATAAGTCCAGCAGCAAGAGATAGAAAGAGAAATTCTTTTTAAAATAACTGTAGATAGTATAAAATACTTGCGAGTCTACCTACTGAGACAAAACCAAGAACAATATGGACATAATTACAAAACACTTTTGACACAAATAAAGTCAGATCTAAACAATTGGAAAAATATTAATTGCTCAGGGGTAGACTGAGCCAATATAATAAAGATGACAATTCTACCTAAATTAATTTACTTATTCAATGCCATACCAATCAAACAACTAAAAATTTATTATACAGAGCTAGAAAAAATCATAACAAAATTCATCTGGAAGAACAAAAGGGCAAGAATATCAAGGGAATTGATGCAAACAAATGTGAAGGAAGGTGGCCTAACCATACCAGATCTCAAATTATATTATAAAACAGTAATCATCAAAACTATTTGGTACTGGCTAAGAAACAGAATGGATAAAATAGACTTAGTAGTAAATGACCATAGTAATCTAGTGTTTGATAAACCCAAAGACCCCAGCTTTTGGGACAAGAACTCACTACCTGACAAAAACTTCTAGGAAAACTGGAAAACAGTATGGCAGAAACTAGGTATACACCAACATCTTACATTATATACCAAGATAAGATCAAAATGAGTACATGATTTAAACACAAAGGGTGATACCATAAGCAAATTAGGAGAGCAAGGAATAGTTTAGCTGTTGGATCTATGGAGAAGGGAAGAATTAAGGACCAAACAAGATATAGAGAGCATTACTTGATGTAAAATGAACAATTCTGATTATATTAAATTTGAAAGGTTTTGCACAAACAAAACCAATGCAACCAAGATTAGAAGGAAATCGAAAATCTGGGAAACAATTTTTATAGCAAGTGCTTCTAATAAAGGCCTTATTTCCCAAATATATAGAGAACTGATTCAAATTTAAAAGAGTACAAGTTATTCCCCATTTAATAAATGGTCAAAGGATATGAACAGGCAATTTTCAAACGAAGAAATCAAAGCTATCTATGGTCATATAAAAAAAATGTTCCAAATTACTATTAATTAGAGAAATGCAAATTAAAACAACTCTGAGGTACTACCTCATACCTATCAGATTGGATAATATGACAGAAAAGGAAAGTAAATGTTGGAGGGGATGTGGAAAAATCGGGACACTAAAGCATTGTTAGTGTAGTTGTGATCCAGCCATTCTGGAAAGCAATTTGGAACTATGCCTAAAGGACAACCAAATTGTGCATACCTTTTGATCCAGCAATATCAATATTATTGGGCTGTAAGAAATGATGAGCAGGTGGATTTCAGAAAAACCTGGAAAGACTTATATGAACTGATGCAAAGTGAAGTAAGCAGAACCAGGAGAACATTGTACATGGTAATAGCAATACTGTATGATAATCAACTAACATAAATGACTTAGCTATTCTCAAGAATACAATGATCCAAGACAATTCTAAAGGACTCATGATAAAAAATGCTATCTACCTCCAGAGAGAGAAATGATGGAGCCTGAATGCAGATTGAAACCTACTATTTTTCACTCTCTTTTTTTTTCATGTTTTTTGTCCTTTGAGTCTATGTCTTCTTTTTCAACATGACTAATATGGTGATACAGTTTGCATGAATGAACATGTATAACCTATTACCAAATTGCTTACTTTCTTGGTGGGGGAGGTGAGGGAGGGAAAGAGAAAATTTAGACCTCAAAATTCTTTTAAAAATGAATGATAAAAATTGTCTTCACATCTAACTGGGGAAAAATAAAATATTCTTTTAAAAAAAGAACTTAATGAAAGAAATAGCCAATACTATCAAAAAGATATTCAGAGCTCTAGCATTCTAACTTCTCTCTTGGCATAACTACAGATCCTAAGACAAGGATTCTTAAGTTCATGAAGTTTATGAACTTAACATTTTTTTTAAAAAATAGTATTTCAATATAATTTGTTTCCTTTGTAGTCCTGTGCTTTTTATTTCTTGAATCTGAGAGAGGGTTCATAGGTTTCACCAGACTGTCAAAGGGGATATATGTACATATATAAAATTCATATATCATACACACACACACACACACACACACACACACACACACACACACACACACACACGATTTCGCAGCCTAGCCTCAGGTGGATAGAGAGACCACTGAGGATGAGAGCATTTCTACAAAGAGGTTGGAGTCTACTTTGTTAGAGCATCAATGCCCACTCTAGTGTTTAACCTAAAAGAACCTGGAGGATACCCCTTTCCATGAACCCTAAGTCTTTCCAGAGGATGTGGCTCTACTTTTAGACATAAAAAGTGGAGATTTCACAACAGGCAAAAAAGGATTTCTCACTCTCAAAACCTCATTTGCTCGAAGCATTCAATGTTATTTAAGCCAGAGAATTTCTACTACAGGGTCAGGGATGATTATGCTATCCCAATAGTTGAGGAGAAAATGTCCCAGTCAGTACAACAACCATATCAGAGGAATAACCTTCTTGGAACCATACTTGGTTCTACGATAAATCTTAATTGAGTCTTCCTTCTGTGTTTAAAATCTTGGTAACTTTCTGACTGGATCCATCTCTCTGCTTTTTCCTGCAACCTAGTACTGTTAGCATGATACATTCTACCACTGAACAAGGACTTGTGGCACTACAATGTCCTATAAGTTCATTGCTGTCAGAGGACATGTCTACTTGATAAAAACAGCAACATTAATAATTTAATCACAAGTACTGATTTTGAAAGTATTGTAAAGCTGAAGACAACTTTGGGATTTAAACATCTGAAAATATAAATAAATTACTTATATAAACCTTAATATAGTTTTTGCCAATTGATAGAAATTAAAGAAATATCTGACCATTAATTTTTGGCATAAAGAAGTTACCTTCCAAGGCAGTACTCTTTGAATAATCCATGAATAGGGAGGCATGTGCTTGAAAATCATCAAATAAGTCCTTCATCCTAAATTCCATTTCTAGGAGGGCTTTATGTTTTGTAGTAACATTGGCATATAAGTATGCATAAATTGCATCTGATGAACAAGCATCTTTTAATTTCTTGACAGCTAGTGTAGATTTATAAGAATCATAGTTTAAATGAGTAGACTTTGGCCATTCCTCCTGTAAACATTGTAGAGAAGAAAAAAAATTTTATAAACATTCAATAATTAAAATAATGCAATTCAAGGTATATAAAACTAAAATTGATGTTACAATTCACAGCACACATTTTTGGAAGTCATTACAAAAGATATAATTTTGCTGTGTTCAAATAGATGATACAGAGAAAAATCAGAAAAATTATTTTTGAGAGAGAGGGAGTTTTCTAGAGAATCTATAAAGTAAGGGAAATAAACATTCTGGAAATGTTTAGAATGAGGAGAATGAGCTCTGGTTCTTCTTTTAGTGTTTTGTTTTTTATGGTTTCATGATTAAATGGGTACAAATGAACCTAGAGTGCTCCTTTTGTTTCCCCTTTCCATGGTGTAGTAGAGAGGGCACTTGGACTTAGAGGCAGGACAAACCCTGCCTCTGATACTCATGGCACATATGAGTTGTATGACAATAGACAAATCATTTCCCCTCATGGAGCCTCAGAATCTTCATCTGTAAAATGGGAATAATAATACAATATCTTTAACAAGTTTGTTGTGAGGTTCATGAAATGATGTGTTAAAGCAATGCTTACAGGGCTATATAAATGTCAGAAATCTTCCCCCTCCCCCTTTTCTACCAGACTTTATTTTCTTTTTTTCTTATATTTTTTACCCATCTACTTTCTCTCCAGGAAGATATCTTCTTATTGCAATTTATGGATGGTTATAGAATTTAAAGCTAAAAAATATATCAGCTATAACTTAATTCAACCTTTTTTTTTTCATTTTACACATGAGAAAACTAAGGTCCAGAGTGGTTAAGTTAATTTCCTGACAACACAAAAGTAGGATAAGACTTTAGATTTAGAGTTGGAAGGGACCTTAAAGGTCATCCAACCCAATTCCCTCATTAGACCGATTAGTTGTTGTTTGTTCTTTGTTTTCAAAGAGGACCAATGACATCATGGGTGATATCTTGATTTGCCTGTGAATTGGATTTAAATGAGGCAGAGTTGTGCAAAGTCATCAACCTCACTCTCTTTTCCTGAGTCAGCAAAGTCCAGGACAAAAGTCCAGATGATTGATGATGGCCCAGGATACAGTAGATGACTTTGACATCTTTGATGTTTGACCAAGCTCTCAGTGCTCCACAGCACCTGCTTCAGTTGCCTTCATGGTTGTGGGAACACATTGTTCTCATCTGCCCATTCCATCAGGATAAGTTTTCACATGCTTGGAGTAGACATTCCTCTAACTAACCAGCAGGTTTGAGGTCTGGTCTAGCCCATCTATCAAGATGATTTTCCCTGGGTGTGGCCACTTACAGCTTCTTGGAGCCACAGGTGAAAGTTGGTGAAAGTGGACACTAGAACTGGATGAGTACCCCTGAAAAGGGTTCAGTGTTAGTCCTCCCTGAACATTCCACCCACCCCAGGCATATTAGAAAACTGAGAACTAGAGAAGTTGAGTGACTTACATAATACCACACAGACAGTAATAGCCAGGATTTGAACCTAGATATTTTGGCTCCAGATCCAGTCCTTTTTCCACTTTCCTTTGCTGAATCCTGTGCCAACCCAATCTAACAAATATTTATTAAGGGTCTGTTTTATGCTAGGCCCTGTGATAGGCCTGGGGGTAAAAAGACAAAAAAACCCAACCAAACCAAAAACACCTAATCTCTCCCTTCCAGGACATTACATTCAACTTGGGAAAGTTAATATGTACAGAGATAAGTTTGTATAAGAAAATTTGAAGGGGGCCAAGACATTGAAAAAATGAGGAGGATCAGAAAGTACTGCATAGGAGGTGGCACTTGAGCTAGGAATTCTTGTGGGTTTAGAGATAAGAAAAATGAATTTTAGGGATGCACAGTCATGGCTATGGGGCAACCTGGTAAAGTCATAATGGAGGGAGACAGGACACCAAGTTGAGGGAACAAAAAGTAGAAGAGTTTGGGTAAAATGAAGGATGCATGAAAGGAAACAATATGAAATAAGTCAGAAAGACACAGAGGGCTTTCAATACTAAACTGAGGGTTTTAAATTTTATCTCAGAGGCAACAGGAAGCCACTAAGGAATTTTGAGTCAGAGTGTGTATGGCATGATTAGATCTATGTTTTAGTAATACAATTGCTATTCAATAACTATGTGAAAGATTGACTGGAGAAAGGAGGGGACCAATGCAGAGGGCTCAATTAGGAAATAATAGTAATCATCTAAGCAAGAGGTGATGAAGGCCTGAACCAAGTGATGGCTGTGTGAGTAGACAGAAGAGGATGCATGTAATAGATGTGGAGGTAGAATCAACAAAATGTGGCAACTGGTTGGTTGTGATTGCTTTTTGTTCTTCATTCTCAAAGAGGATCATAACATTGGGAAGATGATGCCACCGACTTGCAGGTAATTGGATTTAAGTGAGGGAGGACTGTGCAAAGTCACCAGCCTCACTTTCTCCTCTAGAGCCATCTGCATCCAGTGGCAAGACATAGATTAGGACAACTGGAAATGGGCCCAGATGCAGTAGGCAACCTCGGCCTTTTTAAGCTAAGGTCTTTCCCAGGTCTCAATTTGTCTGAGGCAATGCCCAATCAGTGTTTAAGGCTAGGTAAGAAATGAGGCAAAGGTTGGCCTCCTTTACCTAGTGAAAAAACAAAACAATCTAGGAGGGGAAGACCTACAGGGTTTCTGACCAAAACAGAAACAATGCTATTTACACTCACTCTGAGCCATTAGGGCCCAAACAATGACCAAATGAAGCTTGGGCTGGGACCTATTGTTGGCCAATCAATGACAGCCAGGATGATTTGGGTTTAAGGCATGGTCCTTAAAAAGAAGGGTGAAGAAGATGGAAGATTTAAGGATAACACCAAAATTTTGAAAGTTATATTGATACTTTCAAAAGAAATAGGGATGTTTGGGAGAGAGGTAGCTTTTAGGCATGTGAAAAGAGCTGATTGATATTTGTTGAAATAGCTTTGCTGGTGATGTCCATCATGTAGTTAGTGATAAAGGACTGAACTTAAACAGGGAGATTAGGGCCAAGGAAATTTAGGAATTATATGTATAGGCTACAGATGAATTCATGGGAGCTGGTTAAATGGTCAAAAGAGAGTGTGCAGAAAGAGAAGAGAAAAGGACCCAGGACATAGCTTAGAGGAAATTCTTGTGCTTAGTGGGATACATAGATGATGATCTAACAAAAAAAAAAAAAACAGAGAATGATGAGAGAGGGTAGTGATAATTTAGCTATACTCTACTTAGGTCAAACCATATTTGAAATATTGTGTTTTGTTATTGGTGCCACATTATGGGAAAGGAAGAGATTAGCTGGAGAACATGCAAAGGTAGGCAAGCAGGTTCAAAGAAGAGCAAGGAGGCGGGAGTCACTGGATCCTAGAATAAATGTATGTGTAGGGGTGTGGGAGAGGGGTAGTATGTAAGATGTATGCAGACTGGAAAGGTGGGGAGAGGGAGGTTATGAAGGATACCAAGTAGATTTTATATTTATATCACCTGCAGGTGATATAAATTTATCTACATTTATATTACCTCCAGAGATTATATCCCTGAAGGTAGTAGAGAGGCACTAAAATTTAATGAGTGGGGAAGTGGGGTGGGTAACACTGTCAGATCTGTGTATAGGAAAGATCACTTTGGCAGCTTTTTGAAGGATGGACTGGAATGGAGAGAATTATGCTAGGCAAATCAACCAGAAGACTACTACAATAGTCCAGGTGTGAGGTGTCTTGCGTCAGGATGGTGTCAACATCAAGGAGAGAAGAGGGCTTATGCAAGAAATATTATGAAGGCAAAATTGTCAGGCCTTGGCAATAGATTATTTGGGGTGAAGAGTTTAGGATGACACCTAGGATTCAAGCCTGGTGTTAACCTTGACTGTAATAAGGAAGTTAGGAGGTTAGGAAATGATAATGAGTTCAGTTTTGGACATGTTGAGTTTAAAATATCTATGTGACATTAAGTCTGAGATGTCTACTAGGAAGCTGAAGATGTGAGATTGGTGTTCAGCAGAGACATTAGAAATGGATAAATAAATCTGAGAATCAGCATAGAGATGATAATTGAATTCGTGTAAGCTGATGAGATCACCGAGTGAAATAGCTAGAGAAAACAGAAGTGGGCCCAGAGCCCTAGAGGACTCTATAATTAGGGAGCAAGCCCTCACAACAGATAGTGTCAAAGGCCTTAGTTAGATCAATGAATGTTGTATACAAACCTCTGTTCTGTTCTTGGAATTTCACCTGGAGTTATCAGACTGCGAACACCCTATCAACCATTCGTCAGCCTTTTTTGAAGTTAGGGAAGGAAGAATACCAATATTTTGGAATGTCGAGAAAAATCCTCAAAACCAATACAGATATGAAATATGTTGGGAAATATAAAATAAGCTACTCTACTTACCAAATTTTGAGCCTTTAAGAACTCTTCAATGGTGGTCGGGGGTAATGCCATTTTCTAGAGATACAAAACATATCTATAATTTACTCTTGTATATTATTGTGTTGGATACAAAACTACTCTATGCATATTGTTCACAAGTATTGAGTCAAGGTTTGTTTTTTTTTTTTGCATTATCTAAATTTCGCATATATTCTTTCTTTTCCCCCACTCATTCCAGAGAGGCCATCTCATATTAAAAAAAAAAATTTAAAGAGGAAGCAAAAAGATCAACAAAATCAATCTATATATATATATATTTAAAAACCTGGTAATATACATAATGTTCCGTATCCATGGAATCCCCAACCTTTGTAAAGGACTACAGGCGGATGATTTCTATTGACTCTTCTTTGGGACCACCCTTATTCTTTGTAATTTTGCAACAACTTGCAGCAATTCTTTTTTGTCTGTTATATCCATCAATATTGTTGTCATTGTATATATCATTTTCTTGGCTTTGTATACTTTGGTTAAGTCTCTTCCATGCTTCTTTGTATTTATTATATTTGTAATTTCTTACAGCATAGTAATCTTATGTTAGATTAATGTATCATAATTTATTTAGCTATTCCTCAAGTGATGGGTATCTATGTTGCTTCATATTCTCTACCATTACAAAAAGTTCTACTACAAAAATTTTTATATATATGACCTTTTTTTTAAAAAAAAATTTCCTCCTTGGGATTTATGCCTAGTAGTGAAATCTCTGGGTCTAAGAGTTTGGACATTTTAGTCATTTTACTTACATAATTCTAAACTCCTTTTTAAAATGGTTCTACTAATTCACAGTTCTATGAACAATACACTAGTGAGCCTGTCTTTCCCCTCCAACATTTATTATTTTCATCTTTTGTTATTTTGGGGGTGTGGGGGAAACCTCAGCTGTTTTGTTTTGATGCACATTTCTATTACACCCCACTACTGATTTGGAACATTTCTGGTATAGTTGTTAATAGTTTGCAATTTCTCTTTTAAAAATTGTTTCTACTGGGGAATGGCTTTTGGTTATGTGTGTGTGTATATGTATGTATATGTGTACATATATATGTGTATGTGTATGTATATTTATATATATACATATAAACATATATACACATATTAATATAAATATATGTAGATATTTTAGATTTTTGTTGTTGCTCAGTTGTTTCAGTTGTGTTTGACCTTCATGACCCAATTTAGGGTTTTCTTAGCAAAGATACTGGAGTGGTTTGCTATTTCCTCCTGTAGTTCATTTGCTGATGAAGAAACTGAGGCAAATAGGGTTGAATAAATTGTCCAGCATCACATAACTAATGAGTGTCTAAGTCCATATTTGAACTCACAAAGATGAATCTTCTTGACTCCAGGACTGACCATGGCATCACCTAGTTGCCCAGATATTTTAGATACCAAACCATTATCTGAAAAATTTGATAAAAATATTTTTCCCCATCAGACCATTTTTCTTTTTAATCTAGTTCTGTAGTTGAATTCACACAACTAGTAAGCATGTGAGGCAGAGTTAGGATCCAGTCTTCCTAAGCCAGCTTTCTACTGTTATCAACCTAGCTGCCTCAATTGTACAAGTGAGTGGTAATAAGGGCCTACCCTTATTGATGACAGTAGAAACAGAGAGGAAAGGATTGGTTTCAGAAAGGTTATAGAGACTGAATTACTAGAACTGGGTAACTTCTTAAGTATGAGAGATGAGAAAGAAGATCAGATGAACTGACCTGGCTTACAGAATGAAGTTGAAAAGTTTTTGAGGCAGCTTTCCATAGTGGACAAGAGTGCTGGACCAGGAGACAGGAAGACCAGGGTTTAAATCCTGTCACAGACACTTACTAGCTGTGTGCTCCCAGGCAAGTCACTTAACTTCTCTATGCCTCAGTTTCCCCATCTGTAAAATTATGTGGGACTCAATGGCCTTGAAAAAAGCCCTTTCCAACTCTAAATGTATAATTCTATGATGGGCCAAACATAATTTCAAGTTTATGGTAGTCAAGTTGGAAGAAGGAGCAGCTTTAGGGAGAAAGATGAGCCCCAAAGACAGTCTACTCAGTGTTATTCAAGTAGTAAGCCAAACAAATGGAAATAAAACCCAGGTTCAATCACTCTAAATTCAATGCTATTTCCACTGTGTGACAGGCAGCACAAAGAAATACAAGAGTGGACTTTACAGAGATGAGGTTTATATGTTGGAGAGGGGAGAATGGCAGTAGGTCAGAAGGGAAAGGGATTCTAGGTTAAAAGTTAGTGAAGAAACAGACCATGACATCAAGTTTGGGTACAAAAGCAAGTGAAGGTAGAGTTGGGGTGATGCTCTGGGAATGTAACATGAGTTAAGGAACCAGAGGTAATGATAAAGAGGGAGAGTATATTTAATGCAGGTGAATGATTCAAGAAGGTAGAAGAATTGGAAGTTGGGGGTCTATTAATTTTGAAGTTTTGATGCAGTCCAAAGTGATAATAAAGTCTAAGTTGGGTTCTGCTTCTGGGAGTCAAGATGGTGGAGCAAGAAGTAAGTTGCTCTGGGGCAGTTAGGTGGCGCATTGGATAGAGCACCAGCCCTAGAGTCAGGAGGACCTGAGTTCAAATCCGGCTTCAGACACATAACACTCACTTAGCTATGTGACTCTGGGCAAGTCATTTAACCCTAATTGCCTCACCAAAAAAAAAAAAGTAAGTTGCTCTCACCCTCCCTTATTGACCTCTGAAAACCCAGAATATATCACCCCAGGAAAAACTCTGGAACAGCTGAACCAGCAGAAAGACGGAGTGTAGTAGTCTTGTAGCCTAGGAAGCTTGAGGGGTTAACATGAAAGGCCCCTTTCACTCTGGAGGAGGGGGAGCAGTACAGAAAAGGAGGCATCCCAGCAAGCTAGTGGAAAGCCCCACCTCAGCATCCCAGGAGGAGATGCTGAACCCCATGATGGTGGAGCACGCAAGCACCAACACAAGGACCCCCGAGTGCCTCAGTGTGGGTAGGGGAATCCATGCACATCAGCTCAGAAAACTACCATGTGCCAAGGCATTCTCTGGCAGCGAAGTCTCCTGGTTCCTCAGCAAAACTCTGGGAAGCACAACTCCAAGAGGGAAAGCTCCAGGCTGAGAGACATCCTCCAGCAGCAAAACATCCCTGTGCAAGGCCTGGGTGAGCAGGAGCCAAAGAAAGGAGTGAAGGGCCTGGGTGAGCAGAAGCCAAAGAAAGCAGCACAAGGCCCAAGCGAGCAGGTGTCCTCCAGGGGCTAGACTCCCCACCCCTACCCCTAGAGCTCCAGTGTTGCTGATTCCAGCCGAACACTAGTTAAGCTGCCAGAACCAGCCTCCAACTGCCTGCACCAGAGGCCTCAGCACACAAAGCCAGTGACCAGGCCCCCAGCTCCCAGCACAAGAAGCTTGGGTCAGTGCCCCATGTTCTCCAGCAGGAGAGCTCATTTTTTTTTAAAGTTAGGAAATAAGCAAACAGAATGAGCAAAAAGAAATGTACAATGACCATAGAATCTTATTATGGGGACAGGGAAGATCAAGACAGAAATTCAGAAGAGGACAGCATTGTCAATATAGCCACATCTGAAATCTCAAAAGGGAAGATGAACTGGTCTCAAGCCTAAGAAGTCTTCTTGGAAGAGCTCAAGAAGGATTTTAAAAGTCAAATAAGAGAAGCAGAAGAAAAATTGGGGAAAGAAATGAGAGGTGTGCAAGAAAGAATCAATAGTTTGGGAAAGGAAGGACAAAAATTAATTGTAGAAAACAAGTACTTAAAACTGCAATTGGCCAAATGGAAAAAAAGTACACTGAAGAAAACAAGTCCCTAAAAAATGCAATTGGCCAAAGGGAAAAAGGGACACAAAAACTCACTGAGGAGAAGAACTCCTTAAAAAGTAAAATGGGCCAAATGGAAAAGAAGGTACAAAATATACAGAAGAAAACAATTCGTTAAGAAATAAGAATTGGGCAAGTGGAAGTAAAAGACTCTATGAGAGAATGAGAACCAGTCAAACAGAAAAAAAAGAATGAAAAAATAGATGAAAATGTAAAATACCTCATTGGTAAAACAACTGAACTGAAAAATAGGTCCAGGAGAGACAATTTTAAAATTATTGATCTACCTGAAAACCATGAGGAAGAAAAGAGCCTGGACAGCATCTTTCAGAAAATCATCAAGGAAAACTGTCCTGAGGTCCTAGAACCAGAGGATGAACTAGCCATTGAAAAAATACCAATTACCTCCTGAAACAGATCCCAAATTGAAAATGCCCAGGAATATGGTAGCCAAATTCCAAAATTACCAGGTCAAAGAGAAAATACTGAAAGCAGCCAGAAAGAAACAATTTAAATATCATGGAACCACAGTCAGGATTATGCAGGACCTTGCAGCTTTGACATTAAAAGATTGTGGGGTGTGGAATACAATATTCTGTAAGGTGAAAGAGCTTGGGTTACAACCAAGGATCAACTACCCAGTTTCAGCATAATCTTTCAGAGGAGGAGATGGATATTTAATGGAAGAGGGGACTTCCAAACTTCCTCATGAAAAGAACAGACCTCAACAGAAAATTTGATCTTCAGATACAAAACTCAAGAAAGGCATAAAAAGGTAAATGGGACAGAAAAAAAAAACATGTCATTAATAAGGGCAAACTGTTCACATCCCTACAAGGGAAGGTGACACTTGTAACTCCTGAGAACTGTATTGTTATTACACCATTTAAAGGGGGTATACTTAGACAGAAGGGGTGGGTATAAGTTGACTTAATGTAATGATAAAGAATCTAAGTGGGCTAAGTGGATCTAAGTAAGTGGATTAAGTGGATCTAATTAAGGAATTGTACTGGGAGAAAAGGAAAGGAGGAGGCAGACAAGGGTAAGTTATATCACAGGAAAAAGCACAAAAATCTGTTAAAGTACAGTGGAAGAAAGGAGAGAGATGAGCATTGTTTGACCCTTACTCTCATCAGATTTGGTTCAAAAAGGGAATAACATAATCAGTTAGGTATAGAAATCTAAGTTACCCTATAGGAAGTAGGAAGTGAAAAGGAAAAGAAAAGGGAGGGGAGTGAATAGAAGAGAGGGAAGAAGTATTAAGGGTAAAGGGGAAGAAAAGGGAGGGGGCTGAAAAAGAGAAGTCGGATTGAGGGAGGCAGTGGTCAAAAGCAAAACACTAGTGAGGAGGGAAAGGGAGAAAGAAAAGCATAAACAGGGGGGAAATAGGATGGAGAGAAAGACACAGATAGTAATCATAACTGTGAATATGAATGGGATGAACTCTCCCATAAAACAGAAATGGATAGCAGAATGAATTAAAAACCACAATCCTATACAATATGTTGTTTACAAGAAACACATTTGAAACAGGGACACGCACAGGGTAAAGGTAAAAGTCTGGAGTAGAATATATTATGCTTCAACTGAAGTAAAAAAAAAAGGAGAGGTAGCAATCCTGATCTCAGACAAAGCAAAAGCAAAAATAGATCTTATTAAAAGAAATAAGGAAGGAAACTATATCCTGCTAAAAGGCACCATAGAAAATGAAGTAATATCATTACTAAACATCTGCACCAAGTATAACATCCAAATTCTTAGAGAAGTTTAGGAAGTTATAGGAAGAAATAGACAGCAAAATTATACTAGTGGGGTAACCTCCCCCTCTCCCTCTCTGAACTAGATAAATCTAACCACAAAAAAATAAACCCAAGAGAGAAGTTAAGGAGGCAAATAGAATTTTAGAAAAGTTGTATATGGTAGACCTCTGGAGAAAACTGGATGGGGATAGAAAGGAATATACTTTTTTCTCAGTGGTATAGGGCACTTACACAAAAATTGACCATGTGCTAGGGCAAAAAAACCTCGCAATCCAATGCAGAAAGGCAGAAATATTACATGCATCCTTTTCAGATCATGATGCAATAAAAATTATATTTAATAAAGGGCCATGGAAAGATAGATTAAAAATTAATTGGGAACTAAATGATCTCATCCTAAAGAATGAATGGGTCAAACAACAAATAATAGAAACAATCAATAACTTCATCCAAGAGAATGACAATAATGAGACAATATACCAAAACTTATGGGTTGCAGCTAAAGCAGTTCTTAAGGGAAGTTTTATATCTCTAAATGCTTGCATGAATAAAATAGAGAAAGAGGCATGCAACTAAAAAAGCTAGAAAAAAGAACAAATTTAAAATCTCCAATTAAATATCAAATTAGAAAACTATTGAACTAGTAAATAAAACTAAGAGCTGATTTTATGAAAAAACAACAATAAAATAGAAAAACCTTTGGTTAATTTAATTTAAAAAAAAGAAAAAGGAAAATCAAATTACCAGTATCAAAAATGAAAAGGGTGAATTCACTACCAATGAAGAGGAAATTAAAACAATAATTAGGAACTATTTCGCCCAACTGCATGCCAATAAATTTGACAATCTTAATGAAACGGATGAATATTTACAAAAATATAAATTGCCTAGATTAACAGAAGAAGTAAAATACTTAAATAACCCCATCTCAGAAAAAGAAATTGAACAAGCTATCAATGAACTCCCTAGGAAAAAATCTCCAGGGCCAGATGGATTTACAAGTGAATTCTATCAAACATTTAAAGAATAATTAATTCCAATACTATATAAACTACTTGGGAAAATAGGCAAACAAGGAAATTTTACCAAATTCTTTTTATGATACAAATATGGTGTTGATAGCTAAACTGGGAAGAGTCAAAACAGAGAAAGAAAATTATAGACCAATTTCCCTAATGAATATAAATGCAAAAATTTTAAATAAATTAGCAAATAGGTTACAGCAATTTATCATGAGAATAATACACTATAATCAGGTACGATTTATACCAGGAACTCAAGGCTGGTTCAATATTAGGAAAACAATCAGCATAATTTATCATATCAATAGCAAAACTAACAGAAACCACATGATTATATCAATAGTTGCAGAAAAAGCTTTTGACAAAATACAACACCTATTAAAAACACTAGACAGCATAGGAATAAATGAGGGTCTTCCTTAAAATGATAAGTAGCATCTACCTAAAACCTTCAGCAAATGTTATATGTATTGGGGATAAGCTAGAAGCATTTCCAATGAGATTGGGGGTGAAACAAGGATGTCCATTATCACCACTGTTGCTCAATATGGTACTAGAAATGTTAGCTTTAGCAATAAGAAAAGAAAAAGAAATTGAAGGTATTAGAATAGGCAAAGAAGAAACAAAGCTATGCAGATGATATGATGGTATACTTAGAGAATTCATGGAGAATCAAGTAAAAAACTACCTGAAATTAACAACTTTAGCACAGTTGCAGGTTATAAAATAAACCCACATAAATAATTGGCATTTCTATGTATTACCAACAAAGATCAACAGCAAGAGATAGAAAGAGAAATTCCATTTAAAGGTACTGTAGACATTATAAAGTATTTAGGAGTCTACCTGCTGAAACAAACCCAGGAACTATATGAACACAATTACACAAATAAAGTCAGATCTAAATAACTGGAAAAACATCAGTTGTTTATGGGTAGGCTGAGCTAATATAATAAAAATGACAATTCTACCTAAGTTAATTTAATTATTCAGTGCCATATCAATCAAACTACCAAAAAATATTTTATAGAGATAGAAAAAAATGACAAGATTCAGAACAAAAGCTCCAGAATATCAAGGTAACTAATAAAAATAAATGCTAGGAAAGGTGGCCTAGCCATTCCAGACTTTAAATAGTATTATAAAGCAGCAATCAAAACTACATGGTAATGGCTAACAAATAGAGTGGTGGATCAGTGGAACAGGTTAGGTATGCAAGACACAGTATTCAATGACTATAGTAATCTACCGTTTGGTAAACCCAAGGACTCGAGCTTCCAGAATAAGAATTTACTATTTGACAAAAACTGCTGGGAAAACTGGAAAAGAGTAATGGGCAGAAACTAGGCAGAGACCAAAATCTTACACCATATACCAAAATAAAATCAAAATGGGTACACGATTTAGATATAAAGGCTGATATTATAAGCAAACTAGGAGAGCAAGGAATAGTTTATCTTTCAGATTTATGGAGAACAGAAGAATTTGTGACAAAATAAGAGATAGAGAACATTATGAAATGCAAAAGGGATAATTTTGATTACATTAAATTGAGAAGTTTTTGCACAAAATCAATACAACCAAGTTTAGGAGGGAAGCAGAAAACTGAGAATTTTTTCAACCAGTGTATCTGATAAGGGCTTCATTCCTAAAATATATAGAGAACGAAGTCAAATTTATAAGAATACAAGTCATTCCCCAATTGATAAATAGTCAAAAGATATGAAAAGGCAGTTTTCAGATGAAGAAATTAAAGCCATTTATAGTCATATGAAAAGATGCTCTAAATCACTATTGATTAGAGAAAAGCAAATCAAAACAACTCTGAGATACCACATCACACCTATCAGACTGGCCAACATGACCAAACAGGAAAATGATAAATGTTGGAGACAATATGGGAAAACCGGACCACTATTGCATTGTTGGTGGAGTTGTGAATTGATCCAACCATTTTGGAGAGCAATTTGGAACTGTGCCCAAAAGGCTATAAAAATGTGCATACCCTTTGACCCAGCAATAGTACTTCTGGGGATGTATCCCAAAGAGATCATACAAATGGGGAAAGGACCCACATGTACAAAAATATTTATAGCAGTTCTTTCTGTGCCGGCAAAGAATTGAAAATTGAGGGGATGCCCATCAATTGGGGAATGACTGACCAAGCTGTGGTATATGAATGTAATGGAATGCTATTGTGCTATAAGAAATGATGAACAGGCTGACTTCAGAAAAACCTGGAAAGCTTGTATGGATTGATGCTGAGTGAAGTGAGCAGAACCAGGGAAACATTGTACACAGTAATAGCCATGTTGTGCAGTGACTAACTTTGATAGACTTATCCTTTCTCAGTAATGCAAGGATCTAAGACATCTCCAAAAGTCTCATGATGGAAAATGCTGTCCACATCCAGAGAAAGAACTATGGAGTTTGAATGCAGATTGAAGCATACTATTAGTTTTTTTTCTCTCTTCTGTTTTGTTTTGTTTCTTCTTTCTTGTGGTTCCTTATATTGGTTCTAAGTCTTCCTTACAACATGACTAATGTGAAAATATGTTTAATAGGAATGTATATGTAGAGCCTATATCAGATTGCATGCCATCTTGGGGAGGGAGGTGGGGAAGGAGGGGGAGAAAAATTAAAAACTCAAAATAACTTACAGAAGTGAGCATTGAAAACTAAAAATAAATAAATTTAAAAAAATAAAGTCTAAGTTGCATAACCATATTTATTGATTTGTGATTAAAAGGGAATGGAAAAGGTAATTGTTGGAGTTGAGGAAGCTGAAAGTTAAGTACCATCAGATTGTTAAATCGTCAACATGAATGCTTGATTTAAGGAGAGTGGCTCCAGGGCTGCCAAAACAATGGAAGCTTCCATAAAGTTTTTTCTGCAGGTGTGATTAGTCAAATTGAGGCACCATAGACTTCTGTCCAGATCAGTTTATGTATGGTTATTCAACAAAATATCAAGTCATCTAATCTATATCATTAAATTCAGATTTCTCCATTTTACCTACAAGTATGTCATGAGAAATCTTGTCCAACAACTTACTGCAATCTAGATTGACTATCTACAGTATTCTCCTTATCTAATAGTCTATGAAATCTGTCTCCAAAGGAAATGAGATTAGTCTGGCATTACTGATTCTTACTGAATCCACATAGGTTTACAGTGATTATCATTCTCCTTCTAAGGGCTAACAAACTATTCATCAAATTATTTGACAGCAATCAAAGCCAAATTAAATGGCCTAGACTCTATAGAATCTACTTTTTTTTAAATTTAAAAGAATAAGGACATTTGTCCATTGCTTTTTTCTTCTTCTTTCTTTTTTGTTCTTAAGGCCTGGCTTTCTGGGTAGACATTAGGGGAAGGGCTAGATTTGCAAAATATATATTAATTACTAAAGTGCATAGCATAAAAATATTAGAAGTAGATTATATATTTTTCAAGAGGCATTCTTAACTAAACAAGGGATAGAGACAATTTCAAAAGATAAAATAGATTCCTATATATATATATTACATGAAATTGAAAAGTTTCTGAATAAAGAAAATTAATACACTTAGGATAAAAAGGGAAGTAGTTGCATGGAGAAAAGCTTGGTATCAAATTTATTTGATAATGATTTGGCAATTACAGTTTGTACTTGATTTCCTTTGAGGTCTCTTCCAGTTCTATGATTTTGTCATTCCTGCCTACATCACAAAGCAATTCTTTGTTGTTTTCCTTAGCTTTTTGGAAGCCTTAACTCATTTTGGGTTTTTACCTTTGTGAAGTTACACTTACAATTCATAGGATCACAGATTTAGGTCTGGAAGGGACCCTAGAGGCTTTAGTTCAACTCCATTTTACAGACAAGAAACTAAGACCTACAGGGGTTGTGACTTACTGTCACACAGCCAGTGCCTGAGGCAGGATCTGACCCTAGTTCTTCCTTATTCCAGATTCAGAATTATATATATCCACTACGCCATATCACTCCTCAGTTTCTTGGTACTCCTTTATATTCTTCTTTTGCTATGTTTTCCTATTTCCTGTGAAACAAGTAATCAGTCAATCAAAAAACATTTATTAAGTGCCTGTCATATGCTAGGCACACTTTATAAAGCACTGGGGATAGAAATATAACAAATGAAACAATTTTTAACATCAAGGAACTTAAATTTTAGTGGGAAGATAATAGAGGCATATATAAATATACATAAATTAAGTTTAAAGAGAATAAAAATAAATACAAAGTAGCTAAATGCAAAGTAGTTTGAAAAGGAGGTAATCAGGTATCAGGTAATAATGAGGCAGGTATGAGGCATTCAGGTAAGGATTCAGGTAGAAGAGCGTCCTTGAGCAGTGTCTTGAAGAGGGATCCTGAGGGAGTGGTAATGAAGAAATACATTCCAGGCATGGAGGTCTGTCATTGAACGGCACAAAAATCCAGTATCATTTGTTAGGAAAAGAGAAAAGACCAAATCTTTGATGACTATATCTAGAGGGCAGAGATCAGCATACTGTGAACTTTTCTCACTTTTAAATTGGGGATTTATCTAATGATAAGTCCTCTGGGTTTGCTTTCTATTCAAAAGTTCTCACGGGGGGCACTGGGAGATGGAAAGATATCCTAGACTGAGTTACCGTATTCAATTAGGGTAACCCATTTGGTTAGGCCAATCCAGTTGGACAGCCCTTCTGGAAGACTTTCCAGAGATAAGGTAAGGTGTCCTTTCCTAGCAATTACACCTATAACATATGCCACATTTAACATCTGTAGTACCCCATCTTTCTACTGAGAAGAGAGAGGTATGTTTCAATAGCAGTCCTCTAGGACCAAGATTGAACATTTCAGTTTGTTTAACTGCTTTTTAATGTTTTCATTTACATTATTGTAGTCACTGCATATTCATCTCCTGGTTCTTATTTTTCTTTGTATTGGTTTGTACATCTTCCTATTTTCTCTGAATTCTACATTTGTCTTTTCTTACAGCACAATAATATCCCATTACATTCATAGACCATTTTGTTCAGCCTGTCCCCACCTGATGGTGAATGCCTAACTTGTTTCCAGTTTTTTGCCACCACAAAAAGTGCTGCTATGGCTCTTTTGGAACATTTGAGGCCTTATTGTTTTGTTTTTTCACTTTCTTGGACTATATGTCAAGTGGTGGGATAACTGGACCAAAGGGGTTCAGTGACTTTTTTTTAAACATTATTCCAAATTGTTCCCAAGAATTATTGGGGGGCAATACACAGCTCCATTAATAGTAAATTATTGTGCCTGTATTCAAGTGTTCTTATCAACATTAACTATTTCCTTCTTTGATCAGCTATGATCAATGGTTAATATATTTTTAATTGGAAGAGACCTCAAAGACTATTGAATCTAACTTTATTTTACAGATGAGGAAACTGAGGTTAAGAGACTTCCTTGCCCAAAGTCACATAGGTCTTATTTGAAACAAGGTCCTTTGACTTAAGGCAGCACTCTTCACCAGGCTGACATTTTGCCACTTTGAGGGTTACAGAGTAAAACCTCAGCTGTTTTAATTTGCATTTCTTTTTATTAGTTATTTGAAGCAACCTTCCTTATACATGTTGATAGTTTTCTTTTTTGAAAAAAATTATTCATACCCTTTGACTACTTAGCTACTAGGAAATAGTTCATCTATTTGAATCAATTCAATTCTTGAATATACATACACATATATAAATGTGTAGACACACACATACATATATATATATATATATATGTATGTATATATATATAAAACAGAGTGTGAGACATTTGATGCAAAGAATTTTTCTTCCATGCAATAAAACATTCTTAATTTTATGTAACTGGAATTGTCTAGTTTATCTTTTATGACCGTTTCTATCCTTTAAATACTTCCTTTTTAGCCATAGCTCTGTAAGATACTTCCAGTTTCCTTTAATTTGTTTCATGATGTGACCTTTTACACAACAGCTAGCATTTATATAACACTTGAACATTTGCAAAAAACTTGCCAAATATTAGTTCTTTTTATTCTCAGAACAAATCCAGGAGACAGGTGCTATTATTATCCTCATTTTACAGATAAGGGATTTAAGATAGAGAGAGGTTAAATGACTTGACCAGGGTCATATAATTAGTAAGTATATGAGTCCAGATTTGAACACAAGTCTTATATACGGATCACATATTGGAAGCTTCTCAAGGGTTGGGTTTGTTTTGCTTATCACATCTCTAGCATCTTCCCAAGACTTTGCATACTGTAAGCATTTAAATATTTATTGAATTGAAAAATCAGATGTTAACTAATTAAATTGATTTTTCATTTCTTAGTGTGGTCAGAGAACCCAAGAATTCTGAAAGCTCTTTGGAACACCTGAGCACGTGGTTATAAGTTTTAATACTGCATCTAAGAATCACAATCCTAATGAGCCACTACTTTTCAACTATTGACTTGATTGACCTTCAAAAAAAATAAAAAGCTTGTCTCATATTTTCCAAACTATATCTCTTTAAACTTGTGCCAACTATTACTGTCAAAAATAAACCCTTGTATTGTGCAAGATAAAAAAAAAGTTTTTAAAAAGGAAAAGTCAGAGGACATGATAATGCTTATAGAGATTAGATTTTAATGAAATTAACACACAGCTGGAACATAATCTTTTATTTCTTCTTTCATCCCTACTAATAACTAAGATAACTGCACCTAAATGTAATTTTTCATCGTATAATCAGCCAAATACTTCCAATGAATTATTCAGGAAAGTCCTCCAAAACAATTATTCTACTGATTTGAAACATAATTTGTAGCCAAAATCTGCCCACAAACTAATCTCAGGATTCAATTAGGAGCTCCATTTGTATAACCTTTCATGACTGTCTAAATCTGTTTGAAGTACACATTCTCAAGTCACTAAAAAGTCCTTAAACTATTTAAAACTTAGTAACCAAATAAGAGCAACGCCATTTTAAATCTTCAGACTGTACACAGATCTACTGTATCTGGTGGATAGAATAGTAGTGACCTCAAATTAGGAAACTGCCTAGTATAACAAATTTGTATTGTGCAGGTATAACTCAGGAGGCAAAAACAATATATGTATTTGACCATATTTATTATCTTCGTGGTTTCTTTTCTTCAAGGACTTCAGTTCTAAATACGCTGGACCACCATTTCATGACAGGCTCCAGCCACACTTACTTTGCTGACAGCTCTACTCACTTTTAGGACTTCTGATGCTTGGCCCACCCCTGGAGATACTTCCACCCTGAGCTCTGCTTCCTGATGGATGAGTAGGTAGCTTGGCCTACCATTTCAAGAGAAGCCACACTCATGCACACCACTGCTAGCTCTACTTTCTCCAGACTCCTCTGCTTCCTCCCCAGCAGTTTTCCTACTACTCTCTCTCTGCCCTTTCCAGTCTTTCCTCCATTACAACATAAATTCATTTAGGGTAGGGACTGTCTAATCTGATATCTTGTATTCCTCACAGAACAAGATACCCTCTTCTGATCTTAGCATAGTGCTAAGTGGTTAGTAAATGTTTTATATATTTATCTCATCATAGACTATATTTAATAAGGTGATCATATGCCTCCTTTTAAAAATGTTTCCAATTTTTGAGGCATGTTGTCTTAATCTGCTAAATAAACACATTTTAAAAAAAATTTCATGGTCTGGCATGTAAGATGAGCTGTCATAAAAAGTAGACTCGCTGGGAGATTTTCTATAGAATAAGTACAAGAAATAAACTCTGGGCTATTGTTAAATTTCTGAAGAAGTAGATACATTCTCTTTGAGTTTTCCGACTCCTTCCATCTTTACATACAACCTATTCTATTTTTACTCCTCAAAGAGCCATGCTCTAGGCTCAGACTGCCTGCAAGTTTATCAATTCAACAAACAGTGTTTTAGTATCAGGGCACCTTTATAGACATTGGGGGAAGTGATACATGAATTTAAAAAAACATTTCTTAATTGCTTACTATGTGCCAAGCTCTGTGCTAAGAGCTCATTGAGGATACAAATAAAAAAGCCAAATCTATCCTTGCATTCCAGGGAGTGCTGGCCTAGGAGGAACACTTGGTTCTGGTTATTAAAGGCATAGTGAGTGGAGCTATAGGAGAGTAGACAGTATAGGAAGTTCAAACAAGCAAGTAAATGCAAAATAAGCCTTTCTTTTAAATTTCCACAAAATCCTGCACTCTGAGCTATTACGATGGCAAATTATTTTTCCTGACTACTATCCCTCCTCTAGTAAAATTTCCCAAAACATTATTTCCATTCAGTTGGAAATTTTTCCCTGGTCATCTCTCACTGACTCAGCAATATGCAGAATTGATAAGTGCTCAAAAACATCCCACTTGCATTCCATTTTGACTATGTTGTTTTTAGGCCTTACATTTGATAGAAGAGCAATCACAATTTGAGAGCTTGAGGAGGGGACCTCAGAGGTCAACTGCTCCAACCCAGGCAAAGAAACTGAGGCCCAGAGAGATTAAGTAACATGTCCTCAGTCACTCAGTTATTAAGTAGAAGAACCCAGATTGAAGCAAAAATCCAGGGCTCTTTCCACTGCGACACACCAATGCTACCTCACCTTTTGTGGTTTATTTAGATTTTGGTTTTTTGGGTTAGTTTGGTCATTTCTTCAAAGCTAACAAGTCATTATCAAATTGTCTTTAGTTTTATAATGTTAATGTTGTTGTTTGTCCTTCTCAAAGAGGAACAATGACATCAGGAAGGTGATGTCACAACTTGCAAGTTTTATTGGATTTAAGTGAGGCAGGGCTGTGCAAAGTTACCAGGTTCACTCTGTCCTCTGGAGCCACCTGGGTCCAGTGGCAACGTACAGATCAGGACAGGAGATGTCCCCCATGCAATGGGCGATCTCAGTCTTTCTAAACTAAGGTCTTTCTTAGGTCTCAGTTTGTCTGAGGCAGTGCCCATTCAGTGATTAAGACTAGGTAAGAAATGAGGTAAAGAATGGCCACTTTTACCTAGTCAAAACAAACTAAATCGGTCTGGAAGAGGAAGATCTTCAGGATTTCTGGCCAAAAGAGAAACAACTGCTATTTAGAAAAACAAGGTTAATGTATGGTTTATGGGAAAACCAAGCCAAAGACATGAATTTCCTTCTCCACCCCACACCCAGCACTACAGGAGAGCACCTAATAAGAATCTCAACAAAGCATTAAAAAACTATGCCATCAACAGGCACTCCCAGCAGAAGTAACGATAATTAAATTTTAGAAGAAATGCAGCCAGTTTGCCTAATGGCTAGTGTGCTGGTCCTGGAGTCTTAAAGACCTGAGTTCAAGTCCAAACTGACCAGCTGTGTGACCCTAGAGGGTCACTCAATCTCCACCTGCCTCAGTTTCTTCATTGTTAAACCGGTGATAGCAACTGCTACCTCCTAGGGTTGTTGTGAGTATGAAAGAAGCTACCTTATAAAATGTATTATTACCACTTAAGTTAACCCCTTTGGTACTGTTATTATCCCCATTTTACAGGGGAGGAAACTGAGGCTGAGTGACTTGCTGGGGGTCACAGAGCTAGTAACTGCAGCCTCTGAAGTCCAATACTAGTTTATCCCCTCGGCCTCCTCGCCGCCCAACAGCTCCGGAGCCCGGCCTATCTACGAATGTAGCTTTACTGTATCCGACAGTGTGTGTCTGGGTCTTGGGCCTCTAGATCTCGCTGAGCCCTGGCTCCTCAGCTAAAATCCCTGTCATGCTACTCCTCTTTCCGCGTCGGAGCCGCCCTGACACCAGACGGGAGGCAGACGAGCGCGGAAAGCAGACGAGCGCAGGAGGCGACGGTGCAGACGCGACTGCGCCCAGGCACCAAGCGAACCGGGCGCCCGAACGCCCGAGGGAGGGACCAGGCCGTGAGGCGACTGCGATTTGTCGGGGGCGGGGCCTGAGGCGGGACTTCCCGCCTCCTCCCGCCCCCCTCCTCTCCTCTGGCCAGTTACCTTCATGGTTGCTCCTCGGGGCTCGCCCTCTCTAGTAACGGGCTCCGGAAACGCGCGCTGGTGTGCACTGGAAAGGGCTCCTCCGGGCCTTGCCTTCTTAGGGTCCGTCCACCTTTCACACTCGGGCTCTTTCTGAGGTGGAGAGCGAAGCGGGAGAGCCGGGGCCGAGGCGCCGGGAGCTGTAGTAGGCCTCTCTCGGGGCTGTGCAGGTCGGAATCCCACTTCATTGTCTCTCCTTCCCGGGGTGGGAGGCCGGCTGCAGAGCCCCGGCCTGAGATGGGGCCTAGGGCCCCGGGAGCGGGACGCTGGGCCTGGGAGCGTGGCGATATTGGGGGTGAGGGGAATGACAAGATTTACCTTCACCCTGGTGCCCATTGGAAGCCCCCCCTCCAAACACACACCCTACCTGCTTCATCATGCTACTTCATACATATACATGCATGTGTGCATGTTTACATAAGAATACACAGGTATACATACTTGTATGCATAGTGCGTGCAAGTGTTGTATGTATGTACACACACACACGCACACACGCACATATTTATTTCCAAAGGTCAACTAGGTGGCGCTGGGCCTGATGTGAGGAAGACTTCTTCCTGAGTTCAAATCCAGCATCCGGCACTTACGAGCTGTGGGGCCCTGGTAGATAACCTTGGACCCTGTCTGCCTCAGTTTCCTCATCAGTAAAATGAGCTGGGGAAGGAAATGAAAAACCACTCCTCTTTGGGGTCAAGGAGAGTTGGGTGGGACTGAACAATAACATAGTCTCCAAAAATAGAGTTTTAAGCTATTGAAATGTGTGACTGCTCTGAGACTTTTGGGACAGTGTGTGTATGTGTGTGTGTGTGTGTGTGTGTGTGTGTTTGTGTACACACATACATATAGACATCTATATGTGTACCTGTGTATACATGTTTATGCATATGTGCACTTATATATCTATAATTACATATACATATATACACATGCATATTGTATAAATGTATATTTGCATTTAAGTTTACACATATATTTTGCATATATAAATAAATTCATGTACATGCATATATGAACATATATGTGCCCTTGTTATCCTTCATTAGAATGTAGGCTCCTTTCAAGTAGGGATTATTTTCATCCTTTATATTTGTCTACCCCACACCTAATATAGTACCAGCCACATTGGTTTTGATTGATTTAGCCTCAGAGAATAATTTTAGAAAGGATGAACCATCCTGTGTAGATTACAGAGTGTTTTCAGTGGGGAAGGTGAGCATGGAAAGGAAGGGACCATCAGAGATGTGGAGGATAGGCAATAATAATACATTGTTGTAGATTTAACAGCAAAGCGATAAGGGTGTCCTTGAGGTTAAAATGATTAAATAGCTCTGGGATTCTTAAGAGCACTGAACTTGGATTCATAAGACCTGGGATCCTTGTGTTGGATTTGTTACTGGCAGTTGGACTTCAGACAAGTCCTTAACATCTCGAGATCTCAGATGGTTCACCTATGAAATGCAAGGTCACTAAGACCCTTTTTATTTCGAACATTTTTATTCTTGACTTTGCCAAGTTGTTTCTTAGCAATGTTGGCCAGTTAGGAAAGTTAGTTGAACTTCTTAGTGTCATTTTTGAATCATTTGATGATGATAATAGAAACTATTCACATTCCATATTTATAAAAGCACTTTACATAACCCCCCCAACTTAAAACCTTCAATTCTGTGAGGTACATAGTACATACTACATTGAGGCAACTAGATAGTATAGTGCATAAAATGCTGAACTTGGAGTCTGGAAGACCTTAAGTCAAAATCTGCCTCACGTACTTTACTGACTTGTGACACTGCTCAGGTTTCCACTTCTGTTAAATGAGTCAGTCAGTAAATATTTATTAAGTGCCTACTATGTGCCAGCAAACAAGTGGAGTCAGAGATAGCCCTGAAATTCAGAAACTTAAGTGATTACCTTGTGTGGAGATCGTATGTAACATAGCCAGACAGCATAATGGATAGAGGTCCAGACTTGAAGTCAGAAAGACTCATCTTCCTGAGTTCAAATGTGGCCTTGGACGCAATAGTCGTATGACCCTGGGCAAGTCACTTAACCTCAATTGCCTCACTTTCCTCGTCTGTAAAAAGAAACTGGAGAAGGAAAGGGCAAAACCACTCCAGTATCATTGCCAAGAAAATCCCAAATGTGGTCATGAAGAGTAAGCCATGATTGAAACAACTGAACAATGGCAGCAAAGGAAATCATGTGTAGAGATTGAGTGGCACAACAAAAATAATACTCAGCACCTGGATCCAAGACTCTTCAAGGGCAAGGAATGTTTCATTTTTGTTTTTCTGTATTTGGTACCTGCAACACTGCCTTATCGATGATTTTGTTGAACTCCTGTCTATAGCATGGGTTCTTAATCATTGTCTTTAATACCTTATCTAAGGCAGGTGATCTCTAAGACCTTGTTTTCATTCTATTCAATAGGAAAAGGCATACCTGAGTGACTGAAGTTCCCAGAACAGTTTTGAATCAAACAAGTATTTATTGCCACTTATGTACTATGGTGGGTTTTATAGGGAGAGCAAAAGAAGCAGAAGTTTATAATCCCTTTACCCAGAATGGTATGTCTCTAGTTAGAGCATGGACTGGAGCTATGATTTCATTGATATAGTGAACTCACGGGTTGGCATCTTTTTTGCAGAGAGTTGAATAGAAGACTGAGGGCTTAAGTGACTTAACCCCAGAAGGTTGTTGACCAGTGTGTGGCAGAAGTAGGACTTAAACCCAGGTCTTCTTGGCCCCAAGGCCATTACTGCACTCTGTGTCTCACATTTTCTTTAGTTGGGTAGATACAATTTATTCATATTTGGAAGAAAACTGGAACCATAACAGGAAATAAGTGCCAAATGAGTGGTACAATTAGGGGCTTTAGGGGTTCAGAGAATAAAAAGATCATTACCAACCTGGGGTAACCATGAAAAACTTAGTGCTTTATGTAGAATTTGATTTGATCCTTGAAAGATAAATATTTCTTAGAATTAGGAGTGATGGTAAATTTCAGGCAGAGGGAGTAAAATGAGCAAAAACAGGACACCAGGAAAGCACAAAATATGTGTGTAGGCCTGTTAGATTGGAACAGAGGATTTTTTTTTGAAGGGAAAGTAATGGGAGAAAAACATGGTAAGATATGTTGGGGACAAGTTATTGGAGTTAATTAAGACTCAAAGAATTTATTCTACATGGAATAGAGAGCTAGTGAGGCATGATGTTTTTGTTGTGGTTTTAATTTTTATTTGTTAAACTCTTCACTATGTGCAGGATCCCCTGCTTGGTGCTGAGGCTATAGAGATAAAAATGAAACTGCTCTTGCCTCCAAAGAACTTATATTCCACTGGACCAGATCTCTGTAATGCCCTTTGTTCAGCACTTGGCACAGTGTTGCTGCACACAATATGTTGCTTTTATCCTTTAATTTCCCCCCCGGCCCTTTTTTGTTGATACCCTTTGTTTATCACTTTCATTTCTAGTATATGCCTTCCTTCCCTTGTCCCACAATATATTCCTTGTAAAAAGATTTAAGAAGAAATTTTTTTTTCCAAAGGCACTTCAACAACACCAAGATGTAAACTGAATCTGACTGTGTATTCAAAATTCCATACCTTTGACCCTTGCCTCTGGAAAGAGGAGAGAGGGGAACATTTTTTTTCCTATTCACTGGGCCAAGCTTGCTCATTGTAATTATACAGCATATAGCATGGAGTGCCAGGCCTAGAGACATGAAGTCCTGAGTTTAAATTCTACCTCAGACAGTAATCAACTGTCTGACCCTGGGCAAGTTACTTAACCTCTGTTTGCCTCAATTTCCTCATCTATAAAACAAGGATTATAATAGTACCTGCGTCACCGGGTTTTTGTGAGGATTAAATGAGATAATATTTGTAAAGCACTTAGCTGCAATACTTGGCACATAGTAAACACTATGTAAACGTTAAACTATCATCATCATTATTATTATTAAGTTTAATTTTTTTAGTTTACATTTTTTAAGTCATTTTGCCTATTGTTTTCTTGGTTCTTGTTACTCTGCATTAGTCGTTATGTCTTCCCATTCTTTTGTGAATTCTTCATATTTGTCAATTCTTGGACACAATAATATTGCAGTACATTCATGTGCCACAATTTGTTTGGCTATTCTCCACTCAGTGTTTACTTTGTTTCTAGTTGCTCCCTACAACAGAATGAGCTGACATGAATACTTTGATGTATACAGATGTATTTGATGTATCCTGTCTTAAACTTTCTTGGGGGGGTGTGTGCCTAGCAGCAGAATATCTGGGGCAAATATATTTTAATCACTTTTTTAGCCTAATTCCAAGTTGCTCTTCCGAATGGTTTGATCAATTCACAGCTCCACTAATAGCATACTAATGTGACTGTCTTCTGTCAATCAATCATCAATCAATAAACATTTATTAAGCACATTCTATGTGCCAGGCATTGTGCTAAGTATGAGGGGTACAAAAAGAGGTAAAAGCACAAAGTGCTTACAGTCGTATGGGGGAAACAGTATACAAACAAAGATATACAAAGCAAACTATGTGTAAGATAAATAGGAAATGTAAGATTTTAATTGGGATTTAAAGAAGGCTAAGGAGGTCAATAGTCAGAGAAGAATGGGGAGAACATTCTTCTGCACCATTGACTCTTCCTGTTTTTCATCTTTGCCAATTTGCTTCATGTTAAGGGAAACCTTGGAGTTTGGGTTTTTTTTTATTTGTGTTTCATTTATCGTTTGGAGTAATCTTTCATTTTGTTAATAGTTTGCAATTCTTTTGAAAATTGTTTATTCATATCTTTTAACCCTTTATCTATTGGCTCTTGTTCATATATGTGTGTGTATGCATATATAGTATACATATATTATATGTGTATATTCATATATACAAACTGTCAGTTCTAATCATTCATGGTAGTATGTTTTACAAAGTTGCCATAAATACTGAAACATTGTTCCTAGGGGAAATACAGGGTTAGGTTCCTGTGAGCTTCTGGTCACATTTACTTTAGCACTTTCTGGATCGACCTCATATATGGATCAGTGAATTTCCTCTTCCTTTTTTTTGGTGTGTAGTATTATTGATTCATTAACATTGAACTGATGGCAACAGCAATATATAACTCTTGCCTGAATGAAGCTTATCTAACACATGGATTTTCTCCTTAAGGTACACCACAGCCTTCTTGTGCATAGTAACACTTAGCACTTTAGCACTGTGCTTGGGTGCCATTTTAAACAGCAAAGTTCCCAACAAAAAGCACAAAAATTTTTTTAGATGACAATTACATAGACCATGAAAAAGGGCACTTATTTATAGTTTGAGGTCTGAAACAAGAAAGCAAAATGTTGCCTTGTTCAGCCTCAGCTGGGAACATGGGCAGGTGGTGACTCAAATTTTTTACTGCTCTGCACATGTCTGTGAATGACAGAGTATTGATATTGGGTTATAAATAAATTTTATCAAGTAGATAGACTTGCAGATATGGAATCTGTGAAAAATGAAGGTAGACTATGTATTTCTTGGATATCAGACTCTATTAGAGATATTCACTGCAAAGATTTTCCCTGCAATTAATAGCTTCCCTTATCCTAGCTAAATAGATTTTGTTCATGCAAAAGCTTTTAAATTTCATGTGATGGGAATTATCTATTTTATCTCTTATGGTCACTTCTATCCCCAGTTTGGTTAAGAATTTTCCAAGTTGTTTAACCCTCTGGGTTTCTGTTTCCTCATCTGCAAAGTGATGGGGTTGGCTAGATGATCTCTAAGGTTTTTTCCCAGCTCTAATCTGGAACTGCTAGGATTCAAATAAAGTGACCAAAAGAGTGGTTGATGCTGACCCAAATTCTCAGATTCAGTCACTTACTAAACTGGATATGTCTGCATCCTGCCGGGTACTCTTTTCCTGTACGGGGACTATGGGAGGCTCAGATCTATGGTAGTCAAATCTGTCAGGGCTTTGCTGTTATATACCCTGTACTTTGATTTAGGTCTTTTCACTCCAAATCCAGTGTTATTTTCACCATGCTACAAAATTGAAGGGTCCTGGTGGTAGGAAGATATTTGATGGTTTTGGTTTCTTTTTGTAATCCTTTGTGTACTTTCCTGTGTCAAATTGTTAGAACAGTAAGAATAATGCTTTAGATCCTGTGATTTAGATAACCTGTGGAGAGAGTTGACTTGTTTTCTACTAGTCTTTTCTGGGTATGGCCACCGTAGATCTAAGAGGGAAAAAAAGAATACTTCTACTTCCTTTGTCAATACTCCCTGAGAATGTGTGACCAGTTTGATTTTGGGCTATGGAGAGAAGTTTTCCCAGGACCCTCCTGCCAACAGTATAGGAATATGAAAGTGCAGCTGAAAGAGAAGCAAAATGCCACCAAACACACACACACACACACACACACACACACACACATTCCTGAAGCCTAATTAATGGGGTCATAATATTAAAGCTGAATAGTACCTAAGTGGTTATCTGTTTCTGTTCTCTCGTCTTAAATTTGAGAAAACTGAGGCACAGGACAAGGAAATCACTTGCCAAGGTCATATAATAATAAATATCAGATCTAGAGTTTGAATCCACGGTCTTTAACTCCAAATTCAGTGCTTGTCCTACTGTACCAAACTGAGATTCCTAGACATCCATTTGTAGCATGTGCACCACATCCAATAAATTTCTTGTCCTCACAGACCTTTTGGAGACTAAATAAATACCATACTGAGAAGGTACCCCTTCTCATTCCTTCATTATTTTTCAGTAGATTCAGTAGTCTGGTTAATTCTTTCATCTTTGTAGGTTAACTCAAGCCTATCAAATGAAAACCCCAAACTCTAGGCAAAGCATAACTGGGGCAGGACCAACCCCTATAACTTTGAGTTTCCTTAGGGATGCTTTCAACAATCTGGAAAACCCAAAGCTACTGCTATTGAAAATTGATTGTCTGTAGGACCCCTGGGCTGGACAAGAACAAACCAATACCCAAGTGTTTGGCTAAAATAAGATTGGCTTAGTAGCACATTAAGTTGGATTTCATTGGCTTGTTGCACTTGACACCATCTTGTTCATTAAAGCAGAACATCGTAACAAGAATGTGTATCTTGCACTATGGGATTTATTTCCTTTGATCTCTTGGACAAGTGGGGCCTTAAAAACCCCAAGGAATTACCTTCTCAATAGAGTGACCATTTTATTCCCTTATATAAAAAGTACTTTACAAATAGTATCTGAGGTCACACACATAAATTAGGGGAGCCATTTCACAACCAGGTAACTTGGAGTGGAAGGATCTGCTGAGTGGTTTTGTGAGATGAGGAAGAAAGGTTTGACCACCCTTCTAAATTATTATTTTTTGAGCCCCTTAAAAGCCTAAACCTGGACGTAATCAACATAGACGAACAATTTTTGCTTGTTTATCCCCTTGGGTAGATTTGGAAAATATATGCTACTCTTATTTTAATAACCAGCATACTTTTTCTTTGCTGTCTTTTTATGTGGGCTTCAACCTCACTGTGATTTGCAGTCTGAAGAAAGCCTTTGATGAGAGGTTAAATCAGTGTCACAAACTTCTTGTTAGCAAATTATATTATATTTTATTTTCCACTCCATTTTTTGTTCATTTTGCTTTCTATATTTTGAGACCACAGAAAATTTCCTATTGCTTTTGCAGCATTTCTTTTGTCACTGTCTGTGCCCAGTGCCTAGGGCTTCATAGTTAAACACCGAAATACCATAAAGCAATATAATAAGAAAAATAGTCTGTAGCCGGGGAATGCATATCAAATCAAAGGGGCCTCTATCCTCTTTTTTCTCATCAAGATGTATTTTGGTAGTTTGGGTATATATGTGGCAGTCTTGAGTGATTGTCTTCCTTTGGGAAAAAAATCTAAATTTAAAAAAGCTGTTTTACTACTTTATTCCTTATCCCAAGATTCAATATGGATTATACTTTGAAAGTTGCCTATCAGAATATCAATTTTAGAAAGAATTTGGAAGTGATCTAGTCCAATTTATATCTGATCAGGAATCATTCTAAAACATCCCTAAAGTAGCTACTCTTTGAAGACTTCCAGTGATAGTTAACCCATTTTTCATTGAGTCAGACTATTCTGCTTTTTTAAAAAAATTATTAATTTTTATTTTTATTCTTTTGATTTTTTAAATTTATTTTGATTTATCAACAATCACTTCCATATGCTTTTCAGTTGAAAATTTTTCTTCCCCTTCCTCCCCCCCACCCTCCCCAAGACAGTGCAAAATCTGATATAGGCTTTGCATTTATATTCCTATTAAACATATTTTCACATTGGTGACACTGTAAGTAAAAATTAAAACCAACAGGAGGAACCATCAGAAAGATGAAACAAAACTCAACAAAAGGTAAAAATAAGTGATAGCAATTCGACTTCTATAGTTCTTTCTTTGGATGTGAACAGCATTTTCCATCCCTAGGCCTCTGGAGATGTCTTAGATCCTTGTAATGCTAAGAAGGGTTCAGTTTAACAATATTAGTCATCGCATAATATGCCTGTTATTGTGTACAAAGTCCCCTTGGTTCTGCTCACTTCACTCAGCATCAGACCATATAAGTCTTTCCAGGTTTTTCTGAAGTCAGCCTGTTCATCATTTCTTATAGCACAATAGTATTCCATTACATTCATATACCACAACTTGCTCAGCCATTCCCCAATTGATGGGCATCCTCTCAATTTCCAATTCTTTGCCACCACAAAAAGAGCTGCTATGAATATTTTTGTACATGTGGGTCCTTTTCCCATTTGTTTGATCTCTTTGGGATATAGCCCTAGAAGTGCTATTGCTGGATCAAAGGGTATGCACATTTTTGTAGCCCTTTGGGCATAGTTCCAAATTGTTCTCCAAAATGGTTGGATCATTTCACAACTCCACCAACAATGTATTAGTGTTCCAATTTTCCCACATCTTCTCCAACATTTATCATTTTCCTGTTTTGTCATGTTGGCCAATCTGATAGGTGTGATGTGGTACCTCAGAGTTGTTTTGATTTGCATTTCTCTAATCAATAACGATTTAGAGCATTTTTTCATATGACTATAGATGGCTTTAATTTCTTCATCTGAGAACTGTCTGTTCATATCCTTTGACCATTTATCAATTGGGGAATGGCTTGTGTTCTTATAAATTTGTCTTAATTCTCTATATATTTTAGAAATGAGGCCTTTATCAGAGAGACTGGTTGTAAAAATTCTTTCCCAATTTTCTACCTTCCTTCTAATCTTAGTTGCATTGGCTTTGTTTGTGCAAAAACTTTTCAATTTAATGTAATCAAAATTATCCATTTTGCTTTTCATAATGTTCTCTATCTCCTGTTTGGTCATGAATTCTTCTGTTCTCCATAGATCTGATAGGTAAACTATTCCTTGTTCTCCCAGTTTACTTATGGTATCAGCCTTTATATCTAAGTCATGAACCCATTTTGACTTTATTTTGGTATATGGTGTGAGATTTGGGTCTATGCCTAGTTTCTGCCATACTCTTTTCCAGTTTTCCCAGCAGTTTTTTTCAAAGAGTGGGTTCTTATCCCAGAAGCTGGGGTCTTTGGGTTTATCAAATAATAGATTACTATAGTCATTGACTACTGTGTCTTGCATATTTAACCTATTCCACTGATCCACCTCCCTATTTCTTAGCCAGTACCAAGCAGTTTTGATGATTGCTGCTTTATAATACAATTTAAGATCTGGAATTGCTAGGCCACCTTCCCCTGCATTTCTTTTCATTAGTTCCTTTGATATTCTGGACCTTTTGTTTTTCCAAATGAATCTTGTTATTATTTTTTCTAACTCTATAAAATAATTTTTTGGTAGTTTGATTGGTATGGCACTGAATAAGTAAATTAGCTTAGGTAGGATTGTCATTTTTATTATATTAGCTCGGCCTACCCATGAGCAACTGATGTTTTTCCAATTATTTAGATCTGATTTTATTTGTGTGAAAAGTGTTTTGTAATTGTGTTCATAGAGTTCCTGGGTTTGTTTCGGAGGTAGACTCCTAAATATTTTATAATGTCTACAGTAAGTTTAAATGGGATTTCTCTTTCTATCTCTTGCTGTTGGGCTTTGTTGGTAATATATAGAAATGCTGATGATTTATGTGGGTTTATTTTATAGCCTGCAACTTTGCTAAAGTTGTTTATTATTTCAAGTAGTTTTTTACTTGATTCTCTAGGATTCTCTAAGTATATCATCATGTCATCTGCAAAGAGTGATAGCTTTGTTTCTTCTTTGCCTATTCTAATGCCTTCAATTTCTTTTTCTTCTCTTATTGCTAAAGCTAAGTTTCCAGTACAATATTGAATAACAGTGGTGATAATGGACATCCTTGTTTCACCCCATCTTATTGGAAATGCTTCTAGCCTGTCCCATTACATATAATGCTTGCTGAAGGTTTTAGATAGATGCTATTTATTATTTTAAGGAAGACTCCATTTATACCTATGCTTTCTAGTGTTTTTAATAGGAATGGGTGTTGTATTTTATCAAAAGCTTTTTCTGCATCTATTGAGATGATCATGTGGTTTCTGTTGGTTTTGGTTGATATGCTCAATGATGCTGATAGTTTTCCTAATATTGAACCAACCCTGCATTCCTGGTATAAATCCTACCTGGTCATAGTGTATTATTCTTGTGATAAGTTGCTGCAATCTATTGCTAGTATTTTGTTTAAAATTTTTGCATCTATATTCATTAGAGAAATTGGTCTATAATTTTCTTTCTCTATTTTGACTCTTCCTGGTTTAGGTATCAATACCATATTTGTATCATAAAAAGAATTTGGTAAGACTCCTTCTTCACTTATTTTCCCAAATAGTCTATATAGTATTGGAATTAATGGTTCTTTAAATGTTTGATAGAATTCCATGTAAATCCATCTGGCCCTGGAGATTTTTTCCTAGGGAGTTCATCAATGGCTTGTTCAATTTCTTTTTCTGAGATGGGGTTATTTAAGTATTTTACTTCCTCTTCGTTAATCTGGGCAATTTATATTTTTGTAAATATGTATCCATTTCACTAAGATTGTCAAATTTGTTGGCATATAGTTGGGCAAAATTAATTATTATTGTTTTTTCCTCTTCCTTGGTGGTAGCTCCCTTTTCATTCTTGATACTAGTAATTTGGTTTTCTTCTTTCTTTTTTTAATTAAATTAACCAAAGGTTTATCTATTTTATTTTTTTTCATAAAACCAGCTCTTAGTTTTATTTATTAGTTCAATAGTTTTCTTAATTTCAATTTTTTAATTTTTCCTTTGGTTTTCAATATTTCTAATTTAGTGTTTAGTTGAGGATTTTTAAGTTGTTCTTTTTCTAGTTTTTTTAGTTGTATGCCCAATTCATTAATCTCCTTTTTTTCTATTTTGTTTATGTAATCATTTAGAGATATAAAACTTCCCCTAAGAAATGCTTTTGCTGCATCCCATAAGTTTTGGTATGTTGTAGTCTATCTTTCCATCTGCATCATGATCTGAAAACCATGCATTTAATATTTCTGCCTTTCTTCATTGGATTGTGAAGTTTTTATGCCCTAGTACATGGTCAATTTTTGTGTATGTGCCATGTACTGCCGAGAAAAAAGTATATTCCTTTCTATCCCCATTCAGTTTTCTCCAGAGGTCTATCATACCTAACTTTTCTAATGTTCTATTCACCTCCTTAACTTCTTTCTTGTTTATTTTGTGGTTAGATTTATCTAGTGCAGAGAGGGGGGAGGTTCAGGTCCCCCACTAGTATAGTTTTGCTGTCTGTTTCTTCCTGTAACTCCCTGAACTTCTCCTGTAAGAATTTGGATGCTATACCATTTGGTGCATATATGTTTAGTAATGATATTACTTCATTGTCTATGGTGCCTTTTAGCAGGATGTAGTTTCCTTCCTTATCTCTTTTGATTAGATCTATTTTTGCTTTTGCTTTCTCTGAGGTCAAGATTGCTACCCCTGCTATTTTTACTTCAATTGAAACATAATATATTCTGCTCTAGCCTTTTACCTTTAGCCCGTATGTGTCACTCTTTTTCAAATGTGTTTCCTGTAAACAACATATTGTAGGATTATGGTTTTTAATCCATTCTGCAATCTGTTTCCGTTTTATGGGAAAGTTCATCCCATTCACATTTACAGTTATGATTACTATCTGTGTCTTTTTCTCCATCCTTTTCCCCCCATTTGTGCTTTTCTTTCTCCTTTTTCCTTTCCCCCCTTCACTAGTGTTTTGCTTTTGACCACTGCCTCCTTCAGTCCCTCTTCGCTTTTATTATCCCTTTCCTTTTTCTTCCCCTTTACTCTTACTGCTTCTTCCCTCCCTTCTCCCCCCCCCCCTTTTCTTTCCCCTTTTCCCTCCTACTGCCTATAGGGCAGGTTAGATTTCTATACCTAACTGATTATATTATGCCCTTCTTGAGCCTAATCTGATGAGAGTAAGGTTCAAACAATGCTCACCCCCCTCCCTTCTTTCCCCCTGCTGTAATAAGATTTCATTTCTTTTCCTGTAATGGAATTTACCCTTGTCTGCCTCCTCCTTTCTCAGTACATTTTCTAAGATCAGATTGATCCACTTATTTGGATCCATTTAACCCACTTGATTAGATTTTTTTTTTTGTCATTACATCAAAGTCAACTAATATCCACCCTCTTTATGTATACTCCTTTAACATGGTGTAATAAAATACAGTTCTCAAGGGTTGCAAGTGTCATATTCCCTTGTAGGGGTTTAAACAGCCCCCCCCCTCTTATTAACAACATATTGTATCTTTCTGTCCCATTTACCTTTTTAAGTCCTTCTTGAGTCCTGTACTTGAAGATCAAATTTTTTGTTGAGCTCTGGTCTTTTTATCAGGAAAGTTTGGAAGTCCCCTATTTCGTTGAATATCCATCTCCTCCCTTTGAAAATGATGCTCATTTTTGCTGGGTAATTATCCTTGGCTGCATTCCAAGCTCCTTTGCCTTATGGAATATCATGTTCCATGCCCTGTGGTCTTTTAATGTAGAAGCTGCAAGGTCCTGTGTAATCCTGACTGTGGTTCCATGATATTTAAATTGTTTCTTTCTGGCTGCTTGCAGCACCTTCTCTTTCATCTGGTAATTTTGGAATTTTGCTATTATATTTCTTGGCGTTGTCAATTTGGGATCTCTTTCAGGTGGTGATCTGTGGATTCTTTCTATGGTTATTTTCCCTTCTGGTTCTAGGACTTCTGGGCAGTTTTCCTTTATGATTTCCTGAAAGATACTGTCCAGGCTCTTTTTTTCATCATGATTTTCAGGTAGTCCAATAATTTTTAAATTGTCTCTCCTGAGTCGATTTTCCAGGTCGGTTGTTTTACTGATGAGGTATTTTACATTTTCATCAATTTTTTCATTTTTTTGTTTCTGTTTGACTGAGTCTTGCTCTCTCATAGAGACATTAGTTTCCATTTGTCCAATTCTAGTTTTTAACAGATTGTTTTCTTCTGTTAGTTTTTGTACTTCCTTCTTCAACTGGCCAATTGTGTTTTTTAGGGACTTGTTTCCTTCAGCATACTCTTCTGTTAGATTTTGTACTTCCTTCTTCAACTGGCCAATTGTGTTTTTTAGGGACTTGTTTTCTTCAGTGTACTCTTCTGTTAGTTTTTGTCCTTCCTTCTTCAATTGGCCAATTGTGTTTTTTAGGGACTTGTTTTCTTCAGTGTATTTTTTTCCAACTGGCCAATTGTATTTTTGAAGGACTCTTTTACCTCTCTCATTTGACTATTAAAATCCTTCTTGAGCTCTTCTAAGAAGGCTTTTTGGGCTTCAGACCTGTTCATATTCCCTTTTGTTGTTGCAGATGTGGGTTTGTTGACAATGTTGTCCTCTTCAGAATTTCTGTCTTGATCTTCACTCTTCTCATAATATGAATCTATGTTATGTTTCTTTTTATTCATGGTGTTTCTTTATTCCCTGGCCTTTAAAGAGATTGAGCTCTCCTGCTGGGGAACAGAGGGTAGTGACCCAAGCTTCTTGTGTTGGGAGCCTAGGTCTTGGTCACTGGCTTTGCGTTCTGGGGCCTCTTATGCTGGGAATTGGAGGCTGTAGGTTTCTGGCAGCTTACCTTGTGTTGGGCTGGAATCAGCAAGGCTGGAACTTTCAGGCAATTCTAGGTTGCCTGCTTTTCCTTTCCTTTAGCTTTCTTCAGCTCCTTTTAGATGGGTGCTGCAGGATGTTTATCTGCCTGGGGCCCCCTGCAGTGTTGTCTCCCTCCTTTCTGCTAATGCACGGGGAGATTCCTTTGCAGTGGATTGCCGAGACTCCTAGTGGTTTTCTGAGCTGGTTTCCACCGGTTCCCCACCCTCACTGAGGCACTCAGAGGTCCAGGTGTTGGTGTTTGCCTGCTCTACCACCTGGGCTTCAGGATCTCTTCACAATTGGGGGCTTCAGGGCTCCTACAGCTCACCTGGTGTTGGGTTGGAATCAGCAAGGTTGGGGCTTTAGGAAGCCTTTAGGTTGTTTTCTTCACCTCCTTTCAGATGAATGCCGCAGGGTACTTATCCGCCTGGGGCCCCTTGTTTTTGCTGAGGCACTGGGAGACCCATTTGCTGGGCTGCTGCACTGCTGCTCCTTGTCTTTCTTCTAGTTCAGGTGTTCCAGGGTTTTTTTTTTTCTGGGGTGATATTTTCTGGGTTTTCAGAGGTTGATAGGGGAGAGTGAGAGCAACTACCTTTTCACTCTGCCATCTTGGCTCCCAGAAGCGGAAGTCCAAGACTATTCTGCTTTAGAAACTTAAAATTTACAGCCAGAGTTTTAGAACCATGTATAAGAATTTAATTTTATAGGGAATATTACTGATTCTAATATCTTTGACAGTAGGAACTCCTTTGTTTTTGTCAGTTTTTATTAAATTGAAATGGGAGAAGAAAATCAGCTTTAAGATAGATCCAACTTTTGGTAATTTCACTGTTAGTTTTAAAATTACATTATTGATATAACATGAAATCATAATTGTAAAATGTATTTTGGCATTCAAGCTTTGTATCGTAGTTATTTATTTTGTGTCTCTTGATAGTGCTAATCAGTGTACTGTTTACATAAACCAATAATAATTGACATATAGTATACTTTTTATGTATATGCATATATATTATCTATCTCATTTGATCCTTATAGCATCCTTGGGTGATAGATATTCTAGGTATTATTGTCTCATTTTTATAGATGGAAAAAAATAAGACTCACAAGGGTTAAGTGACTTAGTATCAGTTACATGATGTATTTCAGAATCTGAATTTGGATATAGTTTTCTGGAGATGACATGTCCAGCATTCTTTACAGTCTTCTCCCTTCTTCTCCGCTCCCTCTCCTTCTTCCTCTACCTCTCCCTTTTTCTCTCTTCTTTCCCATCTTCCCTCCCTGTTCTTATCAGTTCCCATGGGTTTAACTCTCATATATATGGAGATGACTCTCAGATCTATATATCCATCCCTAATCTCCTCCCTGAGCTTCAGTTATACATTATCAATTGCCTATTGGAAATTTCAAACTGGAGGCTCCAGAAAAATTTTAAACTCAACACGTCTAAAATTATCTGTTTTCCTAAACTCTTCCATCTTCCGTTATTTCTATTGAAGGCACCACCATCCTTCCAGTCTCTCAGGTTTGCAGCCTTCATTTTATCCCTGTATTCCTTACTCTCTCACACCCCATGTAACCCATTCAGTTACCAAATCTTGCTGTTTCCAACATCTTTCACATCTGAACCCTCTCTCCACTCACACAGCTTCTACTTCAGTTCAGGCTTTCCTCATGTCTCACCTAGAGTATTGCAGCAGCCTCCTCGTTTGTCTCCCTGTCTCAAGTCTCTCATCACTCCAGTCCATCCCACACATTGCTGCCAAAGTGATTTTCCTTAAGTGCAGATCTGTTGTTTCTAGGATAAAATATAAACTTCTCTGTTTAGCTTTTAAAGCCCTACTTAATTTGGCCCCAAACTATCTTTCCAGCCTAGATGGACATCACTCCCACTCCTTTCTGTAAGGCAGCCAAACTGTACTTTTCCCTCTTCCTCATCCATGACACTCCATTTTTCTGTGCCTTTCCACTGTCATCCCACAAACTTGGAGTGAACTCTTTCCTTCCCTCTTCTGAATCACTGTCTTGTACATGAAGTCTTTCCTGATTCCTACACCTGCTAATGTCCTCCTACTTTGCATATATTTATGTTTATTCACTATACAAAGTATATGTATTTTATATATGTACTTGTTTCTCCCCATTAGAATGTAAACTTCTACTAAATATTGTTTCATCTTTTGTGCTTATATCCTGAAGGCCTAGCACAGCGCCTTGTGTAGAGTAGGAACTTGTTCATTGATATGACCACATAATCTAAACCAAAAATGTATGAGACAACAATAATTGTTATAGTTCAGTTGAAAAATTGAAAAATGAATTTTCCACATCATTGATCTTCATATCTGGAAAAAATACTTTCATAGGCCCCTTTTGTTTTTTAATTTTGATGGAAAGAGTATACTTAAAGTAATTGCTATTTGCCATTTTCAATTTTGTTTTTCAAGTACCATGAGAATTTAGTGGTAAAGAATTTAAATATTTATTGCTGTTACCATGAATCATTACACATTATTGACATTTCAATTTTGAATTAAATTAATATGTATATATCAACATAGTAAAAAGGGGGGATCGTACTGTATTTGGAATCAGGTGACTTTGGTTTAAATTCCATTTCATCTTCTTAATACCTTGTATAGGCAAGTCACCACCTTTCTGGGTCTCAGTTTCATCATCTGTAAAATGATGGAATTGGATTCTATGATCTCTAGAGTCTTTCCCACTTCTAAATCAATAATGCTATGATATGTAACTATGTTATATAATGTATTTGTGTAACTGTAAATACATGTAGATATGTATGTATGATTTCTGTATGTATATGTATTTATATATATACACACACATGCTTTTTGTTGTTGCTAATTTTTTATGTTGAAATTCTTCGTTTGCTTTTGATTGTGTTCTTTGTTGTGTTTTGATTACAGGTGTATCAGCTCTTCATTTCTGAATTGAAAGATGTCTCTGAATCCACCTATATTTTTCAAAGAAGACAAAGATAGTAAAAAAGAATTACAAAACACTTCTTTAACTAAAGAAGAACCCCTTCAAAATTTATGCTTAGCATCTCAGGAAGTTCTCCAAAAAGCCCAGCAGAGTGGCAGAGCCAAATGTCTCAAATGTGGAGGCTCAAGAATGTTCTACTGCTACACATGTTATGTTCCAGTTGAAACTGTCCCAATTGAACAGATTCCAGTTGTGAAGGTTTGTGAAAAAAGAAATGCTTTGGAGTGGAAAAATGGTTTAGAAAGCTTTCTGTATATTTCTGCTGTAGAGAGTGGCTGACAGTGTTGTTAAATAGTTCCATTAAGTGAATTTCATTTTTGATAGCAAATTCAAAATAATATTCCAGTACTAGGATGATATGCCTCAAAGAGTTTGGTCTTAAGTTAGTAATTCTTCAAGTTGTCTTGCTGTGCATTCTTATTATAAACACAAAGTAGCTCAGTGAACTAAACATACTAAAATATTTAGCAGATAAAAGGTTCATAACAAACCTGATGTGACAGAAATAAGATTTTTATTCAATACTTTAATTATTGTCTATAACAAAAACATGCCACGTACAAATATTTATGATATACCTCATTCAAAAAACCAATTAGTATACCACCTGGAGTATCCCAGAAGACCACCAAAGATTTTAGATCTCACCTAGAGAACAACCATTATCATAATAGATAGATGGATTTCAGCCAGACTTTCATTCAAGGACATATAGTGGTGATAGTAACAAAAATGAAGCAGAAACTGACTTTATATGTTGTGTAATATGTATGACTATTCTGAACCAATTAACATAGATACTATTTTATTCAGTAGTTTTCAAACATTTTATTCTCTGGATCACTTTGATGGATTGTCTATGATTCCTGGTTAATTAATAAATGGATAATTATTGAATATCCCTCATGTGCCAGCACCATCTGTTCTATCTACAACTTTGTGAAGAATATAAAATAAACATAAAACTCAGCCCCTGCTCTCAAGAGTTTGGAGAAATGCAAGTATGTAATACAACTGCAGTATTTAAAGTTTTCTTTTCGTTGGTAGGAATCTCGGTATTTCAGGTATATTATAAAAGTTTTAAGTTTTAATTCTTTTCAATGTTTTACATCTTCCTGAGAAAATATACCTTAAACAGATCCCTACACATTTTTCTGTGATTTCCTTTTGGGAGCGCATGCGTGCACACGCACAAAAGTATGGGGCTCCTTACTTCATGTGTGACCTTTGGCAAGTCCCTCAACCTTTCAGGGCCTCAGTTTTATCTGTAAAATAGGCTATTGAATTAACTAATCTTTAAGATACTTTCCAGCTCAAATCCTTTAGTTTTACTTTAAAAACCACTGGTCTAATGGAAAATCTTTGACCTGAATTTAAGAAGTATGGAATCCTATTTACACTCAGTATTCCCTCCCCCCCCAGGAATCTCAGAAGATGGAGAATGCATTTCCTTCTCATACATATGTGCTTTCTCTCAAAGAAATATTGAGAATAAATAAAGCCAATAATAGTCAAAGACTCAGAACTGCTAAAAGAAAGACATGGTTGTGTATACTTTAAGCTATGGTTCATAGTATCATTTCAGTTTCATCAGATGCAAATGGAATCCCATTACAGATATTATTACACAGCAGGCCATATTTTTGGAAAATTCATTTTAAACTGAAATGATACAAATCAGATCTGGTTTTCCCATAGAAACAAAGTTAGAATGGAGAAGGTTGTGTTCCTGATCAAGGACTTGATACATTATGTAAATGACCACAGAACCATATTTTATGTATCTAACTATTTACTGATATATATGATATACTTTTATAACATGAAGATTTCTAAGATGTAAATCAAATATGATACGTCATCATATTATATAAAATTATTTAATATGATTTAGTATCAAGACTACAAAGATTTTTTATTATAGGATCCCAGAACAGCAAGGGACCTCGGAGGCTATTTAATTCAAGACATACTTGAAATCAAATTTTTTTCTACAACATATTGGATAAATAGTAATCCAACCTTTGCTTGAAGTCTTCAATTAAAATGTCCCATTCAGTGTTTACAGTTGTAATTGTTAGGAAGTCTTTTTTTCTTTTACCTCAATCCAAAGTCTGCTCCACTGCAGTTTTCATTTTTGCAATTTCTACCTTATTTTTACCACAACACATTAGAAAGGGAAGGACTTGTAGTATTCAGAAAAGTTTCCTTGGCTAGATTTTTACAGATATTTGTGAGACTATTTGGGGAGATCATTTGAAGGCTTTGTGAAAAATTAATCAAAGAATCTCCATCCTGTACCTCTGTTTTCTAGTAAAATTTCTCTGGAGCAAGTATTAGTATTCAAGTTGCTCTCCTTTCTAGGTGGTATAGTGAGTATGGCATGGAGTTAAAGTCAGGAAGACTTACTTGGTCAAATCTTGTATCAGCCTGTGATTAACTGTGGGATCCTGAGGAAGTCAGTCTCAGCCTCAGTTTTGTCCTCTGTAAAATGGGGATGATAATAATAGCACCTACCTCACAGGGTTTGTGTGAACACCAAATGAAATAACTTATGTGAAGTACTTTGCAAACCATAAAGTGCTGTGCAAATGCTAGCTGCAGTTGTTGTTGTTTGAAAGCTGAAGGCCTGTTTGCTCTCTTTAGTTGGTAGCACATCATAACTAGCAGCTTCACCTGCGCCTTAGTGTTATGAAGGGTTTTCTCATTAAATTGAATGAAGCAACTCTTATACTGACTGTCCTTTCATTCCTTAACACATTCTTATTCTACAGTGTCAAAAAAAATGTCAAAGTTTTGACTTTTAATTATTTGACTTGAATAACAGCACAACTTGAGGTAGATTAAATTTGGTCTTAGATTCATTTCAGGTGAAAGTTGTATATGCTGCCTTGAGAGAGTACATTGCAATGATTGCGTACTCTCCCGTCTCCCCCAAAAAAAGATCACATATCCAATGTGACTATAAAATAATGAAATTGTTATTCTTTTTCTTCTCACATACATATTAGTATTTAAATATCCAAGGCAATGTGTCTTCCAAGTAGTTACTTTTCTCACTTTTTTTTTCTAATGTCTCATTTAGAACTGCCTTCAGGACTGGTTTGCTAAGCAATTAATTAACAAGTATTTATTAAGCTCTTCCTACATGCCAGACACTGGGGTTGAGGATACAAAGAAAAGATAAAAGCAGCCCATAACTTTAAAGAGCTTACCTTTTAATTTATATAAATAGCCAAATAATAGATACAGAGTAAATGGATACTTATATTTGATGGGAGGGCACTGTTAGTTAGGGGGACCAGGAAAGGCTTTTTGCAAAAGGGGGCATTTAAACTAAGTCTTGAAGGAAGCCAGGGATTTTAAAAGTCAGGTGAGGAGACAGGCATTGCAGTCACTAGGCACAGCAATGCAAAAGTGCAAAGATGGGAGATGAACTATTATGTGTGAAGTACAACAAGTAGGCCGCGTGGGCTGGATTGTAGTGGACCTTGTCAGCAGGTCATGATTTCTCCCATTCAGCCGCACGTAAGTAAGAGTGAATGATGCCAGTGCAAGTTAGCAGGATTATTTTTATAGCTGTGGGACACGATGTCTTATTTCTTTTTCTCTTGTCCTTGGTCTTCTCTATTCGTCAGACTTAACTTTGTCCTTTCCTTCTCTTTCTTACAACTTGACCAACCACAGGACACCAGAGAGGGGCAGTACTGTTGTTGGCCTGAAACTTGGCCTAAAGGCAGGGACCATGGGACCAAACTGAGTGTAGGAGCAGAGGGATACTCAGCCAGTGTAGTTGGCAGGGGGCTATAAATGCACAAAGTATTTGCCGGAGGGCTATAAATGAAGAGACCTGGAAGGAAAATTGCTGTAAATTGATTGGGTGAGAGATTTGACTCCAACATCTTTCCTATTACTAAAGTTACAGAATTCTAAATTGCAGCCTACTGCATGATGCTGGATAAAACTTCCTTCAACTGTGTAGATATGGTTTATATAGATATGGTTTCTGATGCATTATCCATCTCCCCAACACTTCCAGTGGGTACTTAGAAGATGGAGAGGAAGAAGTTGTAGGGAGACAAAGGGCATAGCGTCAAAAGATGAGCTTGACCTGTGCTGGTATGAATCCTTTCCTCCTTTTCTTCTACACAGAATCATGCTGCTCTTCTCATTCACAGCTCTTCACTTCTCCCTTGACTAGTTCTCTTTTCCCATGTGAAAATTACATGGATGTATAATTTGTCAATGTAAATCCTCCTCCCCAGCAATAAAAAATTCCAACTATGGTTCATTTTAGTTACTTGTTAATTTATGTAAAGCAGTTGATACCAAGTTGTGAATAACCAGTAATAGATAAACTTGTTAACTTAAATGAGACTTGAGGTTGGTATAAATAATGTGTGGGATACATATATATATATATATGTATATGTATATGTATATGTATATGTATATGTATATGTATATGTATATGTATATGTGTATGTATATATATATATATGCATGTACACACACACGTATATATGTACACATATAAATCATGTGTGTATACCCGCATGCAGGCCTTTTCTCCATCCTGTCCCCTCGCCTTCATTATATAACAACAACAAAATAATAAACCAGCCTGCTGATAAGTAATGTATTTGGTAACTTGAAGCTCAGCCCTCCCCAATCAAATTTTATCAGACAGAGTTGGACGTATGATTTCATTAGTTTAGGGAACTTTATCTACAATTAATGGCAGATAGTAGTACTTTCTCTGCAACTTATAATTTCATAAAATTGTCCAGAGCACTAAGAGTTTAAGTGACTTTCCTATGATCAGGGTAAGTGTCATAGGCAGGACTTAAAACCAGGACTTTGTAGCTGTGAGGCCAGGTTTCATTTATGCCACACTATCTTATGGAGTAAGTTAAAATTACTCAGTGATTTAGAGAATTCCAAAGCTTAGCAGTATATTGTACAGAGAACCTCTTAAATAGGTACAAGTGCATGTTGACATAGCCACTTGAAACGTGGAACACCAAATAGGGAAAGTCCACAGAAGGGGAGAAAATTTCATAAAAGGAAAAACGTGAATTATAGTCTAGTTGTGACAAGTCATGATTTAGTGAAATTCTTTACAAAGATGGCATAGTATATTTACTTAAAATGATTTTTTTTAAGAGTGAGAGAAACAGGTCCCCATCATCTATTTTAACAGGAGGTCATTAATAACCATGGTAACAGTTCAGGGCAAGATATGAGTCAATCCTATATTAAAGCTGAGGCTTTACGTGAAAGAATATTTATATATATGTGGTTTTAGATCAAGTGTTCTTCACCTTTTCTGTGTCATGGACCTCTTTGGCACACTGGTAAAACCTAGGAACCCCTTCTGAGAATAATGTTTTTAAAAGCATGAAATAAGATACGAAGGAATACAAAGGTAACCAATTATATTGAAATACATTTATCATAGTATTAAGGGCAACTGTGAATGACTTAGCTGTTCTGAACAATACAGTGATTCATTAGAGTTCTGAAGGATTAATGATGAAAAATGCTATCCACCTCCAGAGAAAGAACTGATGGAGTCTGAATGTAGATCAAAGTATACTATTTTTCACTTTCGTTCTTTATTTTGTTTTTTTTCCCCTCTGTGTCTTTGTCTTCTTTCACAACGTGATTAATGTGAAATTATGTTTTATATTGCACATGTATAACCTATTACAAATTGTTTATTGTCTCAGGGGAGGAGGTAGGTGAGAGAGGGAAGGAGAAAATTTGAAACTCAAATTTTTACAAAAATGAATGTTAGAAATTGTCTTTACATGTAATTGGGGAAAAATAAATATTAAAAAAAAAGAAAAGAACTAAGTCACAGTACTGCCTCAAAGTATTTAATCTTGCAAGGGGGACTTATGTAGTGGTGGCTTCAAACCTTATTATAATAAAGATTATTTCTGTGGAGAAAAAAGTAAAATGAATAGATAGTTAAACAAAAAAAAATAAGGTGAAATAAGTTCATAGATTTCAGGTTAAGAACTCTGTTCTACAGAAGAATTCATGACCAAACAGGAGACAGAGAACATTACAAAATGCAAAATGGATAATTTTGATTACATTAAATTGAAAAGTTTTTGCACAAACAAAGCCAATGCAACCAAGATTAGAAGGAAAGCAGAAAATTGGGAAAGAATTTTTATAAACAGTGTCTCTGATAAAGGCCTCATTTCTAAAATATATAGAGAATTAAGTCAAATTTATAAGAATACAAGTCATTCCCCAATTGATAAATGGACAAAGGATATGAGTAAGCAGTTTTCCGATGAAGAAACTAAAGCCATCTGTAGTCATTTGAAAAAATGTTCTAAATCACTATTGATTAGAGAAATGCAAATCAAAACAACTCTGAGGTACCACATCACACCTATCAGATTGGCCAACATGACAAAACAGGAAAATGATAAATGTTGGAGTAGATGTGGGAAAATTGGAACACTAATGCATTGTTGGTGGAGTTGTGAAATAATCCAACCATTTTTGGAGAGCAATTTGGAACTGTGCTCAAAGGGCTATATCCCCAAGAGATCATACAAATGGGGAAAGGACCCACATGTACAAAAATATTTATAGTAGCTCTTTCTGTGCCAGCAAAGAATTGGAAATTGAGGGGATGCCCATCAATGGGGGAATAGCTGAACAAGTTGTGGTATGTGAATGTAATGGAATACTATTGTGCTATAAGAAATGATAAGCAGGCGAACTTCAGAAAAACCTGGAAAGATTTGTATGGACTGATGTTGAGTGAAGTGAGCAGAACCAGAAGAACATTGTATACGGTAACAGACACTTTGTGTGATGACTAACTTTGAGAGACTCAGCTCTTCTCAGCAATGCAAGGATCTAAGACATCTCCAGAGGTCTTGTGATGGAAAATGCTGTCTACATTCAGAGAAAGAACTACGGAGTTTGAATACAGATTGAAGCATACTATTATTATTTTTTTTCTCTTCTGTTTTGTTTTGTTTCTTCTTTCTTGTGGTTCCTTATATTGGTTCTAAGTCTTCCTCACAACATGACTAATGTGAAAATATGTTTAATAGGAATGTACATGTAGAGCCTATATCAGATTGCACACTGTCTTCAGGAGGGAGGTGGGGAAGGAGGGGGAGAAAAATTTAAAACTCAAAAGCTTATGGAAGTGATTGTTGATAAATAAAAATAAATTAATAAAAAAATACACTTAATGAACCAAAAAAACCCCACCTCTGTTCTAGATGGTGCTACAGGAAAAATTAGATAGAATTAAGAAATGTATGTACCTTCTAATATCCTTTGTTACAGACTATGGTAGAGCTACTCCTTACAATGAAATTAAGCAAAACATCTTGAACTTATCGGGAATAAATGTCCATCACTAAGCAATATCACTCCTGGAAAGGTACACCAGGTAGCAACAAAAAGCTAAATATTGGAAATCTTTTTCAGAAATGATTAAGGACAGCATTTTATTTTATTTTATTTTAAATATAAATGTATTTATTTTTAGTTTTCAATATTTACTTCCACAAGATTTTGAGTTCCAAATTTTTACCCCATCTCACCCCTCCCCCCACCTCAAGATGGCATGCATTCTGAATATCCCTTCCCCTAGTCTGCCCTCTCTTCTATCTCTCCTCCCCTTCTCTTATCCCCTTCCCCTTCTGTTTTCCTGTACTGCAGGATAGACTTCTGTACCCCATTTGAAGGACAGCATTTTAAATCGAAATAGCCTTCATCCAAAAGATTTTTTCTTAATAGTCATGAAAGAGACAAAATTATCTGAACTTAACACATTACTATTTCTATTTTTAGTGTGACATCCACCCAAAAGTTTTAGAAGTTATAAAGAATGTTCTCAGCATAAACACTGTACTGCTGGTAATTGGACTCTAAATGGTTGAGTAATTTTAATGAAATCACTGGAGTCTTTGCTCTTAGAGCTGAATATTAAATGAGTTGAAAATTATTCCATTGCACACTGACAGAATCAATGAAGAAATGTGTGTGTTTGCTTTATGACATAGCCATTCTTAATATTCTAAGCTAAAAAGCAGGCTAGTTTTTAAGACATGCTTATAAGACTGACTTTCAGATTCTTTTTTAGTTAATTAAAAGCATGTCCAGGAATTTATTATGAACTTAATAGTTTGGCTTAAAAACACATATTGTCTTTTCTAGGAAAACAGGCATATATTTTTAACATGAAAATTAGCTTTTTTACTCTTTTTTTTATTTGTTCCAGCTTCCGTTGAAGATTGATATCATTAAACATCCTCATGAGACAGATGGCAAAAGTACTGCAGCACATGCTAAACTCTTAGCACCTGAAGACGTGAATCTTTACACATATCCTTGCATTCCAGAATATGAAGAAAGAAAGCATGAAGTAGGTTACCTTTTCTCAGTGTGTCTCACATGATACTTAAAAGTAACTTTTCAAGAACTACATACAAGAACAGCTTGTTTATCTGAGTATTATTGAAGAATAGAAATTCCAAAACACTCATGCTTACTCGTTTAAGCAGAATGTTTTAAAAACTTTGTTTTTTAGAGTTTTTAAATGGTTAAAAAACCTATTCAAAATGGAAGTATTTCTAATATGTATCATATACTTCCCTATTTTCTGAATTGGTACACTGAATATGATTTGTAATATTATTATAATAATAATTTGTGTATTTCTCCACTGAATTGTATGTACCTTGAATGAAAGGACTGCCTTTTCTCTTTATATTTCATATATATATGGACTCATGTACATATATAACATATATGTACAGAGAGAGAATATATAATTGTATTTAGGTCTGTGCCTACACACTTAGTACATTAGAAATGCTTGCTGACTGAATTTAGCCATTTCTTGAAGCCTTGGGGTCATAATTATTATTTTTTTTTAAATTTTTTTTTTCCATATGCTTTTGAGTTGAAAATTTTTTCTCCCTTTTTCTCCCCCCCCACCCTCTCCAAGACGGTGCACAATCTGACATAGGCTTTACATTTACATACCCATAAAACATATTTTCACGTTAGTGAAGTTGTAAGTAAAAATTAAAACCAATAGGAGGAACCATCAGAAAGATGAAACAAAATTCAACTTAAGGTAAAAATAGGTGAGAGTGATTCGACTTCCATAGTTCTTTCTTTGGATGTGGACAGCATTTTCCATCCTGAGGCCTCTGGAGATGTCTTAGATCCTCGTAATGCTGAGAAGGGTTCAGTTTAACATTCTTAGTCACTGCATAACGTGGCTGCTATTGTATACAAAGTCCTCTGGGTTCTGCTCACTTCACTCACATCAGACCATATAAGTCTTCCCAGGTTTTTCTGAAGTCAGCCTGTTCATCATTTCTTATAGAACAATAGTATTCCATTACATTCATATACCACAACTTGCTCAGCCATTCGCCAATTGATGGGCATCCTCTCAATTTCCAATTCTTTGCCACCACAAAAAGAGCTGCTATGAATATTTTTGTACATGTGGGTCCTTTTCCCATTTGTTTGATCTCTTTGGGATACAGCTTGGGGTCATAATTATGAACATTATTAATTATACTCTGTGCTATAATAAGGTACTGAAGTGACTCCATATTGCTGTGCTGTATGTGTTGTGTCTGCCTTTGTTGTACTTAAATTGTCAGGTAGCATTTCTTGCTGATATCAGTGTGTCATTCTATAGAAAAATTTGCTCCAACTCGTTGCTCCTCCCTATTAGATTAGAAGTCAAAACTGATTGAAATCCAAGTGTTATCATATGTACTAAAGGACTTATACAAATAATAGATAATATATATATTATTGACTAACTGACCAAGTTTTTTTCCCTTAAAACAGTTTGAAGTCAATTTTACTAAAGGAAATATGAATATGTCAATATGTATCAACTTTAGTTTTTAAGAGCCCATATAGGACATGACTGATCTGACTTTTCTTCCTTCTAGATTGTACTTGTTTTTCCTGGTCCCAATTCTGTCTCAGTAGAAGATATTTCTCTTCATTTGCATAAACACATTCCAAGTAATGCTTTGGATAGTAACAAAAATGACAGCTCTGACAAACTACCCAATAAGCGCCAAAAAATGGAAGTAGAAGAGAATGGAGATGCGGAGGATGGCAACAAGAGGGACGGCAACTTGCTGAAGAAAGTTGTATTTATAGATAGTACCTGGAACCAGACCCACAAAATAATTACCGATGAACGACTTCAAGGTAAAGAGACTCCAAAACATGTAACAATTGTGTCATGCACACAGTAGAAACTTACCTGATTTATTTAATCTAATTTGATTTGAATACAGCTATATCTATTTGGCCTCAGTACAGAAGTATAAAAATCTCAGTAGAGAAAAAAATCCTTTTTCATGTGTTTGCATTTGGTACATTTCAGTGTAGTCTGCAAAATAAACTAGTCAAACCAAAGATACGGAGAGGTAGAGACTGGATAGATAAGGTGTTATATTAAAATGATTACTTGTTTCAGCAGAATTCTTGTGCATATGTATAAGCTTTTTCTTATGACATGAAGTTCGATAGTATGTTACCTAAAATAAAGTTTATTTTCCATTTTCCAGGCTACTTGTCAGCATCTTTAATGTTGAAGGATATTTTTTTTGTCCATAGCAGGATAATAAAAAGTTATGGTTAGTTTGATTTACTACGCCTCATTCATTAAAGACCTATAAGCTGCTAGATTCACTGTTTCCAGAGCCTTAGCATTAACAAGACCACAAACTTTGACTGCTTCTGCTATAAACATAGCCAAAATGGTCTTTCTGGTTATATCTATCATATTGAGTTTATTGTTAGTTGATTCCTTTTTTTATTAACAAAAACAAAGTTGTATTTTTCTCAAACTGATCAAAATAAATTTAATCAGCAGATTTTCTGGAAAAATATTGAAATTAAGAGGGAAAAAGAGATGTTGGAACTTTTTAGCCAGAGCAGCTTACAGTAGGATAAGGAGAGTATTGAGGGCACCTATGTGGCACAGTGGATGGAGTGCCAGGCCTGGAATGAGGAAAACTCATCTCTCTGAGTCAACTTTGGTCTCAGACACTTACTAGCTGTGTGACCCTGGGCAAGTCATTTAGCCTTCTTTGCCTCAGTTTCCTCATCTGTAAAATGGCAAGTTTCCATGTAAGTAAAGGAAATGACAAGGGGTCACGAAGAGTCAGATACAACTGAAGTGACTGAACAACAAGTTGAGTATTGAATGAATTGGCACTAAGGGAAAGAAAATGAAGGGTGATGTGTAGAGAAAAGTAGAGTGAACTAAAAATTTGGAAGAGTTAGGTTTTGGCCTTTGCTCTTGCCTTTGTTTACACTGTGATCTTGTGTAATTCACTAACTTAACTTGTGTCTTTCTTAGTTTTTTCATTTGATAATAATACCTGTTTAACCAATTGTGCCAATCACTTCCATCCCTGCAAAAAAAGTGCCTATGGAATCAGTCATGTGATTTTTCATGTTGGAAGGGACCTTAATTATTTATCCCAGTGAGAATAACTTTCATCTGACTAGGGCCAGAAAAATAAAAATATATTTGGGTAATAATAATTATAATGAAAAAACATCATGTGTTGAGTGCTTACTGTGTTAAGCGTTACACTAACCTCTGGAGATTTAATTAGAAAAGACAATATTTATTCTTAAGGAACTCACACTTTTAACTGGGAGAGTTGACATGTAAAAGAAAGCTCAGGTGTAGGGTGGATAAAGAGCTCCAGAAGTCAGTCCTAAGGGTCAGTGGGGTGGATAGCATGGCCCGGAGGTTCTTGGGGAGCATTAGCAGGTCACATTGCAGTACCCACTGGGGCTCTACAGGTCTTGCAGCCAGGGAAATGGCAAGGTCTAGAGTAGTGGTGTCAAACTCAAATAGGAGGCTACTAATCCATGTATAAGGATTGCTGTGGGCTGTATTGACTTAGGTTCGAAATGTAATGTTATCTATATTTTGTTGTATTTGAATTTATTTTGTTACATATTTCCCAATTGTATTTTAATCTGGTTTGAACTGTTCTCCAATTTGTTGTGAGTTGCACGCAGCCTGAGCTACAGGTTTGACACCTGTGGCCTAAAGGAACTTAGGGTGCAAAGACAGGGCAAATGGAGACCTGGTGGTCCTCCATCTCATCCAAAGGACTATAGTTGGTGACTTCCAGCTTGTCCTGCTGGTGTGAACAGCCATGTTACTCTTCTTTCCCAGTGGTCCCAGATAAAATCTGGGCAGCTTTGCGGTCAGGGGATAGATGATTGGAAGCTAAGGTAAAGGTCACCTTTACTGGCAGTTGGGATTCTTGAAGAACTGGAGTTGTGGTAAAGGATTTTATGAGGGGGAGGGGAACTTGGAGCCTATCTTGGACTCTCCTTTCTTCAAAATTATTTGTACTTTCTTACCCTGGTTTTTCTAAAAGCTTCAGATTTCTTCACAACATTTGATGTACTACACCAACTGATAAGAAAGAGAAAATTTAACTCAGGTAGATTCTGTTGGCAGTATCCTAGGATGGCAGGTAGGTAGTTGGGAGAGGAATTTCAGTCGAATTGAAATTTGTACCTGTGACATAGGTAAAAAGAACCTGTGGCCAGAAGAGGTAGAGAAGAAAACTTACCTTGGATTATTTTTAGAAATAATGGTAAACTAGGAAGAGGACCTGGAGAGAGGTGTAAAAGCTTGATTTATGTGTTAACCAGGGCCAAGCTAAAGTGAATAGTGTGAGTAGACTTTTGATTACTTTCCTGCATATGATTTACGTGCCCCAAATCTCTGTACTGTAATGTGGTAGCTTTTCTACATTAAATATCTGGTTTTTCATAAAGGATGTGGCGGAAGAGGAGTATCATGGGAGAAATAAAAAGACAAAAGCTGTGAGGCCAGGGCCATGTTTATCAGACAGTCCCAGTCCCAACTATTTTGCCTATTACTTTTGGTGGTAAAAAGGAGCAGAAACAACTGGAAAGTTTTCTCTGTGGAGCCTGTCATATGCTGTTTTCATTACAAATATCTCATAGGAATGTGAGGATCAAAGGAAAGAGATAATGTATGAACAGTTAGAAATATGCCAAAGTATTTGGAAAGGTATAAAGCTGCTAGAAGTAAATGCTTCGACTAAATCTCTCTGTTTTCTAAGTACACTTGTGCTACATCTTAGATTTGTACAAAATTTTTTTATTATGGGATCCAAGATAGAAGCAATACTCGATAAGTTTAAATTCTAGATCCTAAGCAGAAATTTCAGATTCCCTTAACCTTTAGTTAATTGCAAAATATACAACTCTTTAGTGGAAAGTTATTTTCCTTTTTCTTCCTCCACACCCCTTGTGGGCCCCCTGGCAGTACAAGGATTACTTGAGGTTTTGCTTGAATTTATAGTTTTTGCATATGTGGTAAGGATGTAATATTGCCAAAATGTCAATTTCTTCATAAGTCCAAGTTACTTTCAGTGTTTGTAATAAATCATTTTCTTTGGCTTTATATATGTTTATAAGTTGTTGAAAATATGCTAAATAAACCAACTCTGAACCTTTTAACATTAAAACTCTTAAACCTAACACTTTGGAATTTAGAAGTTTCTATTGTTATGACTGCTAAGGTGAAGAACCTCCTTAACAGAATAAATCTGCACTATTCTAACAGACTTTGCAGAGATACTTCTGGCTGTTTTGCCTCTGTCAAAGTGTATCATATTAATTAGATATCAATGAAATACTCATTGGGAGGGGGAAATCAACTAAGGGAAAAGAACTGTTTTTTGCATGTGTGTCTGAAATTAGATTGCTTAAGACATCTGGTGAAGATGGCACCATAAAAAGTCATAGAGGAACCTAATTCTTCTACATATTCTCCAGCAACCAGATTGAATAATAATCAAGAATTCCAAGGAGAAATATCAACGAGCTCCTTTATCCAGCCCATGACTTTAAAAAAAAAAAAGGCAGAAAGCCCCAGATGCTGGAAGGGGTCTCTATCAGGGAGGCCAGCATGAGCTCAGGTGAACATTCTGGAAATCTGCATCAGTTCCCAAACATGGGAGACCCCAGACCAGGAGATAGGGTGGAAGCCAGCATCAGCAACCCAAGAAATCTAGATCAGGATCAAAGAGGCCTGACCACCCTATCCAAGGTGGAACCTTGTCCTGATATGAAAAACCCGTAGGAGGAACTAAGGGTGGGGAGATGAGTAAACTGAAGAAGACATCAAAAACAATAATGGTCAAGAGGTGCCCTAGAGGTAAACCATGAGGAAGAGAATAATAGAAAAGCTACAGACCAGTCCTCAGATTTAAAAATGGTTTGACCATCAGGACTGTAAGAGTATCTGGAAGAAATAAAGCAAGAGATAATATGGAATTACAAGTGAAATAAAGAGGAAAGAATTAAAGGAAAATAGCTTAGAATAGAAGGTGGAAAACCTAATCCAAGTAGTGGGCTCTCTGAAAGCCAGAATAGACCAATTGACTCTATGAGACAACAAAAGGAATATTAGGGAAAAAAACTAGAATAATTAAGATATTTACTTACCAACACACCAACCTGGAAAACAGATCAAGAGATAATTTATGAATCATTGGACTTCCTGAAAGCCACAAACCCCTCAAAAAGACTAAGCATTTTTTTAAGAAATCATAAATAAAAACTATTCCAGATTTGCTAGAACCAGAGGACAAAATTAATATAGAAACAATATGCAATAGAATTAATATAGAAACTAAGTGCCAGATCTGTGCTAAGCACTGGTATATGTTACAGTGTTCTGGGTTTCTTAGCCTTTATCACATTCTAAGATGGAGTATTCACTTCTCTTTGAGGTTTCCATCACTTTTTCACACCAATAGCTCAATTAAACTTAGTTCATTTTAATAAGCATTTGCTGTATGGAAGGCACTGTTCTAGGTGGTAAGGATACAAGGATAAAAAAGTGGAGAGTAGATAGAAGTTGTCCATAGTTTGCCTGCACAGATAAGTTTCCCAAATGTTAACCATTCGGTCTCCTCCACCTAGTCAGTATGGTATATAAAGAACATCATTCTACATAACTTATATTACTGACATGTTCTCCAAAGCATTGGATACAATGCTTTGTTTGGAACTAGAAATGGAAGGAATTGTGCCAATTATTTTAGGAAAAAACCTTAATGGTTAAAATATGGATCTTAATAATTATTGGCATTATTCAGCCAGAAGGAAATAGTTTACTCATACTTCATGTTGGTTTTTTTTTTACAGGGTTGTTACAAGTTGAGTTGAAGACACGGAAAACTTGCTTTTGGCGCCATCAGAAAGGAAAACCAGATACCTTCCTTTCCACAATTGAAGCTATTTACTATTTTTTGGTGGATTACCACACTGCTGTTTTAAAAGAGAAGTACAAAGGACAATATGACAACCTTATGTTTTTTTATTCATTTATGTACCAATTGATTAAAAATGCCAAGAGTTCTTCAGGAAAACAGCAAGAAAATAGTGCTATTAATTTATAAACAGAATAATTCATTAAATTTTGTTATTGGTCATGTTTGATAAATTTATAATGAACATTGTGCTTTGTTTTTTACCAGCTAAAAAATCTAAACCTATCTGTGCTTAGAATAATGATTGCCAGACAAACAAGCTTGGAGAATAGCTGTTAAAAAATAAAAAAAAAATTTTAAGTATATGGACTGATGGTCTGTTTTTATATGTGGCAAAAGTAAACATTGATGTCCAAGGAGCTGTTTAGAAAGGTTAATTGAGAATATTCATTTTAAAATTTATGTGGTAGGCAACGTATTAGTCTTGCAATTTGACAGTTACATTCAATTTAAATTGTATTTATGTGGTGCATTTCAAAATTATTCTGGTAACATCATAATTTATATAATAACCCTATGAGGTAGCTGGAGTGGTTATTGATATCTTCACATTATACATGATGAAACTATGGCAATGAGGAATTTAATAATTTGTTCAAGGTTATATAACTAATCAGGAGTAGTGACAGAGCCAGAACTATGGGTCTCCTGATTCCAGAAATGTTTCTAGTTGGCTTTTCTTCCTCTTAAAACTTGAATTCCTAACTATGTTTTTTATCAGTTTACCTTTCCCAAAGACATACAAAGTTTGGTAGAATATTAGATTTGTAAATAGGAATCCATGTGCCAATTCTATAAATGTTAAAAAAAAAATTTTAATTAAGTTATATTTAACTGAATAGGATTGTGTTGGAACTAGAGAAGTATATGTGTCAATGTATTGTCACAAATGATCAGAGAAATATATTATCCAATCAAGAATTATATAATCCAAATCAATTAATTGAAGAAGAGATATTTGGCCTTAGAGATTCAGTTGCATGTTTTCTTTTTAACCTTTTATTTATATATGTATGGATAGTAGGTTAATGTGTATTGATGTATACTTTCATTTTAATATACATATTACTATTCATGCCACAACTCAATTCCAGCAACCAAGACTGACATCAATAAAGCCTATGGTTGTGTTCTTAAAGAAAAGGAGAATCAGCAAGGGCCACAAGGAAAAAGTAGTACTTTTATTAATCTCTTTAGGAGTAGGTACTCCCTCTCCTGAGGCAAATTGTAATTTATCTTATCCATATCTTTCCATAAATCCATTACAGGGAAGCTACCTAATTCACTGGAATCCTTCCCTTGAGTCCTTCAATCTAATCTTATCATGATTGTTAATGGTTCTTAGTTTGATAACCATGCCATTGATTTCTTCATTTGAGTCAATGATAAAAATATTCAAGGAAACCAAGTCAAAGACACCACCTTGGAACTCTTCATAAATGATCTCCTGGAGGAAGGCCTTCAGTGAGCCCAAGATCATTTCCCATTCGCATTTCTGGGTTGTAACAGCTAGCTAAGGACCCTTCATTATATGTGTAAAGTTTGGATTTTTTTAAATCCCTAAATGTACTTCCCACGAAATCCCTCTTCCAGAGGTTCCCAAAGTGGGCCATACCACCCCCTGGGGGGCAGTAGTAGCCTCGGGTGCAATTGAGGGCTGTTAAATAAAAATAAGGGAGTGATGGAAGCATAAGGGAATAAGAGAAGATGAGAAAATTTTGAAAAACCGTACATGTTTCATCTGTTGTGTAACAGAGTTAAAGTTGTAGTGATTATTTTCCAAATAAACACACAAAATGCAAGTTATAACCAATCAGTGGCCAAGTTCACCAACAGGTGTTAACAAGCAAGTGTTGGCAGGTGAGAGTGTTGCACACTGTGGGGAAGTCAGCATGCACTGGCAGGAATATGTAATGATTTGCTTACAATATGATATTATAAGGTTACATGATGCTGTTGAGGGCCAATCTTAAGAGTCTGATATGGGTTTAAGATCCAGGACAAAGCTTGACCTTTGCCCAGCCTTTTACCCAAAGGGCTCAATAATTAAGAAGCATGGCTCTCCAATCTCTCCCTGTTAGGAGGTTCCTGAGACATTCCTTCTCACTCTTTGAACCTTAGATTTACATATTCACTCCTCTATACTGGTGCCAGGAAAAAGCCTTGGAATTTACAACTGTATCTAGGAACTCTGATAAGGAGGAAATGTATGTTATCACATCCTTAGCAGATGTTTTGGGGAGTGTCTCATGGGGAGGACTCTTTGAAGTTAGGATGGATTTTCTCTATATATCCTGGACCCTCAGAAAAATAAACTGAGTCAGTTTTTCTGCTCCGCCTGGTGCACTTCTTCATGTTTTATTTCATGCCTTTCCGTTTGGTGCACTATCTGGTTGCGGGCAACAAATAGCTTGTCGAACAGTGACAAAGAGAGAAACAGCGGTTCTCTTGCACTCCGGGGAAAAAAACTCTTGCTGGTTACTACGCCAGGAAACAAGGTCCTTAAGTGGCTGGACGCTGCGGTACTAAGGTAAAGGGAATGAGGGTCATTACAGATTTCCCCTTAGCAATATTAGGGCTAAGAGGGGGAAAAAAATCACCAGGCTCATGTGGGAGATTATAAATTACAAGAAATTGATTAGAAAGTTAGAAACAGGCTTGGTACTTAGAGCATAAGAAATAGTGTCGCTTTGGAAAGGCCCACATATATACTTTCGGTCTTAAGAGGCGCCCTTAAGATCAAAAGTATGGGTCAGGTACAAAGCTGAAAAAGAGATAGAGATTATTACCTAAGATTGCTAAAGAAAATAATGAAAGAAAGAGGTTTAGTTATTCCAAACAGCTACAGGAATTTTTAGAAAGTGTAGAAAAATGCTGCCCATGGTTTCCACAAGAAGGAACAATTGATTTAGAGAAATGGGAGATTGTAGGCAAGCAACTACTAGTAGCTGAGAAAGTGATTCGGGTAGATAAGGGTGCAGGAACAGAAGAGGAAGAAGAAATGCATAAGGCCTTTGAGGAACAGTTGAGCATAGTTGAAGAGGAGGGGGAAGATGTGCATTCTGTTAAACAGAGAGATGTGCATTCCCCTGAGCAACAGAAAGATGTAGTTTACCTTCAGTTAAACAACAGCTTGGGAGAAAATTTAAATGCAAGGGCTTGTTAGAAAAGGAGATACAAAGGGCAGAAAGCAGAGGGGAAGAAGTGCCCATGGACTTAAAATTAGCTAGGCAAATAAGTTTAAGCATGTGGGAGAGAGGAGTATGTATAGCAAGCTTAAGGATGGTTTAATTTATTTGCACAGTGTGATCAGAGGTTTTGAAAGTAAAAAGGTGTTGAAACTTTTTGAGAATTGTTAGGAAAAAATTATCTTTCTTTTTTGCATTCTAAAGCCCTGACCTAAGCTTTGGGTATAAAATTGAAAGATTATCAAAGAAAAGTTGTTGGAAAATATTCTCTTCCTTTCTCTCCATTCCAACCCTGGCCAAGTTGGGGTGTGAAAGACAGAATGAGAATAGTGAAAAGGAGAGTGCACCCCCTCAGATCGTAAAGAAAAATTTTTTATGCATTTGGAACGCAATCAAAAGATAATTTAGCTCATTCAAATTAGTAATATGCTTGTTTCAAATTTTAAAAATCTAGTATCGTTACAAATTGGTAAACTTTTGTATTGTTTTGTGTTATGTCAAACAATTTTTAATAATCTAGATGTTATTAAAATGCGAATTAAAAAAGACTGAAAGACAGTGGGAAAGCTGTGTAAAAACCAGCTAAATTATTCTATCAAGTCCGGTTAGTCTTGCTTTGTAATGTTTTATAACTGTCAATTAGAAAGGTATTTCCATCTTTACCTGTAATTAAAGAACAGCCTATAGTTAAAACAATTTGACTATCACTTATGAAAATTACCAGATTGTTAATTAAGTTATTTGAAGTTACTGTTTTAATGTTAAAACCTAGAATTTTTAATTACTTATGAGTGAAAAGGAGGGGCACAAGGCAATTCCCTCTACTTTGTAAATTTGCCAGGGCTCCTGGAAATTATCTGTTGTGGGCAAGGTCATCTGCCTTAAAAAAAAAAGAGAGAGAGAGAGAGAGAGAGAGAGAGAGAGAGAGAGAGAGAGAGAGAGAGAGAGAGAGAGAGAGAGAGAGAGAGAGAGAACTTGTTAGGATTATGCAGTTCCTACACAATTAATTTAGCTTGATGAGAAGCTGCAACTATATGAAATGATTTCTAATAATTGGCTTTTTTACCAGAAAAAGTTTAAATTTAGGAAGGATGTTAAGTGAAATCTCTTATGTATGTGACTCATGGTAAATCTTTATTACTTATTAGAACTCCATGAGAGTAAAATTAACTATATCTGGCTTTAAGCCACGATTAGTGAAATTTACTGCTTAAGGTAAAAGACTTTTAGGACTATAACTAATTTTGTTTTGAGTTTTAATTTGGGTATAGTCATCTCTATTAAATTAGTATTTGAAGTTTTCCTATTATGTTCCTTTAAGAAGGAATGCTTTCCACCATGTGCAAAAATTTTGTTGATAACACTATTAAACCTATTGGGCAAAAATATTCCCAGACAAAAATAACTTATTATATGGATGATAAACTTAGCAAACTTTCCTTATTAATGTGTGAGCTTTAACAAGCTCTTCAGTCTCAAAGATTTATAATTACTCCTGATAAGGCACAAAAGAAACCACCCTTTGCTTATTTTAGACATATTGTTTCACAGTCTACAATTAGACCCCCAAAATATTACAAAATAGGCAAGATTCTTTAAAAACTCTTAAAGATATTAATTAACTTTAGCCTGCCTAGTAGATCACCACTAATCAATTATTTTAAGATGAATTTAAACTAAGTAGAATAATAGATAGCTGAAACTCAATTAATTCCCTTTAATTTGTGGGGGCAAGATATTTTACATCTAAGTGGAGCTGTTAGTTAGTTTGGGTGAAACAGTGGCTTTTGACAAAAAGGAAGCTTTTTATAGTAAAGTAATTAGTTGAGCAAGACTTTTAAAAGGACATATAGAATTCTTTACAAATCCTTGGAATTCACCTGTTTTTGTTATTAAAATGAAGTCAGTGAAATAGAGGATGCTTCATGACCTCTGAGCTATTAATGAAGTCTCCCTTCACCCATTATGAATTCTGTTTCCTAGCCTTTGATAGTTATTGATTTAAAAGACTGCTTTTTTACTATTCCACTGCAAGAAGCTGACAAATGTTGTTTTGCTTTTACAATACCCAGTGTTAATGCAGAACACCCTGCAACCAGGTTTCAATAGAAAGTCCTTCCTCAAGGCATGAAAAACAGCCCTACAATGTGTCAAAATTTTGTTAATAAAGCTATACAACCAATTAGGAAAAAATTTCTCAATGCAAAAATAATACACTATATAGTGACATACTTTGTAGCTGTTCCACTGAAAACTCACACATTTATTTCCTCAGCCTCAATTAGCTTTACAAGAATATGGGCTTATTATAGCCCAAGAAAAAGTTTAAGAAAAATCTCTCATTTCCTACCTAGGTCATATTGTCACCGAAACAACAGTGAAGCACTTAATGATTTTCAAAAACTTTTAGAGGATACTAATTAGTTTTGACCATCATTCCAAATTACTACAGAACAACTGGCTAATTTCTTTTTTACATTTAGAGGAGATCCTAATCTAAATTCCCCTAGGACATTAACTCCTGAAGCAAAAAAGGAGCTTTATTTAGTCAAACAGAAAAATTCCTGAAGCTCAACTCACCCATATTTTTTTAAATGAAGAGGTACCAGGTGCTATTCTTAGTACTCTAGTGTCCTCTACAATTTTTAACTTAAAGGAAATTTACTTTCTGTTATTAATTAACCTTATAATAAAAGGCAAATAGACATTCTTGTTTCCTCTTAAAGAATTGGCAAATTGCTATTACTATTTTTTCTGGTTGTATTGATATTGATAATTACTTACCATTTCTTAAGATATTAACCTTTTTTTTTTACTAATTATTCATAGGTATTTCAAAAAGATTGTTAGATTTAACCCCATTCCTTCAGCACCCATGACATTCATCTATGGGTTAAGTACAGGTATAGCAAGATATTATGAGCCTATTAATGTTGTTTCTGATAACAAGTAATCTGTTTATGTCTCTCAAAATATAGACTGCAAAGTTAAAATATTTTACTAATGCACAATTATATACTGAAAGCAATGCCATTATTGATTCTTAACTACAATGCTGCCACTTAACTTTTATTAAGTTTTTATTGAGCCTTTTATTAACTATATTCTGCCAATACAACAACCTTAACTGTACAGAAGAAAACATTTTGTGACTATTTTTTAATAAACTCCTACAGTATTAGAAACATGGTATAAAGAATAATGATTATTTTTTAATTAACAGCCTGTTTCAAATATATCAAGAGGCTTTTATCCCAAACATATTTGACAATTGGATGTAACCTATATGCCTTCTTTTGAAAAGCTTTCTTATATTCATGTTATAATGGATATTTTTTCTTCTTTCATTTTTGCCACTTTACAAACAAGTGGTACAATTAAATATGTGATCAATCATATTTTACAAGCCTTCACAGTTATGAGTGTACTTAAATGAATCAAAATAGATAATGCTCCTGAGGAGCTTCCATTAGCAAAACATTTTCTTCCTTTTATGCTTTTTATAACATTTCTCTGATCACAAGCATTTTATATTATTAAAAACAAAGATATTAAAATTATTCTTTAAAAAAAGGGGGGGAATCTGGGCTACTACCCCTCATTGATAATTGGTTATTAATTTTTGACAATTGGATATTAATTTTTATAATTGGCTATTAATTTTCTAAATATTAACAAAGATGAGTACACTCCAGCCTAAAAACATCCAGAGGCCCGGATCCATTACTAACAACGGGACCAGGGTGTGCTTACATGTTTTTTCAGAAAACTTTGATAAACCTGTCCGGATACCAGAAAAAGATGTCAGAGCATGTATAACAACTCACGGCTTGAATACAGAGTATGAGAATTCAGGGAAAGCGAAGGAGCCAATCTACAGTGACAAGTTGCCTTCCCACATGGGGTCAGTGAAAGCTCCCTCTCATCAAGTGATAAAAGACTCCTGAACTTGTATTTTTAGTAATAGTAGCTTTACTTTCTGCTCAAGTGTGTAATGTACAGAGTGCTCAGCACTGGACTTATTTTTCCTTTTCCACCCTGGATGCAACCTCACATATATGGACAAATTGGGACTATACATACACTAATAACACCTGTATATTCGGAAGACAAGAAGATCCCTATCTCCAGGATAAAGTCAAGATTACAATTGCCCTCAGATCTCTAGCATCCAGGACACCTATATGTTTTTCAAAATTTAGCAACAATATTGAATCCTGTTTTTTCCTTGTTACATCAGTTTTTAATACCAGTTTGTCTATGGATATGTAACTTTTATTCAATCTAATACTACTTTTGAATAGTATGTTACTTGTGTCAATTGTACTCTCAAACAATGTATTGATAATAATGACTATATTGTATTTTTGGTAGAACAATCATCATTTGCTATTTTCCCTACCAACGTTTTACATGAATAGTTTCAGAATTCTGGTGAACATGTTCTTCAAATTATTACTTCCTCCTTAAGTCAATCAAAACAATTTATTTGTCTCCTTATTATTGGTTTAATCATTGTTGCTTCTTTTATTGTATCTACTACTGTTTCATCTATTATGCTACAATCTGAAATCTAGACTGCATAATTTGTATATGACTTAGCAAAAAATATGTTTAGTACTTAATGCACAAGAAGCTATTGATACATTGTATAAAGTCAATTTATTAGAACAATCAGTATTGTATTTAGCAGATAAGTTAGAACCCTTGAAAACAAGGTTGCTATTGCAATGTGATTACAGATATTCATATATTTACATTATCCTGCTACCCTATGATGCTTCAGATCCTAATATCTCATGAGACAAGACAAGTGCCTGCCTATTGGGGCCTGGCACAATTCTAAATACCACCCAGGATATTGCAGACAGTCATTCCCCAGGGGCCAACCCAAAAAATCTGGCTGTAGAGATTTTAGAGAAATTAAGTGTGATCAATATATTTAAGAATTCACCTCCCTTGTTACTTCATGCATTTTCTTGGGCAGTGTTATTATCCCCTGTATTGTTACCTTAATTAAATCAAGGATCACAGTGTTGGGAATCGATGTTTACCACCTCAAGCTGCTTGCTAATTCGAAAAGGGAGGAGCTTGTTGAGGGCCGATCTTAAGAGTCTGATATGGGTTTAAGATCCAGGACAGAGTTTGACCTTTGCCCAGCCTTTTACCCAAAGGGCTCAATAATTAAGAAGCATGGCTCTCCAATCTCTCCTGTTAGGAGGTTCCTGAGACATTCCTTCTCACTCTTTGAACCTTAGATTTACATATTCACTCCTCTATACTGGTGCCAGGAAAAAGCCTTGGAATTTACAACTGTATCTAGGAACTCTGATAAGGAGGAAATGTATGTTATCACATCCTTAGCAGATGTTTTGGGGAGTGTCTCATGGGGAGGACACTTTGAAGTTAGGATGGATTTTCTCTATATATCCTGTACCTTCAGAAAAATAAACTGAGTCAGTTTTTCTGCTCCGCCTGGTACACTTCTTCATGTCTTATTTCATGCCTTTCCGTTTGGTGCGCTATCTGGTTGCGGGCAACATGATGCAATATTGCATCATCAAAATTTCAATGCAGGAAAACCCCACAAATTTACAATAAATTATTAAATTTGAGATGCATCATTTAAAAAAATGTTTTATATATGTTTTGAAATGACACAAATTAAAAAAATAAAGTTAAAGTGATAAAGAAAATAGATTTCCAGGGAGGCGCTGAGTAAATTTTTTTTTCTTTTTGAAAAGGGGGTGGTAGGCCAAAAAAGTTTTGGAACCTATGCCTTAGATACTTAGTAGCTATATGACCATCTCCCTGAGATTCAGTTTCCTCTTCCGCAAAACAGAGATGATAACACCTGTGGTGCCTACTTAACATTTTTATTATAAGGTGAGGTTTCAATGAGATGATACATGTAAAGTACTTCGCAAACTTTAGAGCGCTATGTACATGTCAGTAATAAACTGTTGCTGATTTTAAAACCCAGTAAGGTGTGGTGTAATGAATACTGGATTGGAGTTAGAAAGCTTGGGTTCAAATCCTGATCCTACAATTTTTACCTATGTGATCTTCGGCAAGTCATGTAACCTCTGAATTTCAGTTTTCCTCATCTGTAAAATGAGTGAGTTAGAGCAGATAATCAGGAAGGTCCCATTCCACCTCTAAATTCTCATTGAGTATCTGAGTCTGTTATTTTCCCCCCAAATGTTTTATTTTATTCAAACATGATTTTCCTATATTTTCTCAGAAACCCAACCCATTTCCATGCAAACTATGTTTTCATGATAACACTAAAGGTTGGTCCTACTATTCTGACAATATGCCTTTTCTCTGCTAAAACTTTCAACCATAGTTAGAGTGAATAAAAAGCATGTATTAAGTGCTTATTTTATACAAATAGAAAATCAAGACAATCCCTGTAGTCAAGGAACTCATGTTCTGTGGGTGGAGGGGAGGAGAGAGAGAGGGAAGGAGGGAGGGGAGAGACAGAGACAGAGAAAGCAAGAGAGAGAGAAGGAAAGGGAGAAGAGAGGAAGCTGCAGAATTTTAGACACAGACTAAGTCCAATAGACATAGTGGACATTATACACCTTTCCTTATAATGGAATGCAAGTTCAATATGAGTCAATAGTGTGATGTAGGAACCAACAAAATTAATGTAATCTTAGTCTGCATTAAAAGAAGCATGTTGTTCAGGACTAGACACATGACAGTTCTGCCATGATCATATTATGTATAAAATTTTAGGAAGGCTACTAATAAGCTAACAAGTGCCCAGAAGAGGACAAATAGGATCTTGAAAGACTTCAAGGTCAAACCCTGAGGATCAGTTGAAGGAATTAAGAATTTTTAGCCCAGGGGTGTGGAACCTGTGGCCTTCTAGGACCTTGGGTGTAGCCTTTTGACTGAGTCCAGGTTTTACAGAACAGATCCTTTTATTAAGGGGATTTGTTCTGTGAAGTTTGGATTCAGTCAAAGGGCCACACTTGAGGACCTAGAGGGCTACATGTGCCCTCAAGGCTGCAGGTTCCCCACCCCTGATTTAGCCTGTAAAAGAAAAGAAAAGGCTTAGTAGGGACATATTTTTTGTTGTTGTTTGGTTGTTTTCAGTCACGTCTGATTCTTCATGACCCCATTTGGTGTTTTCATGGCAAAGATACTGGAGTGGTTTGCCATTTGCTTTTCCAGCTCCTTTTACAGGAAACTGAGGCAAATAGGATTAAGTGACTTGCTCAGGGTAACACAGCTAGTAAGCATCTGAGGCCAGATTTAAACTCAGCAAGATGTGTCTTCCTGATTCCAGGACTGGCACTCTATCCACTGCACCGCCTAACTGTGCTGGTGCCACCTTGCTGCCCAGAGGAACATGATAGTTTTCTAATATTATCTGAAGGATTGTGGCAGAAGTAGAGAATAGACTAATTCTGCCTAGTCCAAGGGGGCATCACTAGAAGCAATGGATTTAAGTTACAAACAGGCAGATTTATACTTAAAGTAAAGAAAATAATTAGAGCTGTTGCAAAAGTGGAATGAGTTTGCTAAGAAGGCAGTGAGTTTTCCTTCGTCAGATGTCTTCAAATGACCAATTTTTGACTAGATACTGGCATTAGAGGTGCCTTCCAACTCAAAGATTCTTTAATTCTTTTTACATAGTCCTAGAAATGTTATTGGGGATGATCTGGAACAATCTCCTTCATTTAGTTGATGAACCTGAAGCTCCTTGACTTACCCAAGTTCATGGAGTGTTCCTTGTAGAACTTGGCCTAGGGTTCAGGTCTTCTTACAAGCACAATCCCATATATAGCTATAGATACAAAAAGATATATAGATATAGATATATGTCTATATATAAGAATAGGCCTTCTATAACTTTCATTTTTACAAATAGATTACAGAAACCCTGATTTCCTTTTTAAAAAAGTAATCTAGATTATTGCAAATTCTGGCAACATTTTTGAATTTCACAAAAAGAACTAGCTGCTTTATAGCAATAATGAAATTTAATGTCCTGAAGTAAATCTTCATATCTCTCTATTCCATATACCTCTATTATTGAATAGAATTCAGCAAGACTATGCATAGTTCTTAATTAGTGAAATAATTTTATTCAAAAACTTAGCCAAATTTCTTGTCAGTTAATATCATCTTAAAAGCCTAACATTACTACAATAAGCTTATATTTAAAATAATGCAATTAAAACTAAGTATAAGATATATACAGAAATCTAGAAAAACCTTTATTAAATAACATAAAGAAAATAAGCAACAGAACTAGAACAACCATGTAAGAGACAAAGTGAATGGAAATGAATGGACAAAGAATCCTGATGAAGATTCAGAAGGAGTGATTACAATTTTTTATGCTTTATGCACTGAAATTAATTAATTGAAATGTAAATAGTTATTAGCAAATTTAGTCTTATTGGTGTTCCAGTGCTAAGCTTTTAATAAAACATTTTTAAAGCCTTACATCATTCTAATTTTAATTTGTAAAAAAAGAGGAATGCTACAATTTAAAAATAATAAAAGACAAAGAAAGCATTCTGTGTGTGTGTGTGTATGTATGTGTGTGTGTGTGTGTGTGTGTGCTCATGTGTAACTAGATAGACCCAGTATAATTTGTCTGAAGCAAAGGACAATTCATTAATCCAGGCTTTTTTATAACATGAACAATATTCAGTTGGTAGCTTAAGTAAAACTTTATGTCTTTATGACATAAATATATTCAACTATTAATTGAGCTTGGATTCCTGATTGGAAATTAACATGTGAAATTCAAATATATTTATAAAATAAGTTCTCATTTAACCACAGTCACTAGGACATTACTGAAGGTAGATCATTTTAAAAGGAAATTGTCTTGGGTAATAAACCTGTATAATCTAATCTCTATTAATCAGATTTGCTTGTTCTCAACTGTTGACAGTTGTCTTTAAGCAAGATATAAACCTTCAAAATAAACAATATCTCTATAAGTAGCATGTGCCATTAGTATCATGTATTGGGATTACAAATAAGCAAAAGCATATGACTCTGAAAGACAAAGAACGTTTGTAAAATCTTAGCATTTTATTCATTCAACAAATATTTATTTAGCACCTATTTTGTATAGTACACTGTGCTATAAAGGAATCACTGTTTGGGCCACTGGACCCACATGGCTCCAGAGGAGAGGGTGAGGCTGGTGACTTTGCACAACCCTCCCTCACTTACATCCAATTCATATGCATGTCATGGCATCACCTCCCTGATGTTATGGTCCTCTTCAAGAATGAAAGATAACAATAACGAAGTTTAGATAAGATATAGTCACTGCCTGCATAGAGGTTACAGTCTAGAGAGATACATGGCAAACACGAAGTGATGTAATATGCAATATTACTGAAGTGTATTAAAGAGGGGCAAAACACACTATGTACCTTTAATTTTACTACCTATCTTCCTTTTCTGTATGTTTGAGTTTTTGTTCCCAGATGACTCAATGCAGCCTCTTAAGCTGAGATGCAACAAAAAGTGGATCAAATCTCTGCTGCTTGTGCTAATTTTGACCTAACAATCAACACCAAGAGAACACAGGCCAGCACCACACAATCCATATGTGGAACCATTGGTTACAGCAAATGGAGAAATTTTAAATACTGTGGCTAAGTTCACTTACCTTGAAAGTGTACTTTCCAAGGATGTACATATAAATGATGAGATTGATGCACATATTGCTAGAGCTAGCTCAGTATTTGGGAGGCTCCAAAGAACAGTGTGGGGAGAGAAGAGGTAATAGGCTGCCTACTGAACTAAAAGTCTACAGAGCTGTTGTGCTGACCTCATTGTTGTATGCCTGTGAAACCTGAGTGGTATACCAGTGCCTTGCCAGGAAACTGAATCACTTCCATTTAAATTGTCTTAGGAAGATTCTGAAGATCACCTGGCAAGATAAGGTACCAGACACTGAGGTCCTTTTTCAAGCTGAATTGCCAAGCATTCAAACAGTACTGCAGAGAGGACAGCTCTGATGGGCTGACCATTTTTGAATGCCAAATATACATTTGCCTAAAAGACTATCTTATAGAGAATTCATGCAAGGCAGGCACTCATCAGTGGACAGAAGAAGCAATACAAGGATATTCTCAAGGTCTCTTTGAAGAACTTTGGAATTGATTGTGTGAAAGGGGAGATGCTGGCAAAGGACCGCCCAGCATGGCATGCCCAAATCAAAGAAGGCACTGTGCTCTATGAGCAAAGCAGAATTTCAGTAGCTCAAAGGAAACATGAGATGCACAAATTTAGAGACATCTCCACTCCAAATGTTCATATGCACTATCTGTGCCTGACCTGTGGTAAAGTTTTCTGAGCTCCTATTGTTCTGATCAGCCACAGTTGGACATATTGTACCTTGACTCCAACATAGTGATGTGATTTTGATCCTCTTCAAGAATGAAGAACAACAACCAGATGTTTCCCTAGCATTTAGCAATTTAGCAGAGTACCTGTTTTCTTGCTTGCTTTCTTTTTCTTTTCCTTCCTTCCTTCTTTTCTTCCTTCCTTCCGTTCTCTTTCTTTCTCTCTGTCTGTCTTTCTCTCTCTCTGTCTCTGTCTATTCTTCATTATTTCATGTGAAGTTTAAGGGTAAACATCCCAATAAGGAGTAAGGGAAGTCCTTATGGAGGAGGAGGCATTTGTGTTAGGTTTTAAAGAATGGATAGGATTTCAACTGGCAAAGATGGGGATTATCATACATGCCAAGAGCAGGGAACAATGTGAACAGAGTCACCCAAGATGAGAAGGTACAGGGTGTGTTCTGAAGACTGAGAGTATCATAGTTTGGCTGGAACATAGAGTACGTAGATTAGCATAATATGGGAATAGGACCTTAAAGGTCTTTGCATACATCCCTGTCACATTACAACTGAAGAAAGTGAGGCCAAGAGTGGTTGAATGAATAGGGAGCTGAAGTAACACAATTAGTTATTCATAGAGGTCTGGAATCTATGTTTTCCTGAAAACTTATTTACTACACCAAATCTCATTGACACATCAGAGAAATGTTTTAAACATACGTAATGTCTCCCCTTTTACATATACTAGCCATATGACCCTGGACAAGTCCCTTAAACTTTCAGTGTCCTGGGAATTTGCCTCTAAGTCTCCAAGTTGCAATAGTAGCTGATCCACATTGGTTAGAGGGAGTTCCATCTCTAAGAATTCATTTATCAATAATCTATTTCTCCCTAAACCTCTGCTACAAAAAAACAACTTTTATTTAAGTCTCCTTATAGTCCATATTCCAAAAGAATATTTTTTTATGTGTTTATCACCATTAGGAAGGTATTGTTGCTTTTCATAGTGATTAATATTTCTGTACCTATATTTTAATACAAAGTATATCTGACATTCTAAGTTTTATTCAAGGTGCTTGAACTAGTTCATGAAAATTTCAAGGTATTTAAATAAAAAAATAATTGTTGTTATTGAAATAGCTTTCAACACAATGGGTTTTAATTTTAAAGCATTTTGACCATTAAAGAGAGCAAGAAAGCAAGCAAGCAAGCAAGCAAGCAAGCAAGAAAGAAAGAAAGAAAGAAAGAAAGAAAGAAAGAAAGAAAGAAAGAAAGAAAGAAAGAAGCTGCCCTGATTGAACCAAGTGACCTAATGTTTTACAAGAATCTTAGGGGAAAAATCCTTTTTTTCCTTCCAAGACACATTTCCCTGAAAACATGTTTTTTTTATTTAAAAAGTAGAGGTCAGATAAAAGCTTATATAAGCTGGTCTTTGTTACTTTTGGAAAATACTTTCATAAGGTTAAAAACGTTTTCCAAATTCAAGTCTGGGTACCTCAATTTATTTTAACAATGGGAGTTAAGAAGTGATTCCAAAAGTAAATTAATTTTACTTCTCAGATGAAATCAATGTACAGAAGATATTTAAAAGCTGGAACATAGTATCTTTAGAAAATTAGGTTCAGATTATTGTTTCAGTGTTGAATTTGGTTATAAGCTACTTTTCCTTAAAAACAGTAGAAATCCCTTTACAGATGTGGGGCTCATCTGAAGGATGTTGACATTTTAATTATACCACAAAATCATGTTTTGGGGGTCCAATATCTTTGACATTTCAAAAATCCTCCTGGCTGAAATTTGATACCTAAGTTGTTAGGTTTTATTTTGCTTGTACTTCCCTTCTTCCTTTCCTCCACCCCCTATATTTAAATTCCTTATGTTATGGGATTGGCTTTAAAAATTTGCAAACAAAAAAGAAATATAGTTAACTTCTCATAGAGGAGTTGTGTTACGTAATACCAAAATATTTGGTTAATTCAGCCAAAATCAAGGGGGAAATCCATCAAACTTGTTTGGTAGCCAATAGGAAGAAAGAAATGCAGAAGGAAAGAAAAAAAATGGATAGAGAAAGAAAGAAATGTAGGGGGAAAGAAAAAGGAAAGAAAGGAAAAGAAAGGGAAGGAAGGAAGGAAGAAAGAAAGAAAGAAAGAAAGAAAGAAAGAAAGAAAGAAAGAAAGAAAGAAAGAAAGAAAGAAAGAAAGAAAGAAGAGGAAAGAAAAAAGAAAGGAGAGAAGGAAGGAGAGGTCAATTAAATTTTTCACTGCTCAAGTGGTTATTTGGCTATTATATAAATATCACTTCAGATGTGCTTGACATCCTCCACAGAAAAACAATGACTAGTAGTTTATAAAACTGCTACTACTAATAATTGCCTTATAAGAAAGCAGTGTAATTCCTTTAAAAATATATACACCCTAGATTCATAGTTACAAATTAGCTACTGAGAACACATAATTTTTTTTAGCATTGTCTTCACATTCAGACACTTTAGGACCATTTAAAAATGTCTTTGATCTTGTCTATTTCAATTGCAGGTTTCTACTACATTATAGTTATTTATGTATTGTTCTGTTTTAAAAAGGATAAGTAGATCATTTAAGATTAAGATAAGAATGAACCAAAACTTCACTTCAGATAGGAATTGGTTAAACAGCTCCATTGTTTTCCCAGTCTTTTAACCCTTAAAAAATATTTCTTCAGTACTCCAGTAGATGTGATATTGACACAGGTACTCCCCCTGGTGGTACAAATTGAAACCCATCCAACACCTCATTCTGTGCAATTAATGTCCATAAAATATACATATGTGACCTACCCAACATGCAGGGGACCTTCCCGTAGGCTTTTTCAAATTAGATAGTACTTGTGCACGAGCTGAGTATCTTTTCTCTCTCATCAGTATTACGTGACTGGCCCTCCTCCTCTTTCAACCATATATTTTCTGGGTACTTTTTATGTCACATCTTGTAAGCAAGTCATTATTCATAATCTGTTTCAGCCGGCATTTGTCTATTACATGCCTCTCCAACAAAAGAGTGAACTTTGGATCTCTTGCAATTTCAATTATTTTGAGAATGTAGTGTTGCATGATTCATAGTCATATAGAATTACCAGGAACATATTAGTGTTAAAAAAATGGGTTTTATTGCCAAGGAGCAGTTTAGATTTATCCAAACACATGTTGTGCTTTCATATACATTTTGTTATTTGCTACAACAGTCCTGTGAAGTAGCTACCTATTGCCCCATGACAGAATAAAAACTCAATGTGTCATTAAAAGCCCTTTCCAAGTGGCTCCAATCTATCTTTCAAGACTGATTTCATATTACTCCCTTTCACATAGACTACGCTTCAGTCAAAATGGCTTGCCTAATGATTTCTGTACATGATACTGTATCTCTCACCTCACTGCTTTTGAATAGATCGTCCTCCATGCCTAGTAGTGCCCTCCTCATGAATTCCAGAACTCTACCTTATGAAGTCCCTACCTAGATCCCTGAGGCTGATAATTTTGCTCAGCTCTGCCTCACTCAAATCCCATTCACTTGCAAATCAAGACATCACCCTCCTGATGTCATTAGTCCTCTTCAAGAAGGAAGGACCAACAACAAGGCTTGATTTAAGTGCTCACTCCCCCAGGTGCCTTTCTTATTTCTGTAATCACTGATGCCCCCTGTACTTACATGTACTTTGTATTCACTTATCTGTGCATGTTGTATCTCCCCAGTATAATATAAACTTCTGGAGGGGAAGAACTGTTTTGTTTATGTTTTTGTGTACTTCCAGTGCTTAGCATGGTGCCTGGTGCTTAGCTGCCACTAAAGCAGTGCTTTCTGAATTAAATCGAGGTAGAGAATACAAGTTTCATCCCTATTTACAGATCAGGAAATAGAAAACCAGACCAGTTAACGCTGAAGATCACAGAGCAAGCAGTACTGCCGAGCCCTGAACTCAGGTCTTCTGATTCTAAGCCCAGTGCCCTTTCCACCATGTGCTAGTTCTGGTCATAGAGGAAAAAAAGCAAGCAAACAAACTAACCAATAAATAAAATCTGAATTCTTTTCACATAGATGGATCAGTTACATATAACTGATGATAGTGGCTATCCTCTATTAGACATCTACAACTTCAGTAATTTTTCCAGAATATATATTTTCATGGTGAGGTAGTAGTCACCATTCTTTTATACTGCATGCTTTCATCAATGAAACTGTGGTTTTTTTGAGGGGGTGGGGTTTGAGAAAAAAGATATAAGGACCTGGAAAATTGAATATTGGTCCAAATACTATTTACACTTCTCAGACTGATAGTCCTCAATCTGCCTGCTTTCTAGACTTTAATATTTCATCAGATCCCTCTACAAGAAGCTTTTCCTGATCCCCACAACTTCTTCACTCCCTCCAAAAACTACCTTGTAGTAGTATAGACATAACCTTATGTTGCATTTACAATTATAGAGTCTATGTTGTCTCCCTCATTAAGAGGTAGTGAAGGCTTTGTATTTTCAACACCTAGTATGGGGAGTGGCACAAAATGTTAAATAAATAATTGTGGATTGATTGACTTAGGTTAATCCATAATCTCATCAATGTGGTAATTCCCTCCATTAGAGCAGATTGTACACAATCCATCCATGCCTTGTTTTTCCAACATTCTCTAATAATGAATAACACCCTTTGGCACTAATCATCATAAAATAATTGTAGAAAGGCAATTTTAAACTCTACACTTGCTTAAATGGCTTTTATATGAGATCTAATGAATAAGAAATTTTTATAACTTGTATAACAACTGTATTTAAACCAGACTGAGTTAGTCTAGTAGAATGCCAAGACATTGCAACTTATCTTAGTTAATCTACTTCTTCATGGACCAAACTATATTATATATTTCTGCTTTGGAGAGTGTGCAATTCTATTCTTATAATAGAAGTCAGATTACTGTAATAGTAAAAATAATCCAAGGAAAATGGCAGCCTTTAAAGAAAAGATGCAGTTGGTAGATCATCTGTCTATACCATCCTAATCTATTATTTGACAATTCCTTTGCTGTTTTGTGATCCTGGTTATAATCTGTACCCAATTTTAACTGGAGAATAAAATATATCTCTCTTTATCCACTGACACCTTACCTGCCACCTGCCAATGTGTCTAGGTCTCTCTTCCATTCATAAAAACCATCCCCTCAATCTGTCATCTTACATCTCTTCTCCCTATAATAGCCAAATTCCTTGGAAAGGTTTTCTACACCAATAGGCTTCATGCCCTCACTTCTCCAACCCTTGTAGTCTAGCTTCCAACCTTGCCACCTGGATGAACATGTTCCCTCCAAGGTCTGAAGCTCTCTAAACTGCTCAATATAAAGGCTTCCCCCCACCCCAAGTCCTACATTCTACTGGACTTATCTGTAGCTTCTGACAGTTGATCACCCAGCACCTCCTGAATATTCTCTCTGCCTCTGACTTTCTGACACTATTCTTTCTTGGTTCTCTTCCTACCCATGTGACCATTCCTTATTGGTTTTCTTTGCTGGGCCGTCCTTCTTCTTTTGCCCATGAAGAGCAAGATTTCCCAAGGCTCTGTCCTCTGCCCTCTTCTCTTTATATACCAGGCCTTTTTCACTCTGTGTGTGTGTGTGTGTGTGTGTGTGTGTGTGTGTGTGTGTGTGTGTGTGTACAATGGATCCCTTTGGCAGTTTGGTGAAGCCAATGGACCCTTTCTCAAAACAAGGTTATAATTTTTGGCTCTGATTCTTATAATCTAGCCACTGCTTGGATTCTTAAAATCTAGCCACTGGTCAGATTCTTATAATCTAGCCAATAGCTTACTAGTGTTCAGACTCCTTCAGAGTCTGCCCAATATGACAGATGTTCTAATAAGCCTTGTCTTTGGCTGAAAGAAGGCTTGGGTCGAATTCTTTCAGTCAGGACCTGTGTGTTGTGATATTGTGGTTCCAGCACCCTTGAACCCCTAAATCACATCATTTTGGTGGCCCATATGGGAAAACTGCCTAACCCCAAGTTCTTCTCCAGCCAAGACTGGAAGGTATGTAAGCTTTCCCCCTCCCCTCTTTTCTTGCTCTGCAGTTGGGATTGCTCTCCAAGCACCAAGGCTTAGAGGTGCTTTTCAGGTAGACAGTTACAAGGCTGTCTCTCACTCAGCCTAACGCTCTCAGGCTCTCGGTCCACTGGGTCAGTTCAAGGCCATGGACCTAGGTACACTGTCAGCAGCATAGAGGACAAGGACGGATGCCCTAACTGGAAGTGTATGCTCAACTCTGTTAATTCCCTTGGCGCTAGGGAAAATTGGGGAAAACTGTAGTTGCTTTTTGGTTCCCTGAGGTTTACTTACTCCCTTCCCCCTGCACCTCTGAATCCTCCTTCATGGAGGTTACAGGGAAAGTTAGAACAGCTAAAAATATCTTAGCATATTCTGGAGGTTTTGTGATTGATCATTAAGGAGTTTTGAAACACCTGTACAACCCTTCTCTTGAGTCAAGAGGGTATATTAACCCCACTCATAGGAGAAGAGAGCTTCACCCTTTACCCCTCACTTTTGATTTTGCCCACCCCTACCTGGGAAAGGAAGGAGAGGTGAGGGGCAGCAGCTACAGTGTGGGCCCCACTGGCAATGGGCTTGGGCCCTAGGCCAACTTTTGCCTGGAAGCATCACCCAGGTTCAGCACATCCTACTCAAGGTAAAGAAGCTAGCCTTTGAACTTGGGTAAGCACGCTCTTTTAAAGTTTAGTTTTAACTGTCAATGATGAGATGTTGATTCTCTTTGTAAAGTAATTTGGAAATGAATTTAACAATTTAACAAAACTGAAGTCACCTGATTTGTAACGGGTTTGTTTCAAGTTTCAAATTTGTGAACTTTCTGTATCAGTTATGTCAAGCAACTTTTCATAATTTGGTTACCACTAAAATAATTTAGCTATTGTTGGTTATTGTTTTAATGTGTAAACTAGCAAAAAAGCTTATTTGGGTTATGTATGGCCTGCTGAGAATTTGCAAGTGTACAGAAATCTCTAACGATTGGTTTTTTACATTAAGGATAAATTTAAGTTTGAGATGTAAATCCTGGAAAAGTTTTTCCTAAGCTGTGATTAGTAAAACTTGCTATTTGAGGTAAAAGCTGATAGGATTTTACTTTGAGTTGTCTGATGGGTCATAATCCACCATCTGAGAAAAATGCCACAAGCTACTCAGAGAAGGTGATACTGGTGGGAAGTCAGCAACAGAAAAGCTGAGAGGACAATTTTAGTCTTAGTCTAAGATGGGACCCTCCTGGCTCAGTTTCCCTATTATGTTCCTTTGAAAGGGAATGTTACCCCCCTGGCTATTCCTGAGTCTATGATATGGATTTGATACTGCATGGTTGGAAAACTGAATATAAACAGAACTAAGGATGTTTTATCCTCTCAAAGTTGGGCCCTAAATCTAGTCCCTGCTTTATATCCAGGCCCTGCAGTCTTTTCTGTCAGATTTGTGTCTTCCAGACTATAGCCAATTCACCTACAGTTGGTAGAAAACGGCAGATACCAGTCAATGTCTCCCCATTATTCCCTGGATGCAGCCTGTGCTCAGTTCCAGTCAACCTCCTCTTTGGGACCCCCTTGAGGCAGGGATACCTCTATACCCCTTGCCAGCAGGAAGCAGTTTCAGAAGCCGAGACCTTCGCCTCTTCCTCCAAAAATAATTTGGGTCCCATTTGTTTGAGGGGGGAATGATGGGGTTGGGATCTAGACCCCAGAAAGGAAAAACCCTGGACTTTCCCACTGGCCTAATGTCTGGCATTTGCCTGAGGTTATAATCCCATCAACTGGCCTTTCATTGTGGCTACACCTAATCTCCCAAATCTAGCCTGGCCTTCCTTTGTCTCACCTCCTTATGCACGGCCCCTGGCCATTTCCCAGCCTTTAATCCTAGCTAGGCTCCATTCTCCCTTGGCCACGAGGTCCAGGTCCCAGGAGTTCTGTTCACTCCAGCTTATGGCCATTCCTAGGTCCCTCCCACAGTCTTTCTGTATATAAGGTCCACCCTGTCTCCATTAAGATGCTCTGATTCTTATAATCTAGCCACTGCTTAGATTCTTAAAATCTAGCCACTGGTCAGATTCTTATAATCTAGCTAATAGCTTACTAATGTTCAGACTCCTTAAGAGTCTGCCCAATATGACAGCTATTCTAATAAACCTTGTCTTTGGCTAGAAAAAAAACCAAAACAAAACACAATGTTTTAATTTTTGAGGCAATCAGGGTTAAGTGACTTGCCCAGGGTTGTACAGCTAGTAAGTGTCTAGGGCCAGATTTAAACCCAGGTCTTCTTGACTCCAAAGCCAGCACTCTATCCACAGCACCACCTAGCTGCCTCACAACAGTGTTCTTAAATGTGTAAAACAAAATACATAGAACTACAAAGGAAACCAATCATATTGAAATACCAAATATCAAAATCTTAAAAACCACAACAATTCATGGGTCTCCAGAACTCTTGCTCTACTACATCCCCTGGTGATCTCATTGCATTTAGTTATCTCTATGCAGATGACTTCCAGATCTGTATATCCAACCCTACTCTCTTCTGCATCTAGTTTCTCATTAGCAGCTGCCTGATGGGGGTCTCCATTTGTGATGGTGTAGAAATAAAGTGTGGAGTATACATACAGAAGCCTAAAAACCCTTGCTTCCTTTACTGCCCCACCATCTTTTCACCAACTGCCTTTCTACCCAGACAAAAAACCATCCCCTGGAGGATTTAGTCCTTTTAGCTCCCAAAGGTTTGCTTTGTGGTCCTTAAGGTCCTTATTGATGGGAGCCTCCTTGGTGGCCCACTATCTGATGTGGCTGCTTCAACCAGACCTCAGATCATATCTAGCCAAACCACCCATGAGCCACATCTGTATTCAAGGTGTTCTAAAAGTCTTAGTGAAGTTTTGGAACATTCTTTTAGATAGCCCCATATACATACCCTAGGGCAGCTAAGTGGCATAGTAGAATGCCTGGCATGGAGTGAGGATGACTCATTTTGCTGAGTTCAAATCTGGCCTCAGACACTTACTAGCTATGTGACCCAGAGCAAGTCACTTAACCCTGTTTGTCTCAGTTTCCTCATCTGTAAAATGAGCTGGAGAAGCAAATGGCAAATCATTCCAGTATCTTTGCCAAGAAAACCCCAAATAGGGTCACAAAGAGATGGACATGATTGAATAACAATAATACATATCCTACACAAACAAATTAAATCTATGCTAGAAGCAACACAATTTCAAGAAACTAAAGGTTTGATTTTCAAGGTATATCAAAGAGATGAAGAATCTAAAGGAGTGGGGGAAAAAAGGCATAAACAATATTATTACAAAGTGAAAAAGCCAGTGGAATAATCAGCAACCTGTTATAAAATGTTTTAAAGAATGGTCTGTGTAATGTGTAACTTTAGGTATCCTTAATGAAAATGTGTTTGTTTTTGGTGGTTGTCTTTCATCCTCAAAGAGAACCAACAATGATATCACAGAGGTGAGTCTTGACTTGTGCATGAATTGGATTTAAGTGAGGCAGAGCTGTGCAAAGGCATCAGCCTCACTCTATCCTCCAGGGAACAGACTGGCTTTCATATAGAGGAAGACCAAATCTCTAATTATGTAACTGGCTGATGATGTGTCATGAAGAGAAGATCTCACTGCATAAATTGTTTGTGGATTACAAAGAAGCATTTGACTTGTAGCAAAGCATAACCTTGAAGCCTGTCTTCAAACAAGGTATATTCCAAGTATATGGGATTATATAAGATTGTTTGATAAATGCAACCACAAAGATAACTGTTCAACAATCCTTTCACCTTCAGCATCAAGGGAGGAAAAAAAAATGGGAAGATATAAGTACCACGAAAGGGCTCCTCAATGTCAAGGAGCAAGTCCCCTGCAAAGGTGAAGCAATGGATAGAGTAAGAGATTTGGAGTAAGAAAGATCTGATTTTGAATCCTGCCTTAGACATTTACTAGCCTTGTGGATCTGGGCAAGAGCTACTTATTTTCTCTCAGGTTCAATGCCTTCATCTGTAAAATGAGGATCCCAATGACCTCTCACAGGATTGTTGTGTGCAATGCATTATACATTTTAGCTATCCTTAATATTCCCTAGGAATGAGGAGACCATTCAGGAGTTCCTGTTTGTGGATGAAATTGTACTGATGGCATCAGTCCCCTGACTCCAAATGCACTTGCTTCTCTTGACACTACACCACAGTGGGAGCGACTGTCTTTAAAAGGTCAAAAATCCATCAAAGCAATCAAACATTTCCTTTGTGAATTGAAAGTATAGATCATAATTTTACAAAATATGCCTGGAACCATATTTGCATAATGCATGTGCTTCATAAATGTTTTTACACTTACATTTCTACAAATCTAATTATCAGGAATAATCAGTTAACTCTAGAAAGACCAGGCCTGTTAATTGATGATGAGAAAAATGGACTTTAAATATAAATAATTATAAGTACATAACGTAATTTTGTTTTGAAATAAAACTTTCACCCTACTATCTCTATTTTCTTTGCTTTATAGATTAAAAAAAGCATGTGCTGCATCAATTGACACAACCTACTCTTTCAATGTATTCTTAAAATCCAGTCCTTCTTAGATTGCTGGTTTTGCTGAAAGGAAGTCTTTTCTGACGAGGCAGAGAATATTCCAGATGGTGTAGTGGAAAGAGCAATGGATGGTGGTGTCGGAGGAAATGGGTTCAAATCCTTGCTCTACTACATGTGTAACTACAGGCATTCTCTAGGCTTCATAAAAATGAGGAAATAGAATCATGTGATCATGAAGGCTTCTTCCAGTTCAAAATCCAGGAGGCCAGATAGTACAGTTTAAAATATGCTAGGACTAGAGTCAGAGGATCTGGATCCAAATCTTGTGAGATTAGATAGATAGAAAGAAATAGACATACAGATATTGGTAGGTAGGTATAGATATCTGTGTTATTGTTGTTATTGTTCAGTCATTTCAGACACATCTGACTCTTCAAGACCCCATTTGGAGTTTTCTTGGCAAAGATACCAGAGTGGTTTGCCATTTCCTTCTCTACTTATTTTACAGATAAAGAAACTGAGGCAAACAGTGTTAAGTAACTTGCCCAGGGTCAGATAGCTAGTAAGTGTCTGAGGGAGGATTTGAACTCAGGTCTTCCTGACTCCAGGCCCAGACCTCCACCATGCCACCTAGCTGCATACACACAACATATGTATGTGTATATGTATGCATGTACATACATACACATACACACATTATATATACACATATAATTTATGTAATATATTGTTATGATATGTATGTGTATATATGCATGTGTATACAGATGTATCATTCACCATATATACTACCTGTGTGAACTTGCCTGTAAAAAGAGGGGCTTGGATTATTGATCTAGAAGTGAGAAGGGACCTCAAAGACTACCTAAGCCAACTCTCTCATTTTATAGAAGAGCAAACCAAGGCCTAGGGAAGGCAAGTGACTTACCCGAAACCACACAAACATTAGGCATCAGAGTCAGGATCTGAACCCAGTTCTTCTGATTCCAAAGCCTGTGGTCTTTTCATTCTTCTAGATGACTTCTAGAGTGCCTTCTAGCTCCAACTCCTATGAACTTAGAGGGTGTGCCTTCTTGTTGTCTCACATTCCTATGAATGAATGGTGTCCTATGAGAAGTAGCAGCTACTGTCCTTTTGGCAGTATCAGTAGAAAGCATAATATTTAGGTGTTTTCATCTATGAAACCTTGGTCCTTTCTCAGAAAGGAACACGGAAATCATCAGACCAGAGTGGGCCATTCATTATGTTTTTGTCTTTCGGTGCTTTGGGACTTTTATAACACCCAACAAAACATTATTTAAATTACAGATGTATGAATTTATGCAACCACTTCAGGGCAAATTAAATCAGTGTGGGTGGGTGGCGGCTGTGTGTTTTTTAAACCACTAATATAACAAGGCTGTTTTCATAGAACAGGATATGAAATTTTAAAAATAAAAGAGTTAAAACCAAGGTTCTCATTTCTTCTCTCTCCCCCTCCCCTTCCCTTCCTTCTCTCTCTCTTTGTCTGTTTCTGTCTCTCTATCTCTGTCTCTCTGTCTCCCTATCTCTGAATCTTTCTGTCCCTATCTTTGTCTGTCTCTCTTACGCACACACACACACACACACACACACACACACACACACACTTTTAAAAAGTAAGCCATTACCCATCCCATTTATTTTTCCTTGAAATTTCCTAACTAGAGCAAGGACATAAGTAAGACAACTTCAAGGAACTGTCTAATTCAGACCAAGGTCTATTATGTGCCTTGTTCAGACAGATTTTGTAAGCTTTTCTAATTATAGACCATTTGCCAAATATAGTAACTGCATATATACATATATATATGTATATATATATATACATACATACATATATATACATATACACACACACACACATACATATACACACACATACATAAAGGAACTCTTTCCAACAATAGTTACTAGTTTTCAAATTACTTCTTCATATTAAAGAGCTAAGTCAGGAAGTCAGGTGTGTGTTTAGAGTAAGCCAAATTTCCTCTAAAAAAAAAGTGAGCATTTCAGTTTCTCTTTTGTATACTTCAGAGTCTGTACAGTAAAATACAGATTTAAAAAAATTGCCAAGTACTCTGAACATAAGAAAGAAAGTGTTCCCCTCTTGGTGCCTCAAGGAAAGACCTTAACTCTGGCAAGCTTTCCCTGCTCCACCCACTTTCCACTTAAATAAAACATGTACTCCAGATCCTGGAAAGATCTGCAGCTTTATTCAAGCGTTAATGTAACAAACCAGCATTAATCACAAATGACCAATAAACAGGCGTTCATCTCACCAAGGAGAACTGTGCAGCCCAGCTGGAAATACAGTACTTTTAAAATGGGGAGGCTGATAAATTATGGGAGCATCTGAATCCTGGTCTATTGCTATCCTCAGCAGTCTTCATTAACTATCAAGATATTTATTCTTTTTCCTCCCCACCCTACCCCACCGAAGATCAGTGACAAAGTAAAGTGCAATCCCTTCTAAAACAATGCTACAATAGTTCTCTCTGTCTCTCTCTCTTTCAATCTCTCTCCTCCCCACCGCCCCCCAGTCCATTCTCCACTAATGTCCTAGTCAGATGCTTTATAATGGCATGGAGGGATTCTGAATTCTCCAAAATCATTTGAATAGGGGGTAGCTTAAGGAGCTGTTATCAGCTGAGATAGACCCTAGAGCGTGGGCCCAATGAATTAGCCTAGGTAAGTTCAGAGAAGCACATCCTAGAGTGTTGACTGCTAGCAATTCTCCTCTTCTTCCTTCTCCATTTTCTTGTCTTTTATTTCTTCTCACTCTCAGTCTTTCCCTTCTCCTTCAACTCCTCTTCTCTTTCTTCTTCTCTTTCTCCTCCTTCCTTTTTTTCTCCTCTTCCTCCTCCTTCTTCTTCTCTTTCTTTTCTTTCTCATATTACCTGGTGAAATAGTGTAAAAAAATAAAATGGACATCATTTCTGTGTGGGTCTCTTTCACCTGTGGAGCTACAATATCAATCTGTCAGAAAGGGGCCATTTTAATCTTTTCTTCAACAGAACATAAATAATAGTTTATGCCCTTTGACCTAGAAATCCTACTTCTGGGTTATATGCCAAACACATCAAAGACAGAGAAACCAAAACATGCCAAAACATTTACAACAGCACTATTTTGTGGTAGCTAAGAACTGGAAAAAAAGGAGATGCCCATCAGTTAGAGGATCATTAGGCAAATTGTGGCACATCTATGTACTAGAATGTTTTTATTCCACAAGAAACAATGAAAATAAAAAGAGTGATGTGTAATAAGACTGGAATGGTAGGCTCGAGCCAAGTAGTGAAGGGCTTTAAATACAAGACAGAGAACTTTGTTTTTGATCCCAGAAGTAATATGGAGCCACTGGATGGGTGTGACATTGTTGGACTGGTGCTTTAGGCCTATTCCTCTGGTTGCTCTATGGACGATGGAGAAGAGAGGAGAGAAACCTGTGATGAGAAGAACAGTTAGGAAGCTATTGCAATAGTCCTAGCAGCATGTGGTAAAGGACTAGAGCAGTGGCCATGCTAGTGGAGAAAAGGGGGTACATTTAAGAGACAACTGATATGTAATATCATATAAGTTCATAAGAAAGATGCAAATAAAATGCTATGTGAGAGGTGTAGAGTGGGGGCAGGTACGGGAAGTGGAGTGACCAGAGAAGTCTTTGTATGTACTTGAAAGAAAAGGATAGGAGGTAGCATTACTAAGTGCTCATTTGAATAAATAATTGTGGTTTTTAGAGTTGGAAGGTAACTAGAAAGTTATCTTGTTGAACTCCATCATCTTACAAATGAAAAATGGAGGTAGCTAGGTGGTACTACAGTGCTGGCCTTGGAGTCAGGAGGGGTAGCTAGGTGATACAATAGATAGAGTGTGGGGCCTGAAGTCAGGAAGACTCATCTTCTGGAGTTCAAATCTGGCTTCAGACACTAGCTGTGTGACCCTGGCCAAATCACTTAACCCCATTTATCTCAGTTCCTCATCTGTAAAATGAGCTGGAGAATGAAATGGCAAACCACTCCAGTATCTTTGCCAGGAAAACCCCAAATGGGGTCATGAAGAGTCAGACATGACTGAAAAATGACAGAACAACAACAATTAGAGTCAGGAAGATAGACAGGCATAGTCTTACATGGAGCATGCTGGCACACCCTGTGGGAATATTTCTTGTAGCCCTTGAATGGATGGGATTGGGATGGGCCAAAGGGAATGCTTCCACAAGGTGTGCCAATATATCTAGCCTACATTTTATCCAGGCATATGATTCTGAATCATCTGGTTTAGTTAGAGGTTTTACAGATTAATAAGGTTAATGATAAATTAAAGAGACTAAGAACACCCAGAGGAAGGCAACCAGGATATGTGAAGGGACTTGAGTCCATGTTATATGAAAAAATCAGGCGAAAGAACCAGTACTGTTTTACCTTGAGAAGAGTGTAGGGGGAGGGGCAATACGACAGCTCTATTAGTTTATTTGAAGGGTTATCAGCAGAAACAGGACAGCCAGGTGGCACAGTGGATAGAGCACCAGGCCTGGAGTCAGGAGGACTCATCTTCCTGAGCTCAAATCTAGTCTCAGACACCTACTAATTGTGTGACCCTGGCCAAGTCACTTCACCCTGTTTACCTCAGTTCCTCATCAGTAAAATGAGCTGGAGAAGGAAATGGCAAACCCTTCAGGTGTCTCTGCCAAGAAAACCCCAAATGGGGTCACAAAGAGTCAGACACAACAGAAAAACGACAACAAAAATCAACAGAAGAGGGATGAGACTTTCTACTTGGTCCCAGAAGGAAGATCCTGGAACAGCAGATAGAATTTGTAAAGGGGCAGACTTAGGCTTGATATCAGGAAAACCTTTCTGATGATTAGAGGTGTGATTAGGGTCATTGACTTCTTTGGGAAGTAATAAGGTTCTTCTTCACTGGAACTCAAGTAGAGGATGGATGCCCACAGTCTGGGTATGTTATGGAGGCGTGAATTGGACTACACAGCTATTAAGGTCCCTTTTCAACTCTGAAATTCTGGAATTACGTGACGTATTTGTGATTTCTTAAAATAAAAGAAGTTAAAATCCTCCCAAATTACATTATTTGAACCTAATTACATTTGAAAAAAAAAATAGCAAATCATACACCGGTTTTACCTTGATAGCAGCGGCAAGACCACTCACTAGGTGACTTTCCGGTCAGGAATGGTGAAGGTCTCAGTTGAAAACCTGACAGACATTTCCTGGCCTTAATAAATCAGTTAATCCTCTCTAGGCCTCAGTTTCCTCATCTGGATTCAGTGGCTTCTGAGATCTCTTCTAGCTCTAAAGCTATGAGCCTACGAAATGAGAGAGAATGTATGTAAAATACTTTACAAATGCTTTAAGAGGAGAAATCCACCTCTCCAATGCTGTGTAACCTGACCAGAGGAGAATTTATGACCTGGACCTTCACACCTGGATGTTTTAGAAGCCATACACTCAGTCCCTAGAGAAATCAAAGCCCTCTTTCCCACCTGACTGCCCACCCCCAACACACATACATACACTACCCCAAACAAAACTCTCTTTCCTGGTCATGAACTCCCCTGAATGTAAGCCCTTTGAAGGCAGGGACTGTCTCTTTTTTTAAAAAAAAATTATTTGCACACCCAGAACTTACTTCAGGACCCAACACAGAGTAAGCATTTGATAAATGATTTTTTTTATTCAAATAAATGTGTGAGCCATTGTTATAACTTGTTCTGTTATGTGGGAAATTCTCAGTTGATGGGACAGTGACAAATATTTCAGTCTTCCACTCTGCTAAAGTTTATAGGATCAAATGAAATGTTTGCTCATCCCAACCCTTCAAACAAGTACTGACATGAAGCCAAGTGTAGTGAGTCAAATGGCTCATAAATTCTGTGTATTTTCAAGGCCAGGCTAGCTCATGCCAAATCTCTTGGATTCAGATCAAGTCCAGCCCAAGGAAAGTTTTCTAATAGGAATTATCTTAGGTAAGAAGGGGAATATCTAAATCTAGAGGGATGTAGAGAACCCAGGTTATTTTTCAGCTCCTCTTTCCCCTGCCCCTATCAATGGGTCTTTGGTTGAAATTGGGGGAGCCTGGAGATCTTCTTCTCTTGTGAATCCCTTTTGCCTTCTTGCTCTGACACCTCAACCCTGAGGAAAAAAAAAACTCGATGCAAACTGAATTTATTCAGGGTCTTTGGAATCAAAATCAATGGGAGCAAATCTCCCCCAGCAGAGCTTCAAAGTGGACCAGAAACTAATATATGAATCTAGAATTAGACTGCCTCAGGACTACAGGGAGCTGAGAAGCCACTCAGGCATTGATGCTCAGCTCTGCCTTGTGCTTCTAAAAATATGTTCCTCTGCTTTGCCAAAGGCATCAAAAAGTCAGCACTGAAATCCTGCTGCTATATTATCCCCACTCCTCCTAGACCTGGGTTCCTGCCAGCAGACAAGCATGGCTTTCTACTTGAGATCTTTAAGACTTTCCTGTTCTAATGGAAATATTCATGATCTCGTGTGTGTATTTACAGAGGCTGAGGCCGCCAAATCTTTTTGCCAGTGAAGGAAGAAGTCATATTTCATAGCTTTGGTGTTGCTGGCTGATGACTTTTTTTTTTTAAAGCTCCACTGAATGGTTTTAGTATAGTGATCTGAGAGTATAGCATATTACAGATTGGGAGTGTGTATTTAAAGAAATGTATGAATTTATACGTAGGTATTAGGAGTTTATCCTTAGCCAGCTGATATTTATATTATATATATATGTGTATATGTGTGTGCGTGTGTGTGTGTGTGACATACACATATAATAAATGTAAAAGGATGTCAGAATCCAGAATAATTTGTGGATAAGGAAGAGAAAGGAATTAGAGAATGGATGATTTGGCAAAGTGAAATAGAATTGTTTTTTTAAAATGAACATAGAACTGGTGTCAGAGAGAGGTACCATTCTATAATGGGTAGAGGCATTAGAGTCAGCATGACCTGGGTACATGTACAATCTCTGGCACATACTGGTTTTACAACCCTGAGTATGTCATCAAACATGCCCTACAACAACTCTCTAATACTATATGCAGTAGAAATGTTACTTAATCAGCATTGTTGCCATTCAGTTGTGTCTGACTCTTTGTGACCCTGTGGACCATACCACTCCAATACTGTCCATGGGGTTTTCTTGGCAAAGATACTTGGAGTGGTTTGCCATTTCCTTCTCCAGCTCATTTTACAGATGAGGAAACTGAGGCAAACAGAGGTGACTTGCCCAGGGTCACACAGCTAGTAAGTGTCTGAGGCCGGATTTGAACACAAGTCTTCCCGACTCCAGGTCCAGTGCTCTATCCACTGAGCCACCTAGCTGCCTCCAACTGATGGGCATAGGTATAACTAATTTCCTTATTTGAGACTCCCTTCATGGATGAAATCTTATGTCAAAGTGATTTTCCTAAAGCACAGATCTGACCATATTAACTCCTTCCTTCCCCTCTTCTCCTCCCAAATAAATAACCAAGTATATGCAGGGGAAAAAAAAAACTTGCTAGAAGCTATACATTTAAACAAGTAGTTGGCTGGCATTATGGCAAAGGTTGAGTATATAAAGACAAAAGTAAAATAGACCTTGCCTTCAAAGAATTTACATTCTGCTGGGGGAAACAATACATAAGCAAATAAATTAGAATAAAATATATAGGAAATAATTTAAGGGAGGGACTACTAAATGACTAGGAAAAACATTGAGAGATCAGTTTTCAAGATATATGAAATACAGATATATTATAATATCTAATGTTATATATACACATATATATATATATATATATGCATACATTTACTTACATATACCAAGCATTCCAAAATTTTTGGAAAGCTTTAAATAAAAGATGCATACTAACTTTATGTCAAGGAAACAACAGTATTAACAGGACTCTCCTGCACAGAACACTGGGTATGGAATTCTGACAATAAATAGACTTTCTAAAATAGTTTTGCTTTTTTCCCTCCCCTGAATCCATGCCCTGCCTCATATGCACCAGCTGCTGAAAATGTTGATGACAGTGATGGCTTTCTTAATGCAAACGACGAAAACATTTTTTTTTTTTGCTATAATGAATGCACGTTGGAAACACAAACTGTGCTTAAGAATATGAATCCAATGAAGGAACAAATCCACAGCATATGTTTAAGTCTCTATAAACAAAAAAGGCAGAACAAAACAAATATTCACCCTAAAATGAACAGCTTAAAGAGCCCAAAGCTCATTTAGTCATTAGGTCACCGTCATTTAGCCAGAGTTCACACTTGGGCAGTTTGGTGCAGTGGGCAAGGCCCTATGACACTAGTTAAAAGATGTAGCTTAGAATTCAACCCTTGGTCACTTGAGGGTTCACAGATCAACTTCTCTAAAGACCAGTTTTTTCATTCATATAATGGAAATAATGATATTGGCATAACTCTTTTGGAAAGTTTGTTAGCAAAGTGTTTTGTAAGCTTCAAAGAGAGATATGGGTATGAGTTTATATACTTCAAGTAAATTTCATTCCTTGTTTAAAATAGAATAATTTCCTCTGAACAGTATGGGACTTAAAAATGTGCTTAAATCACAGGATTTTGTTGACCCTCTCAACTAGGCAAATGGGTTTTGTCTGCTCATTTTTAGTTCCTCCACAGCTTCTGAGAGGTATCCTTCCTGTCTTTCTACAGGAACAGAACTGAATACATTTAATCAATCAGGAAATATTTTTTAATCATCTACTAAGTGCCAGATACTCTAAGTGTTGGGAATATAAATATAGAGGTGAGAAAGTTCCTGCCTTCAGGGATCTTTTATATTCTGTGAAGAGTGATTTAAAAAAAGGTTCATAGATAAGTAAATACAGGATGGATACAAAATAAAAATAATTTGGGGGCAGTTAATTGATCAAATTCATTTATCTCGGGTGTTTTGATGAGATATGCCTAATGTGCAGTTAAGAGTTGCATAGCTTGGTCCTGATTAATGAAAATAATGAATCCCCAGAAGTAGTGACATGTATTCAAATTTGTACTCTATATACATATATACACATATATAAACATATTTTACACACACAATACATATATGTATTTGTGCATGTATGTATATATACGCATACACTCAAATACATGTATGTATGCATGTATAATTGGTTCCAGGTCAATGGAAATACATAGAGTGAATTCAAGTAATGTAACCACTTCAAGGGATTTATTATTCAAATTTGGAGGTCCTTACTTCTTACCTACTGACCACTACCATATGCTGCCATCATTGTAGAGGGTAGTACAGATGGCTCTACCATTCCCCTTGCTGTGCTCCAACCTTCCACTCCAGTAAGTTAGCAATTTATTTTCTCTGCTTTCTGCTCTAAGACTAAAGCCATGTCTACATATAGAGAGGAAGAGTGGCCACAATTGCTATTGTCATGAGTGCAATTAATGTCATTTCTGGATGTTGGGTTCCACTACAATCTGATATAGAGAGGGAACAGTAATGTGCCCTGTTGGTGGCCATAATGAGCTGTAATCATTAAGGGTGTCAGATAAGACAGTGTCTGTAAAAACAATCAATGGAAAATGGAACAATATTCCCTACAAAGCCTTCCCCAAGAAACAGATGGTCTAGAGCAGTTTTTTCAATCTCTAATAGAAAAGAGCTCACTAATTGTACATAAAAATCTTTGTCAGCTGCATAATGACTGAGTTTTATAATGTAATATATCTATTTTTTACTTATTTTGTTAAACATTTTCCAATTACATTTTAATCTGGTTCAGCTACACTCAGAAGTGGTATGGGCCGTGTGTGCCTGTTGGCCTAGTGTTTGACACTTCTGGTTTAGAGGAGACAACACAGAAGGCAGAGCCTTAAGGAATTTTTACACTTAGGCTCAAGCTCCACATTTTGCATTTGAGACAAGAGTGCCTTGTGTGTATGGTATGCTTGTGGGGGGGTGGCAAGGGTGGGGAAAAGTAGGAAATTCCTCATAGCAAAGAGACAAAAAAATCTGCAACATAGATAAAACTATGCTGGTGGGGGTGGGGAGGTAGGGAGAGGGGAGCTCATATTATCCCACCATGTGGTAGCTTCTTAGCATTGTATATTAAGAGTTATAACCAAGGGAGAAGTTCTAGGAATCAGAGGGAAGAAACATGACAGAGAGTATTTGGGTCAAGGTCAATCAAAGGAAAAACAGAAGTGATTTTTTTCATTGAAGTGTACTACAGACCACTTAGTCAGAAAGAGTCAATAGATGAGGAGTTTCTGAAATAGATCACAAGCCTTGCATACAGGCCTGATGTGGTACTGATGGGAAACTGCAATTATTCAGTTATCTTCTGTAGCTTTCTCACTGTTAAAAGCAGAGCATCTGATGACTTCTTGATTTGCATTAGTGATAATTTCACCCCTCAAAAAATGGAGGAACCAGTAAGAGGAAACTATTTTGGATCTGATTCTTATTAACAGAGAGGAATTCTGGTTGATAGAGTAGAAATGATAGGACCGCTAGGGGAAATGTGACCTTGAATTTGTTACAAGAGAGGAAATGGCGTAGTCTGATATATACCCTTGATTCATAATGAAGCAGAAGGCTCAGTAAAAAGATAAATAGGATCTCATGGACCAAAAATACTATAGGGAAAGGTAGGGAAGGATGAGAGAAACTCAAGGATGGAATTCTGAAGACATGAGGAGAAACAAATCTAGCAGAGAAGGAAAAAATGAGATTTGTTGGAAGAGTCTGATGTGAATGCACTGAGAACTCAACCACCAATTTAAATTTTTAAAAAAGAAATAGTTATAAGATGGAAGAAAGGCCAAGTAATAGAATAAACATAAGAATGTGACATGTTCCTATTAAAAAGCATCAGAAATGCTGGCAAGGTCATCTGGCAAGGGAAGCTAACACAAAAGATTTTTTAAAAATAGCTGTTTTAGGAAAAAATGGAGGGAAAAAAAGGGTTAGGACCTAGGTTAGGGTGGACAAGATGATGATAGCTGACAAAAGAGAGAAGGAAGAACTACTCCATTTTTATTTTGCTTCTCTTCTTTTTTCTCTGTCAACGAGAATGGCCTTTGCATTGGAAATGATGGAATGAAAATGATTAATAAGAAGCTGATACCACCTAGCTGCCTTCAATGAATTCAAATCAACTGGGTTCAGGTGAATTATAGACTTCGGTCTTGAAACTACTGGCAGATGTGATTGCTGGGTCATCATCAGTGATATCTGAAAAATCATAGAAAATAAGGGATATAAATTGGAGAAAGGCAAACGTATGAATTTTCAAAAAAAAAAAGAAGAAAACAGAATCAGCAAACTCTAGGCAAGTTAGCTTGACTGGCTCTTGGGAGAATTCTAGGATAGATCATTAAAGACATGGTTAGGAACCATATTGAAAGGGAAGTAGTGTTTACAAAGAGGCATTATGACTTCATCAAGAACAGTCATGACAGACTTTTGTTGTTCTTCACTCATTTCAGTTATGTCCAACTCCTTGTGACTCCATTTGGGGTTTTCCTGGCAAAGATCCTGGAGTGGTTTGCCATTCCTTTTCCAGATCATTTTATGGATGAGGGAACTGAGGAAAACAAGGTTAAGTGACTTGTCCAGGGTCACACAGCTAGGAAGTGTCTGAGACTAGATTTGAATTTAGTAAGATAAGTCTTCCTGACTTCAGGTCCAGTACTCTACCCATTGCACCCAGCTGCCCCACGACAGACTAATTTCCTTTTAAAAAATGAAAATATATTTTCCTTTTATACTATCTACATTTCCCATTGTATCCTTCTCCCCTTCTCCTGAGAGCCATACTTTAATAAAAAGAGGGGGAAAAACAGCTCAACAAAACTAGTTAACACCATGAAAAAATCTGTCATTTTATACAGTGTTCCACACCCATAGCCCACCACCTCTGCAAAGAAGAGAAGGAGGTGCCTCTTCAGATGCCTTCTTTACTGCCGAGCTTGGTCATTATAATATCCCTGCAGTATCAATTTTTTTTTATCCATTTATATTGTTAGAGTCATGGTGTATTTTGCTTTCCTGGTTCTGCTTGCATTACTTTGCATCAATTCATGTAAACATGCATAGGCTTCTCTGATTCATCATATTTATCATTTATTACATGAATAGCAATATTCTATTATGTTTATGAGCTACAACTTATTTAGTCATTCCTCAATCAATGGACATTTTTTTCTGGCTCTTTGCTACTGTAGAAAGTGCTGCTACAAGTATTTTGGTGTATATAGCTGCTTTATTTTTACCATTGATCCCTATGGGATATATTTTTAGCAGTGAAACCATTGAGTTGGATATGAGTATTTTAGCTACTTTCTTTGTATAATTCCAAACTCATTTTTTCTTTATGACAGGATTACTAAACCATTAGACAGTTGGCCTAGAGGGGAATGTTGTGGTTATGATTTACCTGGACTTTAGTAAAGTAGCTCATATTCTTCTTATGGCAAAGATGGAGAGATATGGATTAGATGATAATTCAATTAGATGGATTTAGAACTATTAAGATGGCTAGATTTGAAGGGTGGTTGTTAGTGGTAGGAGGGCTCCATTGAAATCCCTCAGAAATTTGTGTTTGGCCCTGTATTGTTTAACATTTTCATCAATGACTTGGAAAAAAGGTTATGTGACATCATCAAATTTGCAGGTGAGATAAAATGGAGGTATAGTTAATATACTAGATGACAGAGTAAGGACCCAAAAGGATCTAAACAGATCAGATCATAGGGTTGAATCTAATAATCTGGTCTGAGTGAACCCATGGAGCCCCAGCCCCTTGAGTATTGAAACTTTACATATAGTCTATAATGGAGTTTTCACATAGATACATAAATATCTGTGGGTGGGGTGCAACAGATAGGGAAAGGTGGGGAAAAGGAAGAGAGGAAAGAAAATGAGAAGAGGGAATGGGAAGAGAGGAGAGCAAGGTGAAGAAAGTGAAGAGGTAAGAGGGTGAGAGAGTGGGAGGGAAAAGAAGAATACTTTTTTTTAAAAGTCTGATAAAACCTTTTTAACTGGTGAAAAATGTCCTACTATTCAGCTATTTTGAAAATCTGAGGTTCTTATACTGCTTCAAAGGACACTGCTGCATTCAAATGTGATGCTGGTCATACAGAACCTAATGATGTCTTCTCAAAGGAGACAACTAGTAGGAGGCTCAACCCAAGCTATTACCTGGCCTTGATGATATGGAGGAAATGCCTTGACAGATACTCATTTTATGAAGAGCCAATCATACAGCAGAAAGAACATTGGTTTCAGTGACTCTTCACTTAGGCCTTAATTTCCTCATTTGTAAATTGAGGGGGTTGGACCAGTCAATCTCTAAGGTCTCTCCTAGCTGTTAATCTATGATCCTCTGAACTAAATAGAAATGTGAGCTATACTTTTGAATTGTCACCTCCTTTCTACTTGGATACAGGGTACCTCAAAAAAGAAATGAAAAGGGTAAGGATATAAGGATGGGCCCAGAGCTTAAGATAGCTTTAATGGACATATACACATGATAAAGGCAGGAACTGGATAAAACAAAGGAAGAATAATAAGCTTCTTTTACCCTTACCCCATTGGTCTAGCCTCAGTCTCTGCCTCATTCCCCTACTCATATGTAGAATGGATTTTAGAATTGAGAACCTTGGGGGGAGGGGTGGATGTCTTAGACCTCAAGAGCCCTTGGGCAGGTTTTTTTAGAGGGGAAAGTAGCCACTGGAATTTTTATCCTAAACTAAAATGAGGTTTCTTACAGAAAGACCCTAGCCCCAGGCCAAGAAAGTTAGCTCTAAGATAGACTAAACCTGAGGGCACTAGCTATGAAGCTAGAAGACTCTACTTTTAGTTTAAAGAGTTTGACACCTAGGGCAAAGCATCTCCGGCTGGAAATAAAAGGTTATTTTGTCCCAGACTCTTAAAGGAAAATAGGTTGCTCTAAAGTTGGGGGGGGGCACTAGGAAGGAATTTTTTTCCCCCCCAGGAATACATTTGCAAGTCCCTGTCTGATAACTGTTTGCTTTTCTAAATGTGCTAGTAAAGATTTAGAGCTTTAAGTAAAAAGATCATGGAAGAACCCACTCTTCTCATAAGAAAGAAATAGCACTAAAACCAAGGACTCAAACTGAATACAATATTGAAGCAATCATAGACTTTAGACTAATCACAAAAAGGTTCTTGATCAATTTAACTGTCTTTGAAAGCATAGGATGAATTGGAATGATATTGCATAAGAAGTGTTTGGATTGGCTGAGGAACTCCAGCCATGCTCTGTGAATCATCTGTAATATAGCAGAACTGATTCTAATATTTAGATTCAAGCACTTTGCAGCTTAAATAGAGGAAGTTTCAGCTAAGGCCCTGAGAAATAACAATGGTGGGGGGGGAATGCGGTGAGGGGTGGGAGGCGGGGAAAGGGCTCTTGAGGTCCTGGTCTCAGATTTTTCCCAAATCCACTTGTTCAGAGAAGGACATCCTGAGAATCAAGGTGTCTGGAGAATTTGGAGAATGGAGGGGAATAAACATTTATTAAGTGCCTACTATGCATGAGTGCTTTATAAATATTGTCTCTTTTCATCCTACCTAGTGGGTAGGTCCTATTAAGACTCCCATTTTAGAGTTAAGGAAACTAAGGCAAACGAGGTTAAGTGATTTGCTAGGGTCACAAAGCTAGTAAATTTTTTCCTGAGGCTGAATTTGACCCCAAATCCTTTCTGACTTCCAGCCCAGTACTCTATCCACTGTACCACTGTCTTTTGGGCATCTCATGAGCATACCAGCAACATCCCTGGAAAATTTGATCCCAGTGTCTGTGTCATAGGCTGAGGATGGCCTAGAGGTGATTAGGGAAGACAGATTTGAGGTTTTACAAGAAATATAGCAGAAAAGCTATCCATAACCTAAGGAAAACATCTTCAGATCTTCTAAGATACAAGAGTTACCCCTTTGGCCACATGTGCTCCAAACTTGAGCCCGTTTTCCTGGACTCCATATGTACTGGTGGGAGAGTGTACCACAGATTTTGGGGGGGACATTTTGTACTGATAGATTTAATTAAATAGCCATTTCTAAAACCCCTTTAAGTATGGCTGGCTACTTGACAGAAATCAGTAATCACAGGAGGAAGCTCATAGGTGGGGATTTACAAACTCTAGCAGTAGATAGACTTTTCCCCTCAGCCTCTAAGAGTTATCCCTAGAGTCCTGAGAGGACATTGCAGCCTTGCTCTGCTTCTCAACCTTATTGGGGACCCAGTATATCAGTGCTAAGTACTATAAGTGTATTGATGCTATTTAAATAAACAAGAAAAGAAATGAGGTCTTGAAATTTTTCCACATGCTAGTTTTTTTAAATCATTGAATGTTATATCTCTAATATTCATGCTCAAATGTCCAACAATTTAGAGAACACTGGCAGAAGATGGAGTATCTAAGCGTGGCTCTTCATGGTCATTTCAGCAACATCCATAATTGTGGTCAGCCCAGGCAGACATTGGAATGAAGTTAAGGATTTAATTGGGGGGATTTAATTAGGCTTCCTGGCCCATAGCAATTTATTGTATAGTTCCAAGTCTTTATCCCTACCCTGCCCCATGCCCACCAAAGAAGGGGATTTGGTTTAGATGAAGCCATAAACTGTCCACAGCCTTATATTTTGATGCTATTTACGCTGCTGAGAGCAGCAAGATAAAAGGGGTTTTTATGCAAGATGACAATATTCTATTGTACTTCTTTTACTCTCTCCAAGTATGAACAAGTACCAAGTTAAGCCACAGGGAAATGTTTTCTTTTTATGGTATTTTGCAATTTGTCCAGTACAAAAGAAACATAATAGCTTCAACTTAATTTAACTTTCCTTCTCCCAAAATATTCCAAGAGCAGAGATGCATGTTAGAAACGATGGGCCTCATTTCTATTACACTCTTCTGTTGCCCAAAACGCACTGAAGAAAAGAACATTTAGAACCCAACATCCTCTGCCCCCATTCAGCGTTGGCTGTTTCCTACAGCTTGGATCCCAAACCATTTCCCCCATATTCTGACTTTCCCTTTTCATAGGAGCAGGCAAAACAGAAACAGTGTTATTGAGGAATGGCAAGAGGCCTCCTGCCCTAAAATATTTCCTTCCACCGGGTCAATGTCTAAAATTCCTTTCATTAGGCATCCCTTTATGTTAAAGGGCTGAAAACTGTGGTTAAACTGCTAGCAGGGAAGAATAGTAAAGGAAGCTTGGCATAAACCAGAACTGCTCAGGCCAGGTCGGTGGCTCTTATCTGAGATTGGAATAAAACGAGGCACTTGAAATTCATCTAACAATGAACAAAGATTTACTTGGTAGTAGCAGGGGCTGGACATTCAGAGAAGGGAAGGATGCTCTCTGAGTTGATTCAGCTCTGTCCAGCTATGCTTTGCCACCGCGGGTCATGTGGTCAAACTGCAGCCCAAGGAAAGAGCCTCTTGCGTGCTGGCTGTTTTTGTACTTAGGTGAACAGGAAGGTAAACTGAGGACTGGAGCCTTAGTCTCCTGCGTCCACTTCAATCCCAGGAGTATTTTCAATATCCTTTAAAGAAAAAAAAAAGACGGGCTATTGCTTCTACTACATCCCCGCTATCAGCTACCAACACCTTCAGAGGAAATTGATCTGTCATGGCAGAAAACAGGGCTAAGGGAATATGATTTAAAATAGGTAAGTTTTCTTGAGGAGAAAAAAGGAAGGAAAACTGTCTAGGTAGTGTAGATACTGCTAGGGAGGGCAGGCCTGAGTAGGGGATTACATGGAGACCTAGTCATAGGATGTCTGGGGCAAGGGATAGGTACAGAGGGACTATATAATTAGGCAGCTTGGTGATACTGTGGAGAGTGTAGGACTTGGAATAAGGAAGGCCTGAGTTTAAATCCTGCCTCAGGCACTTAGTAGCTGTGTGATTTTGGTCAAATCCCTTAATATCTCTCAGTCTCATCTGGAAAATGGGGTTTGTAATGGTACCCGCTTCACAGGGATGTTGAGAGGATCAAATGAAATTACATAAATAAAACTTTTGTAAACCATAAAGCCCTATATATGTGTTAGCTATTATTATAACCAAACTTTGCCAGCATCTTGATTATGCCTACAGACAATGGCCCTGCTCCTACCTATATTCTTTTTTAAAAAGCTATTAAACTCTTGACAGACTTGGCTCTTCATAGCAATGCAAGAATCTAAGACAACTCCAAAAGACTCATGATGGACATTACTATCCACACCCAGAGAAAGATAATATGGAAGCTCTCCTTTTTTTTTGCTCTCCTTTTCATTTGTTGTTTTGTTTCATTGCTTCATTATCGTGGTTCCTTCCATTAGTTCCAATTGTTCTTTACATCATGACTAATGGGAAAATATGCTTAACCTGAATGTATATGTAGAACCTATATCAGATGGTATACCATCGGGGGGGGGGGATAAGTGGGAGATGGAGAAAATTTAAAACTCAAAATCTTATGGAAGTGAATGTTGAAAACTAAAAATGAATTAATTATAAAAATAAAAGCTACTAAAATGATATTGAAATAATCAAAATGGAATATTTGTGAACAGGGACACAACTGGGAATGTTTGTGCCTATGAAAAATTTAAATAAGTGAAGAGAAAAATACAGACATAGAGAGAGATGATCCTAGGATACTGTCCAGTGAGGGGCAGAGACCCCAAGATGGCCCTTCATTGGAAGAAACTCTGGGATACTACTCTGGGATACTACCACTGGGGTGGTTCCCACAGGGGGAATCCCACCCAAGAGGCAGGAAGGCCTTGGGATCATGCTTTGACTGGTCTTGGACCAGTCACTGGCCTTTACTTTTACTGCCCGATGGGTGGCTTTCAAATGAGTCCCTTGCAATTAAGAACAGTCACAATGCAGGTGGAGAAATCTATCCTCCAGAGCAAAGCTTCTTAAACTTTTTGTGTTGGCCACGCTGTTGGCATTGCATGGCCTGAAGTCATGTGCAGTGCAAAGTGCACAAGCTTTGTGTTCAGAACCAAGGCTGCACCATGCATCATGGGCAAGCGCTGCCAGAAACACCTTGGATTCATTACACTTTTGATTTTGAATTAATTTTTATTGTTGCCAAATTTTTCGAGACCCCATATGGAGTCACAACCCACAGTTTAAGAAGTGCTGCTCCAGAGTGTCTGTCTTGCTCTCCTATGACCCTTCAAATCAATCAATCAATCAACAGGCATTCATTAAGTGCTTTCTATATACCAGACATTGTGCTAAGTACCTAGAATACAAAGAAAAAGAAAAAGGAGTCCCTGTCCTCAAGGAGCTTACATTCTAATAAGAGAGGGGGAGGAGGAAGAGACAACATTAAAAGGTACAGTATCATCTACATAAAGGGTAGATCAAAGGTAACTTTTAGAGAAAGCATTAGCAACTGGGGGGGACTGGGAAAGTCCACCTGCCAACATCAATTGCATCTTGAAGGAGGCCAGGGATTCTATGAGGTAGAAATGAGGAGACAGGGCATTCCAGGCATGAGAGACAGCCAGTACAAAGGCAGGGGGCCAGGAGATGGAGTAGCCAGTAGATCAGTATGGCTGGACCATAGTGGGCCTACAAGGGAGTAATGTGTAAGAGGACTATAAATCTAGGAAGGACCCAGGTCCTGAAGAGCTCTCAATAGCAAACTGAAGATCTTGTGTTCTATCTCAGCCATCGAGTTCATTTAGTGGGGGGTTAAAGGTGGCGGTTGACACGGTCAGATGTAGGGTTTAGGAAAATTGCTTTGGTTACTGTATTGAAGGAAGATGGATGGTCATGGGGGAAGATTGAAGTAGGGAGTCCAGCTCTAAGGCTTTCACAATAATCCTTGTGAGAAAGGATAGGGGCTTGAACCAGGGTGGTGACTCTGTGAGTGGAGAGAAGGGGACACATAGAAGAGAGAGAAACTATAAGATTGACAATGGACTGACATGTAGGGTCAGTAAGAGTAAAGGGTCAAGGATGACAATGAGGTTGCAAACCTGAATGATTGGAAGGATGGTGGTACCCTAGACAGGGAAGTTCAAAAGAACGGACAACATATGAGAAACACAGAAATGGGGGAATATGGGCTTTGAGAGAAGGGTGCTACGGGGAGGGAAATCTAGAGGCGGCAAGCCAGGACTGGGCAAGGGAGTGTGGACAGTTACACTAAACAGCTGAGAGAAGACAAGCCAGGGATAGCACTGGTGGCCTAGAGGATTCATGTGAAGAAGACCTATGTCTGCCTCTCCCCTGCAGCCCAAATATCAGTAGCCATTAACAAAACACCAGTTATCCCCACCCTTGTTGCAACTCTCTCTGATCAGAACACTGATACTCAAAAAGGAAATTAATAAAACAATACATATGATTCAAGGAAGTAGGAATTAATTATTCATAAGCTTCAGGGTGAGTGAATGAATAAAAAAAGTATTTACTGAGCATTTGCTATGTGCCAAGCACCATGTTAAGTGCTGGAAATACAAACAGAAAAAGTTGGATAGTCCCTGTTCTCGCAGAGCTTACACTAGTTGGGGGAGATAAAATACAGAGGCAAACCAATTGAAGAAGTCCTAAGTAATAGCACGTGTGCCAAGACCCCACAGTCATTAGGTTATTTAAGTAGGTCAGATGCCAGTGGTAGAGTATTGCAGAGCATAGAGTGAGGGCAGGTGATAAAGTCTGGTGGTCCTCCATTTCATTAAAATGAATAGAGTTGCCGACTCCCAGCTTATCCAAGCACTGTGAGTGGTCAGGCAACCCGGCCAAGAAGAAAAGCAATGGGCAAGGGAATGCTTCATTGTGTCCAGACTTCCCTGTGCTGACCGAACTCACGTGAGTGGTGTGGAAAGGGAGTGCGGAGGAGTGGAAAGGGGGCGCGGAGGGGTGGAAAGGGGCTGTGGAGGGGTTGGAAGGGGGAAATGATTCAGATACTCCTCTCTTCCTAAGCTATTATTTGAAATAATATGATCATTTGATGGCACTCTTGCTGACTTTGGTCCCCTTGTATAGTCTATAGCCCTGCAGCAGACCTTTTAAATGAAATTGCTCCCCCCCACCCCCAGCCTAGAGTTGTGAACCACAAAAGCTGTGAATTTATGGCTTCTCACTTAGACTTGTGCTCTGAAACAGTCTTAGATGTTAAAATCGCACCTTGAACTTTTATAGTGTTACTATAAAGTGTTTCCTCTGCTAAAGTCCTCTGATGTCTGGTGTTCTGGTGGGCCTAGCAGCAGATGAGACTCTGTTTACAGGAGGGAGAAGTGGTAAAATATGCAAAGGGCACAGTGGTCTTTACGGTTCAAGAACAGAAGAGATGATGGGGCTTGACATTTCTCCATCTTACAGAAAGGATTATAGCATCTGATTTCCTACTCATCTAACCGTGTCAACAGGCACATATACTCCATGGCAAGGGGATTGCAGAAGGGCCTGTAACCATTGGGAAGGGGAGAATGGGCTGGAAAATTTGAGGTTCTGGGTTTCCTCCGGTAGTGCTGGGAATAGGGGGAGTGAGCAGAAATAAAGGAGAATGGGGCATTGTTAAGACGGCTGGGGAGAAAGGCTCACTGCAGCAGTTGTTCTTTCTGGGCCTTCTAGGATCTACTGGGATCTGCACAACAGGCTCGGGTGGGGGGCGGTGCAGTGGTGCTGTCTCTAAAGCTGCTCTCTGAGAGGTCCTTTGTCCAGGGAAAGCTATTGAATGCTCCACTTGGAGAAGTTACCTTTCCTTTGTACCTAAATTTATGCAGAATCAAAGGGGTCTTCAGAGCTGCCACCAAGAGCCAAGATCTGACTGCAGGGCAAAGTATATTGGGGGTTCAACTATTGCCTCAGAAATCAACTACTGCCTTAGCTAAAGTCCAACTTTCTGCAAGAAGCCTTTCCTGATTCCCCTTAATTCTAATGCCTTCCCTCTGTTGATTATCTCCAATTTATCTTGCCTAGATCATGTTTGTGGTTTGTATTTCATCTCCTCCATTAAATTTTAAGTTCCTAGAGAACAGGAACTGGTTTTGCCTTTCTTTGTATCCCTAGTGCCTGGAATATAGTAAGTACTTAATAAAAGCTTGTTGACACATAGCTATGTCATCTGATCTCTTTCAGTCTCAATGTTCTTATCTATAAAATGGAGATAACAATAATGTCCACCTCAGAGGGTTGCTATGATAATCAAGTTATTGATACACACATGTATATGTATAAAGTGTGAATACATGTAGATATATACTTATATATAGTATATATAAATATGTGTGTATATGTAGATACACACACATATATAATATAGTTCTCTTTTCCTAGAATCAGCTTCACTAATAACAATTATAATATTAAGAATAGCTAACATTTGCACTTTGAGGTTTTCAGAGTAACTATATATATATATATATATGCATACATATATATGTATATGCACACATCCATATACAGGTATATATAAATATCTATATACATATACCTCCATATATGTGTATGTATATAACCTTCCTACACATGTGCATGTACACATGTATTGCACATGCATGCACAAATCCATCCCCACATGTGTGTATACACACATACATGTGTATGGATGGACGTTTATAGTGCTTTGCAAACCTCAGAGTGAATGTTTGCTATTTATATTCATAATAGCATCATGATTGTTAGTGAAGCTGATTCTGAGAGAAGGGAGCTACATCTGGCCCTTCACTCTGGCTTATCTTCAAAAGGGTCCTCTATGATCCTGTGGAGGCAGTGGGAGTCCACAGATGTAGTCCCAAATAATTTCACAATAAAAAGGGAGATATCATAGAGCAATGGAAAGAACTCTGGCTTTGGAATCAGGAGACCTAGGTTCAAATCCTAGTTCTGCCACTTAGTGCCTAGGTGACTTTAGGCAAGTAACTTAACCTTTTTGGGCCTCATTTTCTTTGTAAAATGAAGGGGCCTCAAAGGTATCTTTAGCTGTGATATCTATGATCCTAGGGCATGTGGCAGCTATGTAGTACAGAAAGAACATTCAGGCACAGAGCAGGGGAGGGAAATCCTTCTTGCAGAGAGATTACTTTTTATGCGTCCCTTTAGAGTATGATCTAAACTCCTTTGGTTTGCTTTATAGATACTCTAAGTTGCCATCTTCTTTACTTGATCAGATAATTGACTTTATTCACATTTTAGTGTCCCCGTTTCCTTCCTTCTGCAGAGATGAACCCTGTCTTTAACTCTTTATTCTCAACCGAGACAGCCACTCTCCTTTGACCTTCCTTGGAATGGGGAACAATTCGCTTTGAAAAGGTGGCAAGTTTTCCATGGAGTGCATTGAAGGGACCTCAGGGCAGTAACTGAAGATTGCCAAAGGGGAAAAGAGATGGACATTTCAAACACCTAAAAACTAGTCAAGAGTGCCACCTTTTGGAAATAACATGTTCTCTGAGTGAATGTCTGTCCCTAAACCTATATGGCCGTGAGATGGAAGACAGAAAGCTATCAAAGGAATATAGATTTAGGGCCACAAAGGACCTCACAGGTCATCTGGTCCTTCTCCTTTAATTTTCCAGATAATGAAACTGAGGCCCAAAGAAACTACTTGGGCACGTGCCCAAGGCTACATAGCAGTAAGTGGCAGAGCTGAGATTTGAGCCCAGATCTTTGGAACCCACATCCAGCTCTCTTCCAAGGATGAAATTGGCAGAGTGCATACCAGGAGAAATCTCAAAGCCATGGCCAGAAACATTTGGATCTTCTGTGGAGATGGGGTGAGGTGGGGTTTGTCATCACTGAATTCACTTGAAGATTTTTGTGGTTCTTTAGGGGGCAAAACACACATCCCGTATCAGTTATTTCTGAAGAGGATCTGAAACCTCACATGCTCTTCAACCAGCCACCATGGATTAAAATTGCTAGGTAGACTGGAACCTCTTTCTAGGAGGAACTTTTGAGGAGGGATATAGAATCAACTTTAAGGAATATAGAGATAGAAGGAGTTTGATTTTGCCCATTTTGCTTCTGTTTTCTGGATCAAGGAGAATGATCTTTGGATTAAGGAGGACAGATCAAAAATGGCTGATAGGAAATGGATCTCCAAGTCTAGTGGGCTAATAGCAGGAAAACACTGAGCTACCTTAGGTAAATACAAGTCACCAGGCCCAGATCAATACATCTTTGAGCATTGAAAGAATTGATAGATGTGATTGTTGAGCCATTGCTGGTGATCTTTGAAAAATTATGGAGAACTGGAAAGGCAATGTGGGATTAGAGCAAAGGCTAATGTCTCATTTTTTTTTAAAGGAAGAGAATGGAATCTTCAGACTATAAGCCACTGAGTTTTACTTTGATTGGAGGTAAGTCAAGTCAACAAGCATTTATTAAGTGTTTATTATGGGTCAGACACTGTGCTAAGTGCTTAACAAAAAAAGGAAAAAACAAAGCAAAAAAACAGTCCCTGATCTCAAGGAGTTCATAGTCTAAGGGGTAAGATAGCATTCAAACAACTATGTGCAAATAAGTTATATATTGAATAAATTGGAGATGAATTCAGGGGGAAGACACTAAGATTAAGGACTACAGGGAAAGTCTCCTTGCAGAAGGTTGAACTTTAGCTGAGACTTGAAGGAAACTAGAAGGTGCAAACAGGAGGGAGATAGTTCCAGGAATGGGAGACAGCTAGTGAACATGTCCAGAGTCAGAAGATAGATTGTCATATGTGAGTAACAGCAAGGTTTCCAGTACCACTGGATCAAGAAGTATTTGGAAGGGTTGCTATTGATCAGACATTTCAGTCGTGTCTGACTCTTCATGACCCTGGTTGGTGTTTTCTTGACACAGATATTGGAATGGTTTGTCATTTCCTTCTCCAGCTCATTTTACAGATGAGGAAACTGAGGCAAATAGGGTTGAATGACCTGCTCAGGATCACACAGCTAGTGAGTGTCTACAATGACATTTGAACTCAGAAAGATGAGTCTTCATGATTCCAGGTCTGAAATTTTATCTACTGTGCTACCTAGCTGCTCCAATGGAGAAGGGAGTATGGCATAAAAAGAATGGTAAGGTAAGAAGGCCAGATTATGGAAGGTTTCAAAAGTCTGGAAGGTATTAGTAAAGAGATGACTCAAGGTATCTAGAAAAGGAAGCAGTGACCACAAAGACATGGCGTGGCTTCATCAAGAACAGGTCACACTAGCCTTTTTAAAACGTTCTTCATTAAAAACACTGAATAGAACGACTAACCTGGTGCATTGAGGGAATGCCAGTAGATATGATTTTAACAAAGCATTTTACAAAGTCTCTTGAGTTATTCTTAGGGAAAAGATGAGATGTGAACCAGATAATACAGTTTGGTAGATTTAGAATTGGTTGAATTGCCAGACTAAAATCATAGTCATTAAGGGTCAGCTGGTAGAGTATGCCTATCATCTGTGCTTCACTCTGTATCATATAACATTTTTATTAATGACTTGTATAAAAGCTAGATAGCATACTTATCAAATCTACAGATAACAAAAAACTCAGAGGAATAGCTAAAATGCTAGGTGATGAGTCAGGATTCAGAAGTATCCACATGCTAGGGCAATGCACAGATTTTATAATAAGATGACATTATTAGAAATAAACTTAAAGATTAATACTGGGATTTCTTTAAAAAATGTTTTCACGTGAGCAGTTCATCTGGAAAAGATCTAGGAATTTTAGTAGACCACAAGGTCAATATGAGACAACAGTATGCCAGGGCAGCCAAGAATGTTACCATAATAAACTGCATTAAGACAGGCGTAATGTACAGTTGGTTCCACTATACTCCATGCCAGTGCCAATCTGGAGTATGGGTGCCACATTTTAGAAAGAACATTGATCACTTGCAGAACCTCCAGAAGGGGCAAGCAAGATGGTGGGAGGTTTTGAAATCATATTTTGGGAAGATCAGTTGAAAGAATTCTCTATGTTTACCATAAAGAAGAAAGATTTAGCAGGTACTTACTTTCTTACTCTCTTTACATATTTGAAGAGGGAAAAGATTTTCTTCTACCCAGGAGAAATGGGTAAATTAGTATATGTAAAATGCCTTGCAAATGTAAATATAAATTTGCTAGTGATTATTACCTTCATCATTATTTGCAAAGGGATAAATTTAGGTTTGTTTTTAAGTAAAATCTTTTCAAAAATGGAAAGTGTTCTCTCAGATGATAATGGATTACCCCTCACTAGAAGACTTTAAGCAAAGACTGGATGACTACTTTTGAAGTGTCTTGTACGTGGGATTTACATTCGGATATAGGTTGTGCTAAATGCTTCTTTCAATTCTGGGATTCTAGAATTCTGTTAAATTTTGCTAGATTAAAGGGGAGGGACTAGATGATCTTTTGGAGTTTCCTTATATCAGAGATTTATTGAATTATTAATCCAAGAGGAACTCTATCTGCTGACTGTAATCAATAGGGATTTTGGTATTATATGTAAAAAAAAAAGCAGACATAGTGACAGATAAAGGAATATTTTTAGTTGCAGTGGTACTATGTATGTCAGATATTTAACAAGTGAAAATGATGTGGCCAGATTTTCTTTGTCTCTTAAAATAGCTACATGTGTTTTATATACAAAAGAAGAGAATAATGCTGACCTGCTTTTGGAAGGGTGTGTGCTTTGAGTTATCATAGTGGGGATGAATTTATTCTGCTTTTTTGTACTCTCTCCATTTGTAAGGGCTCTGTTTGTGACCCATGTGTTGTATTTACAAGATAGTGTCAGTGGAATGACATATGGCTATGAAACAAAGCAAGGGTAATTACTGTACTACCAGATTGAACCCATGGCCCTTGTCCCAGGGACTCATCCAGGCAGAGAAAAGCAATACTGATATACAAAGTACTTACTTCAATCCTTTGAAGAGCTGTGATTGCATCAGTGTAAGGACCCCCTTGATCTATGACTCTGTAAATGTTTTCAAGAGCTGCTATGACTGAAAAAAGGATAGCTAGGTGGAGCAGTGGACAGAGCACTAACCTTAGAGCCCAGATCTGAATTCAAATCAGGCCTCAGATACTTAATAGCTGTGTGATCATGGGCAAATCTGTTTAACCCTAGTTGCCTCAGTTTCCTCATCCATAAAATGAGTTGGAGAAAGAAATGGAAAACCACTCTAGTATCTTCGCCAAGAAAACTACAACTGGGGTCATGAAGAGTATAACACAACTGAAAAACAATTGAACAACCACATGAGTAAAAAAAAATTATCAATGGCCAACTTGGGATCACGAGATCATAGATGTAAAACTCGAAGGGCCCATAAAAGCCATTGAATGTAGCCTCAAGACTCAGGGAGATTAAGTGATTTTCCCAAGGACACACAAGTATTAAGGTACAAAAATGGGATTTAAAGGCTAGCACCATAGTCAGTGCTCTTTCCACTGGATGACCAAGGGGGGTTGGTAATTTTTTCCTCCTTGAGATTTGGTCTTTATAGGCAATTATCCATAGACTAATTTTTAAAAGATGAGTTCTGGCTTTGCTTGTTTATTTTTTATCAGTTTATTTCTGCCTAATCTTATCACAAAGTGATAAGAAATTATCCACATCTTCTACTTGTCAATAATTTTCTTCAACATAGTTTCAAGAATGAAGCTGCTGTGCCATTATCCTCTCCCCAATCCCAATGACCTTCATGGTCATTGTCATTTTGCTGTTCAGTCCTTTCAGTTGTGTCCAACCCTTTGTGACCCCAGTTGGGGTTTTCTTGGCAAAGTTACTGAAGTAATTTGCCATTTTCTTCTCCAGTGGATCCATTTTGTCAGGCAATCAGAGGTTAAGTGACTTGCACAGGGTCACACAGCTAGGAAGTGTGTGAGGCTGGAGTTGAACTCAGGTCTTCCTGGCCCAGTGCTCTATCCACTGAGTCACTGGCTAGCAACATAGTTGACAACACGTCAACATAAAGCTAATTGATCAAGTCTTCAAAGTAATATACCTGCTCAAGTTCATCCAACAATCTACTTTTTTTAATGCATTCATTGACTTGACTGATTATTTTAGCATAGACAAGAGGCTAAAGATGAAAGGCCTATACATTCTGAGGGAAGGGTACTTTAAATATGGAGTTGGGATTCAAGTCTATCCTCTCTTTTTCAAATGTAGCTCCTGATCAGCGGAGGGGCTGATGGGAAGTATAGTTTTCCCAGCTGAAAGTAGAGACTGAAGGATCATGGGAGGCAGAAGACAGAGGACAAAAGGGCAATAGTGAGTTGATAAGGCAATAAAAGGCTCTGCTATTCTGAACCAAATATAATCATGATCAGTTGGGGCTGTGTCTAGAAGATCATTTAAGGAATGATCTGCTTATGCACATTTTGCAATTTTCCTGGCTGTACCTGTTTGCTCTGCTGTGGAACATAGTGAAGTTCTCCCCTCTCTGCTTTCTTTCCTGTGCCTCATTGCTGCCTGGAACAATTGGCATTCCTACCCTTGGAAAAACCTACTCTTTAAATCTTGTTTATCTTCTGTTTATACTTTTATGGGAGTTTTGTCTCCACATAAACATAACTTTATTTTTCTTGCATTCTGAATATTTGCCGCAGAGAAGTTGATCACACAATGGAGAGAAGATAAAAAGGGTCCTCAAGAAAAGATTGCCTTAAATTTAAGCATGAACTGATATCAAGCTCTCTCCTTGACCCTTCAGGGAAGGGCTTCAATAGAATGTCATTTCCTACTTTCCTCTTGTAGTCCACATAAGCTGTAAGGATTCTTAGCCCAGTTCTCACTTCCACTGAAGAGTCAGGTCCCCAGGGCTTTGCTTGCCATATCTTCCTCTCAGGATTCTAGGAATACCCTGAGGAGTTGGGGAGTGATTCTCTACTGCCATTGGCTTGAGTCTTAACTGGCATGCTTCCCTCCAAGATTATTCAGCCTTAAGTAGCTTTTAGAAAGAAGTACTTATTAAGGTGGTACCAGAAGAGTGCTTGGTACAGATCATCCTCCCGAAAGACTGTGATCCATTCTCCCACAAGGACATACAGAGTCCAGGGAAAAGTGAGCTCAAGCTCAGAGAGCACATGTGGCAGTTTGATTCCTTGAAGTTATTTTCACCCATGCAAGATATGCTCAAGATGCTCCTTTTAATCATGGTGAACTTGTGTCCACCAGTCCTTAGCTCCTGGTGCTGCTAGCTGTTCTGGTGATGTGAGTAGGATGGGAAGAAAGAGGGAAGAACTTCTAGTATCCCTGAGACCCTTCAGAGCTGTCAAGTTTCTCCTCTGGCCAAAGGGGGCTGAAGAGAGTGAAGAGCAAGGCTGAAGCCAGAGCGAAGGCCTTTTCTTTCCCTCTGCATGGTTCCTTCTTAGCAGAGTTAGCTGAATGCCATGATTACTCCAACCTTTGGAATGAATATAGTTCTAACTAGCTTGGTAATTTATAATAATGATGATGATAATAATAATAATAATAGCTAGCATTTAGCTCTTAGTATGTGCCTGACAGTATATTAAGCACTTTAAAAATATCTTGTTTTATCCTCACAACCACCTTGGGAGGTAGGTGTTACTATTCCCATTTTACAGCTGAGGAAACTGAGGCAAATAGAGATTAAGTTATTTGCCCAAGACACACAGTTAGTAAGTGTTTGAGGCCAGATTTGAATTCAGGTCTCCCTGACTCTAGGCTCAGAACTCTATTCACTGTGCCACCTAACTGCCTCTAATGTAGAGATAATCCTTGGAATTTGACCAAGTTTCCTTGGCCTATCTGAACCTTGTTCTCGGGCAGCATCACTCCAGTTGTCTCCTAGTTACATTATCAAGACTAAAGTGGGGTGGAATGGTTTGGGCACCACCCTTATCCTCTTAGAACAGTACTCATTGACGAGGTCAGGAACAAAACTTGTTGGAAGAATACAGATCAGTTGTTTAAGATATACCTTTTCAGTGAAGTTGAAGCTTCAGGATGGCTGTGCTATTGATCTTCTATGTTTTCAATTAACTTGGTGAATTTCCAAGTATTTTCCTTTAAGGCAGTAGGGGCAGAGAAAGAGTGAAGGGAGTAGGTCAGATTCAAGAAAATGATCCTATTCTTCCTAGATTTCTTCCTAAAGGCTTTCACGTTTCCCCAGCAACTTTGTTCTTTGGTTCCTGGAAGGGATGGCTAACTGATTAGATACCCATATCTACACCAATCTAGAATGTTCCAGAAGCTTCCAAGAAGGCAAGGCTCATGTTTTATGTTATTAAGATGCTGGGAAACTAGTTGTAAAGCAGCCTACAGCTTGCAAGATCACATTTTTGTGTGTTTTTTAAAAAACTGTCTGACGTTAGAAAGAATAAAATCACACAGGATGAAGCAGTAGAACGTCCAGCATTCTGTTCTGTAGAAATGTCAAGCTTTAGTCATGTAGTATTTATTTCCAGGATGATACAACAACTTAAGAGAATTTCACTTTGCTTAAGTAAGACTGAAGAGATAGCACATTAAATAAAATAAATAAAACAAATTTAACTGTTCATTTGCAGAGGTGACAACGTGCATTGGCAGAGGGAGGTTTGTTACCTGGAAGGTGAACTTAGAGGTCTGGTCCCTATCCCTAACTACTCGAGGTGTCAGTTAAAGCAGAACAAACTAAAAATTGGGGGGAAGAGTGGGAAAGTCTTTTGTGAGTGAACAGATTAGAAAGGAGCTACCAATTCAGTTACACAGTAAAATTGGAGGAAAAGCAGGCTTGCCGTGGATGCTTTGTGCCAATGGAGGAACATTTGCTACTTAGCAAAGTATAGGAGTGTTTTTCGGCCTGTTCTACGTTATAGCCGCCAGCACGGAAGGTCTGGCATTCCTCATGAATATCACCTTATGAAGAAGGTAAAATGGATTCAATTCAACTTGACAATCACTTATTAAATATCTATAAGAGGTCCTATGTTGTAGTATACAGGGGACCAGCTTTAGAGACGGGAAGAACTAGGTGCAAGTTCTCCCTTTGATTTTGTTATTCAGTCATCTTCAGTTGTGCCTGACTCTTTGTGATCTCATTTGGGGTTTTCTTGGCAGAGATACTGGAAGGGTTTGCCATTTCCTTCTCCAGCTCATTTTACAGATGAGGAAACTGGGATAAACAGGGTGAAGTGATTTGCCTGGGGTCACCCAGTTAAGACATGTCTCCAGACCTGGCACTCTCCCCCCTGCGCCACCTAACCCTTTCCCTCTGATAAAGCCTTGTTTTGTGACCATGGGGTCATCATTCCAATTCTGAGTAACTCAAGTAACTCTCTAAGATAATAAGTAACAGAAGAAGAACTCTGGCTTTAAATTAGATGACCCAGACTCAAACCCCAGCTCTTCTGCTAACCTTCTATCTGACTTTGGTCAAGACAATTCATTTCTCTGGGCCTCATTCTCCATGTCTGTAAAACAAATGGGTAAGGCACTATAGCAGTTCCACTATTCAGGGGAAATCTGCAGTTTGCTTGAGGATCTTCCATAGAGTTTGGTAACTAAAAACAAAACAAAATAAAACAAAACAAAACAAAACAAAACAACCTACAGGCTGAATTATCCCTTGGAGCCCCAAATAACCAACCCAAATCTACTCCAGAGGAATACTTTGTTAACCAAGTCCCTCAGACACTTCTTCCTGTGAGATTAGCATGACTTATTCTTTGGCTGCCAGTCAATAATTCTGACAATGGATTCTGTGGCCTGTGGGCAGTCTCAGCAGCTACACCCAATTCACTCTTTGGTTTCAGCCTCTTGTCCACATGGTACTGATCTTCTGAAAAGACTAAAGTTATGTTTTTTGTTGCTGTTTTTGTTTTCACTTTGAACTAATGACTCTGTTTCGTGGAGGCAGCCTAGCTGCTTTTGTTGTTAAACTAATCAGCCTCACTTTTACTTGAAATACAGAATAGAATAAGGATTTTTAATAAGTGCTTACCACCTTCCAGGTGCTGTGCTAAGCACACTTACAAATATCATCTCATTTGATCTTCAAAATAACCCTAAGAGATGATGGCAGAGCAACAGCAGTGACTTGCTTGAGCTCTACCCCAAACCCCTCCAAATACCTGTATAAATGGCTCTAAATGTAATAACTGTAAGAAACAGGTGCTATTATTATCCCCATTTTATAGATGAGGAAACTGAGGCAGATGGAGGTTAAGTGACTTTCCCATGGTCACATAGCTAGGATGTATCTGAGGCCAGATTGGAACTCAGGTTTTGTTGATTTAAGGACCAGCACTATCTACTGTGTCATCCAGCTTGCTCCTCATAAAGAAAAGGAAAACTCTGTTTTTCCTGATTGTCCCCAGCCCCCCTCCCTCCAAAAAACCCTCCCATATCCTATTTTCTTCCAATTCCCTACTTCGTTATTAATTTTAAAGATAATGATGTCTAATGGATAAAGTGCTAGTATTATTCACGTCAGACCTCTGGCTCTTGCTGGGCAAGTCACTTAACCTCTACGTACCTCAGACAATTCCTTAAGACTTTTCTAAGATAACTTACATTTCTTCCCATGCTTACATACTAAGTTACGATGGATTGCAATTTGAGCTGGCTGAGGGACATCCTAAAAATTCCCCAAGCTGACAAAATCCTAAGTCCAAAATAAAAATCTAGTAAAAAATTTTAAGTGATGGCTACTAAATCAAAATTTGAAAAATCATGAGGAATGTTAAGGCTGTATTCAGGGAAGGTCAAGTCTTCATTTGAATATTTTACTTTTCTTCTCCTAATTTTGCCTGATTTTGAAGGAGCAAGATATTCATTGGTTAGGTCTTATAGATAAGTCACAGAAGAACTAAGTCTATACCCCAAAGAGATTAAAGGAAGATGGAAAGGATCCATGTATATGAAGATATTTAAAGAAACTCTTTGTAGCATCAAAAAATTGGAAGCTAAGGGGATGCCTACTAATTGAGGAATAACTGAACAAGTTATAGCATATGAAGGTGATGGAATATTATTGTGCTATAACAAATAATAAAGGGTTGATTTCAGAAAAATCTGGGAAGACTTGTATAAACTGATGCAAAGTGAAATGAGGAGACAAGGATAATAACTTACAAAATAACAATATTATAAGACAAACAACTTTGAAGGACTTAAGAACTCTGATCAATGCAACAACCAAGCACAGTTCCAACACGCTTGGGACATGCTTTCTACCTCCGGATAAAGAGCTGATGGACTCAGAGTGCAGAATGAAGCACATTTTCTTTTTTTCCCCTCTCTCTTTTTTCCTTCCTTCTTTCCTTCCTTTCTTCCTTTCAGACATGACTAATGCTGGAATTTATTTTGTATAACTAAATATATTTGTAATTGGTATTGTTTTTCTTGCCTTCTCAATTGGTGGAGGAGATGGAAGGGAAAGGAAAGAATTCAGAACTGAAAATAAAATTAAGTAAAAAAAGTCCATAGCAGAGATAGTATGCTCGATGACACCAATCTTATGCTGGGTAAAAGTGGAAGTTGGGAAATCCTGTGGATGCTTTTGTATACGTATGATAGTACGATAATTGCATCAAGTCCCCAAAGGTTACAATGTCTCCTTAATGAGATCTGTGAATCAGGATAGGAAGGCCTAGAGTCAGGAAGGCCTGGGTTCAAATACTGCCCCAAACACCTGCTAGTTGTAGCATTCTAGGCAACTCACTTAAACTCTCTTAGTTTCTTCATCTATAAAATAGAGGAATGGGACTCAGTGGCCTCTAAGAGTCCTCCCAACTCTAAATAGATGAGCCTATCATCAATGATTACTCAAAAGAGAGAAGCCTAACAATTAAAAAATGTATTCAATTCAATTTGACAATCAGTTAATAAGTATCTATAAGAGGTCCTATGTTGTAGTGTACAGAGGATCAGCCTTAGGAAGAAAGTCATCTTCGGTCACATCTGACTCATTATGATCCCATTTGGTGTTTTCTTGGCAGAGACACTGGAGTGGTTTGCCATTTGCTTCTCCAACTCGTTTTACAGATGAGGAAACTGAGGCAAACAGACTGAAGTGACTTACCCAGGGTCAGACAGCTAGTAAGTGTCTGAGGCCAGATTGGAATTCAGAAACTTGAATCTTCTCGACTCCAGGGCCAGCTCTGTATCCACTGTGCCACCCAGCTGCCCAAAGCAGATGCATAATAAATACTTCTTGATTGATTGTTTGATCCAGATGGGAATATCGAACCAGGAGTCAGAAAAATGAGACTGAAGTTCTGGAGACAGGTAAGAGATAGAGATAAAGATTCAGGAGATGAGGTAATCAAGAGAGAGACAAGAAGAGGCTCTGGGGCACACCATTTTTAATGGGCAGCATGAAAATGAGGGATGCGCAAAAGAGAGAAACAGGAGAGCAGAACGTAGTTGGAGCCAAGGGAAGAGAGGATATCAAGAAGGAGGCAGTGAATTAATGTCAAGTGCTCAAAGAAGGTTGTGGATGGGAAAAGCCCACCACATTTATTTTTATTTTTTAATGACATTTTAAAAAAATAAATGATCATTGATTTTCTCTTCCTCGCACCTTTTCCTTCCCTCTCTCCTGGTGAGAAAGAAAAAAAGAAAAAGAAAATCCTCAGACTCATTTATAAGAAGGGCATTAGTGACCCTGGCAAGAACAATTTAAGAAAAGTTGATGGGGCAGAACCCAAATTGAAAGAGGCTAAGGAATGATTGCGTGGTGAGGAAGTAGAGACAGTGCAGACTTCTCTTTCTAGCAGTCTGAAGTGAAATGTAGAGAAGAAGTAGGGTGATAACTTGGCAGGATGGCAAGGTCACTTGAAAGGGTTTTATTTTTGCTTTAGAATGGAGAGACTTGACCATATTGGTAGGCTGATGGAAGAGAGATGGTAGAGGGAGAAATCAAAGATCCACAAAAAAGGGGATGTTCGGGGAATCAGTCGCTTAGGAGGCAAGGGAAAATATGGTCTAGGGTATGGATGAGGATACAATTACATGCAATGGTTTTTGAGTACATATGATTTCCAGATTTTCATTCTTTCATGGATTCATGTATTAATTTTGTAAACATTTCTTGAGTGTCCATTGGCAAGGCCTCTATGAAAGTCTTTGTTCCAATGCCTTACTGGGTCATAGAGGTGACTTTGGATCCCTGAAGGACCCTGTGTCAGTGGAACATAACATATTAGCTGCTACCAAGCTGGAAAACATCAAGTACCATACCCAGTTATAGATAAATTATATGCTTATCATCCAAAGACAAGCCTAACTAAATTTGGAGAGACTTTTCACCAATTTTACCTCAGATTTATGAATTTAGCAATTCTTTTAAACTGTCCTACTAAGTCATAAAGAGCAATATATACATTGTATCCTTGCCAAGAAAACCTCAAACAAGTTCACAAAGAGTCAGACACAACTAAAATGACTAAACAACAAAAAAATGTGTATTGTAGGGAGGAAATACCCACACCGATAAAATAATGAATCCTTAAAGTATTGATATGTAATCTAGTAGAAAAATTTCTGGATTTGGCATGTGAGAATGTTGGTTTTGAATCTCAGCTCTATGACTTAGTATCTGTGTGACCAGAGGGAAGAGACTTAACCTTTTGGGTCTCAGTTTCCTCATCTGTAAAATGAGAAGGTTGGAGAAGAGGACCTCCAAGCACTCCAAGTCCATGATTCTCTATTCATGTGCAGAACATGCAATGAACTTTTTCATCAATGGAAGAAGATGTTTAAGGGGAAAAATATATATACACATACATATATACATACATACATATGCAGTGTAGCATCATAGAAATGACCTGCCCTCCTCTTCCTGGAGAGGAAAGAAAAAGTTTTGGATATGATGCAGAAAGCAAATGCAAACCCCAAAGAGAGAGAAAACACCTGCTTTTTCTGTAAATATTTGGCTTAATAAAATTCCCCTGAAATGTTCCAATATAAGAGCAGTTAAGAAGAAATTCAGGCTCAATTAACATGACATTATGATTCCAAAGGTCAGGGTGGAGGGGGGGAGGGAGGAAACCACTGCCTTTCTCATCTGCTCTTTATCCCCAAAATTTCCACCTTCAAAAGTGCCTAAGTGATGAAGCCAACGGATGGAGTGGTTTCTTTTTAAGCTTTAAGAAAGGTCAAAAATAGCTTTCAACAGATCATAAGTGATTTGACACATGATTCCAGCTGGGCAGCAAAACTTCAAGGATTGAGAAAGAGATTTCCTAGCAGTCCCAGTCAACCTTCATTTCACCAGGACAGGCTCTATTATCATTAATTAGCAGAGAACCATGGCACAGGTCCCTGATTCTTCTGTTGCTGTCCATTATCTTCAGGCTGTTTTGTACTCTTTGATGTTGCGCAAAGCTGAAAGATTTCATGGTTCTTTATTAACTTGAGGAATAACTGATACATTCTTTTCCTGGCCCAGTCCAAGGTTTAGGCAGAATAGGCCACAAAGAAGTGGTGTGATTTTTAAGGATAGTGAAAAGTCTCCCCTGAAACACCAACCCCATTATCTCCTCCACTAGATGACAACACTATAATAACAATGGGCATCAATGGCAGCTGATAGTTATATAGGGCTTCAAACGTTTGCAAAGTGCTTGACATCTGTCATCTCATTGAATTCTCAGAACAGCCCTTCAAGGCTGCTGCTAGCTAATGTCACCCACATTATACAAATGAGAAAACTGAGATTGAGAGGTTAAATGACTTGCCCAGGGTCTGAAGGAAGGAAAGAGACAAGCATTTATTTTTTTTAAATTTAAAAAAATTTTTTTTTGGCTAGGCAATGGGGTTAAGTGACTTGCCCAGGGTCACACAGCTAGTAAGTGTTATGTGTCTGAGGCTGGATTTGAACTCAGGTCCTCCTGAATCCAGGGCCTGTGCTCTATCCACTGCGACACCTAGCTGCCCCCAAAACAACCATTTATTAAGTACCTACTATGTGCCAGATATTGCGCTAAATGCTTTTTAAAATATTATCTCATTTGATCTTCACAACAACCCTGTGTTATTATTCTCATTTTAGTTGAAGAAATTGAGGCAAATAGAGGTTAAGGAACTTTCCCAGGGTCACAAAGCTATTAAGTGCCCAAGGCCAAATTTGAATTCAGGTCTTTCTGATTCCAGGCCCAGTACTGTAGCCACTATACTACCTAGCAGTCTCTAATGATAATGATAGCTGGCATTTATATGGGGCAGCTAGATGGTGAAGTGGATAGAGTGCTGGGCCTGGAGTCAAGAAGACTCACCTTCTTGAGTTCAAATCTGGCTTCAAACACTTACTAGCTGGGTGACCCTGGGCAAGTCCTATTTGCCTCAGTTTCCTCCCCTGTAAAATGAGCTGGTGAAGGAAATGGCAAGCCACTGTAGTATCTTTGCCAAGAAAACACCAAATGGGTGTTGGGCATGACTGAAAAATAGCTTAACAACAAATGTTCATGCAGTGCTTTAAATCTCATGTTAGGCAATGCTGATTTAGGTCGGGTTGTCTGGGATGTTCAGGAGGACTAGCACCTCTGGTGTGAGGGCTTGCCAAGCCCTTTTCAGGGCTGCTCATCCACCCGTGATGTCCACCTGTCACCCAACTCTCATCTGGGGCTCCAAGAAGCTATAGCATGTGCAGTGGCCATACCCTGCTAAAACCATCTTGGCAGACAGGTTAAACCAGCTTGAGGGTAACCAACAGGGCTCAAACCTGTCCATGAATGACTGGGATGTGAAGACTTCTTCCATGGAATGAATGGATGGGAACATGGCTTCAACAGTCATGAAGGCAGCTTAAGCAGACATTGCTGTGGAGCACTTAGAGCTTGATTAGACATCAAGGTTATCCATTGCATCCCAGGCATTTTGGAGGCATCTATTGCATCACCAATTGTCCTGACTTTTGCCTTGCCAGTGGACTTTGATGACTCAAGAAGAAAGAGCGAGGCCTATAACTTTGTGCAACTCTCTCTCACTTAAATTTGTCATTGGCTCTCTTCAAAAACAAGGACAAGCAATAACAAATCTAGTGTTATTCTCACAACAACCCTGGGAGGTATGCATTAACTAGTGACTAAGGCAAAATTCAAATTCAAGCCTTTCTACTTCCAGCATTGGTACCATCTATTATACTACCAAGTTAACTTGTCTGTAGGCTGTGTTTACACTATCCTTGGGGTGGGTGGCAGAGTTTCCAAAGAAGGAGAATCTTCCAGGGGCTCTGCCTTTGCATCAAAATCTTTGATGCTGGCGGGGGAACATCTTGATTGCATCCTCTATCGGGTTGAAGGTTGGAGAAGAGGTTCCCTCATAAAGCTGCTAGAACAAAAGTCTTCCATTAAAAAACTATCAAGGTTAAGTTTTACTTCAGGTCGGAATGAAAAAACTTAAAAGAACAGAAGACTTCTAGAGTCATAATAATAGCTTAAGTCTTTACAACCTTGTGAGGTAGACCCTGAATCATCCCCACTTTACTGATGAGGAAACTGAGGCTTAAATGACTTGCCCAGAGTCACAAAATGAGGAAGAGTATGATATCACATTCTAATCTTGGGCTTCCTGATTCCAAGTCCAGAACTCCAAACACTATACTACAATGCCTCCCAGAGAAAGTCATCCACAATGTTTTCATGGGTCAGGCAGTCAATCAAGCAATAAACATGTATTAAGTACCTACTATGTGTCAGGCACTGTGCTAAACAAGGGATACAAAGACAGGCAAAAGATAGTCCCTGATCTGAAGGAGCTCACAGTCTAATGGGGGAGACAATATGTAAGCAATTGTCTAAAAATAAACTATATCCAGGCTAAATCAGAAATAATCAACAGATAAAAATCACTTAGATTAAGGGGAATTAGGAAAGCCTTCCAATAGAAAGTGGGATCTTTAGCTGGGACTAGAATGAAGTCAAGGAAGCCAGGAAGCATGGATAAGGAGTCAGAGCATTCTAGGCATGTATTACATCCAGGGAAAATGCCTAGAGTAAGGAGACATACTGTTTTGTGCAAAGATGAACAAGGAGGTCAGTATCACTGGATTGTGGGTGGGACCAGGGTGGTGTAAAGTATGAAATGACTGAAAAGATTGGTGTGGGGGGGTGGGGAGGGAGGTTATGAAGGTCTTTGAATGCCAAGCAGAAAGTTTTATGTTTGATCCTGGTGGTGATAGAGAGCTACTGGAGTTTATTAAGATGGTATAGTCGGATCTGAAATTTAAGAAGATCACTTTGATAGCTGAGTAGAATATGGACTGGAATGGGGAGAAACTTCTGGTAAGGAAACCAACCAACAGGCTATTTCAGATGTGAAATGATAAGGGCCTGCACCAGGGTAGTAGCAGAAGGGGACATATGCAAGAGATGTTCTAAAGGTAAAATCAATAGGTCTTTGCCACAGATTAGATATGTAGGGGTGACAAAGAGACGAGTTGAATTGATGCCTATTTTGGGAGCCTGGGTGACTGGAAGGATAGTGGTAACCTCAACAATAATAAGGAAGTTAGGAAGAGGTGAGTGTTGGGGGTCGGGGGGAATAATGATGTCTTTCTGGATTTTGAATTTAAGATTTCTATGAGACATCCAGTTTGAGATACACAATAGGCAGCTGAGGTCAGTAAAAAGTTTAGGATGGATAAATAGATGTGGCGATCATTACCTATAGAGATGATAATTGAATCAATGGGAGCTGATGAGATCACCAAGTGAAATAGTGTACAGCAAAAGGAGAAGGCCCAGGACAGAGCCCAATTGTATACCCCATGATTAGTGGAGGTGACTCATCCCAGGGCTCCAAGGCAGCTTTGAAAAGCCTATGGGTGGGTTTGAGAGGAGAAGCAATATAAACTACCCTTCCCCCACCAATACCATTCCTCCTATCTGAGATAGACAATATTGTTTCAGAGGAAGGAAGCATATTATCTGCCATGTATGTTTGTGAAACTTAACCTGATATCTTCACTGACCAAATGACACTTTTCATATAGCTGGTAGCACAATAGAGTAGCGATTGGCTTCCTTTGGCATGCATGCTGAATATGGGCATCTGGATTGGTTTTTAGCCTTGGGTTCTCTTAATAAGCTGCTGTGGATGAAACAGTTTATCATGATTAGGCCTTTGGTGAGGAGTCTCTTGTCTGGTTCTTGGTGAGAGACATAAGATCTATTGCCAAACTGTATTTAAAGCCTTTCTAGGTTGGTAGGAGATTCCCAGAGCTTGGGCACCATTGGAATAACCTTTGAAAAACCAAGGTCACTTCTATGCCTTGATGAGGAGTTGGAATACAATCTTAGTGGAAGATTTTCATTTTGTTTTGGTGAAACACATTATTTTGTAAAGTTTTGTTTGTTTTGTTGATTTTCAGCTTTTCTGACAATCTGATTTTAAAATCAAAGAAAATTATTTTTTCTTCAATTTTATGTTTGTTATGGTCTCATCCAATTGTTTTCTTATTAATTAGCTAGCATTAATTAACTCTCTCTCACTATTCCCTCATTAAGCAAAAAAGAAAAAAAACACTTAAGTAATATGCATAACCAAGTGAAACAAACTTGCCATGTCCAAAAATGTATGTCTCATTCTTCATTCATCTTCAGTCCTCTAGAAAAATGGTTGGCCATTGCATTGATCAGAGTTATAAAGTATTTCAAAACTGATTTTCTTCAAAATGCCGATATTGTGTAAATTGTTGTGGCTCTGCTCCCTATTCTGCATGAATTCATTGAGGTCTTCCCAGTTGTCTCTGGAACTGTCCATTTGGCCATTTCTTATGGTTCAGTAATATTCCATTATATTCATGTACCATAATTTGTTTAGACATTCCCCAGTAGGAGGGCATCTCTTTAGTTACTGGTTTTTTTGCCTCTACAAATATATATATGGCTATAAATTATATTTATATTATATTATATTATATATAATATAAATTATATTTTTCTAACATACAGGCCATTCTATTTATTCTTTTATTTCTTTGAAGGTGTACATGTAGTCATCCAACTTTCATTCTTCCTGTGTGAAGAAATATATGACATAAAAAAGGTGGGTTAGTAATGTGGGAAAATGGTGGCATTCATAGATTTTTATATACTTGTAGTGCCAAGAGAACTCATGTAAGGTTCCTAGCACTTTGGTTTGACATCTTGCCATGGTATTATGGAAGAATATGATTAAGGATTGCAGAGGTTTGGTGGAAATAGCGGATTGTGATCCTTATGGTTGGATGATCTTAAAAAGGTCCAGGAATGGCAGTCCATGTCAGAGTCTGCCACCAATAAAACTGTAACGAGTGAGTGGCCTTTAGAGCTCATCCAGCAGTGACGTGCTAGTTTATGCAAACAAGGACATGACTTCATCTATCTGCTCAGTAAGCTTGGTGGAAGGAATGCTTTGTAGCAACCATTTTAACTTTAGCCTAATCTTCCTAGCTAGCAAGATGGTATGGTGGAATGTGCTGGGTGTGGGGGGCAGTATTTGGTACTTGTGTTCTTAATATATATATATATATATATATAGTTATCCCTTCTATGTTGTGCAGGTTAGAGGTGTGGTGCTGGAAAATCTGCTTAAAAATTTTTGGCCCTCCCTTTGTACCAGAGAAGAAGTCTGAATTATTATGGTATTAAATGATAAGATATGTTGATATTATATAATACTATACATATATTTTATGCATTTCTGAGTTTTTCTGTGTCATCTGTGGCTTCTTAAAAATTCTCATTTAATTTCTTATGCTGACCCATGAAATATCAAAACTGTGATGAGGAAAGTCACTATATGGAAGTAATAACTGTATTCTCAGAAAGATGCAAAAGGTGCTACCTTTGTAACTCATGTAAAATCTTTGTAAACACTATTAATTAGTAATTGGTACTAGGACATAAATCACTATATTAGTCAATAATATAAAGGAGACACTAATTGGTGAACACATTAGCATGGGGGTTCCAGAAAACAGCAGTAGATACTTTAACCCCTCAGGGGTATATCTAGAATACTGGGGAAAATATGTAGCTTTGCTCTGAGAACTCAACTTGTCAATAACCATGGGAGTTAGGATTAGAACTTCAGGGTCTCTAACCAGCTTTGCTCTGGGACCCAACTTGCCAGTGAGTGGGAGTTCCTCCATTTATTCATTCATTCATTCATTCATTCAGTAAACATTTATTAAGCACCTACTGGGGCAACTCCAAACTATACTAAAGGTCCTTGAGCAAACTACAGATTTCCCTGAATAAAACTAATACAATGCCTTGCACATCTGTTTTATAGACATGGAAACCAAGGCCTAAAGAAGTGAATTGACTTGACCAAAGTCACATAGGAGGTAAACAGAAGAACTGGGATTTGAGCCTGGATCATCTAATTCTAAAACCAGAGCTCTTCTGTTACTTATCATCTTAGAGAGTACCTTGAGGTACTCAGAGTTTGAATGATTTCCCTGTGGTCACATAGCTAGTCCGTATCAGAAGGAGAGGGTTAGGTGGTACAGTGGGTAGAATGCTGGGCCTGGTGTCAGGAAGATTGCTCCTCCTGAGTTCAAATCTGGCCTCAGACATTTACTAGCTATGTGACCCTGGGCAAGTCATTTAATCCTGCTTGCCTCAACTGCTCATCTGTAAAATGAGCTGGAGAAAGAAAGCACAAACCAGTATCTTTGCCAAAAAAAAAATGTCAAAATGGGGTCATGAAGAGTCAGACACAATGAAAAATAACTTAGCAATAAACACCAACCATGTGCACGGTACTGTGCTATGCACCAGGGATACAAAAAAGGCCAAAGACAGTTCCTGCCCTCAAGGAGCATATAGTTTAATGGGAGAAGACAATATGTAAACAAATATATACAAAGCAAGCTATATATGAGATAAATAAGAAATTAAGAGAGATTGCAAAAAGCTTCCTATAAAAGGTGTGATTTTAGTTGGGACTTAAAGGAAGCCAGGGAGGTCGCTAGTCTGAACGAAGGAGGGAGAGTGTTCCAGGAATGGAGACAGCCAGAGAAAATATCCAGAGATGTAAGATGGAGTATCTTATTTGTGGAGCAGCCTAAAGGCCAATGTCACTGGATCAAAGAGTACCTGTCAGGGACAAGGTATAAGAAGACTGGAAAGATAGGAGGGGGCTAGCCTGTGGAGGACTTTGAATGCCAAACAAAACGTTTTGTATTTTCTCCTATAGACAATAGAAAACCACTGGGGTTTATTGAGTAGGGGAAGATGACATGTTCAAACCTATGTTTTAGGAAAATCACTTCAGTGGTTGAAAGGAGAACGGATTGGAGTGGGGTGGGGCAGGGGAAAGACTTGAAGCAGACAGACCCCACCGTCAGGGTATTGCAATCCATATGTGAGGTGATAAGGATCTGTATTCAAGTGGTGGATATGTCATTTGAGTCATGTCTGATTCTTCATGACCTCATTTGGGATTTTCTTGGCAAAGATACTGGAATAGTTTAACATTTCCTTCTCCAACTCATTTTACAGATGAGGAAACTGAGGCAAACAGAATTAAGTGACTTGCCCATCACACAGCTAGTAAGCGCCTGAGGCCAACTTTGAACTCAGGAAAAGGAGTCTTCCTAGAGCCTTCTACATGAAGTTTAATCTACAGTCTGACTTAGTTTACCCATAGAGTCTGTTCAAGTAGGTTTGTTTCCTTACAGGATGTATGAGATTATGATTCTGTTTAAGTCTGTTCAACTTTTATGGCCTAAGAGGATACACTAGATTGCTGTATGTAAAATATAAATATAAATATAAATATATATATACATATATAATGTATATATGTGTGTGTATATATAGATATATATCTGTCACTGTGAAGTAAATTTGTCTATAAATAGCCTCATTAGAATCTAAATCTTTGCTCAAGATTGCTTTTTCTACCTCCTGAACCTATGATTAAGCATAATAAAACAAGTTTTTCCCTCTATAATTTCTGCATTGTGATAGATTTATTCAGCAGCAGTAACCTATTACATGAAAACTCAAAGAGAAAATATTTTTCCCCCAACAAGTCTGTGCTTAGACATTTCTAATGAATGGGAACTTACTACTTTACAAGAAAACCATTCCATTTTAAGACAGTTCAAATTGTTACATTGAACAGAAATATGCTTACATGTAATTACCACACATTTGGTCCCTATTCTGCTCTCTCAAGAGACACTGAAGAAATTGAATCACTCTTCTCCATTACATTCCTTCAAAGATTTGTAATTCTCCTGTGCTCAATCCCAGCCCCAAACCTTTTCATTTTTTGGCTAAACATTCCAAGTTCCTCTTATCATTTCTAACAGGAGATGACTTTTAGTCCCCTCACCATCCTGGTCACGAATCCTAGATGAAGTCTCACTAATCCATGTTCCTCTTAAAATGTGGTGTCCTGAATTGAACTTAATGTTGCTGGTATATGACCAGCAGAGAGCACAGGGAGACTTTTATCATCCTTTTCTTTTTTTCATTTTTTTTTTAAGGCCAGGCAATGGGATTAAATGACTTGCCCAGCGTCACACAGCTAGTAAGTGTTATGTGTCTGAGGCCGGATTTGAACTCAGGTCCTCCTGAATCCAGGGCTGGTGCTCTATCCTCTGTGGCCACCTAGCTGCCCCCTTTTATCATCCTTGATCTGAATCAGGAGCAGACTGGTCTTTAGAGAAAAATGTAGGGAATGACCTTGCCTGAGGTCCCTTCCTTGGAGGGAAATATCTCCTGTTCTTTACATACCCTGCTTCCTTTCTACCACTTTTTTCATTTAGCTCAAGCTCCCAGATAAGGTGATAGCAGTGGAAATGAGAAGTTTATAACAGATTATAATCCAAAGGATTCTTTTTCATTTAGTTTAGGAGCCCCCCAACTTCTTATGTAAGCGAGTTTACTTTAGATTTTTTTTTTTAGCACCCACATCACACTGCTGATTCATATTGAGTTTATAGTAAATGAAAACTCCTAAGGCTTTTTTCACTTGACCTGCTGTCTAATCATATCTTTCACCCTCCCGTACTCATGTAACTTATTTTTTTAAACCTTAAATGCAGGATTTGATCTTTATACTTATTAAAAATTCATGTGGTTGTAGTTAGCCCATCACAGAAGCTCTTTTGAGATCCCGATGCTGTCATTCAGTGTCTCAGTTATCCCTCCCAACTTTGTGTCCTGGGAAGAGAAGAGCAGGCTGGTTTGTTTGCAAAATTGTGTGGGACTTTTAATGATCTCAAACTTTTCCTTAAAACAAAGGCTCATATTTTTAATATCAATAGCCTTCTGATGATTCATTCTGCAGGGCTGAATTCAGCTAAGTGGTCTCCTTAGCTCAGACTTCCTAATGAATTAGACTATAAAAGCTCTAAAACATAAATTCTTTGAACTACAAAATATTTATTTTACACAAATTTCAAAGGAATCTTTGGTCAAAAACAAAAAGCAAGGATGAAGGAAATAATTGTAGTTAGTAAGTTTAGAGCATTAGATATGTTTCCCAATGGCCTTTCTCAACTTTTACTGCTTTACTTTTAAAAGATAAATAAAATTGTTTGGCAGATGAATATCATTAAAACAAAAAGACCCTCACAATAAACATTAGAATGATTTTTTGTTTGCTAATTATTATGCCAGTCCTCAGCCTGCTCTTCTTTATGTTCCATTATTATAATTCCTTCAGCTTTTCAAATCCCCATTTGAACTATGAATTCAATCCCTCAGAGGCCATCCTTTTCAAAAGTGGGTCACTTGCTAATTAATCAAGCAATCCATAAGCATTTACTAAGCATCTACTATGCCCCAGACACTCTGTGAGGTGCTAGATCAGTAGAATTGGTAGGAAAGATATTGTTTTTCTGCTTTTCCAGAAAATCTCATAAATGAACATGATACCTCCACTGCCTTACCTCACAGAGTTACTTAAGAAAAGTGCTTTGTAAATTTCAGAGTGCTCTGTCATCAGAAGCATTGGGGTTTGTGGAGAGTACTGAATGCAGTTCCATCTCTGCCACCTACTACCTGTGTGTCTTTGGGCAAGTCATTTACCCTCACTAGGCCTCAGTTTCCTTGTCTGGGAAATGAGAGACTAGATGAACTACATGAAGTTTCCTTCTAGTGCTAAATTCATAATTGGTGATACTGTAAATCATCATAATATAATACTTTTTTCCCAAACTTAAGTCTTCAATTCTGACATGTTGAAAACCTGGTATCAATATACAGAATTAAAGGGGTTCAAATATTATTGTGCCCATTTAACAGATAATTACAGATGAGTTGCCAATCCACACCAGTGGAGGGAGTTTCTACATCAGCAGTTTCTCTACATTGATTAAATCACAAATCTTCTTGTTCCCAAATAAAACAAAAACAAAATGGTAAAATAGAAGCTCAGAGAGCAACACACTCATGAGCATGGCTTAAATTCTAATTTAAGGTGGACTTGGGCTTGGGAGTAGACCCCAGTTATCTTCTGACTGCACGCCTTCCCTTGAAAACTAGAGATATTTGCTGAAATATTGCCAGTGGATCCTGAATTGTGATAGCTCAGTAGTTTTAAAATGGACCACAGGGTCTAAAATTGGAAACATTATCTAATACATATAAAAGGGCTACACATGAAAATTATTGATTTTTGACTGTTATGGTTTTTGCTTCTATTTTTTTTTCTCTTAGCTAAGCAATGGGGTTAAGTGATAGACATGCCAGTCTCCGGCAGTCCCTTCTAGTGATAAGAAACTCACCCCCTCATAATTCTATCTGCAAGAATTTCTCTGATTGTTAGCAAGGTCCTCCTTAGAATAAACCTCCTTGTAACTCCTTCCCACTGGTCCTATTTCTGTCCTAAGGAGCCACTCAAATTAAGGCTAATTTCTTTTCCACATAATACCTTTTCCAATATTTAAGAAGTTATCATAACCCACCAAGTCTTCTCTTTCCCATATGCCTACATCTAGTTCTTTCAGCTAAAAAATAAGTCACCTCCATTCAGATAATTCCCAGATCTTTATATTCAGCCTTATTTACCTTCATGCACTCTCTGTTACAGGCTAAATGACCTGCTTCTTACTATATGAACTCATCATTCCATTTCCTGCCTCCATCCATGCCTTTGTAGAGACGGACTCTCATGCTTGGAATCCAATCCCTCCTCAGCTCTGCCTGTCCTTAGAATACTTACCTTCCTTCAGGTCTTGACTCAGGTGCCACCACTTATGGTGACTTTCCTAATTCCAATCTAGCTCTTTCCCTCCACGAATTATCTTGTATCATCATCTGATTAAAGGTCATAATCTCTTTCAGTAAGAGATTTGTTTTTCATTATGGTTCTGTATCCTCTAGTCCCTACCATAGTGCTTTGCATGTTTTTGTTTTGTTTTGGTCTGCACCTGAGATGTCTTTGATATAAGGAACTCCCTGTAAGGAAACTCCACTGATTAATCCATCAATCAGCCAATATTTATTAAGCACGCACAATGCAAGGCTTACAGTGTAAACTTACAGTGCCAGACACTGTGCTAAGCCACTGGGGATATAAAGAGAAGCAAAAACAGTCTCTGCCCTCAAGGAGCTTACATTCTAGTAGGGGGAAAACATGTAAATAATTATGTAAATGCAACATACATACAAGGTAGGTAACCCTTAACGGGAAAGGCTCTGGTGGGAACTGAAAGACATTCTGCAGAAAGTGGCATTTGAGCCGAATCTTGAAGGAAGCCAGGGATTCTAAAAGATAGAGGTGGAGAGTGAGAGAATTTTGGGCATAGGGGACAGCAGGTACAAAAACATAAAGATGAGAGATGGAACATCGTCTACAAGAAATAACAAATAGGCCAGTATGGCTGGATTATAGAGTTTGTAGAGGGAAATAAAGTATAAAAAGACTGGAAAAGTAGTAAAGAGGCTATAAAGAGCTTTAAATAAACAAAGGAGGTAACAGGGAACCACTGGAGATTATTGAGAAATGCTCAGACCTGTAGCTCTGGAAGATCACTTTGGCATCTGTAAGTGGAGAGAGTAGAGTGGAGGGTGGGGTGAGACAAGGCAAGGAGGCCAGGTTGACTATTCTTGTGTATTCTTAGATTATGGATCAGTTGGAGAAGCTCTTTTTCTTAGAAATTTGTTCCTTATATATTTTGGAAATGAGATCTTTATCAGAGAAACTTGCTGCAAAGATTCTTCCAATTGATTACTTCCCTTTTAAACTTAGCTTTATTAAATTTGTTTGTGTAAAACCTTTTTAATTTAGTGTAATCAAAATGACCTATTTTATCTTCTATGAGCCTCTCTGTTCCCTGTTTGGTCATTAATTTTTCTCCTATACATAGATCTAATAAGTAATTTTTTCCATGTCTCTCTAATATGTTTATGATATGAACTTTTATATTTAGGTTATGAGTCCATTTGAAGACTTATATAAGATGTGAGGTGTTGATCTAAATCTAATTTCTTCCAGACTGCTATCTGATTTTCCCAGAACTTTCTGTCAAATAATGAGTCTCTATTCCAGTAGCTGAAGTCCTTGTGTTTGTCAAATACTGGGCTAGTAGATGCATTGACTGCTATATGTTATGTACCTAATCTGTTCCACTGATAATCTCTCTTTTTTTAACCAGTACAAAACTGTTTTTAATAATTACTGATTTGTATTATGGTTTCAGATTGCCATATGCAAAAAACATTCTAAATCACTGCTAATTAGAGAAATGCATACTAAAGCAATTCTGAAATTCTATCTCGTACCTTTCAGAATGGCAAAAATAACCAAAAAGAGGAAAATGATGAATGTTGGAAGAGGTATGAGAAAATAGGCACATTTGATGCACTATTGGTGAATCTATGAATTGGTACAACCATTTTGGAGAAAAATTTGGAATTATTCACACAAAAAATTACTCAATGGTACATACCCTTGATGCAGCTATGCCACTCCCATTCCTATACCCAAGAGAACCAAGAAAAAGAAAAAGGCCCTTTACACACAAAAATATTTAGAGCAACTCTATTTGTGGTGGCAAAAACCCTGGAAACTAAGAGGATGTCCAACCATTGAAGAATGACTGAATAAGTCATTGGTATATGACTGTGATGGAGTACTGTTGTGTTGTAAGAAATGAGGAAGAAGATGATTTTTAAAGGACATGGTAAAACTTATATGGACTGATGCAGTGAGATACAAAGAATCAGAAGAATTACAAATTATATTTTCAATATTGTGAAAATGAATAATATTGAGGACTTTTATAAATGGATGAATTCAATTAGCAGAACCAGAACAATTTATACAATAACAATAATACTGAAAAAAACCCAACAACTTTGAAAGCTATAAAAACTATGATGAACATAATGACCATACATGACTATGAGGATCAATGATGCTATCCATTGCAAAGGTGTGATAGATTTAGGGTGCAAAAGGAGACACATACATACATATACACATACATATATAGATATATTAGTATACAGCCATTGAGGCAATTTGTTTTGCTTGACTATGCATATTTGTTACAGTAAATTTGTTTCCCCCCTCCCCCCAATGTGGTAGGGGATGGAAAGGAAAGAAAACAGACTTATGCTTTAAATGTGCAGGAGGGTGTCATAGGTATGAAATTTTGCATACACTTTGAGATGTGGTTGGTATTGTTAGTTTTATTTTCATTGTTTTACTTTGTTTCAAGCTTCTCTCAAGAAGTGAGAGCAAAATGTAAATATGTGTAATGTAAAACAAAACATATCATCAACAACAAACAATAAAAGGCCATGGCCCTGGTCCAGGTGAGAGGTGATGAGGGCCTGGTTGCAGCCAGGGGAGGGGAGAAAAGGGGATATATAGGACAGATGGCGTGAAGGTAGAAATGAGAAGATCTGCCAATGGATTCAATAAATGGGGGAGTGAGACTGAAGCTTCAGGGTGCCATTGAGGTTGTAAACCTGAGTAACTAGGAGAATGGTGGTGTCCTGAACAGTAATAAAGAGACTTGGAAGAGTTGAAGGAGATGAGTTTGGCTTTGAGCTATTGAGTTTGAGATGCCTATGGTACCTCCAGTCCAAAATGAAGCTGGATATGTGGGATTAGAACTCAGGAGAGAGAGCAGGGGTAGAATATACACACATATTACATGAAGATGATAACTGAACCTATGTTAAACCTATGAGAGCTGAGAAGCTCAACAAGACAAACAGTTGAAAGAGAAGAGGGACAAGGATAGAGCCCTTCCCTCCACAACATTACAGAACATTTATTCAAAGACATTGTCCTATACCCAAAACAACGGAACAGTAAGGACCATCAGTTTGCCATAATGCCACTTCACTTGCCAAGTGGTGCTTGTATTGGACAGCTCCAATTTACACAGTCCTTGTATGTCGTGGAACAATGGGTGCAGGTGGAAGATTTCTTCATTCTCACTTAGTCTTTGTTATCTCCTCAGTTCTGTGAGAAGTATAACCTCCGCAACATCCCAAAGAATTTCAAGGAACCAAAACCACTAGTCCAGTTTAATTTCATGCACTCAACCAGGCAAGACCTGAGTGTGTTCCAGGCATCTGATTCTAGCAATGATTTCCTTTCCAAGATGAGAAGTGGAGGAAAACTATCTACCAGCTTGTTACAGAAGCTACTTGCTAATTAGTGCCTTTTTTTCTTTTCAATTCTATAGCATCTCATACTGCACTTTGTTTCCACAAACAGGATTCAAAGAAAAAATAAACTTTGCTTCCCTTAGTCCAAGGATAATAATGCAGTACTTTCATACAAACCCATGTGTTGGTATTGGAAATGCATTTTGGAGCTGTTCAACATGCCTATCATTCTGTTATGGGTACAGAGTGTACTCAGAGGGAGGGGTGCCTAATGTTACGTACATGCTCAGCCAAAAATTTAGGAACATTTCTCTGTCGCGGTTTTCTGACTTCCTGAGTTGTGAACTTCTGGGAGAAATTAAAGGAGGGCTCACTCCACTTTTGGATAAGGGGAAAACTTTTGAATGAGTCCTTACATCATACACTCTTAGCAAGAGAGATTTGTAAGGCCCTTGAAGAGTGAGGAGTCACAGAATGAATTCAAATGTGTTTTCAGGTGGTCACCCATGCATGATGTCAATCAAATGCATTTTTCTATCAGCTTTAAGAATAATATTATGCTTAGATATAAAAAGTTATAAAAAGTTCTGTTGCATGACAGAACCAGGATTTATGCCTTACCTACTTACTGAGAAAACATTTTAATTTCCTTTCTCTTAAAGTGACAATCTTATTGAATAAAATTTAACAAATATCTGAAAGATTTTTTTTCAACTTAAAAAAATTGCTTTATCTTATGCACAGTTTTGATCCAATATAGGGGGGAACAACAACCCAGGACAAAAAGGTAGAAGACTATGCCACATAATAAGTCCAAAACAGAAGATGGAGGAGTGAAAAGGTAGTCGCTCTCACTCTCCCCTATCAACCTCTGAAAACCCAGAAAATATCACCCCAGAAAAAAAAAACCCTGGAACACCTGAACTAGAAGAAAGACAAGGAGCAGCAGTGCAGCAGCCCAGCAAATGGGTCTCCCAGTGCCTCAGCAAAAACAAGGGGCCCCAGGCGGATAAGTACCCTGCGGCATTCATCTGAAAGGAGGTGAAGAAAACAACCTAAAGGCTTCCTAAAGCCCCAACCTTGCTGATTCCAACCCAACACCAGGTGAGCTGTAGGAGCCCTGAAGCCCCCAATTGTGAAGAGATCCTGAAGCCCAGGTGGTAGAGCAGGCAAACACCAACACCTGGACCTCGAGTGCCTCAGTGAGGGGGGAACGGTGGAAACCAGCTCAGAAAACCACCAGGAGTCTCGGCACCACCAAAGGAATCTCCCAGTGCATTAGCAGAAAGAGGGAGACAACACTGCAGGGGGCCCCAGGCAGATAAACATCCTGCAGCACCCATCTAAAAGGAGCTGAAGAAAGCTAAAGGAAAGGAAAAGCAGGCAACCTAGAATTGCCTGAAAGTTCCAGCCTTGCTGATTCCAGCCCAACACAAGGTAAGCTGCCAGAAACCTACAGCCTCCAATTGCCAGCATAAGAGGCCCCAGCACACAAAGCCAGTGACCAAGACCTAGGCTCCCAACACAAGAAGCTTGGGTCAGTACCCTCTGTTCCCCAGCAGGAGAGCTCAATCTCTTTAAAGGCCAGGGAATAAAGAAACACCATGAGTAAAAAGAAACATACCATAGATTCATATTATGAGAAGAGTGAAGATCAAGACAGAAATTCTGAAGAGGACAACATTGTCAACAAACCCACATCTGCAACAACAAAAGGGAATATGAACTGGTCTGAAGCCCAAAAAGCCTTCTTAGAAGAGCTCAAGAAGGATTTTAATAGTCAAATGAGAGAGGTAAAGAGTCCTTCAAAAATACAATTGGCCAATTGGAAAAAAAATACACTGAAGAAAACAAGTCCCTAAAAAACACAATTGGCCAGTTGAAGAAGGAAGTACAAAAACTAACAGAAGAAAACAATCTGTTAAAAACTAGAATTGGACAAATGGAAACTAATGTCTCTATGAGAGAGCAAGAATCAGTCAAACAGAAACAAAAAAATGAAAAAATAGATGAAAATGTAAAATACCTCATCAGTAAAACAACCGACCTGGAAAATCGACTCAGGAGAGACAATTTAAAAATTATTGGACTACCTGAAAATCATGATGAAAAAAAGAGCCTGGACAGTATCTTTCAGGAAATCATAAAGGAAAACTGCCCAGAAGTCCTAGAACCAGAAGGGAAAATAACCATAGAAAGAATCCACGATCACCACCTGAAAGAGATCCCAAATTGACAACGCCAAGAATATAATAGCAAAATTCCAAAATTACCAGATGAAAGAGAAGGTGCTGCAAGCAGCCAGAAAGAAACAATTTAAATATCATGGAACCACAGTCAGGATTACACAGGACCTTGCAGCTTCTACATTAAAAGACCACAGGGCATGGAACATGATATTCCATAAGGCAAAGGAGCTTGGAATGCAGCCAAGGACCAATTACCCAGCAAAAATGAGCATCATTTTTCAAGGGAGGAGTGGATATTCAACGAAATAGGAGACTTCCAAACTTTCCTGATAAAAAGACCAGAGCTCAACAAAAAATTTGATCTTCAAGTACAGGACTCAAGAAGGACTTAAAAAGGTAAATGGGACAGAAGATACAATATGTTGTTAATAAGGGGGGGGGCTGTTTAAACCCCTACAAGGGAATATGAGACTTGCAACCCTTGAGAACTGTATTGTTATTACACCTTGTTAAAGGAGTATACATAAAGAGGGTGGATATTAGTTGACTTTGATGTAATGATAAAAAAAATCTAATCAAGTAGGTTAAATGGATCCAAATAAGTGGATCAATCTGATCTTAGAAAATGTACTGAGAAAGGAGGAGGCAGACAAGGGTAAATTACATTACAGGAAAAGAAAAAAAATTCTATTTCAGCAGAGGGAAAGAAGCGGGGGGAGCATTGTTTGAACCTTACTCTCATCAGATTTGGCTCAAGAAGGGCATAATATAATCAGTTAGGTATAGAAATCTAACTTGCCCTATAGGCAGTAGGAGGGAAAAAGGGGAAAGAAAAGGGAGGGGGAAAGAAGGGAGGGAAGCAGCAGTAAGACTAAAGGGGAAGAAAAGGGAAAGGGATAATAAAAGGGGAAGGGACTGAAGGAGGGGTGGTCAAAAGCAAAACACTAGTGAAGGGGGAAAGGAAAAAGGAGAAAGAAAAGCATAAATGGGGGAAAGGATGGAGAAAAAGACACAGATAGTAATCATAACTGTGAATGTGAATGGGATGAACTCTCCCATAAAACGGAAATGGATTGCAGAATGGATTAAAAACCATAATCCTACAATATGTTGTTTACAGGAAACACATTTGAAAAAGAGTGACACATACAGGGTAAAGGTAAAAGGCTGGAGCAGAATATATTATGTGTCAGCTGAAGTAAAAAAAGCAGGGGTAGCAATCCTGATCTCAGACAAAGCAAAAGCAAAAATAGATCTAATCAAAAGAGATAAGGAAGGAAACTACATCCTGCTAAAAGGCACCATAAACAATGAAGTAATATTACATTAAATTGAAAAGTTTTTGCACAAAGCCAGTGCAACTAAGATTAGAAGGAAGGTAGAAATTGGGAAGAATTTTTACAACCAGTCTTTCTGATAAAGCCTCATTTCTAAAATGTATAGAGAATTAAGACAAATTATAAGAACACAAGCCATTCCCCAATTGATAAATGGCCCAAAGGATATGAACAGACAGTTCTCAGATGAAGAAATTAAAGCCATCTATAGTCATATGAAAAAATGCTCTAATCGTTATTGATTAGAGAAATGCAAATCAAAACAACTCTGAGGTACCAAATCACACCTATCAGATTGGCCAACATGACAAAACAGGAAAATGATAAATGTTGGAGAGGATGTGGGAAAATTGGAACACTAATGCATTGTTGGTGGAGTTGTGAAATGATCCAACCATTTTGGAGAACAATTTGGAACTATGCCCAAAGGGATACAAAAATGTGCATACCCTTTGATCCAGCAATAGCACTCCTAGGGCTATATCCCAAAGAGATCAAACAAATGGGAAAAGGACCCACATGTACAAAAATATACATAGCAGCTCTTTTTGTGGCGGCAAAGGATTGGAAATTGAGAGATGCCCATCAATTGGGGAATGTCTGAGCAAGTTGTGGTATATGAATGTAATGGAATACTATTGTGCTATAAGAAATGATGAACAGGCTGACTTCAGAAAAACCTGGGAAGACTTATATGGTCTGAGGCTGAGTGAAGTGAGCAGAACCCAGAGGACTTTGTACACAATAGCAGCCACGTTATGCAATGACTAAGAATGTTAAACTGAACCCTTCTCAGCATTACGAGGATCTAAGACATCTCCAGAGGCCTAGGGAAGGAAAATGCTGTCCACATCCAAAGAAAGAACTATGGAAGTCGAATCATCTCACTTTTTTTACCTTCTGTTGAGTTTTGTTTCATCTTTCTGATGGTTCCTCCTATTGGTTTTAATTTTTACTTACAACTTCACTAATGTGAAAAATGTTTAATGGGTATGTAAATGTAAAGCCTATGTCAGATTGTGTGCCATCTTGGGGAGGGTGGGGGGGAGAAAAAGGGAGAAAAATTTTCAACTGAAAAGCATACGGAAAAAAAAAATTTAAAAAAAAGTCCAAAACATCTAGTGGACAGCAATAGGAGGTGAATCTGACAGTTAAAGCAGAATTCTAGCTGAGTGAGAGTGGTACCATTAGATGGATATTATTTCAGTTGCTTCATTTAAAAAGAATCAATGCAAATTCTGTCTTAAATATGGTTCATTTGACATTTTTAATGAGACTTAATCACTGGCTTGTGGTTAGAGAGGAGATGGACATATCTCTGTGCGTGGAAGCCCACTTCACATATGCACATGGAAAGGAAAGGGGAATACCTTTCATAATGTCACCATGCAGATGCATTATGCAGCAGTATAATGCTCAAGGCATGTCTTCGTTTGGGAATATTCTTGGGAAAGGTTGGCAGCTGGGTTAGCTCTTTTATATCTCCAGCATCCCCTAGAATATGCCAAAGTCAGAATACATCTACTCCAAGTAGTATGTAGTAGCTTTGGAGCTTATATCAGCTAGCAGATCTGGAAGATAATCAGCTCAGAAGTTCCCTAATTGAGTCAGATTCCATCAATGACTTGAAATGAAGATGAGACTCTTTTCCACATGGATCCATGATGCCCATTATTGCTTCTTTTGGAGCCAAAGAGATAATCAAACATAATTCACCTGGAAGTACCATATAGCCATATAGAATATACACCATGAATATAGTTCAAGCTCTGTATGATAATTTTAGCCAGATTATCTTGGATGCAGCTAATGTTCAATCTAGTGAAGAGGGAGGAGGCATTTGCAACAATTATAAATTAAATCAACAATGGTAAAAACAAATGTTTTTCCTATTAACAATTTTATGAATTCCCTACTAGAAACTAAACGTTAGCATAGGTACTAGTATGAAATAAATGCATTTCTAAAAGAGTGAGCTTCAGTAATATAATTTAAAGGCTAGTGTTCCTCAGAAGAATTCTGTGTTATAAAGTTATATAATTATAATGTAACTAGAACATTAACACAAGAAAAATATTATAATTCTAATTTCATTGTCGTTGAGTCATTTTTTAAAGAAAATACTATAATACTAATTTTGATGTTGTTCAGTTGTTTTTTAGTCACATCTGACTCTTTTTGACCCATTTAGGGTGTTCTTGGCAAAAATGCTAGAATGGTTTGCCATTTCCTTCTCCAGCTCATTTTATAGATGAGGAAACTGAGGCAAACAGGTTTGAGTGACTTCAGGGTCACACAGCTAGTAAGTGTCTGAGACAAGATTTGAACTTGAGAAGATGAATCTTCCAGGCCCAGAACTTTACCACTGTGTCATCTAGGCGCCCATATAATACTAACAAACAGCTTACATTTATATAGTGATTTATCCAAATTTACCCATTTCTTCAGATGGTACCATCATTCTTAGGATGGCCCAGCTCCACAACCTTGAAATCATCCATATTCTTCTTTCTCTTTAAATTCTTATCATCAGGGCAGCTAGGTGGCGCAGTGGATAGAGCACCAGCCCTGGAGTCAGGAGGACCTGAGTTCAAATGTGACCTCAGACACATAATACCTCCTAGCTGTGTAATTCTGGGCAAGTCATCTTATCATCAAACAGCTACCAAGTTTTTTTTCACTGATCCCACCTCTACAATATCTATCCTTTTAGAACAAATCTGTCCCTTTCTTTGTAGCTCTCATCACCTCTGACTTGTACTATTACAATAGCCTTCCAAATAATCTCCCTGCCTCCATCTTCTCCCTCTCTCCAATATCATCTTCCACATTTTATGGAATTCATAAAACTCAAATCCGATCATGTCAACCAATTAAAAAATCTGCTATGTTCCCATTTGCCTCTATGTTAAAATGCAAAACCCTCAGCCTGGCATTTAAAGACCTCCACAATCTAGACCTCCGTAATCTGGTTCCCAACTGTCTTTTCAGCCTTTTGTTGTATTAGCAACTTTCACATACTCTTGTGTTTTGTTAAACTGATTTTCCTGCTGTACCCCATGCGCAACATTCTATCTACTGCTTCTGTTGCACAAGTATTTTCTAGAATGCATTTCCTCCTCATTTCCATCCTGTACAATCCCTAACTTCCTTTGAAACACAGCTCAGATGCTAATTCCTTCAGTTATTAACACTCTGTTCCTAAGTTATGTTTACTTACTTGAGTATATATTGTATCAACCCAATAGCATATAAGTTTTCTGAGGTCAGTGACTTTTTGTTTTTGTGTTTGTATCCCTAGTGTAGTGCCTTGTAAGAGTAAGCATTTAATAAATGAAAAGAATTGAATCTGTAGTTCCAAGGGGATATAAAGTGTCTGAGGTTGGATTTGAACTCACGAAGTTGATCCTTTTTTTCTTCTCTTTTCAATTTATGGAATAAAGCAAGTATTTCCATAACATAATATAATTAAAAAGATGATTTCACATGAAACTGCAAATCTTCCTAACTCTAGGACCAGTATCTATCTGCTGTGCCACCTGGCTACTTAACTGTCTCCCTTTCCCTTCCTGCCTCTCTCCCCCTCCTAACATATATGCACACATACCATATATGTATATATATGCACATACATGCATACATACCATATATGTATATATATGCACATACATGCATACACATACCTATATACACATGTATGTACATGTATATATACATACATTATACACACAATAACCAAAATAGCTAGGAAGGGTAAATAGGAAAAAATATTATCTTTTACAAATAAGTAAATAAATGGAAGTTTACAACACTTAAGTGAGTTGCTGATACACAGAATTAGTAAGTGGTAGAGACAGGACTCAAACTCCAAGCCTAGTGCTTTAAGATTGACCAGTGGTGTTGTTGTTGTTGTTTTAAACTAAGCCTTTCTCTCCTCAGAGTAAAGGAATTCTTTCACAGAATATTGCCAGCTCACCTAGATCCAGAAGAAAAATAGGGTGATTGATATGTAAAAGTAACTTGCTCATGTTTCCTCCTCTCCACTTGTAATTCCATGGAAAATTTACACCTGTATCATCATACATATAAATACACACACATATATTTACATATTTATAAACGTGAGAAGCATCATTGTGTTAATGGATAGGGCAGTGAACTTGGGGTGAAGAAGACTGACTCCTAATTCACATCTCACCTAAGACACCTAATAGCTTTGTGATGCAGGGCAAGTCACTTAATCACTTTGTGCCTCAGTTTCCTCATCTGTAAAATGGTCTCAGGGCTTCCAAGGTCCTTTCCAATTCTAAAATCTAGAATCTTATGTGCTTACATCAAGCTAAGCACTATTTAAACTAAAAATTGAACTTTTTGTTGGAAACTTTAGAAGTAAATCAATTTCAGGGGATCAATCACAATTACATATTCATTCTATCTCAGTTTGAATGAAGTTAATAAGCCCTTTGTATAACATGTCTCAATCTTATAAAATCCCATGAACCAAAGTAGCATGCCCAGAAAATAATGTTTTCTGCAAGATTGACAAAATCATGAGGGATTACAATCTACTTCATCTTCTTTCCTTGAGGAAATACAACAGATTTACTCTTTTAACCTTTTAACCTTCTGTTTCACAGCCAAAGAAGTATCTGGAGTTCATTCACATTGGTATCTAAGTCTGTATATTTTGCCCAGGCCAGAATTTATTCTGGACAGGTAAGAATTCAATTCTCCCTACAATAAGATACTTATCTCAAAAAAAAAAATCCCCATCTAAGCCAATTGGAGATGTTCTTGTTTCAGACTTCAGAATTTGTACCCAGTTTTCCCAATCAACTTTGGGCTAAAGGGATTCTCTTTGATATCTACTCTCTCTTTTATCTAGTAACTCACAGAGGTATGCCCACCATCTGGTATCCTAACATACCTTCCTCACAACCTGTGCAGAGCATTACCAGTTGTCTTTATTAATCTCATTAAGGATCCCATTCTCAGTCTTAGAATCTCCATCCATCTGAGATGAAATGTACAGCTTGTGATTTGTTTGGATTGCCCATGGTTTTATGAAGTATAATTCTTTACTTTTCCCCTAAGTGTTTGGCTTTTACATTTTAATTTCTTTAAGGAGTATCACCCTCTCTGGACAGGAAGGCACCTATGTGATCAGTGAACTTGACCAGTCATTTCCTCACATCACACTGCAAATGCATAAGGCACATTAGTATGAATGTTTTCTAATCCTCACCTTTCATGTCATGGTTTCACTAACGATCCAATCAAGTTCCATAATCAAAGTCATCCTTTGGCTCCAGATAAAAATAGTCTTCATCAGGAGAAAGAGCATTTAATCATTTCAAGATGTCGCTGGAAGAAATGCTACTGGCCTGAGTAGCCATTTTACTTGGCAAATCTGTCTAACCAATGTGCACCACACCCTGATGAGAAAGAGAGAGATGGGGACAGTCAACATTCTGTGTCATCTTGCTAAATAGCTTTACAGTCTTTTTACGTGACAGTGACAGAAATAGAAGGTATTACAAATCTGGAGCAAGTTGGAGTTACGTGGCCACACAGACACATTTCCTAAGTGCTTTACTTAACAGGTTATGGACTTAGCTTGAAAACTAACGGCTCCCTGTAAAGGCTATTTTAAAAAACCCAACAACTTGCTGTCAGCAATCCAACAACAGAACAATCTCAGAGGCCAGTCAGAGAATAAGCTATAGAACCATATGGTGCTTATTTGGAGTTTTGCAAACATCCCTTGTTGCCCAGTACCACTTACATATAGCATTGAGTCCTCATTCCTTATATTTTCACTTATTCTCTAAGTAAGATGGTTTTAATATTTAGTGACTTTTAGGATTATATACCATAAAGATTTGAATGAAGAATATGACATTCAATATTGTGGTAAAGTTGACACTTGTGGACCTTGAAAAAAGTAATTTAATTGAATGTTCCTAAATGCTGGAAGTATTTGGAGTCTGGAAACTTTGCTCAAAATTCTTGGACTTCTTTCTTTTAGATGCTTGTTTTCCCTATTAAAAATATCAGTGTTAGCTTTCTCATCTCAGGAACCACCAATTCAACCACTGAGTAACCAGTATTCAAGGCTGTCAAGACAAAAGTGTAATCAAAAATTGGGTAAGGGGTAAGGTCAGTTATGGTTACAATGAAACAACCAAATGACTGACTGATTGGTATTATAGAACATGAACTCTACCACTGGTCTCTACTCACTAGAAGATTTTTGGGAGCTGTGAAAGACTTCTTAAAGTTACCATATCTACAGCAATACACATCACTTCAATGTTTGCCAACCTCCACATCCTTCACTCATGAAGGAGAGCAGGAATGAAATGCCGCCCTTGAAAGCAAGCCCATAAAAATCCTACATATTCTCTTCTCTGACAGCTGTTTCTCCTATGCAGCTTCCCAATTATAGACACTTGTTTATTTAAAGAGAAAAAGAAACTACTGGCCTGACGTTAGCTTAACTAAAAAACCAACTGAAACTTTTATTACCATCAGCCACATGGCAACACCAGTCTGAACTAGTTTTTATGAGTTCATCTTAATGGGTCAGATCCTCACGTTTCTTCCCTAGAGGCAGTTTGGTGTAGTGGAAAGTGTATTTAATTGGGAGTCAGATGGCCTGAGTTCCAGTTCTGGTTTGGCCACTTACTCCCCGTATAACGTGTCTATATCTGAGAATTTTTTCAATAACATACCAACTCTGGGCTTCAGTTTACTTTTTTGGGGAAAATGAGAGGACTGGAATGTCTTTAAAGTTTCTTACAGGTTCAAATCCCAAGAATCATAAAATTTACTGAGTTATATTCATCTTTGCGTTTGGTGTCAATAGCATGTTAACCAGATTATGGCCATACCTGCCATGATTATGTAGGTGGATACTTATCCCATGAACTAGAATGGCCTGATTATTGGGGGCAAGTTGTGGAGGTAAAATTGACAAAAGTTAACAACTGATTAGATATTAGTTACTCAGTATAACTCACTAGGATTGTAAAAGTTACAGATCTACATTGGTAGAGGGAATTTCAACACCAGGAATTCCCTACATTGATGAAATGACAGATCTGCACCAGACCTTTCTTACAGGCTTATTGCAAAGAAAGTGAACTTTAGAACATGGTATGCAGGAGAATTATAATTATGAACAGCATAAAAGTCACTTCAGGGACTTTAAGAAAAAAAATCTGATTCTGTCAGGCCTAGAAGCAGCTAAAGCAGGACTAGAAGTGTATAGGCTAGGGAGATACAGAGAATTATTTTTATTGACGAAACATATTTTAAGAAAGCAGACAAATATGAAACATATAAACCCCTAAGAAAATATACTTCCTTACAAGTTGAACAAAACAGCTGAAAAGAATGCTTACAATGGATAGTTTATAGAACTCTGCTCTCATAATTTGTTTGTTAAAGGATAGAAATTATAGATAATGCATATAAAGAATTTTGCAACCTTCAAAGTGTTATATGACAATTATTATTATCGTAATGTAGTCTACTCTAATAATAACAATAGACTTTAGATAACATTTTAAAAATTGCTAAAGGCCTTAAATGAGCCTCATAACAATCCTTTGAGATGAATACTACAGGAATAATTATCCCCATTTTACAGATAAAAAAACTGAGGTGGGGAACCTTGATATTCAGAGAGGTTAAATATTTGACCCATGGGTTATTGAACTTGTAAGTAATTGGGACTGTTCTTCGCAATTCCATAGTTGTTATCAGTGTCTGTGTTGTTCCTTTGAATCTGCTTTCTTTATTCTGCATCTCTTCGTGAGTCTTCCTCTATTTCTTTGAATTCTTCCTAACTGGGCTTCTGGATGGCAAGGTGAAAAGCTTCAGCCAAGCCCAACTTTCCTATAAAATACTTCAGGAATAATGAAGAGAAAGATCAAAACAAAACAAAGATGAGGAGAAATATTGTACCACTGAACTCCTGCATTCTAGTTGGGTTGGGTCAGCATAAGACTAGCTAGGGGGAAATGGCATGAAGCTATAGATGTCGCCTGAGGTCAATGTGTAAAGTTGCAAGGCCTGAGTTGCAAGATGCCAGGGGATGGGCTGAGGCCAATACAGCTAGAAGTCAGGGGCTGCTGGAAGACAGACCTGAAACCTGTGTCACCTGGAATCAGAGGTCTGAAAGGAACCTGCTTGCCTGGGAGCTGAGGGTGCAGGGGACAGACCTAGTGACCTCATGATTGGAAGTTGAGGGCACCAGGAGGTGGTATGAAGCCAATCTGCTGAAGAAAAACCTGAAGCCAGCTCAACCTGAGCTCAAACTCACCAGGAAACTGGAGGTATAAATACAAGAGTTAGACCATTCCTGCCCTCAAGGAGCTTACATCCTAATAGGGAGAGACAAGACATATATGGTAGTAGTAGCCAGGTAAAGAATTGTCTGGGTAGTCATAGGAATGGTCAATTGATCCATAGGGTAGACAATGGATCTTTCTAACAGCAGTGGTAATATGGAAGTATTGATTTAATTACTGAACCCAGAGCCAGAGTGGAAGGCTACATATAGCAGCAAGACAGGTGGAAAAATGGTCAAAGTGGAAAACTGGTTGGGATATGAAGCTTGGTCTAGTTTGCTTGTCCAGGGCTGGCTAGACATAGCATAGAATTTGAGTTAGAGCTTGCTCACTCACCAATAAAGACTTGGCTTGAGTCTTAGTGAACTTGGCTTACCAAGCAACATCTCAGCTCAGGATGGAAGTATCAACTCCTCTGGTAAATGAGGGCATATTTCTATTGGTCTAGGTTAGAGGTGCTGTTCCATTTGGGGAGAAAAGCAGTAACAGAAAGTCAGATGACAAGAAGGCTAAATGAACCACTGGGTTGGATGTTGAAGAATGGTCTTGTCTAGTGGTCTGGGGATGATGAGTTATAGTCACAGAGCTTTTTTACTACCCAATCAAGACAGTTCTACCAAGATTTCATAAACCTGAAGCCTGTAAGGTCTCATTTCCCTGATGGAGCTATTCCAGGAGTCAGGCTAAGGCTAGTGAGACCAAATAGTGGTAAGATTGATGTGGACTGCACTAGTGCATAGGGCCTGTCTCAGTTCTGGGTAGCGCTCTAGATCTTAGGCCAGGGCTGAGGAGGGAGGCAGTACTTACAAGGCCCAAGAGAGTTTCCCAGCCAGGAACTACAATATGGTAGGTAGAGCCTGACCATCTCATAAATGTCAGGAGCAGAGCAGTAGCATCTGAACTGCAACCTTGGCAGGACCTATCCTGGATATGGTGAACTCCTACTATGGCATTTCAGTGGATGTCAGGATCTGGGCCTAAAAATCCCATACAAGAAATTAGAGAGAATAGAATTTAATCTTAGCACAAAATTTCAATTGAAGTTCTGAAGTTCAAAACATGAATAAAGGGGGTGGGTGGGAAGAAGAGCCATCTCTTAATACAATGAAGAAATGCCATGAAATAAAAGAATCCCAAGATAAAATTCCACAAAAAATAAGTCTTTGGCAATTACAAGTAGAACTCTAGAAAAAAGAATGGATTTACCACAAGAATTCCAAGAGTGGATAAATGAAAGAAGAATTGAAATTAGAGATGGTAAATGAACTACAGGCACTTAAAAAGAAAATAAGCAACTTAGTGTAGTGAATGTCCCTTATTCTCCCGAAGTGGAATTACTACAGCAATAACATTTCATCAGTAGAATAGAATTAATTTGCCTGGTATCAATGTTCAAAAGATATAAACTAGGGGATGATGTCAATGATTTTGGGAAAAAATACAACCATTTTTATTTCCTTAAAAAGGTGATCTAGAAAAATCAGTAACAATCAATCCAAATACTGACTTTCTCATTCCCATAAAATCTTGACAAGAATAGTCTACACATTTCCATGGCAATTTTTGTGTGTTTCTTCATTTATTTTAAAATGCTTATTGCTGTCTTTTCTTTTTATGTCACCTTTACTTCCATATATATCTTTCCCCTGCCTAGCAAACCATCCCTTTAAAACAAAGAATTAAAAAAAAAGAAAAAAGAAAGAAAAAAAAGCAGTTCAGCAAAACTGATCTATGCATCTACTGAGTGTATTCAGTATTCCATGTCCATAACCTCTCACTTCTGAAGAGGAAAGAGGAAAGCGGATCTTCTCAACTGTTCTCATAGGCCAAGCTTGGCTGTTAGAATTATACAACACTGAGTTTCATTTTTTGTTCTTTCCATTTACATTGGGTTAGTCATTGAGAATAGTTTTCCTCATTCCTCTTACTTTACTGGGCAACAGTTCTATGCTTCCTATTTTAATTTCTTTGTAGTCATCATCTTATAGTGCAATAATAGTTCATTATATTCATATACCACCATTCTCCAAATAAAGGACAGATATTTTGTTTGTAGTTATTTCCTATGACACAAAATGCTGCTATGATTATCTTGATATATATGGCACTTTTCTTTCCGATTTTACCTCCCTGGGGAATATCCTTAGCAGAGGAATCTCTGAATCAAGGATATGGGTATTTTTGTCACTTTTGGGGGGCATAATAATCAAAGACATCCTTGTTGCCTTGAATATATATAAATCCTACAAGCTTCCTTGAAAGATGAAACAACAGAAATAGCCATGTTTGGTGACCCTCTGATTATAAATGTCATGTCATCTTAAGGAGATAGAGGCTTGATAGTTCTCATTGTCATGGAGGATGTCCAATGTAGATTCCAAATGGAGGAGGCATTCCCTTTATTTTGCAAGCTTCTACAAATGCAAATGGTATGAGACGGTATGAATATATTATGAACTGTACCATTATAGGCAGGACCCACATTAATGAGATCAGAGTCATCAAAATACCAAAGTTAGTAATATATGGGAATGGTGATGATTATGTGGGTTTATTATTAATTTATTCTATGTAATATTATTATTATTAAAGCGATTTATTATTTATATTACATGTGTGTGTGTACAAGCCTCTGGAGTTTTCCAAATAAACCAATACTATATCATCTGTAAATAGAAAAATTGTACTTGCTTGTTACCAATGATTCATCTCTTAATTTATTTTTCTTGCTATAGCTAACATCTTTAGGACAGTGTCAAGTAATAATTGTGACATTGGGAATCCTTGTTTTACCTTTGGTCCTGTGGGGAATGATTCCAGTGTTTCTTCATGAAAATAATGCTAATTTTTGGTTTTAAATTTTTTAAAAATGAATTGAGGAAAACTCCTTTAATTCTTGTTTTAGTTACTTAAATATAAATGTATGCTATTTTTTTCAAAGTATTCTCTGTACCTATTGGTAAACTATAGATCCATGATTTTATTATTAATATAATTTAGTATTCTGTTTTTCTAATGTTGAGTCAGTCTTGTATTTTTGGCATATATCTATCTTGGTCATTAGAACTAATTACGAAAATGTTGCTGAAGACCCTTTGTCAGAATTTTATTTAATATTTTATATTAGTATTCATTTGTTACCTTGGTCTAATGCTTTCTCTTCCCTTTTTCAGTATCAATGTCATCTTTGTTTTTCAGAAGGATGTTGGTAAAGCATCTTCTTTCTTTGTTTTTGAAAAGAGTTTATGTGGCATGGGGATTATTTGTTCTTAAAATGTTTCTCTCTGGCCCTAGAGGTTCTTCCTCCACCCAGCTGAATGTCCTCCCAATAGTTCTTCTCTGGCTTGCTCAATATCTCTTGCTGAGATTGGTTTTGTTTAGGTTAACTATTCTATGCTTTGTTAATTTGAGGTATTTTATGTTTTCCTAGGTATTCATCCATTTTGTTCTGTTTTTCAAATTTTTCATGATTATGTTTTTCTTTATTTCCCTGCCATTGGTTGTGACTCCTCCTTTCTCATTTTTTATTTTGGCAATTTGAATTTACTTTTGTAAAAATATTGTTACATTGTCATTTATCAATTTTATTTCTCTTTAAAAACCAAGTTATTTTATTTATTAGCTCAATTTCCATTTTAAATTCAGTTTATTTTACCTTTAATTTTTGAAATGTTGTCTTTTGTACTTACTTTGAGATAATTAATGTTAGTTTTCTAGTTTTTTAAAGTGCTTGCTCACTTGATTAGTCCTATCTTTTTCTCTTGTCAATATAAGTTTTTAGCAAAATAAAATTGTCTCTATAGACTGCTTCAGCTGCATTCCATACATTTTTACATGTTATATCACTGGTATCATTCTCTTTCTTATAATTTTTTTTTATTACTTCTATGTTTTGGCCTTTGAGCTTATTCATTATTTAGAATTTTGCGTTCTCAGTTTCCATCTAAGTTTTTATCTTTTGTTTGTATTTCTTTGATTATTTTATTATGTTTCAGTCTATAAAGAATGTGGCTAAGATTTCTGCCTTCCTGTGTTTATTTATGAGATTTTTCTGTCTTAAAGTGTGAAAAAAACAAGTATTAAATGGATTTTTAAAAATACAACCTAACAATATGCTGCCTGTAGGAAACACCTAAAACATAGGGACACATGTAGATTCAAAGTAAGAGGCCTAAACAAAATTTATATTTCATCTGAATAAAAAAATAAACAGGAATTGTAGTCATGAAAACAGATGTTACTAAGAGACAAATCAGCAAACTAAATTGTCCTTAAAGGAATCATAAATTATAAAAATATTGTCAATATTAAATATTATTCACTGAAGTAATATAAAATATTATGTAAAATACAAAGGGCATGAAGTCTTGCCACTTATCACTTATGTGACCTCATGCAAATCACTTACTCCTCCACTCCCTCCCCCAGCCTCAGTTTCTTCTTCTTTAAAATGGGGAGAGAAGGGTTATGCAAAACGGCCTCCAAGGCCCCTTCTACCTATAAAGGACTTCTATATGGCTGAATCAATATCATAAAAACTTATTACATAAAGAAAAGGCTAACTGAAATGCAAAAAATTCTTAGATAATAGTGCCTTTATAATAGAAAACTTTAGTTTTTATCTTAGAATTTGGTGAAAGACAACAATATTGATAGTAGCAGAAAGTCTTTACCATATTCTTTTTTAAAAAGTGTTATTTTATTTATAGACCCTCAGATCTGGAAGGGACCTCAGAATTCACTTAGTCTGACTCTTACCTACCTTCTGAAAAAGCTCAGTTAAAGTATCTTCAACAAGTAGTCATTCAGCCTAGGCTTGAAGACTCTGGTGATGAAGAACTCATTACCTTTTGAGGGAGCCCATTCGATTTGTTAGAAAGTTTTCTGACATATGATGTCTTGTGGTTGGTGTGCATGTCAAAAGCCCTGCCCAGAAGTTTTGTTCTCTTTTCTAGAAGCTGTGAAAATCTTTGGCCATATTAAAGAGTCATCTTCTCTCGTGAACATGCAATTTTCCAGCAAAGGCAGTCTTCCTTTGCTTTTCAATATATCAAATTCCAGCCTTTTCCTTCCTCATATTCACTGAAAAACCTCACACCCAGCAAACTGGCAAAGATGACAAAAGATGAGAAGAGTCAATGTTGAAGCCATTACAGAGAGGCAGGCACATTAAAACACTGTTGATGATAATACGAATTAGTCTAAACATTTTGGAAGGCAATTTGGAATGACGATTTAAAAAAAATTCTCTAACTGTCCTTTGACCCAAAGATCCCACTGCTAGGCACATGCCCCGAGGAAGTCAACAACAAAAACAAAGATCTGATATTATTGACTGTGTCATGTCCAGTTTTGGAGGTAATGAGAATATCATAATAGCAAGAACCACAATGCAGCAGCAAAATAACTTTATTAAAATAATAGAAAAAGATAAATGTGAGAAAATATATTCTGCAATGACAGATGGAAGCTTTAGAAAGATCATCTTCTTGCAATAGGGCTAGCTGGATGCAAATTGGTGTCACAGGCTTGATCCAGGTAGAAGCTTTACCCAAATGGCTCATGGCAGGCACTTTGTCTAGGAATAGGCTCAGTGATTGAATCACACACAATTCAGATTTTCCAGGGGTTCAGCCTGTGGGTGTTATACAACAGATAAGGACCAAGAAGGCAATTCCACTTTCTGGATTTAGGCAGATGTCACTATGTGTCAGAATGAGAACTCCTTTGTTCAGCCTGCTTTTTGTAAAGGATCATAGGCAAGGGCCTTAGAAGCTATCTACTCCTACCCCTCATTTTACAGATGAAGAAACAGAAGCCATTTGAGGTTAAGTGACTTGCCCAAGGTCATACAGTTAGTAAATAGATGTGAGCCCAGGTCCTCTGACTTCTAGTCCTCTTTTATGGTACCAATCCTTCTCACATAATCCTGTCTTGTACAGATTTCCTGTTTATTTCACATATATGACAAAATATTCATAGCACCATATTTTGTGATAGCAAAGATGGGGAAAATGAACAAATCATAGCACATGAATGTAATGTATTATTACTGTGACATAGGAAACAATAACTAGGAAGAAGTTGGAGAAATGAAGTAAACAGCCAGGGAAGACTATATACACGATGTGATAAGAAACAACAATAAAATGAAATGTAATGCTGAATTATTATAATGACTAAGCCGGGACCTAAAGACAAGATGAGAAAATTTAACTCATTCTTTCCATTAGAGAGGAGGGGGACTATGGGTCTGGAATGTTCCATGTGACATATAGATCTGATAAATACAGTCACTGTATTGACTGCTTCTGCTGAGCTGGTTCCCCTCATCTTTTTTATGAGGAGAGAATCTCTGGGTAGGGGGCAAAGGTACATTCAGAAATGAAAGCAATGTAAAAACAAAAGGCATAAATACAACTTTAAAATAAAAAAGAAATATATCTATATATGTATATATACATGCATATATCAAAATTTATATAAATTTGTGTGTGTGTGTGTGTGTGTGTACAGAGAGGGAGTTCGGGGCTTTGAGATACATATGTGTGTCTATATAGCATGTATATGCATGTATGTGTGTGTGTGTGTGTATATATATATATACACACACACACACACATATATATGTACATATAGATATTTACATATAGATATCTCAAACCCCTCAACTATCACTTTAGCTGTTCAGTGACTTCAGTCGTGTCTTACTCTTCATCTGGGGTTTTCTTGACAGAGATACTGGAGTGGTTTGCCATTTCCTTTTCCCGTGCATTTTACAGAGGAGGAAACTGAGACAAACAGGGTTAAGTGACTTCCCCAGGGTCAGACAGCTACTTAGTATCTGAAGCTTGAATTGAATTGAGGAAGATGAGTCTTCCTGACTCATGGCCTGGCACTCTTAACAAAATAGATACATGAAAAAGATTTACGGACAGTACTGATGCTACTGCTAGGTGAACAGGGCTTTCATTCTCCTCATGCCCTGTCTTCCACTAGTTCATGCTGTCATATGGAACACCTTCCCTACCCTCCTACTCTCACTCCCAGCTGCCATTCTCAGAGCCACTAGGGTTACTTTTCCCCCAACTCCTTTGGGGGTGAGGGACAAATTCTTGGGGATAGACATGTGCTCACATTGACCTGTAAACTCTAAATGAGTCTTCCTAACTCCAGGCTTGACATTCTATCCATTATGCCACCTAGCTGCCTGTATTACTTTAGTAACCATGTGAAAAAAGGAAATCATGTTGGTCTACCCTGACCTCTGCTTGACGTACCTGTGCTGGTCTTTTGTGATCACCACTTGTTTTATTGCACGTTCACCAATCATCCCTTTAACCATATGCTCTAGGATTTTGTGAGAAACCTAGGTTAAGCTCTTTTACTTACAAACTGTAGATTCTACATTTCTCCCTTTAAATAGTATATAAAGTCTTTCCATCATCTTTCAAGGATCACTGTCAAGAGTTTAGTAATCTTGTCAGTCTTTCCAGCACCTGAGAATGTAATTCATCTGGACTGGTGGCAAACTCTTCAAAATCATCTAGGTGACCTCTTGTTATCTTTTTACTTACCTTGGGTGTCTATTCCAAGACTCCAGGTCAAAGAATTAATTCACTTGACAAAGGCTGATAAGAATATGTGTGCGTAGTAACATAAATCTACTAAAAGGAGCTTTAATTAGAAAAGGAAGAGAGAATTTTTTTTTTTTGGAAAGAAGAGCACTTTTTGACTAGGCAATGGGGTTAAGTGACTTGCCCAGGGTCACACAGCTAGAGGAGCATTTTAGATACCTGGATGTTCATAGGAAGCAAAATCTAGGAGAGTGACCACTAATAATAAAAACCCATGGCTTTTAGTTATACTAACACCCAAAGAACAAGCAAGACGAACTGGAAATCCCAAGTCGAGGAAGGCAAATCTGACCTCATCACTAAGACTTGGTAAGAAGAGACCCATGTCTAGAGTATGCCTAATGAGGATCTGATGTTCAAACTGGTAATGTTTTATACCCTGATGAAAAATGGAAGTAAGGTAAGAGTAATAGATCTCTCCTTTTATTTTTCAATTTTAAACTTAAACGTCAACAAACATGACCCAAATAAAGGACTGGATGGGAAACCATGAATTGCTATGTACAACCTGTTTTTAAAAGTGCATATTAAATTTACCAGGATAAAATACCAACACCACCCTGCTCATCTGTGCTCCCTTCCGAACTTTCTTCTTCTCTCTTCTGTATATTTTTTATTGTTTTATTGATGTTCTCTTTCTTTTCTTCTCTTTTTTGCATCCATCACTCACCCCCTAGACACCTCCTTTCACCCCTGTTCCCAATTAAAAACCCTCCTTTGTAAGAAAAAAATGTATGGTAAAGCAAATGCATGCATTAGCCACATCTGAAAATGCATGTCTCTTGCTGCATTTTCAGTCCATCATTTCTCTGCCTAGAGGTAGAAATCATGGCTCATCATCAGTCTTCTGAAGTTGTGACTGATCTGCATTATTGCATTGATCGGCATTCCTAACTCTTTTAAGGCTGTTTTCCTTTTCATTATTGCATTCTTGTTTAAATTGTTCTCCTGATCCTCTCAGTTCACTCTCTATCAGTTCATTACAAATCTTCCTATGTTTCTGTGCATCCTTCCCATTCTTAAAGCACAATATCATAAAAAATAATGTGATTATAGATTTAAAGTTTGAAGAGACTTTAGAGGTTGTGGAGTCCATCTCCTTCAGCTTTTTTGGATGAGAACATTGAGGTACAAAGTTTAGAAGACCTCCCACGGACACACGGTAAGTGTCTCCCCAAGTCCAGCACCATATTTGCTCTGCTGAGCTGCATACCATCATATTTTCAGCTATTCCCCAACTGATGGGCACCTATTTGATTTCTAGATCTTTGTTACATCAAGAAGGGCTATTATAAGGGGGCAGCTAGGTGGTGCAGCGGATAGAGCACTGACCCTGGAGGCAGGAGGACCTCAGTTCAAATCTGGTCTCAGACCAGACACTTGACACATGCTAGCTGTGTGACCCTGGGCAAGTCACTTAACCCCAATTGCCTTGCAAAAAAAAAAAGGGGCTATTATAAATATTTTTGTATGGTTCTTTCCTTTTGACCTCTTTAGGGTATAGATTTCCTTTCAATTGTGTAGCAAAGGGATTTTTTTTTCTACTAGGCTCAAAAAGGCAGAAATAGGAATAGTGGATGGAAGTGGCAAAAGAAGCAAATTGAGTCTTGAAGCTAGGGAAAGTTGTTAACAATTACATCTGGCCAAAAGTGGAATGCCTCAGGAGGTAGTAGTTAGTGGGTTCCCCCTCACTGAAGTCAGTTAAGCAAAGGCAGATGACCAATTTTCCGGAATGTGCTTGCTTAGCGTGACATGGCAGAAAGAGTGCCTGATTTGGAATTGGATGACCTAGGTTTGAATCCTGGGTTTTCTCCTTAATACTTGCAAATCATTTAATCTTTTGGGGCTGTATCTACCTCACCTGTGACATGAGGTAGGTAGTCTTGTCAGTGACATCAAATCTAAATGCATATTGACTTAGAAAACCACACATTTCAATTATCTGTGTCGTATTTTTATTTTGTTAAACACTTCCTAGTAACATTTTAATCTGATCAGGCTATACTCCAGAGTCTTGCAAGCCTGAGTTTGACACTTCTGATCTACATAACTTCTCAGGTCTAAATTCTATGTTCCTGTGTCAGCTTGGTCATTTTTAGGGGTTCTCATGGATAGAGCATTGGACTTGGGAGTCAGAAAGAACTGAGTTCAAATGTGACCTCATATACTGCTAGCTTTGTGACCCTGGGCAAGTCATTTAACTTCTGCTTGCTCAGTTTCCACATGTATAAAATGGGCATAATAATAAGCACCTAGTCCTCCTAGGGTTGTTGGGAGGATAAGGCAATAATTGTAAAGTACTTTGTAAACTTTTAAGTGTTTGTTACATAAATGCTAGCTATTATTATTGTTGCTATTACTATTTCTCCTTATCTCCTTGGACCCATAGTTCCTGATTAGCAGTGTTTACTAACCCAGGGGCTCTTAACTTTTTCTCTGTGTTATGGACTGCATTGTCAGACTGGTAAAGGCTAAGGATCCCTTCTCAGAATAGTGTTTTTAAATACAGAAGAATTACAAAGAAAATAAATTATACTGAAATATGCCTATCAGAATAGTTTAAAAAAATAGTTTCAGATTTCAAGTTAAGGCCCCTTTAATATAGGCTGTCCTCTATCTTTGTTAATAAAGGGTAAAAAAGGATGGAGAATTCTGCTGTTTGTATAGTCAAGTGACCCTGACAAAGAGGAGATGTGCTTAATCAGGGCAGCATAAACAAGGTCGGACTGTCACTAATAAATTTGTTCTTTGCTCCCTTTGGTTCCCTTCCAATTGCAGTCCCTTTGCTGCAATACCGAAGATCGTGTCTTTTGGCTTTGCATAGTCTCAAGCACTTATTGTACACGAAGGAATCATACACAGCTGCTAGGAATATATGGCAAATCCAAGGACATTTGGTAGGAAGGATTTTTGTTGTTGTTATTCAATTGTTTCAGTTGTGTCTGACTCTTCATGACCCCATTTGGAGTTCTCTTGGCAAAGATGCCAGAGTGGTTTGCCATTTCCTTTCCCAGCTCATTTTACATATGAGGAAACTGAGATAAACAAGGTTAAGTGACTTGCCCAAAGGTCACATAGCTAATATGAGGTGTCTGAGATCCGACTTGGGCTCAGAAAGACAAGTCTTCCCGACTCCAGGCCCAGCCACTTAGCTGCCCCTGTAGGAAGGATGGTCAATCCTAAAGGAAAATTCCAGTACTTTAGACCACTTTTTAGAATCCTAGAGACTTAAAATAGGACTTTTTAATTGGTCTGTGAACTTTAGTTTTAACTGGGTGCTGAAAAGTTATACTACTTTGTTGTTCTTCACATCTGGAATTATCTTCTTCCTTACATTGTACCAAGACACACCTCTGAGACCCTCTAAATCAATAAACTTTTCCAAGTTAGATGAAGTGAAGGACCCAATTCTTGGCAGCTTGTTTGTAACCTGAGCCTGGTTCTACCGCTGCTCTTGGTGGAGAGTAATAGGCAGAGACATAAAGGAAAAGAGATGGAAAGGAAAGAATGTTTACATATTTCTCAACTTCTGGGGGAAAGGCTGAGGGTACTCGATGTTTTCACCATACTGTCCTCCCTATATACAATACTCCATTTCTGACTGTATGCCTTTTCCTTGGTTATCCTCATGCTTGAAAGTTTTCTTCCTCCTCTCCTCTGACTCCTACCTTCCTTGGCTTCCCATTAAGACTTGGATCCAATCCTCCCTTCTGCAAGAGGCCTTTTCCAGTGCCCTCCTTTCACACTCTTAGTGCCTTCCCTCTGAGATCATCTTCCATCTACTCTGTATATGTGCAAACAACATCCAGCATACTTGGTTTTGTGTTCTCTCCCTTCTTCAGACGTGAGCTCCTTAAGGGCAGGGGTCATAGGTCTGCCTTTACATGTATCTCCAGGCTTAGCACAGTGCCTGGCACTTCATAAATCCTTGTCAACTGACTCATTCACAGTTGAGAGCTAAGGTTAGCTTGTCTAGTGGGTAGCATAAGCAAGATTTAAAGAGCACTGGTAAGACCCTTTTGCCCTTCAAAACCTACCTGCCAGATAATATCAGAAATTCCCTTAAAAGGGAGCAAAGCCTTCTAGTGCACAATGTGAACTATGGCCTAAAATGCAAAATCCTTTAAGATAACAATTCTTTTATTCACACAGAGTTATAAGTGACAAATACCATCCTTTGTCCTGAAAGCAGATTATTTTTTTTTGAGGGAATGGGGAGAGAAGAGGAGAGAAGAAAAAGGGCATAACTTGCCATTACTAGTCCTTTGAGTGAGGATATAGGGGAAAAGAGTAAGGGAAGATGGTTGAGGGCAGCTTCACTGTTTTTCCTAGGGTTGCTCCTGGTGGCAACTAATAGGCTTTCCTTAAGCAAAGAAGGCACCTAAGAAATCTCTCCATTCCTTCAAAATACCCTCCATTTTCTACTTTTGTTGTAGAGAGAAAGGATCTAGTTCTGTGGTTTCCTGAAGTCTTGAAGTTGCAGTCTGGGTGCAAATTTTCTAAGAAACCTCTGCCAGAATTTTGCTTTTATAATCCCAGAAGTAGGCATGCATGCAGCTTTAGGCAAGCAATCACCTTAGAAGCAGTCCCCTGCTACCCAAAGGATGCTAGCTAGCTCTCTCAGTTGTCTCTGTGGGGTTTACAGCTTAAGACTTGCAGCTGAAACCAGTCCATTAAAGGTAGATGGTTCAGAGCAGGGAGAGAGTCAGAGGAATTATTGCCTTCCTTATATTGTTCCTTATTCCAATGACCATCTTTGAGATCCACTAGGCCAATAAGCTTTCCCCAAGTTAGAGGAAGTAAAATGTCCAAATCATGGCAGACAGAGACAGAGAGAAGGAGACAGAGACAAAGAGAAACAGAATCGGGGACAGAAAGACAGAGGAATTAAATATAAAATAAAATGCCCAAATCACGGCAGAGAGACAGACAGACAGAGATAGAGAGAAACAGGCAGGGAAACAGAGACCGAAGGCAGAGAAAGAGACAGAGAGAAGAGGCAGAAACAGACAGAAAGACACAAAGAAAAACAGAAATAAAAAACAAGAGAGACAGATAGATATAAAATTGGAAAGAGAGATAAAAATAGAATCCAAGAGAAAGAAACAGGAGAGACAGACAGACCTCCAGATGAAGCAGAGTCGTCGTCCCATTAGGTCAGGAGTACTGATCTCAGGACCTTGTAGGAACTAGGGAGCCAAAGCCAAATAATGATTCAGGGAGGACCGCTGGGAGAAGTATAGAGAAGTAGCACTACATTAGCACTTAAAAATACTTGATAATCTGGTCAATTAATCAGCAAACATCTATCAAGTGCTTGCTATGAGCACGGTGCTGTGTGACATGCTGAGAGTACAAAGGCAAAAATAAAAGAGTCTCTGCCGTCAGGGAGCTTGCATTCTATCAGGGAAAACAAATGTACATATGTGAGTATATACAGAACATATATATGTATATATGCACATATACAAAATTATATATAAATTGTTGTTCATTCACATTTGACTCTTTATGATCACCTTTAGACTTTTCTTGGCAGACATACCAGAGTGATTTGCCATTTTTTTCCTCTAGCTGATTTTACAGATGAGGAAACTGAGGTAAACAGGGTGAAGTAATTTGCTCAGGGTCACACAGGCTAGATTTGAACTCAGGTCTTCCTAACTCCAGACCCGATGCTCTAGCCACTGTATCACTTAGCTGACTTACTAGAATAAATACAAAAGAAATATCTGGTCTTCATATTCAGTGAACATCAGCATGTAAGCTTCTTCTCCTCTCCTGTCCTTGTCTGCTTCTACCTCACCAAAACAATTAGGGCTATAAGAAATTTATTCATTCAGCAAATCCTTTTTAAAAAGCATTTACTATAGGCCCATGTTAAGTGCTAGGGAAGATAAAATTATTAAATAAGATATAATACTTGAATTGAGGCAACTATTTCAACTTCCATTGGGATGATGGGTCAAGCCGCCAGACCAAGGCTACTATGCTCCTTCAGGCCTCAAAAAGGTGCACTTGAGGCATTGGGGCTGGGGGTTGGGGGGAAGACTCTCTTTTCTAGTACTATGGGTTCAAACCTCTATTGTACTGTGTTTCCTGCCATGATTAAGACTTTAGTATTATGGAAACAATGGGACTCAATCAGTTTTTGGAGAGGAGGCATTTACTATAATGGTACAGTAAGGAGAATTGGTATAAACATTTCCCCCAGAGTCTGCAACATACTCTCCCACCCATAACTACAGAATCCAGGGAGAAATCAAGCTTAAAGAGAACAAGTGTCAAAGGGGTATCTTATGAGAATAGAAGTCCTTTTCTCTTCTTTGTGGGAAATTGCCCTTAGGTGTGGGTAGCTAGCTTCTTTTCCAGGTATTGTACAGCTGTAAATCTGCATACATTCTGTCCTAGGCTCCTAATGCAGCCCTGGCTATCAGCTGATCTAGGGACACTCCTAGGACTCTGATGGGAAGGTGGAAAATCCAGAATCCTCTGGACACTACAAGATCCTCCTCTGGCCAAAGAAGAAGGGAAAAGGAGACCTAGGCAGAGGCCAAAGTCAAAATCCTAGCCCACAAAACAATTTCAGGGGTTTTACTAGAATGCCACATTTGTGCCAATCTATAGAATAACTTCAGTTCTCAATTAGTTTGATATTTTATAGATGACTCTCAGAGTGCAATCTAGTTCATTCAAGGACTTTTCATATTCATTCTAAAGCCTATTATTTGATTGAGACTTGTTCTTACTTTGTTAAGGTACCTAGGAATCTTATCACTTACTTTAAGTGGAGTAGGATGACTTGATTGATTTGCTCCATTACCCCAATCTTTCAAAGACACAGTTACTGACCCGATGGAGCTATCAGTCTAGAAGATTTATTTTTTCCCCTCCCTACATCAGTTTATATCCTCTCAGTTTCTTGCTCAATATTTCGGTGGTGTTAATCTTTTGCCTCAACCCATCATAGTGCAAGGGCTTGAAATGGACCTCCCAAAACAGCCAAGTTGGTTTATGAAGAAGTTCACCCTAAAGATACCAAAGTGGTGTGGTACACTGGATAGTGACCTGTTCTCAAAGCCAGGAAGACCTCAGATTGGTGGCATGACTCTGGGCAAATCACTTAATTTCTCAATCCTATACACAATTCTCTAAGACTATAAATTTCAGAGAAGGTATCAACCTGTGTTAGTGGAAGGAGTTTCTCTGTCCATGAGTCTATATATGAGTAAAACTATAGGTCCAATCCCAATCCCTGACCTTTATCCCAACTTGTACATCAATTTGGTCAGACAAATACTCAATCTAAGTGATCTTCTACTATTGCCAGAGTCTTAGAACCATCAGAAATACTGAACCATGTGGAACTCCAAGTAGATATAAAGTATCTTCTAGTTGAGTTTCATTACCTGCCATCCCTGAATGAAGCTATGAAGTGAACACTGAGAGTAATATTTTGGTCTGGGTCTGAGACAAGACTAATCTTCAGGTATTTTCTGGCCAAGATGCATGGCCAGCACTTTCTGGTATTTGGAGGGCCACACTGAGGAAGCTGACACAATTTCCTTTCCTCTTCTGACCTTGTTTTCTATTGTGGCCCTCATGACCCCTTACGAAATTGTTAATAGATTTCCTTTCATTCTAGATCCCTCATCTCACAATTTTTCCATCTCTTAATGGAAACGCTAAATTCCTGAGTACTTGCTCTAGGATTCAGTGTTCCTTCTCTCAAGCTCCTCTCCACTCATCCCTGATACCCAGTGCTAGGAAGAAGAAAGGCATATTCTTGCTCCTCACTATTCCTTCCAGTCCAACTCTTTGTTGCCATTATTTGTGGTATAAATGGAGAAAAGAGGGGGGGATGCTAAAATATTGTGACAGTAGAATCAATAAGACTTGGCAACTGAATGAGGGGGGGTGAGGGTAAATGAAAAGTTGATGATAAAGCCAAGAAAGCAAACCTAAGTGAAGAGAGCTGTGGTACTCTTGATAGAAATAGAGAAATTAGGAAAATGTTATTGGAGAGAAACTCATCCTCTTTTTCCAGGATCCAAAGAAGTGGTAAGGCCCTTCTCCTCATTAAGGATAAACCCTCTATGTGTACCTTTGAACTTATACCCAATCATCTATACTACGAGATTGCCTTATTGATCATTTCCTTCCTTTCTTTCATTTTCAATTTCTTCTTATTCCAAGGCTGAAACCACATACAGGTCTCTCACATCCTCTGCCATCCCTCTTAAGTCCTCTTCTTCTCTTCTTTCTCTACATTTTCTTCTTTGATGGTCTCATTAGCTCCTGTGCATTTAGTTATCATCTGTATACAAATAAGTCTTTGATCTATAGGTCCAGTCTTAGTCTTTTCCCTTAGAGATAACACTATATCACCTACTTAACACCTCCTTAGATATCTCAAACTTAACACAGCCAATTAATTATATTTGTATTTTATTTATTATTATATATTTTGACATATTTATTTAATATATAACAATTTTAAATATAATAATATTTAATATAATTAAATGATTATAATATATGATAATGATAATATTTTATTAAAAACCCAATTTTTCCCAACTTCTCTATTTCCCCCCCAAGGACATCATCATTCTTCTGGTCACTCAGGCTTAGGACCTTGGCATCACCACCAATTCATCTTTTTTTCTCACATATCTCCAATAGTTGATTGGCAAGTTTCATCCATTCTAACTCTATAATCTCTCTCTCTCTCTCTCTCTCTCTCTCTCTCTCTCTCTCTCTCTCTCTCTCTCTCTCTCTCTCTCTCTCTCTCTTTCCCCCTCACTCCCCTTCCCTCCCTCTCTCATGTCCCCTTCTCTCCATTCACATGGCCACTGGCCTTGTTCAGATCACCACTGCCTTTTGCCTGGACTGCATTAACAGCCTCATACATAGCCTCCCTGAATTGAGTCTCACTTTTCTAATTGGTCCAGCTCACAGCAGCCAAAATAATATTGCTTGAGACACAGACCTTTATGTCACTCCTACATGTGCTCAAAAACTTTCATTGGTTTCTTATTGCCCATAGCATAAAATCCAAATTCCCTAGCCTGTAATGTAGGGCCCTCCAAAATATCCAGACTTACAAAAGCGTATACTCTATATTTAAGTCAAATTACAAAACTAGCTCTTCCCCAAACTCAACAGTCTATCTCTCACCTCATTTCCTTTGCATAACCCAGCTCATGTTCATTCCCTCTGTAGCTGAACTTTCAGAAGCCTTATCTTCAAGGCTTAGCTCAGATACTACCTCATCCACAAAGCCTTCTTTGAGCCCAATCAGTTGGAAATTATTTTTTCCCTAAGACCATGGATAGCTCTTCCCAGGGGTGGAGAACCTGTGGCCTCTAGGCCACAAATTCCCCACCCCTGGGCTCTATACCTTGATCCTCCAAGTTGTTAATGTTCTCTCTCTCAACAAATTACTGCATATTTACTTATCAAGAGGCAGTTATGTGGCTCAGTAGATAGAGCACTGGGCCTAGAGTCAGGAAGGCTTGAGTTCAAATCCATCCTCAGACACTCACTAACTGTGTGACCCTGGGCAAGTCACTTAACCTCTAAAAAGGAAATGGCAAACCACTCCAGTATCTTTGCCAAGATAACATCATACCGGGTCAGGAAGAGTTGGACATGACTGAACAATGATATTTATTTATCAAGAATAGTTTCTATCCCTTTCCCTCAGTATATAAACTTCTGGAGGATAAAGATTATCATTTTGTTTTGTTTATTTTCAACTTAACAGATATTTGTTGAATTTCAAAGAAATAAATGTGATGTAGTAGAAAGAGCTCTGGTTTTGCCATTCAAATCTTAGATCTGCTATGTACTGCTTGGTTGGCCCTGGATAAGGCATTTCTCTAGGTCTCAG